>NC_051154.1:122838153-123438153 GCF_013339745.2 Dermacentor silvarum | reverse complement strand
TGAGCGGACCGTCGCTCTGACCACTGACCAAGCGCGAAAAGGCATTAGCATCGGAAAGGAATTGCTACAAAACACCAGCCCAGGATATAACATGATGGCGTTAAATCGAGGTTTTGTCTACATTCTCCTCACTGCACGTTGTAATCAGGCAATTTGTTTTCACTTGTCACCTTGGTAACCTGTTCTGCAGACAGTGCGAGTCTCTCATGAGCTTTTGCTTTATCGCTCATGCTGCTTCACCAGTCATTGGAAACTCACTTCAAGACCTAAAACTTGGGTGCAGCATCTGTGAAATAAAACACAGCACCAACGGCTGTTTCAGAGACTTAACAGCATTTTCTGCTCTTGCTTTCTACATGGCTAGACCAAGATTGAGACATATCACCTCAGTGAGCTGGGACACAGCCTAACCTAGCAAATGCTGATACTTTTTCCAGTCGCTGAATACCCAAGGGCAGAAATGAAGCCTGAAAGTGAAAACAAAGCAAGCAAATGGGCTCTACTTCCCTCTGACCACGACTCAATGTGCCAAGCTGTGTCTTACTAGCCAGCCAACTTTGTTGCTCACCACCTAATGCACCACGTGTGTTTTAAGATTTCTTTGGAATTCCAGCACAACAAGCCTATTGGTGTGCCCTCTAAATTATGGGAGTGCTGGCAGAGCCGTTAATGTTTTTGTCTTTTTCCTTTTTTTTTTCTGAAGGAATCCTTTTAGAGGCAATGATGTCCTTAAGTAATGAACTAACTCTTGCCATATCCAAAAACACGCTTATTGTTTCGGTGCTTTATTAGGCAGGAACTTATTACTGCTCACCAACAGTGCAAAGAGGCACTATCACTGTGCTAAGAAACAGCAAGATCGCACTCTCGCAGCCTGATAAATGCCAGCCACTGCCTCTGACTGCTGGTGCTAGAGTGGCTGCAGCCTGGGGTACTTGGCATATCATGCTGTTTTCAATGCATATGGCAGGCCACACCTAGTGTACTTTGAGCGTTAATGTTAATACATGATGGAGAAAGCAAGAAAGAAATAGCCCTCTTGCTTATCGCTAAAACAGATAGCATACTGACTCCGAGAGCTTTGGCTACAGCTAAGCAATGAAGGTGAACAGAACAGTGGTAGCACTGTAAGGAAGAGGGCATGCCTCCATGAGGTTTCCATTTTCTCTCCACATCCTACTAATGGATAACCCTGCACACAACATAGTGAACATTCTAATGGCCAGTGCTCTAACAGCATGATGGTCACATAGACCACCTGTGTTTTTCATTCGAATTAAAAAAAAAAAAATACCTGCGACATATAGCGCTGTTCCATCTTTTAGGTGGATTTCCAGAAGAGGCAGAAATTACCTGCATGAGAAATTGCAATGTCCAGGTAGCTAGATGAGAAGTTTTTTTTTTAATTATTCACTTCAGAGCACATGTATATGCTTAGCAGAAATCCCGAGACTAGCACTACTTTCACTGTAGCTTTCCTAAAAATGTGCTCAAAGTATATTGGTGTTAAATGTTTTCCAAAAGCATCCCTCTAGCAGTTCTGAATGACATTAACTGGAACACCAATGTATTTTTTAGCAGACTTTAGAGATGGATATCTTAAAATAGGGGATAATATTAGGAGTACTGCCAAGCAAACATGACCTCACTATTGCTCAGCTTCAATTTAACAGTTCCAACATGTGGCCTAAAGTGAATACCGTAATTGAAAAGTGAATGAGTGACCCAGACATAACAATATGTCATGTAAGTAATGTCTGCCTATTCAAGTAATCCATCTGAACAGGCTGAATTACGCTATATGTTCCATGCGATTTAACAAACTTAAAAAAAAAAAAATAACAGTATGTACTTATTTCTACTGCAGCCCACCTTACAACAAGCAAAAAAATGGTAGATTTGGAGAAGGCGCAGAATAAATATTACATGTGAGAACTTTTATTACTAACATAAAAGCAACTTAGAAAACGGGTAAAGTGAGCAAATAGGTTCATATTCATGTTGAAACTTCAGCACAAAAATTAGAACACAACGAAAAGGAGAGCACACATGCTCGTCTCATGTGATCTCCTTTCCATCGTCATATAATTTTTGTGCGGAAAGTTAACATGGATAAGAATAACACTCATTGGCTACTTGGCTTTCAGAGTGCGTACATTTATGGTTTACATAATTGCCATAACCTTGTTGCAGTAAAATGGTTGATCAAGAATTATGATGTAACCAAGGCAGAGCATTGAAAACAAAAGCCTGAACGAGACACAATATGTTATTAGAAGAAAAGATGGTGCTTTGCTTTTTTTTTACCCTCATCAATAAGTCCATTAAGAATTACAGAGGCTTTCATTATCCTGATACACTAAAACAAAATATTAGGTCGGGCTACATTTTTAAAATAGCAAGCAGAAGTAGTCCTTTGCACGCAGACAAGCACAGCCAACAAAAAATTCATAATTACCACCAGTAACAAATCGGAAAAAAAAGAACACTACACTGGCCTATGTTTATTCATTAAAAAACAAAAAAACAGAAAAAAAAAGCAAATTGCAGTTGACTGCCTTGGCATCATTTAGGCAGCCTGGGATCATCACTATGTCATTAACAAATATCCTGCCACTTTATGTACTCATCTGTAGAAATGTTCACACAGGTTGGGTTCACACAGCACAAATGCAGTTCACTTGATGCGCAGTTCAACACCAAGGAGCTCCTCTGCTTTTGCACCAATCTGCTTGTGAATGGCATTGGCTTCTGCTTGGACAAGCACCCGTTCCACGTGTCGGTACACTATCCGGTAGCAGTGGCTGGTCCTATGGGTCTTCGGGTGGATGAAGGTATCTCTATGTTCCACACGTTCCACAAGGTCACCACCACAAGAACGAACAATGTCAAAGAAGTCATTTGCCGAAAACTCGGGAGGTGCCCAGAAAGACATGTCTGCCAGGCATGGAGGGTGACAGCTTAGTTCCTGTTGTTTAAACAGAAAATAAAACTCATTTTAATATAGTCTTCTAAACAAGCCAAAGAATAACACATTAGCCACAGTATAAAACACAAGAATAACTTCATGAAAGCAACAGCAACACGAGACAATATGTCTCAAATCTTGACTGAAGCATGCACACAAACTACAAAGATTAAGAAATTATTGAGCTACTGACTACACAAGCACTTGTGGCCATGGCTGTGATAACGACAAACATATTACATGACAATAACAATATGTAACATGCTGCACAGATGTGCAATACTGACCCTCTTGAAGCTCAATATGACTCACCCGGAAGACAACCGGCTGATAGGGGTCATTGTGTTCAAACTGAGCAAGGAAGGCTGGGTCAGTACTCCAGAAAGCACGGATGTCAGGGATGCTGTACAGGGCCATGGCAAGTCGCTCCAGGCCCACACCAAAAGCCCAGCCAACTTTGTGCTCCACACCAGCTGCATTGGAAAGAAAGAGAGAGAATGAACTTTAATGAAAAGAATGGCTCAATGGCCTAAGCAGGGGTGAGGGTCAATGGCGGGGTTCAGAAAATAATGTATACATTCGGATATGTTGTTTACCCTTTGCTTTCTTTCTTTCTTCTTTTTTTTTTGCACACAGCAAATCACGTCTATAGCCAGATGTATACATACCCATAGAAAGTGAATTTGCATTTTCTACACAACTACAGTCCTTGTTATAAAGAAGTTGCATCCAACACAAACATATGTACCTCCTCTATATCCAATGTGTACACTTATGTGTACACACATAAGTGTACACATAAGTGTACACATTGCCATGTCAATACGTAGCATGTGAACATCGCTAAATGACAAATATGAGTTTGGAACAATCATTAATACCCAACTATGTGATCACACAGGATCGGCCCGTTGGTTTGCTGGCTGTGTGCCAGCCAAGCCACTGACCAAATCCACACAAGCATTCAGACTATTCCGTAGCTTTTCCTGAGTGTCCAACATTTTGGCTACCAGAGTACATATTTTGAGCTGCCAAGTGAACAAATATTTGCTTTGTTGTAACAAATATTCTCTCTGATCTTTTATTTTAGGTTTCATCATAGCAGTAGTACAATACTCAATGAAATAAAGCATAGCCAACCAAAATGTTTATTTACTTTGTTATATCCCATAATTCATGGTAACCATGTTCATTATATCGAGGTTTGACTGTAACAGACCACACAAAATAGAAAAAGTTCTGTAAATGTATTGAAAATGGTCATATTAACTCTGGAAACATAGAAGCTAACAAAGAATTTTCGTGCATGCAATGTTAATTCCAGCAGCTTTGTAAAGCCCTTGAACAATGAAGCTTCAAACAATGTCACAATGTGGACACATGGCAGCACACACTCATTTTTGTGACTGCTTATCCGTTTGGAGTTATTCAATAATCTGATAATCTCCTGGAAAAGCTTGCACTTAACATAAGACGGCCTACTAACAAAATACAGTTTACCTAAATGGCTACAATTTTGGACAAAAAACAGCAACTCATTGCAGTCATATTAAAAAGAGTCAAGACAAGAAAATTCACCATTAAAAAGAATTTCTTGTTCCATGATGCCACAGCCCAACAGCTCCAACCAGTCCCCTTGAAACTTTGCCTCGAGCTCCCACGATGGGTGTGTGAACGGGAAATATGTTGACACCCAACGGATCTCTGTTTCTGCCCATAACAGAAGAAAAAAAATAAAGGTTAACGAGGGTGCCCATAAATGGCAGTGAGGTACTGATATTTATAGGTGATAAGACTGCTCCACTTGCTGCAACAATAAAGCCCACATATTACAAACCTAAGCACCTTGAAGCATCTGCTTTTTGAATCCAAGTGTGTGATAACTGGACTGTCCAGAAAGCAGTCAGCTTTTCAGCCAAAACAACATCTATGTTTATGTATAAAAATAACAGTTATGGTTACCTGCTAGAGCAGTCCTGACACAATGACAATGGCTTCAAGTTTATATTATGCAGAACCATGCGCCTTGCCAGGACCATTGCAGCGTGCAAGTTTCATTGACTTGATATTATCCACAGCAGTTTATGCACTCAAGAGTCACTAGTTCTAAAGCCACATTGATGTAATCATCCAGTGCTACGGTGTTGCTCAAGCCTAAAACTTAATGGATAATATCTTTATATGCTTAACGTTCCACAACATAAGTAGTACTGTTTACAAATGAAATTGTCCCAGTAAAGAGCAGTCTGCCATGATGCTGTATCTGCAGAGATAATAATGGATGCCTGCAAGAAACAACAGCTGACACTACATCACTGTCTGAAGATGTCTGATTAGGTAAGTCACATGATTGTCTTTCTATTCTTTCTTTCTCTGATGTTCTGTCATTTGCCCTTTGTAAGCACGCTCTGCTGTTGGCCATTTTTCAATTTTTGTTTTTCTTCAGTATTCTTTCTCGGCTTTTCATAGCCTCTCACACGGTGCCTAAGCTCACTACAAGGCCATTAAGTGAGGCTTGCTCTCCTGATACTGAAATGCAGCTCGTGAACCAGGCTCCACTGCACCATGTTTTCTCGGCAACTCACTGATAAGATTTGTGGATGCTCATACTATTTTGGAAATGGTGCCATTTGCAAGGTCCGCGCCTTATAGGTTGCGCACGAGGTAAACCAAGTTGGCAATCTGAAGGAGGATCGCAATCGGGAGGACCCCAAAGTGTGTCATAGTACGTTGTGACAGATGTGCGACACTATGCCCCTTGGCATGCACGAAGCTGTTTTCATTACGTGGCATTATGAGCCACACTGCAACGGAAGGAACTAGTATTATATAGCTAATTAAAGCCTCCCTACCCCCAAATAAGTACTAATTAAACACCTGCTTCATCATTTGCTGTGGCGTTATAGACCCTTTTCATGGCGATCCATGAAAACCGCATTTTGATCATGGGGTGACGCGTCCATTATTTGCCTCCGTTGCCGCCGTGTTTACAATGGACGTCCATAACGCTCCGGTGCGGTTCTGCAAACCTCTGTTTCGGCAGATATCATAGACGGTAATTGGGTGGATGACACAAAGCTTCGGCACTTACATAGGACATGTAAGTGCTTTCGGAGCTCATTACGGCGTGTCCAAACTATGCAAGCAGCGCATACGGTGCTCAACTGTTCTAAAAGCAGGGCTAGAAATTTATTCCAAGCTGTCCAAACCTTCCGCTTATTAATTAAATCAGGATCAGTGTGTTTTGCTTTTTGTTCTTTATCTGGCAAACACTTGGAAGCAGCGGCTTGTAATGTTTCTGACTCAGTGATGTTCCTCGGTGCAGTCACTATGGGATTGTTTATTTTCTGCCTAATCACTCCCGGTTGTGCTCAGTTGCGACAGACTTCTTCTTGCTGCGCAAAAGGCTTGAAACGTAGATGTTCTGTACTTTGTAATAGCTTGTAGCAAAGACTTACTATCGTTAGTGACTCGCTTACTCTGTGGACCTTCACGAAACGTTCAGCTTCGAACATTCGTGTGTTGTCGCAGTGTAGTTGCCGTCACCCTTGCTTCTTCGCATTTGTTTAAGTGTGTGCCCATTCACTTATTCTTGAAAGGTTGGCAATAGAGTGGGCATAAGTTTGCGAGTGAGTTGGGGTGGATGTGTGCAGATAAGATGTGAGAACCGTACTATGCCAGGAAGTGGTGCTACTCCCTTTGTCACTGTGTAACGAGCGGTACTCACACTTGCCGACATTCTGAGGTGGAAGTCCTTTCTTTGGAGGTTAGCGATACAATGCTGGTGGATGAGTGAATTTCTTTTATCCTCGAGGAAAGCCGTGATTAGCGAAGACCTGGCAACAGCTGATCACACAGTAGCAGGGCAGAAGTGGTAATGGTTTCGTATTAATGCGCTTTTGCTAAGGCAACATGCAGTGCTCCACCAAAAGTGCCATCTTGTACCTCTACAGCAAACTGCTCCGCAAGAAGGGTCTATATCTTGTACTGCTGATGTTCATAATGGTGCAATGGGTAGATTAGAAGCAGAGGGAAAGGAGAAACGTCCCCCTACATGCCCGACTCGGTGCTTTGTCACTCAGGAGTAAAAGCATTTTATTTTTGAATCATTTGCAGTGTTTTTTAAGCATTTATGCACATTAACAAACACTTAAATGTATTAGGAATCAATTCTTGAACCATGAAGATCACACAGGATGAAAAATTCAGTCACCAGTGTTTGTAGTAATTTTCATTGTATGAACAATCAATACTTCAAGTACTGTACTATATTTATGCACAGTTCCACTCCAGGC
Source organism: Dermacentor silvarum (assembly GCF_013339745.2). Classification (NCBI taxonomy): domain Eukaryota; kingdom Metazoa; phylum Arthropoda; class Arachnida; order Ixodida; family Ixodidae; genus Dermacentor; species Dermacentor silvarum. Next base: position 123,430,890 of record NC_051154.1, on the reverse strand, counting down.
AAATGTATTGCAATGCACGCATGATCTGGCTAGTATTAATATAACAAAGTGCAGTGTATTGGAAGACATTTTTCGCTTCAAGGCTTTGCAAGGGTGTTATAAAAAAGCTAAAGGCTTCTCATAAGCTGCACAATTTTATCGCTTCAAAATAAGTACTCTGTATACTGTAAGAATGCATTGAGCATTTGAGAACATACTCATGTTACCTAAAAAGCTAAAAGAAATGCTTGTGCCACTTCCTAGAATGGTACATAGTCCACCTCAAAGGCTTACCGATCTGTAGCCTCACCACCGATTTTTTTCCCTGTAGATTTCGCCAGAAAGAAGGAGACTTTTTTCATTGTGGCCAACTTGGTTTGTGCACTGGGACATGCAGCACATGTGCCTACTATTGCAGTCTTGACCATCGGATGCGCAAAAGAGGTCAACAAAAGCACACAGCATTAGACGTGTTGGCACAGCCTGGTTTAGCCACACGAGAAAACGTGGCCATACCACATTGTTGTCTGCTGATCCTCCTCATGGAGTTTCTCTCTCTGACTGTTGTGTGGCACTACCATCTGTTTGATCTTGCAGATTTCTCTAACATACCATGTGCTTTAAATAGGAATAGCCAACATTTTTAAGACAGTACAGATAAGAAAATATTGTATGTGTGTGTATTTTTTTTCAGTCATAAAATACTAATAGTGGTTGCAGACATAACTAAATGATTGATAATCATGGGTGTGTAAATATTTAATCAAACTTATTAACATGTCATTAATTATCTTGGAACATACGTTGCAATTCCAGAACTGAAACAAGCCAGTGCTCAAGGCAGAGACTTATAATACAGAGACCAGATTTGTGATATCCCTTCTCAACCTGCACTAAAATACCCCCCTCTCTCTCTTTCTCACACACAAACGCATGTGCGCACACACACACTATTGATAATATTTTCTTAATATTGTTCATATTTTCCCTGAAGTCCTCCCTCACATAATGTGGGACAAAGCTAAGTGGATGACCAATGACTAAGTGATTCAGTTCAAGGACAAACATCTCAAAACTGGTGCTCACCTCAGGATTCTAACAGAGTGGACATGCCTTGAGCACTGCTGCCCAGCTATAGCTTATTCTGCAACTGTAACAAGTGCCCTAAAGTAATTACTCAAGAAGGTATCACTGAATCATAGTTATTAATTAGGCAATCAGTGATTACAGCACATTTACTGACATCTGCCACCAGGAGTAGTGTGTTGATGAAAAATAATGTTATCAGCACTGCATTGTCTTTACACAAATTTTGGCTCTTCTCATTTGAAGAAGGTGGTATATCTGACGTCATATCGCACCAAACAGAATAAGCAGAGGCCAGAAAATTTTGTTGTTTACTTTTAGTACATGTAGACACTACAAAAAAAAAAAAAAAAGGTCAAATACTGTTGCACACACATCCGTAGACTGGTAACACTGACAGTGTTTATTAAACTTTGGTTTTAAATTTCACATACAAGCATTGAAGCGAATAAGCCTTTCTTACCAGGGCCAAGCAGCTGCTGAGCAAGCCCCTGCAGGCATGTCTTGAGACTATGCTCTAGAAGTTTGGCCGCTTCACGTGTATGCAGACCCTGTTTGTCGGACTCACGGTTACCACTTTCAAACAGGGACAAACCATGATTTCTCCCAGGAAACAGCTGAAAGGTAATATTCCTTGTAATTAATAAATAGCCCATGACCCAAATACAGTGCTAGTGCTCAAAAAGGATATGCACATAGCTCATTCTACCAGCTCCAGCAAAAATATAAGGCCCTCGAACAATCACGATTTCTATCAACTGAAATAATCAAACAAACCAGACGTGGGCGAATATCAACTTTTTTGAATACGAATAATAAGTACCAAATAGAATATTGAATAGCCAAACACAGATGCACATATTTACAGCAGCAATATTTATTTCTGTATAGTTAGGTAACATGTCTGTACTGACTAGTGCAAGAATGATCATGGAGAAATGTTCACTTTTATGCACAAGTTAACTAATTGTCATTAAAAAGACTGCCTGAACAGCCTCTCAAGATATTTAGAGCCTGGTTGCAAGGAAGGCTTTGCAAAAATAAATGGCTGCTGTATGAATATGGCTTTCTGAAAATGGTAAATAAAAGTTGCTGAAAAAAGATAGGCAGTTGTTGAAAAAGAAAAAAAGTTGCTGAAAGACTTGTGTGCCGTAACCATGTATAAACAGGCCATTGCAATGAAAACATCACTGGTTGTAGTGTAAAAAACAAAAGTGGTGCGTGACTAAACTTCTCAAAACACTAAATGACAGATTGAAAGGGAAAAATTGTCATCCACCAGAATGTAGCTTCGTGCTACATTCTGGTGGATGACAATTTTTCTCTTTCATGATACTTCACCCACCTTGCGGTATTTCACACAACTCATTTGCCATAAATGACAGATTACAAGCAAAAATCGCAGTTGTCATGTAGGCTTCCACCACAATGCCGAAAACAAAGGTTGCAATACCCAATTTGTATCTTCTTTGCTTCGTAAACTTTTGTCGTTATTTCACTTCTGAAAATTTTGAATACTTAACATAGCAGACAGAGAACGGCAGCAAGACTTTAACAGTAGGTTTTTGTGAAACACTTGGCTAGTTTTAAGTATTTGAAAATACTGAATACTTCCTTTTCGAATACAAATATGAATAGTTAAAGCATAATATTCGATTTGTGTTTGAAACTTCGAATATTCGCCCACCCCTAAAATAAACAGGGTAACGGGTGCTGTAAATTACTTCATGACTTTGCACTTGCTATTGATATCAAATCAAATCAACTTTATTTCCCAGAAAGAACAGATTCTGGAGAGGTTCATTGGCTAAAATCTATTACGGACAGCTTGACTGGGTCAATGGACCCTTTACAAAGCTGTTGGGACTAGAAAAAAAAAATCGGCAGGAAGTATAATACATAATATTGTAAATATGAAGTAATGAAATGTTGTTCACCATTTCATAATACCAATACACTAAATAAAGGAAGCAATAAAATACGTATGTCAGAACATCATATGAAATTTACATTTCTTAAGAAAAAAAACACAGAGACCAGAAAAAATACATAGTACAAAGTGGTCCTACAATACATAATACAAAGTGGTTAAATCGATAAATATTCCTGAATCTTTTTAAGGTGTTTGATTCTGTCTCCCACTATAGGTTACACAGCTTTCTCGGATCAGGCATGATTACAAAATTGTTAAAAGACTATTTGAATAACTGCTACCAATTTGTACGTTATCAAGGTCAATCCTCAAGTTATGTTGTAGTGTCAAGGCACAGTGATAGCACAAAATATAGGTGCAACCGTGCAGATCCTATACAAAGAAATCAAGAATGTACAAGATCAAACGGTTTCTCAAGCATAGCAATGTGTTGTGAGAGTTGGCAGATGGCATTTAACCTAGATAAGTCAGCATATACGACTATAACTCGAAAGAAAGCACCACTTACCTTTGACTATAAAATTCACGACACTTCGCTATGCAGAGTAGAAGAGTACAAGTATTTAGGTGTAATTCTTTCCTTTCATTTAAAATGGGACGCTCATGTAACTAACACCACATCTAAAGCAATATCAGCATTTTTTCTTAGAAACGCTCCCTCAAGTACGCCTCTCAACAAACCGAACTATTAGCCTACACATCCCTTGTGCATTCTCTTCTTAAATATGGCATCAGATGTTGATTTCCTTAAACAAACAGTAATACTGCCAAGTTAGAAAGTGTACAGAGGAAAGCCATCAAATTTATGCATAACAAATACAGATGTTTGAACTCTCCCATTGAACTCTTGAACAAATTTGGTGAACCTACAGTCAGTGAGCGAGTGAGATATCTGTGCCTAAAATTCATGTTCTTCCTCTTATATAATGTATTACAAATCAACAGTAGTCACTATTTATGCTTGTCTAATGCAAGAAGTACTCAAGCTAAACACACCAGATATCTTAAAATACAGATTTCATTGTGATACCTTCAGGTATTTACTCTTTTTGAGTGCAGTGAGAATGGAACTTGCTCCCCAACAACATTGTGGATAGCTCGTACACCCAAAATTTCCTCTGTAAGCTTTTGGATTACATTTACTGTTCCTGAATTACATGACTAAAATAATTACTTGCTCTTCGGTGTTATCTTATCCTCGTAACATATGCCATTAACCTTTTTGTGTAATGGATGAAAAAAAACAATTTTTTTCTTGCTGCGTGTATGTGCTTGGTTGCATAGCACTTGATTGTCTCCACCCATGATCGTGTGTTACCTGTGTAGTGCTTGACTGTTAATTAATTACATTCTGGTGTTTTATGTGCCAAAACGAGGATCTGATTATAGCACGTTTCGAAGTTCTCACTGTATTTTATAGTAATGTAGCAACTTTTCGTGTTTTCAAGTTTGAATAATACATATTTTTTGTGAACCTGTATGCTTGCATAGTGTCCTATTTCCAGCTACAGTCCTTGATAAAAACTAGTGCATTATGTATAAATAAAATTAATAAAAGTTTTCTAAAATCATTTTATTTTCTTATGTGTTGATCCTCTGTGAGTCGAACACTTGCGAAGAGAAACGCCTCATGCAACTGAAAACGAGACACTAGCCGCAAACGTGCCAAGATATCTACTGAGTGCGCGTGATCCAGTTTACATATTTAAAGCCGTACACTGCGACCACCTACATAAACAAGAGTCGTAAAAATTTGCAATCTAAACAATACAAATTGCAGCACGGCTACAGCGGTGGCTATTCGGATACTTGCGCAGCGTCATTTCGGCGCTAATGGGGCTGTTGCTAACCAGCGACCTCTAAAGTTATAGACAGCTCGATGACTGCTGTCTAAAAACACTCACTTCGTCTGCTGAAAACAGCCGGACGCCTTCGATCTGGTGAAAGATCGGGTAGTGGTGTCTGTCGATCTCGTCTCTCCGATACACATCTCCAGCGACTAGGAATGCGTCAAGGCCTGCTTTCACTAGATCACGCTGGTGAGCTGATGTGTGCGCCCGTAGCATCAGCTCGTTGTTGATGTAGTAGCTGTCACTTTTGCAACGCGATGGATGAGAGGCTGGCACCAGCAGGCTGTCGAAATTCTGCTCCAACGTCACCACGGGGCTGAGTCGATCATAAACAGAAAATGCCGGATTTCCCCGACGATTTGTGTACTTCTCCTCGAAAAAATCGGTTATTCTCCTTTTAACCAGATACAAGGGATGACACTCCTTCAGGTGCAACTTTCGAGTGGTTTGCTCCAGGATGCGCGCCGTGAGGTTGCATTGGTCGCTGGGTTCGTACTGCTTGCCGTCTATGATCACCGGATCCTTACAAAGATGTCGAGGGCCCTGTGCAGCGCTCGCAGTAGAGCACCACGCATTAATGTCATGGCGAAGGCACGTAAATGAGAGAAATCTTCGAAGGCAAGATTTACTCGCAACACGCATGTTTTCGTAACCGGCACTGAGGAAGTGCGTAACGTGCGAGCGTGGCGTACCGGTAGTACACTCTACCGAAACCAAAACATTGATAGCGATAGTGATTGCACGCCTATTTTATATATATATATATATATATATATATATATATATATATATATATATATATATATATATATATATATATATAGGCGTGATCACCGTGGATAACGAACTTAGATAACGGCGCCTGCTTACAAATTTTAAGAATGCCTTTGTTGCTTTTAGTTATAAAGTCAAAGCAATTTCTGAATTAGTAAAACTATTAAACACGTTATTATTTTAATATAGATGTAAAGCTCTACTTTTGGTAATATTGTCACAAATATTTCTCGAGAAATGCACGTCTCTGGCTATTGCCGAAATGTTTACGCAAATTGTCGCAAGTGTTCGTCAAATGTTTTTTTTTTTTTTTTTGTGAGTGTTAATTTAATTTGTTTTACTTGGGCCCCTTGGGCCGAAAATAACAACCCCTTGAGTTGCCAACAACGCCAAACGGTAGTTTCGACATGTGACATGTGCGCAGCTACAGTGTACTGTAGCGCAGCTGTGGTAGCTTGCGCGTGCTCTTCACGGAAAAATGGCAGCCTCCCGTCGTGAAGTGTTGAGGCTTTACAAGGAGTTGATGCGCGAGTCTGGGCAGTTCAAGAGTTACATTTATAGGTAAGAGCTGGCTACATTGAGAATGTCACGCATAGCAATCGCAAGCCGACAGTTTTGTTTGTCGAATTTGGTGCATAGATCCACGACTTCCTACAAGACGCAGCGGCGTCCGTAATGTTGTGTCATATCTTGATAGTAATATTTCCCTGCTTATTATGGGTAGTTCGTTTTGAAATTCTCTGTACCATCTGTTTGTTTTACTTGTAGTAGTTTTTGCTATAATGCTGACAGTTGAGCGCCGAATGGGCGTGCTTGCATGCACGCCTACTGAACTCTTTGTATGAATAGCATACGCAGATCCTTCAATACAGCGGGCTTTTTGAATCGGTTTCGTGACACTTGGAACATAAGACCCGTCGCGCTGGTTTTTCTTTTGCTTCTCTTTCATACCATCTTGCGAGCATCTATCAATTCGCTGTGATCGCTAGCTTGTAGGTCAACCAATTTAGTATAGAATATTCCATTGTAGCGCACTTGCCTTCGTCTCCTTTGATGGCAAAATAAGACTGTGGAGTTCTGTCCAGCACATGGCAGCGGCGCAGTCTTTTAGACCATGCGGCTAGTAACCTTACAGAGAAGGAAATACACGCTTACAAAAAGTTACATGGAAATAAGTTAAAAGCGTTTATTTGAAGCATTGGGCTACAGTGATATACATTTCTCGGATGAGTAATGCTGTACGCACGACGTCGTGTGCACAAGGCTAAAATAGTGACATGAATTTTCAAGTCAACACAGGTTTCTGTAGTGTTGCAGTTACACGAAATGCTTGCAGCCTCTCAGTAGGTGCTTGGGCACCGGTTGGCGACGCTTCACGCTATTCAATCGCACGTTGTCAGAAGTTTCGAGTACGTAATCAGTTAGGCGTAATATTCGGCTTAAATTTTGCTTCGCAGGTCTTATGCATTGAGACGTGTGAGAGATGCCTTCAAGGAGCATAAAGCTGTTCAAGATATAGATGAAATCAATGAGCTTCTAGATGATGGACTGAAAAACTTGGAAATCATCAAGCGGCAGGTACGTTTGATTTTCTTACGATTTGCTATTGTGGAAACTGAATTATGCTTTCATTTTAATCTTTAAATGTCCTTCTGTCTTCTTACCAAGTGACCTTCATAGTGTGCATCTGCTATACAGTGGCATATCAGTGCATGACGTAGGTTTGCAAATGTCTAATGAGGTTTTGCCAAGCAAGTTTTAATTTTAACACTTTTTTATTCGGGGGGGGGGGGGGGGGCTTTTATTTATTGAAAGGATTAATCATGATGCAGCTTAAGACAGGATGACTACATTACAGCTCTACACTGAATATTACAGCTAGGCTGCTGGTCTTTAACCTCTTTGGGTGGCAATTAATTATGTCCATTGAAAATTAAGTTTTATCACATTTCTTGTACCTTCAGAATTGTGAAAACTGTACAGCTGCAGAACTTAGGAATTTTCAATTCTGTGAGTTTTCTCATGTTTACAGAATTTGGACTCCATGCGAGAACTCTTTTATAGGAACTATAATACCAACTATTTAATGCCTAGCATACTTGTAAAGTGTAATCAAGGAGTACAGGAGGCGCACATGAATATTGTTGGAAATATCTGCAAAGATTCCATAGCTGGAAAAGTGCAAAAGTACCTATCAAGAAAGAGGTCAGGCAAGGAGACATAATTTCTCCGATGCCATTCACTGCATGCTTAGAAGAAGTATTCGAGCTATTAGACTGGGAAGGATTAGGAGTAAGGGTCAATGGCGAATATCGCGGCAACCTTCAATTTGCAGATGACATTGCCCTGTTCAGCAACACTGGGGGGGAATTGAATTGTAACAAATGATTGAGGACCTTAATTGGGAAAGTGTAAGAGTAGGTTTGGAGATTAATGTGCAGAAGACAAAGGTAATGTTCAATAGCCTGGCAAGGCAACAAGAATTCATGATTGCCACTCAGCCTCTAGAGTCTGTGCAGGAGTGCATTTATCTAGGTCAATTACTCACAGGGGACCCTGATCATAAGAAGAAAATTTAATAAAGAATAAAAATGGGATGCTTGGGCGAGAATGGGCACGAAGGCGGTGGGAGGCTGCTAACGCCTCCCGCCTCCTTCGTGCCCACTCCTGCTTCTGCTTATGCCGTCGTTCTTCATAGACATGTTGTTCTTCCGCAGTCAGCACAATACGCGGCCTACCCATTACGTGGCCGGAATGCAACTGAGATAACGTGCCTATGCAGTGTGCGACGTCACCAGCCAAAGAGACACACCCATTGGCTATTAAACGCAGCTGGGGCACACCGGCAATATGCTTTTACTTTGTATCGAGGCTACGGCGTTTTTGATCTACGGGCGCTCGGTCTACGCACGTTTCAAATCTATTCATTATTGGAGGAGATAAAGATTTAATTGTCCTGTTACCATACCACCAGAAGACAAGCGGAACTGCCAATACAGACACACTCCCTTTTTTCCTTGACTACTAGAGCCTGCAAGTGGCTTTCTCCCATAGCAGAGCCAAGGGACCGTGTCACACAGCGAGCCCACCTCCATTTTTTTTTTTTTTCTTCTCTTCCTTTTTTTGCTGCGCAGCACTCTTCCAGTGGTGGCATTACATGTTCTGCATTCGGTTATTAACCAAGATCAAGTGCCAAGGTCGGTGGCGTTTCGAGCAGTACGTATTTGTATGTGTGACTCTTGACTCTCTTGCTCGAAGCAAGACTCCCTCGAAGGGAAGGGCACGCAGGCTTCCGTTTGAAATTCCAACTGTTTTCGCAGCATGCAGCAGTTTGATATTTAGCAGACACGATTGCTGCTGCGTAATGTACATGATGCCTATGCTTGTCTGTAATGGCCAAACCTGGTAAGGGGCCCTTTAATGCCATATTTTTCCAAGGGGTATTAGCTCTAAGAGTGCATTGCCATACAGGATGCTTGGCGCGGTTTATTGAATGGGCATTCCTTGGTATGTACAGATATTGCATCATCTCAAGATATGCAAGGTACTGAATGGCAGGTAACTAATTGACTGGTTTGTCTTACTGCAGGTGGTCATTGGCAAGCTCTACAGGGCTTCTGACTTGGTCATTGAAAAGCAGTTTGCACAGCAGCGATGACTCTGTAAAGCCACCCTTTGCTGTAGCTTTTTGTAAATTGTGTACTGTTCCTGCATCCTGACCACAACCCATCCTGGCGTGAGTAGCATACAAATAAAATTGTGCCATGTTATCATCTATCACTTCACATGTTCTACTCATCCATGGTGTGTAACACTCGTTTGTAGTTGTCTAATGGCGTTTTTCACTGGTCGATCTGGAGCTGCCGCCGAAATCCTGAAGCGAGTGCTCGCAATTCACCAACCCTAATCTGCCAGCGGAGAGCGAAAATGCGAGCTGGATCGTACCGGAAGTCTGCGCACAGGCGTCTCAAAAATCGACTTCCGCTCTGCATGTTTCCATGGCCACCAAGATCGCCGTCCCTCAGCGAGCGGAAGTGACGTATGCTTCTCATTCTATTTCCGCCCGAATTCGCGCCTCGGCAGCGGAGCAAGTGAGAGCAATCCGACGTGGAGCGAGTTGATCCGAAACGACCAGTGGAAAGCGCGAACCCGCTCCAGCTCGACCAGTGAAATTTGGATTCACAGCCGTGGAGCAAAAAATCGACCAGTGAAAAACGCCATAAGCAAGCCATGAAGTAATACCAGCACTGCTGGGCTTTGTGGAAAGTGGAAACATTTTATTATGAATCTGAATAAATTTCACAAGTGCAAAACTGCCCATGCACCAGACGTTTGGTATATATATATATATATACAGGGTGTTTTTTTTTAGCTGCACCAAATTTGTAAAATTAGAAAAATGTAAATTTTGGTCACGTTATGTTTACCATTCGAGTGTACGTATGGGCGGCCTCTAGATACAGAGCAATTTCCGCACATACGTGCGTAATTAGCAAAGTTACGCTAATTAACTTTCTAATTATGAACAATAGGTGGCTATAGCAAATTAGTACTTTGGGGCCCGTCCTCGACACTACCTAGCCCAACGATCAAATTTTGAATAGTGGAGTTCACGTGGGAGCTACGCAAACAATTAGTTCCCCTTGGCAGGCAGCTTGAAACTGGCCGCAAGAAGAGCGTCTGTGTCTTCGATGTCGCCGCCCCTCAGCCTTTCGTCACGTCTTCGACGTCACCGCTGGTCCGGCCCAACGAGTAGCTTGCGTTATCTCCTTGCTGTTTGCGGCGTTTCAATGCAAGCGGGCCGCCAAATTTACTTCGTCATTCCGTCGGGCGCCACGTTGCGCTGTAGCGAACCCCGCTCCTTGGGCTTTTAGATACTACAGGCACGGCGTCATATTACGTCATGTCAGTCTGTAGCGTCGACGGCGAACGCCGCAGATAGCAAGGCGATAACGCAAGCTGCTCGCGGGCCGGACCGGCGCCTACCTCGGAGACGTGACGAAAGGCAGGGGGGCGGCGACATGACGACAACGACGCTCTTTTTGCGGCCAGTTTCGGTTTCAAGGAGCCTGCCAGGGAGAATTAATTGGTCGCTTAGCTCTCACATGAACTCCGCTATTGAAAATTTGATCGTTGGGATAGGTAGTGTCGAGGACGGGCCCCAAAGTACTCATTTGCTGTAGTCACCTATTGTTGATAATTAGAAAGTTAATTAGCGTAACTTTGCTAATTACGCACGTAAGTGCGGAAATTGCTCTGTATCTAGAGGCCGCCAATCGGTGCACTCGAATGGTAAAGATAACGTGAACAAGATATGTATTTTTCTAATTTAAAAAATTTGGTGCAGCTAAAAAAAACACCCTGTATATATATGTGTGCGTCTGTATTTTTTTTTTTTCTTTTCTCTTTATTTTTTGCGTGACAAATATTTACTGCAGTGGCTTCAGAGAGTCTCAAGCTAGGTGGTGTTGCAGCTTGTGGATGAACAGCACTGTTCTTGGAACAGGAGAGGCACTTGCTTAAGCGCTCTCACGTGCATTTTTTCGCAGAAGGGCATCTTAGAATTTATGAGGGTAGAGAATTTTGTGCTGGAAGCATTTTGCCAACTGTTCAGCCCTCATTTACCTACTGCAGGTGGGTCATGCAAGGCTATCTTTTCCCCTTTAATTTATGTGATACGGGCGTCCCTTTGCGGTCCGAAACTTTTACCTACTTTCGGGCTGTTCTGGTCCGAAACTATTTTGCCAGTTTGTGGCGCCGCTAATAAAACCACCAACTATGGAAGAAAAACTCGCAGGATATTTATTTTTTTCTCTTGCATTCTGCAGGCAACTCCTCTACCGATACTTGAGCAGCGCGTGATACCACTTGAAGCGTTCTCCTGGGTGCAGGCCAGGGTTGTTACTGCAGGTTTTGCAGAAAAACAGTTTCCCTCCTGCCTCCGTTTGTTTTTCGATCGCTACAAGCTGCACAGTCCTTGTTGCCTCGGCCTGGGAGCGTGTAGATGAAATGGCTCCTCCCATCTAGCTTTTCCTCGCACTCCTTCCGCGCAGACGGGCCCCGCTTTTTGGCTCTAGCCCTCACGTCACCCACCAGCTGTAAGATGAGGTTGCGGCAGTACTGCAGGTGTCGCTGTTCTCTCTCACCATGATTCTGCAGCTGTGTGCGCCTCAAAATAAAGCTATTGACAATGGAAACCCCTAGAAGGTTTCACTAAATGCACCACCGTAAAACACACGCGGTGAAAATGTGGTCATGCTTCTCAGCAAACCGCGCGCAAATGAGAACGCTCTGGTATCCAGAAGCCATGCTGAACATTGTGCTGCACCCTAGTGCAAAGAGAAGTAAACTTCAGCAAACAAAGTTTATTTATCCCTCAAGAGATGGCGCATCGGGTTTATTGCGCGCGCAAGCGAGAACGCTGTGGTATCCAGAAGCCGTGCTGAACATTGTGCTGCACCCTAGTGCAAAAAGAAGTAAACTTCGACAAAGTTTATTTATCCCTCAAGAGATGGCGCATCATGTATACAAAGAATGTGCACGAATCTCAGTGAGAAAAACCGTGAAATTTAACCCCCAAACACCCTTGTCGGGCAGTGCCCGACAGCGGACCGATACGGCTGTGTTGCGTTGTCGGGCCCTGCCCGACAACGGACCGCAAAGGGTTAATGAAAGACATCCTCATGTAGGCCAGTTCCAACTTTGCAACAAGGCATCGTAGATTCAGTACTGAAATAATTCATATAGCTACTAATCTTCGGCATATGTTTACATTGCATCATTGCAGGTGATAACCTTCCATCACCTAGGATCTACATCTGTATCGACTTGCATTTTTGACGAGTTTACTCTGCTAATTTTTAAGTCACCCACTCCTTCAGTTATTGGTGTCTTGCTCAGTATTGCCAATGCAGCTCTCATCTGTTCTCATCACTTGACCAAAACATTTCACTCTTCAACCTTGGCTGCTACGTTTCTGGCCTTGACCTCTTCTTCGATGTAGTAATTCCAAGCTTGTTTCGGCATCCGCACTGCAGCAACATTTGGGTCTTCTGAATGTTAGATATCATTGCATTGTTTCAGTTCTATACATCACTAGCCATACCACTGCTTTGTAAAATTGTTTCAACTTGCTGGTATCTTCTTATCGCAGAGGACTCCAAAATATACTTGCTATTCTTCCATCCTGCCTGGATTCTCCTGGTTGCTTCTCATCCCACACCAGCTTCTTCATACACTTAAAGCAAGGTACATCAGCAGAGTTGTTCTCTTGTCATGTCAAGATTAGCTCAATATCTAAACTTCTGGCAATGGGCTTGTGTTTCGAGACACGAACATGCAATTGTGTGGTTCAGTCTGATATTTATCCATTCAAAAGAGTGAGGTTTCGATTTAGTTGATTGATTAATTGTAAATGCCAGCCAGCTCATTTGTGTTTTCCTTTAGCTAGTTTACTGATAAACTGATGACAGCTCCAGCACATCAGGATGCAATGCCACATGCCACCATTACCTTATTATCCACTTAACACCTTGCCTCTGTCTGGCCACCTCTGTGAGAAATGAAGTAACTGGAAAGCTAGCCATATTTTGTAATGCATGTTTTGAGGCTGAAAGCATTACATTAATTTTACAAAATTTAATATCCCCAGCGAATTATAGGCAAATAGCAGCACAAATAGAAAAGACGAAGTGCTGACTGAAAACCAAGGCATGCATTCACAAGACTTCTCTTGTGTAAGTGCAGCCCACAACTGGGGCCCACTGCCACATTGATAGTCTGATTATTACTGCTATTGCTTCCGGGAGTGGTGCGCAACCGGGTAACTGCCAGCACCAACCAATAAGGGAGTGCACTTGCGCAATAGAAGTTTGTAAATCTGCCCATATGTCGGCTCTGTGGCATAGGCTGCATTGCCAGGCAATGAGCACAAGGAGCCTACAGATGTTGCCAGTGTAGAGTTAACATGCTATATGTATTCCAGCACATTAACATTGAATTGTACCATGCGGGGCACTGCAAGTTATATCTATAATATTAAGCTGTGCGGCTAAAGGATGTAGCTGCTGGAAATCCAACACCCTTGGGGTCTCTGAAACAGCACACATTTTTAGGGGAGGAAAAAGAATTTGTATACCATTTATGTAACCTCGCCCAAACCCCGCCTTTTTCTTTTGTTTGTTTCAGTTTTTCAAGCGCTGGGTGTCAGTGTGATCTGGACAGGGCCTTGAGGTTGCTGCTTCCCTGCATAAAAAATAATTGGGCACTCTTTAGAGATGGCATGTCTATAGACAGAATAAAATGTGTTAATGGCTAGCAGGCCTTTGGAGTAGCATGTTTCACTTTACAAATATCTGCAGTAGCTATATGGTGTGCTGAATGCGAGATGTAATAAGGGTAGACATTGCTGGTTCTAAATGCTTTGTGCATAGACTGTATGCACTGTGGGTTCTGCAGACACTTTTTCAAATGAAAAATAAAACTCCTTATACCTAGAATACACAATTGCTAGCAATACGCAGTTCCATTCATGCAGAGCTTTCTATTACATCTTAAACTTCACTGTTATTCAATTGGAACAACCTGCACCTATACTAAACATAAGCTTCTGATATTGCAGTGTTTATTTTTAGAAAGTATTGGCAGATTTTCACCTGGATCGAGAAATTGACAGCCCGAGAGAAGTTTCTGTGTTTTCACTGCTACTGTCATTTAAACATGTTGCCAAGTCGACCAATGCGCAAATATTGCCGTCTTTTTATTGACGAAGTGCTAGGAGCACTGGAGGTTAGTTTTGATAATACCTCCACTCGTAGTTTTACTGAAGCCCACAAAAGCACACGAAAAGTGCCGCGAGAAAAGAAAAAAAAATCTCGAGAAGTTGTCTAAATGATGCATAAGCATTTCGTAGTAACAACGTGGTGTTGAGTGCTCGTGTTAAGTGCTCACACTCAACAGTGCTGGTAACCCTAAAACTGCTCAGCGGTTGCGGTCGTCTTGGCGCCATTACGGTAAATGCGACAGTGCTGGGGCGACACGAACTGCTGCGGAAGGCGGCGCAGCAACATGAACTGATGAGGCAAGCAAACTACCAGAGGCGTACCAACTATTGGCATACTGGCGGTAGAGGCGTACCAACAAATATATAATTACTATTATAATAAGTGAAAAAGCCTGGAAATGCATCTGTCAGGTATTTTTATGCGTAACAATAGACTTTTTTTCTCAATAACACATGGTGAACCATAGAGTTTCTCACTATAACACCTAGAGAGTAAACTGGCGCCTCCGTCTATGCGAGTTTCTTAGAGGGCGCCGTGCCCTCATGGGAATGACGGGATATGTGTCTTCGAGGCTTGTGTTGGCTGGTGTTGAACGAGGCTTCGTCTAAAACGTGGATATGGCTACACAAATAATGCGTTCTTAAAGTAAGATCTACATAAAAGGCTTTCATTCACCCATATTACATCTCTCAGTAAAGTTTACTCACCTACAATGCAGAATCAAGCGAAGAAAAGCAAGAACAGACGACAGGTTGTTCCAAAGCGAGCGAGAATCTTGTCTGCCTTCCAACTTTAGCGGCCAGCTGATACTTTTTACGTTTCATATAATTGTGCATCCAATAGTAAGTCCTCAAAATTAGACAAAACATGTTTTTGTGTAATGATAAACCTAAAGCAGTTTTTTACGTGCTGTTTTAGCAGGAAATGAATCATTGTGACAGACGGAATGGTGCTAGCCAGGCGCGTCTTCAAGGCGTTCTGGCTCTCCAAGAACGATGCCAATCCGAAGTCACAATATACCGGCATTCCCATGGATACCACAGCGCAGCAGTGCCAGTTTTCCCTCTAGGTAATATAGTGAGAAACTCTATGTGGTGAACCATCGAGGCCTAAAAAATTATTTGAATTTGCATTTATTTCTTGTCGCTATAAAATCTATGTGATGCAGGGACAAATGGCATTGAGTGCCCAGAGGTCCCTGATCCAACCCAGTAGCAGCAGTGCAGCTAACACACACAAAGAAGGCACATTTTTTGCAGTCAATTTTACTGATTAAACAAATAATTTTACTTGGTGTTTAAGTCTACAGCATGAATGTATCGCTAGTTAAGGTAATAGTGCTGTCGAGGTTATACAGAACGAAGTACAATCAACATAAATCACTCTCAATACTAAAAAGAAAAAGACGGCAAGAGGTGTGCGAACTTAGTGAATTACAATCCGATATTTAGTGAAGCTGGTTTTTTTTTAGAACAGTTGCATTAAATGTTTCAGTTTCCTGTAATTACATCGCATACTTTGAAAAGTTACCCGTATATTAGTGTTCCGTTTTAAACCTTGTCCCCGTTTAATGCATTGAAGCACTTCTTGCTGGGAATTAAAAAAAAAACAGTAATTCATCAATACACATCTTACTTCGTCACAAAATTTCATTATCCCCATATATAAACAAGATGCCTTGTTTAGCTCACTGAAGACACCGGAGAAGCAACCTATACGCATCCCGTATGGTGCACGGAAACAAATGGGAAAACAAGAGTTTATCTGCAACACTTGCATTTAAAGCAGGAAAGTGAGATTTTCGCAACGCATTGCACTTAAAATTATCCCTATTTTCATGGAATTTCAAGTCCATATCTCATGCAATTGTTTTAGTAGTCGGAGAAAGCGGCGGTATGGCACCCTGGAACACTTCAATATGTAACTTTCTACAAAGGCTTGCAATGAACCTACGCAGAAAAAAACATTTATCGCTCGTCACTCAAGATATTATTTCGTACTTCGAATAAATATTAACACCGTGCCCCGCATAGTTCACTGAGGATACCGGGATGAACAACTAAATGCCGTGTATAAAGCACAAAAACTGGGGGAAAGTGAGTATTCAGTAGCGGTTTTTCGAGTATAAGCAACCACCACAGTCAAAATTTTCGGAACACATCGCAATAAGGTGGTCTTCATTTCTTCAAAATATAAAACATCTGCTGTTCTTGCTCCTGCCGGGAAACAAGTAGTAGGGTAGCCCTTATTCAGAAACGGCCTGAAAATGAAATCGATAAAAGCAGAAGTGACACAAGCCTTTAGAAAAAATTCAGTTAAGTGTTCTATTGGCACTGAAATGGCTCTGCACGTTCGACCGAGGTCACTTTCACGAACATATCACCTCGCAGACCCTCATGTAATGTCCCGTTCTGGGACCTTTGAGGTATCATGAATAAATGAACTTGCATATAAAACCCTAATCCGTTCTAAACTATAATATGCCAGTGCTATCTATGACAACCACCAGGTTAATATGATTACTTCTCTTGAATCGGTTCAGAACCATGCTGCCAGGTTCATTCTTTCTGACTACTCCTATAATACAAGTGTCTCAGCCTTAAAATCCCGGTTGTGTCTTCCCTCGCTCACCTCCCGCCGCAAAAGTGCTATCTTTTCTTATTTTTTAGGTTCTTTCATTCGCTGCCCACAGGCAACCAAATCATCATTCCAGCGCATTGTTTCTCCCGCCATACGCATCACAATGCTGTGTATCTACTACGCGCCCATTCCACCATGTATCAGAGTTCTTTTTTTCTGCACACAGCCCGAGAATGGAATACCCTTCCTTCTGACATCGCCCTCATCACCGACATTTCCCGTTTCAAAACTGCTATTGAAGACCATCTTTCAAGTCACGCCACCTAACCAGTCCCGCCATTTTTCTACGTGCCCACCCCTCATGTAATGTCCCGTTCAGGGACCTTTGAGGTATCATGAATAAATGAATAAATAAATATACGTTGAGTCGTGAGTACACAAAGAAATTCGGCAGTTAGACCTGTAAGTGGTTTGATTAGATTTTTGATGGTGATAAGATATATGTTTATACTGCAACGCTACGTAGACTATCGCTGGACGGAATAGTTCCAGCATTTGATAATCCAATCATTTCATGCAGTAAGGCACACCTATCGTTGGGCCCGGCTGATTAAAATACTTTATCCCGACCTCTCCCCTCGCCCAAGGTTTAAGTATATCAAGCCGATTGTTTTGTTTTTTCAAGTATGGTTAGGCGATAATTTGTAGCTGTGGGAACTGTCCAGCGCCAGGACTTCTGCGCAGTGCAAGCGTGTATGGCGAATCTCGCGCGTCGTCCGCTACAGCGCATCACGAGGAAGCACAATACTCACTGCCCAAACCGGGCATACGTAGTAAAGAAAAGCATTATTAACGAGGTGACTCTATGAAGAAATAAAATTTAGCTTCAGCTGTTGTTTTGTTGGACTTTCCAGTGTGTAGCCGAAAGTGCCCGCTTTTGAAAGTGTGTGTGGGGGGGGGGGGAGGCAAATGGCATACTTTACCCCCCCGGTAGATACGCCTATGCAAACTACTGCAGGCGGTGGTGCCAGGTGCGCTGATGACGTTCCGATCCGAAGCCACGGCTGCTCCACGGTTCTGGCTTTCTAAAGGTGTGCCTAGTGTGTGCCCAATTTCACGCATCACATGGTCACAGAGATGCGCTTGTGCCACTGCTCGCGCGTTCGCCATCGTCTTTTTCCATAGCTGGCTCCCATGCCACAGATCATGTCAGCGTTCCCAAACTGGCCCTCACGCTCATGCCACTGCTCGTGTGTTCGTCGTCGTCTTCTTCTACAGCTGACTCTGTCTTGAAAGCGATCGTCTTACGCAGAGGACGGACGGACGCTCGGACAGTTTTCTCGTTGGGTAACCATAGAAAGGCAGACTTGTGCGTCGCTAGAGAATCTCGATCCAAACTTCAACGATATACGGAACACGCGGGAAGACCCGTGGCTGCCTATGCCCGCGGGTCATGCATACCCATGCCACTAGACCACTGCTCGGTTCCTCTGAGCATTTTCCCAACAAAGACGTCCTTGCGGTCACTGGGGGGGATTCTGGTTTTCGGAACCGGCTTTCTGCTTCTATGGTAAGGTGGCCTTCTAGTGGTTCTCGATCTGAATGAATTTCCGCTGACATTTTGAGTGGACAGTCCCCGTTTCGGCGGATCCGGAACCACGTTCTGCGCAATAGTTTCGCCGCTAAACGAATTAGTGTTACTGCTTTGATCCAACGTGACAGCTCTTACAGCGAGGCTGCTACTACGCCTAGGTGTTGTGGAAGGTGTCCGCGCAATGTCATTCCGGTTCAGGAACTGGTTAAACGAAACTGTCCTCTCAATATTGACTGACACTTATACTACCGTTAGAGGCGGACATATAGGAATCCGGAACTCGAAGCGCAGGAACCGCAATGACGTCTTTGGCGGAAAACGTTCCGAGACGGCTTAACCGAGCAGAGTTGCCATGGTGGGTATCGCCGTTGGAATACAAGGTCGGACAAGTCTGCCTTTGTTTTTGTCACATTTTGGACTGATTTCGGGAAGTAGGTTTATTACGAACAGCTCGGATGTAATAAAAGAATTCTGAATGACGGCAAGGTTTATAAATGAGCATCACGGCCGCCTCGATCGTGTTCGAATGTAGTGGTTTGAATGCTTATGCCACCAGAAGCATACCCGCTCTTCTAATAGGATGTCTTCTGAAGTCATCGGCTGTCAGTAGGACAGCGCTTGTCGGTTGTAATCATGTCCTGCTTTCGCGCTGTAACCCCTGTGCCAGTGGAGTCTTCTCTTTACGGCATTGTGAAGACGCTCTTTTCGGCGAATTCCGAGGAAACCAATTTTCCTGCTTCATCTCCAGATTGTACGCTTCACTGTGAGCTTGGTCACATCTGCTCCACGAACAGGCTTTCACGGCGTGCCTTGGTTGGCTGATGGAACGTGCATTAACTGGTCGTATTGACAAAAAACTCCCAGACGGTGGCATTTAGTTCACAATGGAGAGCTGCACTACCACTGCAGCAGCTCTTAGTTCTAGCTTTGAGACCTGCTGGCTGTCGGTCAAGAACGATGCTTGCCACTTCTGCAGTCAATGTGTTTGTTGTCTTACGTGAGGTTCTGGCGGGAATGTGAGCTGCACGATCTGTACGCTAGTCAGGCTGCAAACACGGTTTTCTTGTCATGATCATAGTTGTAACTTGCAAGTAATTTATTTAATGAACACTAGTTACCGCCAAGACATAAGCGTAATAATACTGACTCACATAAGTGGTTAGAAGTTACCACGAAAGTGGTTACATGATAGTGATTATAGCATTCAAGTTACATACGAGCCCGGTGACAATTCGCCATCACCGCTGCTCTTCTCAGCGACGTCTGTACGTATTCAGCTATACGTCTACGCTAGTGCGCCTGCGATGCCAAAACACTGCTACAAGATGCGCTTATGAAAAGAACCAGGGCCCGCATTCACGAAAAGCACTTACGTTAGAATTGTTCATGTGAGGAAATGCCAGCCAATCGTGATGCTGGAAATGTTATTAGCGATACTGGTCATCCAATGGCAAATATCAATCGCAAACGAAAGGCTTTGTGAATTCGGCTCCAAAACTATCTAAAGCATTTCAAACTCTGCTGAGTGCTCTTAATCTGAACAGTGCATTACTTTCGTTGTTAGCAAATATCGAAGTGAGCCAGCTGAAGAAAGCCCCGTACGCTTTTTTTTTTTTCCATACCTCGCCATTAACCTTACTGAAACATGAAAAATCGCGACCGTTTTCACAACATGCCAGGAGGAGAGGGGGGGGGGGGGGGGGGGGGTTATCATAGACTATATCACGCCACTGAATTGCTAGTAACACTGGGAGCTACTTTGAAATTGTGCTGCGTTTCATGGTGTCTATTGCAAACTGTAATCATCGCGCAGCACTGGCCATGCAGCACCATTCTTATAGCGCGTTGCCAGCAGGCGCGAACGCTGTCTTATACAGGGTGTTTCAGCGAACACTTTCAAAATTTACTTAAGGTTGCCTGTGGCAGATAGCACAATTCTAGTTCACGAGCTGGTCTGCTCGAAGAGGCAGACATTACTTGCACAAGAAATTGAAATTCATAATCGAAGAATTAACAAAAATTCACTAATTAAGTTTTTAACTAATTACCTGATGGCCCATATTGCAATTTACAAATTGTAGCCGTAGAGTTCGCAAGGCGATCGGATCCACTTGGAACGAATTCTCGGGATGACACCAGTTTCGAGATATTAATTCCCGAACTTTGTGGAGAAATGCATTGGAGTTCCAGATAGTTTCTTAACAAAACGTAATTTTATGCATTGATGCGCAAAAGTAACTGGAACACCTATGTATTTCTCCGCAAAGTTCGGCAATTAATATCTCGAAACTGGTGTCATCCTGAGAATTGATTCCAAGTGGATCCGCCTTGCGAACTCCACGGCTACAATTTGTAAATTGCAATATGGGCCATCAGGCAATTAGTTAAAACATAATTAATAAATTTGTGTTAATTAGTCGATTATGCATTTCAATTATTTGTGCAAATAATGTCCGCCTCTTCGAGTAGACCAACTCTAACTAGAATTGGGCTGCCACAGGCAACCTTAAGTAAATTTTGAAAGTGTTCGCTGAAACACCCTGTATATGCGGCCCCATCTTTCGAGACGCCTATATTTATGTATGTTCGTCGCCCTAGCTTTCCGCGTCAGTGAACATAAGCGCGCGCTGTGCGGCACATCTTCCGTACATCGGTCCACGGGAGGAAACAGTAGAGAAGGAAGACAGTTACGCAGGAGATATTACCAGTACCACGATGCACGAGCCGGCGCACGCAAAATGCATCGATATCTCTCGCCTAAAGGGCCAAAAACTTCACACCTCGATTGAGTCGCTTGCCTCGACTGCCATTTCATCTTTGCTACTGCTTTCAATGACTGCACCTCTATACAGGATGCACACGAGGCCTACCTGCACGGCGCCTTCAGAGGCGTCCCGGGAAGCATCGCAGCGCTGAGCCGAGCCCGTAGCCGTAGCCCCTGGGTCCCAGGTGCCGTCGGTGGCAGGGCTCGCAGTAGAGCTCTCCGCCGTCCGATCGGTAGGAGCCTGAGGCCAGCCGCTGCTCGCACGCCCGGCACCGGAAGCAGCGCACGTGGTACACGCGCCCGGCGGTGCCCACCTACACGCGTTCCCGAGGCGGGGAACGTTGTAGGAGGCAGTGTGTTTTCGAAAACACTGCGGGTGAACGTGTGGCCGCGGAACAGTAGAGAAACTCGGCGGCCGTGCCATTAAGTTGCAAGTACCGGTCTTCGAATCGAATGCATGACGTGGTACGTGACCGAACAGCATTTACGCGGGGTCGCGGTATACAATCCTTGACGGCTGCACGTAAAGGGCCGTCGCTGTCATCCGGTGGAGACGTGCGACCAGACGCACAGGAATCCCAATTAGTATAAAGCTATTTTACTTATTTATTCTGGAGCCACCGTGAACATGCGGCCCTTGCTAAAGGTGTGCCTGCCACCATGCAGCATTGACCGAAACTGTCGCAAGGCTTTGCACTGAAGCTCCTGCAATACTTGCGGCCTAAAGCCACGAAGTTTGAGCATAGTCCTCCTCAGTCTCGAGCGCTCTCGAGTGCCTCGAGTCAGCGATGTGGGAGGCCTACTGCACGACATGGCGAGGAGCATAACCTCTACACACTTTTTTTTTTTTTTTTTTGATAAAAACATTGCATATTGTCCCGGACAGTTCTGCACACAGAATGAGGCATGCCGAAAGAGTTGTCGGGTTCGCGAGCATAGTGGTATAAGGCTAGGGCGTTTATACCACATCGAATGACACAGGACAAGCACGTACGTTTGTCATGTCTATGATGATTCCTTTGCGCGTTACGAGCTTTCGGTAACAGGTACGCTGGCTTCGGTGAAAAGGAAGAGGATCGTGGTTCTCTCGAAAGAAAAGATAAGCAAGACATGATTCAACATGCAGCCAGCGTTCGCAGTGGATTGGTACACGCATGTGTCAACCAGATGCAAATGTGTTACAGATACCTCTGTGGACGATGACGCAAAGTCTTGCGTGCCATTTTTAGACAAGAGCGAAGACAACGTGGCTAAGACAAGGGTCATGGTATCTTCAATTCGAACACTCCCCGATTCCTTCAGTTTGAAAAGAAAAGGTGAACTGAGGTCTGCGTCATCATCAAAAACGGCTTATCTCCTGTCGCTCTCGTACCAAATGAGCGAAGTTCAAGCATACATATCAGAAGAGAGAACACTGTGCAGTATCTGTAAAGTTATCGTCGAAAGTCACTGGGGGCTGCGGCGAAGGTCGGAGTTTGGCTTAAGCGGGTATTGTAAAAGTAACAGGTCGGAAACAAATAAGGGAAAGAGAACTGCCAAGTCCGGTGTTCCTTCACCCTCCTAGGTGATATATGTTCATTACTTGACTTTACCTGGAGAAATTATTTACGCTTGTCACTCGAGTAACTGTGCCAGCTCATGACCGGTTGGGAGTGAACGCGGCCACTTAAACGCGTGTGGCTGGCTGCTAGACTGCCCACCTGCCTCTCGGCGAAGTAGACGACGTCGCGGCAGCGTGCGCAGACCTCTCCGCCGCCGTATCCGAGGCTGGAGCTGCGCGGGCTGGGGCCAGCTTGGCTGGGCGTGCACGCCGTGACTAGGCTCCAGGAACCCGACGAGCACGTGCTGGGCGCCGGGGAGCACCTGCGCACGGCACTCCCGGAGGGCGCCGCAAATGGGGTGACTGTTGTGCGCAAAGTGCGGGACATATACATGGAAGAACACACGGCACGCGCACACATAGCTGTCAGTTGAAGTTCGTCATGATAACAGGTTACGCAATGATTATGTTTTCATGTTTTCGTCGATTCCTTCTGTATATTTAAAGGAAATGCACGTGACCCGCCGTGGTTGCTCAGTGGCTATTGTGTTGCTCACGAGGTCGCGGGATCAAATCCCGGCCACGGAGGCCGCATTTCGATGTGGGCGAAATGCGAAAACACCCGTGTACTTTGATTTAGGTGCACGGTAAAGAACCCCAGGTGGTCCAAATTATTACGGAGTCCCCCACTACGGCGTGCCTCAATCATATCGTGGTTTTGGCGCGTAAAACCCCATATTTTTTTTTTTAATGCACGTGATCGTGCCTGCATTTCGTGTGGCCTGCTTTTCTCCGCGCGAGTATGAAACGTGACCAACCGCCCGGTACGGTGCATAGGCAGGGCTTACCTTGAGGGTGCCAGGCCCGGCGACAGCAGCAGTACCTCGCTGTAGCATGCGGCGCAGTAAAGGTCCTGGCCCAGTGGTCGGCTCGCTGGACGGCCGCATGCCGCGCACGGAGGCTTCGAGCCCTGACCGGCCGCCCTGCGCACATGATTTCTTTTCCCCGTTCATAGCCTGTCTATCCTTGCGGAATCGTCTGTAGTTAGCGTCATCTCGGGGGGCCTTGCAGGGTTCAGCGCTGGCCCCACTGTTATTTTCTGCTTTTATTAATTAGAAGCAAAGATTCCAATGTGTAAGCAATGTGAAGCAAAGATTCCAAAATAACGCACTGTGCATCATCCGAAATGTGCCTGTGTGTAGACAACAGTATTGTATGATAAAATATATTTTATTAATGTGCAGTCTCCTTTACATATTAGCTACGCTACCGTTGCAATATTGTTTCACTTACGATGGCCACGCAAATTTTTGGATTTTAGCATTGCATAAGATATGTCCTGGTCCAAGCATGTTTTATTGGGTTACCAAATATCAACTAGAAATTACCATATGCCTTGAACAATGTTGCCTTTATATCCGCGCGCTGACATTTTCATCGTTTTTTTTTTTTTTTTTTTTCCTCGCTGCATTGATAACAATGACGCATCCCCTGGTGCAGCTCGTTCATTATCACTACGTTATTGGATTCTATAGGATGTACATAAGTGCTTTAATGATGAAATTTGCTTTATTTTGATTGTTATATTGAGGTTATAATTGGCACTTATACGGTCTTACCCGACAGGTGCAACAACCCAAAGGGGCTGCAATATGTATAAACGGACGAACAAACAAAAAATAAGCAAGCAAATTAATTAATAGGAAGAAATTAATAAATAACGACGAGGCTGCACGTGCTGCGACATGTTTTTGTTCAGGATTGCATGGCGAAATTACGTAATGGAAGCGGAAATTCTCCTGCCGTATATGCTCTCGTGTAATCCTCTGCTTTCAGCCTCTCATCCATGCGGCGACTGTGCGAGGTTGAGTTGACGTCACCGTCAAAAGGGGTCGTACCGTTGCGTAGCGTCTTAATTGATTAAACCTAAGGTATGTCTCAAACACGGGCCTACAAGTCCTGCCTGTACACTATATGCCGCTATGCTCGGTACGCATCTCTGCAGTCTACCTCACCCACCACTCGATAACAGCGCAGTTATATGACCACAATAACCTATTCACGTGACCCTATAGCTGACGGGATACTGGTTTCTTCAGCACCTCACCAGCGCGTGCAACGAGCTGTTTATGCGGAAAGGTTCCTTACGGTATACCGCCGAAGGCGCGGCATTCACTGCAAGCGCGGGATAAGAAACGGACCTTCCGATATATATTTTTCTTCTTCACAGCGCACTGTCGCCGTGGGAAAGCACTGCGCGAGACAGTATGCTTCGCGAGTCACTGCCGTTGGACGGGGACAGTGTCGCGGGCACCTGTCCGTTGCCTTGTTTCGCTTTACGCGGAACAAGCTGCGTGTTCCATCGATCCGGTCTGTCTCGCACGTTATTGCTTATGTAGTGCAGACTCTTTTGCCTATACTTTTAGCGCAACAAAGAATTTGTGATCTGGCAGCTATACTATAAATAAATCTCTTCGCGCAGCCGTGATTACGCAATCGGTGCAAGGTAGCCGCGTGGGCGTCTTCGTGAGCGGCTTGGCCGGAAGAGTGGAGGCGATGAAGCACATCCGTGTGTGTGTGTGTGTGTGTGTGTGTGTGTGTGTGTGTGTGTGTGTGTGTGTGTGTGTGTGTGTGTGTGTGTGTGTGTTTTTGTGTTTTTTTCCCTCTCTCTCTCTCTCTCTCTCTCTGTGCTGCCGTCAGTCAGGCAATGCGCAGCGTAAACGACGCGACTTCTATTTTTGTCTCCGCCCTCGAACGCGGTCATGGATACACAGTCGGCGACGTGCACGTCACTCACAGCGCCCATTTCGATCGCGTGCGTCGCATCTCGACCGCCGCCACATCCTTTCTAAGGAGACAATAACAAGTTCGATGCTGCATTTCAGGCTGGAACGTGCGTGGAATTGCTCTCCTCCGAATCCTCTCCGTAAGCCGTTTATAGAAGTGTGAAAATTGAAGCCAACTTGACATCGTTGAGGAATCGTGAAGAATGGTTTAAAGGAGTCCCAAGAGCACGTCTGGCGGCCATTTTTCGTGTGTTCCAATCGCTTGCGATCTTTTGTCGCTTCTGTTGCGATAGGATGCATCCTTACGTCAGTGGAGATGCAAATCACAGTTTGGCCGGCTTCGATGAATGGGAGGATAGAGCGAATCGACGAACGCATCGACGTAACAGAACCGAAGGGGCAGCGTGCGTGCGCATGACCCGCCTTGACTGCCTATTTGCTGTCATTATATATGATTTCAATATCTATGACTGCAAGCGTTGAACCGCGACATCACGCACGCGTGACGTCGTGGTTCAACGAGTGCAGTCATATTGGTATTACATTTATGGAACGTCGCAGTTCAACGCGCGCAGTCATAGATATTGAAACCATGTACAATGACTGCAAAAAGCAAAAAGGCAGTTGAAAGCCTGACCTTGGCCTGACCGCCGTCAAACGCCAGAACCATCGAATGGACAACTATGTAAGAGAATTATGTCTGCACGAACGAAATATATAGTCATTAGAACGAAAGAGCGCTCACGAACTCCCATTATCGTCCTGTTCACGTGCGCTGTCTTTGTTTCAGCGAGCACTTTTTTTTTTTTTTTTTTTTTTGAGGACAGGGAACTTACGCCCGGCTTCTCGTACAAAAAAAAAAAAAAGAAAAAAAAAAGAAGTTATGCAGAACACATTCATGATGTCTGTTCATGTAAGCGAAACTTACATGAACAATTTGCAGGTCTCTTATTTACACATTGCAGTACTGTAGGGCCCAGTACGATGAGAGACTCGCAGCGCATTTCGGCGACGAACGCGTCCCTTAACTTCTCTCTTCATCGTCAGCTAAGATGCGTGCGCTCACTTCTAATGCGTTAGCGTTAGGAGTGTCATTAGTAGAAAAAAAAAGTGTGTGTGTGTGTGTGGGGGGGGGGGGGGGGGGCAGTCATGTGGTACTGGTAGAGAAGGGATGGGAGAGCTTAGAAGAGCGTGTATGTGTGTATGTGTATAGCACGAATTATGTATAAATATATGTATATACCACCGTCAGTTGCACTTCGGTCATCGAAGAGGCGGGACGTGTGTCGAGTGAGCTCCTGAACAACACTCGGTAATGTGGTGGACGCAGTGGCGCACCGACGGGGGGGATTCGGGGGTTGGAACCCCCCCCCCCGAGGCCGACTAAACCCCCCTATTTGTTTAACCCCTTTTCTATCCTTACGCATTTGAGTACTTCAACTAAGATGTAAGACGCGCATCGTCTGCACACTCGCAAAAAGCGCATTTTTTTGACAGTTTCCCGTGCAGAAATCGAAATTAGTGCTGTTTAGATGGTATTGGCAAACTGTCAACCCCCCCCTGGCAGAGATCCTGGGTGCGCTACTGGGTGGACGCGGTTTAAATCATGGATCTGGGGCCTCAGAGAGGTGCGACGTAATGCTAACGCGTTTCTCTCGCACTTACCGCTAAATCGTCGCAGACTTTTTTTAAATATTCGTATCGTTACTATGCGACGCGACTAAGGGCCCATTCACACTTGCGACTAGGCGAGGTCGCGCGACCGATTGCGACTGGCGACCAGACAACTACTCAAGACGAACGATGTTCACACTTACAAATGCCACCGACGAGTCGCTAAACCGAAATATCTCGCGATATGCCCTTCACGTCTGCTTGCAATGTCATAGCCGCGTAAGATGAGCGTCAGCGTATATGGACGTCCTGTTCCTTCGCATCTGATTGGTTCAGCTGTTCTGCGACTGCGGTCGCGCGACTGAACAATCGAGCAGTGAGCGACTGGCCCGAAACGGTCGCATTTCGAGAAAAGCGACCATTTGCGACTACTTGCGACTGGTCGCTTTGGTCGCGCGACCTCGTCTAGTCGCAAGTGTGAATGGGCCCTAACTCGCCAAGCGTGTCAAAGCGCTGTCTTGCATGAGGGAAATTCGTCAGAGTTTCATGTTAGATCGTTGGGCTTCTGGGCTGTGCGAACCGGATTCGAAACCAACCATCGAAAATGTAATTTATTTGTACATTTCGCTTAAAAATGAAAAGAAAAAGGAAAAGGGGAAAAACAGAAAGAAAAAAAAAAAAAAACCAACAGTACAGGCGGTTTGGTTAATGGCTCAATATATGGTGCTACGAGACAAGAATATTCTGCATGAAGTTCTCGGAGCGACAAATATATATTTCAGCTCATCCTAAACGAGTGCTGCGTTATATCATGCAGCGATTCTATTCCAATGCTATTCCTTCTCGCTCTTCGTCAGCGATCCGAGCGGCGCGCTCTCCACCCACGTTATGACCGGTATCGACCGGCCGGGAGCGGTGGATGATAAGAAAGGAATAGAATCGAGTGAGAGGAATCCTATATAAAAAGCAACGAACGCAGTTATCGAACGCAGGCTATCTACTGACAGTGTAGCCTATACAAGGTGAAAACGGTGTACTAGAAATGGTTGCAGCACATATACGTGAGTGTCATTCTGTGCATACAGAGGATGCCTAAACCAGGGAACGCAGAGCTGGCTCTCGTTTGCAAGTCGGCTTTTTAAAAAACAATTTTCACGCAGTCGTTTGCCGACCGTGAACCTTATAAATGATGACACTTTGTACAAAGCGTAGTCTCTTCCACCATCGGTCATTCCAGCACCCCGGATCGCTACACCACTAGCCGTTTTATGCATAACACGGCTGGTGGTGCGGCGATCCGGGGTGCTGGATCGCATAGCCACATATGGCAGATGCGATATCATCAAAAATGCTTTACCTGTTTGACACATGCATTATTTTATGGTGTAATTTAACTATTTTGAGTAGCTCCGGTAATTACACCAAGCAGAGAGAGCTGGTCCAAGTTTCGTTCGCGTTGATTACATTCTCGCCATCTTTTGGTTAAAAAAAATTATTCAAGGGTACGTTTCGCGTGCCAAAACCGCAATCTGATTATGAGCCACGCCGTAGTGGGGGACTCCGGGTTAATTTTGACCATTTGGGTTTCTTCTAACGTGCACCTAAATCTAATAAGTGCACGGGCGTTTCTGCATTTCGCCGCCGTCGAAATGCGGCTCGTCGAAGTCGCGGGATTCGATCCCGCGACTTCGAGCTCAGCAGCGCGACGCCATAGCCACTATATATATATATATATATATATATATATATATATATATATATATTGAACGAGAAGAAAGGGAACCGAGGGACCCGATATTTATTAATCATATCATGAGAAGCCAACAAACACTGACACCAAGGACAACCGCGGATGGGAAAACGGCTCCGCGGTAGCTCAATGGTGAGAGCATCGCACGCGTAATGCGAAGACGTGGGTTCGTTCCCCACCTGCGGACAGTTGTTTTTTCATCCACTTTAATTTCTGTTAATTTATAATTTTCTTTAATTGAATTAGTAAGCACAAGTTATTTCCCTATGTTGTCCTTGGTGTCAGTGTTTGTTGGCTTCTCATGATATGATATATATATAGGGCTACCGAAATATTTTGATGGTCCAAATTTATGGTAAAGAGGCCGAGCAATGACAGTGAGTCTCGACCCCAGAGAGAGAAAAAGCTCGACGTCCGTATATATAGCGACGGGGTGGATCCACGCAGACGCGCACGCGTATCTCGGGTTGCACTGCACATGATCATCGTGCGAGAGGGCTCCAGACGCGGTAATAGCGGTGGTGGCGAAATGTCCGCGCGGCTGGTGCAGTTGCGCAAACCGGGGCGGCCGATATTCGGGGCGGCCAAAAGCCGTGCGGTCGTCACGTAGGCACGCGCGGGCAGGAAACCCGAGCCGGCCGCCCGCGCTCGTAAAGCGCACGGCGGGGACCGCCTGCGCGCACGTGCACGCGGACGACTGAAAAACCAACGGCCGCGGCTATTTTCGTGTAGCCGTCTCCACCATTGCTCGCCGACCTTTGCATGTGTGACGCCACATCGGCGCGCGCGGCTGCGCGGCATTCATCAGATGTCGCCGATCCAGCCGGCTCCATTCAATGCGCACCACTACACAATATACGGGCCAGCAACAGTCGTTTGCTGTGAGGGAACCTCCGTAAGCGAACGAAGGGACTGACTGCGGTCGTGGCAAATGCAGCACTGGAGCAACCGATGCTCGTTTTGGCGCCCACACGTCACTGGCGCCGCAGTCTTCTCCGTTTTTTTCTTTCTTTTTTTAAATGTACCCCCTGCCTCAAAAGTTTTCGGAACGCGGGATCCAAGTAAAATCAATTTCATCGCAGTCCAGGCACAGATCCTTCAACCGAAAGGTAGAGTTGATACTTCTCCGTGCAATCATCACATTCCTGACATACATTTCCCACTCTGTCGCGAAGTCGCGAGAAAGTTTAACTTATTCTCATTTTCCGAGCTCCGAAATATTCTGAGGGCGGCTGTACCTTGAACTATATAACTCTTTTCAGTGGCGCGTACCGCTCAGGCCTTAGAAATTACTTCAGTTTTAGTTACCGAAATATCGCCGCTCTTTTGTTGCGACGATCATCAGTCACAATTCGTCTGAAGCGTGACTCCATTTCGTTCAAACGGTTGCACGTGAATCAGAGACATGGGTGACGCCGACTTGATTGATGGGGTTCACTGTCGCAGAGTGCTGCGGTATAATTTCTCTCAGATAACAGCCTGGGTGGGAGCAGCCTTGCATGCGCCATAGTGTTACATATTGTTGGACCGCTTCTCAAGCAATCTCTTGTCCATGCTATGGGACCAAGCACCAAGCGGAGCAAACAGAAGAGACCGAAAAAGAGAGAAAGAAACGCGTCTGTACACTCACCCTCCCTTACGCGTGTTTTGGCACGACGTACTGCTCGGGCCCGACTTACCGACTGTTTCAGCAAAGATTAATATTATATATATATATTTTTTGCCGTTGACAAGCATCGTCTCAAATATTTTTGAGCGAGTAATTAGAGATTAAAGAATGTAGCTTTTCCAGCAACAGATTGTTAACGGCGGTGGATCACCTTCCGAATAACGAAACAATCACAAGTTTCGATTAGTTGCTTTGGATCTCATGCTGCATATGTGAAGCAAGACGGTGTTAAAGGTACTCAGGACGCGTCCATTTACGAGGAATACTAGCAATAGATTCTATGTATCCGTGCCTGAAATGTGACGTGAAATAACATGGTATTTCATGTATGTATTAACCCCTTGTTTGTGAGGAGGAGTTTTAGGAAAGATAATATGCGGGGAGCACCCATGTGTTTCGCCACACATTTTTGGGAAGTACATCTCAAAACTAGCGTTAGTTCGAAATAAATGGGCACGATGTCTTGAACATTGTCTGGCTTCTCTTCCGTATTTGCATGTTCCCTAATGCTATTAATTACAAATTTAGTTAACAGATTTGCTAACATGCAAGTTATACGTAATCGCTGACTTCCACCGCTGCTAATTATGTGCTATATATATATATATATATATATATATATATATATATATATATATATATATATATATATATACAGGGTGTCCCAACTATCATGCACCAAAATTTAAATATATGTGAATGCCACATAGTTGGACAGAACCAAGGTAATCTTCGCCGTCGCTTGGACATGCTCAGATTATTTTTTTCATTCTGCCCAATTACATAATTAGTCTTAATTAATTAATACACTCAAATATTATAATTAGGTGAAAAGTGTCAATGATAAAATTGTAGAGCAACATGAAAAACTCCCGATACAGCTTTCTGTTGTTCAATACGTGTTACATAATAGTGTTTTTCCGAGCGTGAAAGAAGCCCGCGAATACACGTAATATTGTCGCGCGACTGGCCGCTCGACGCACCTTGCGTGTATTCGCGGGCTTCTTTCACGCTCGGAAAAACACTATTATGTAACACGTATTGAACAACAGAAAGCTGTATCGGGAGTTTTTCATGTTGCTCTACAATTTTATCATTGACACTTTTCATCTAATTATAATATTTAAGAAGTTAGTTAATAAATAAGACTAATTATGTAATTGGGCAGAATATATATATATATATATATATATATATATATATATATATATATGTATGTATGTATGTATGTATGTATGTATGTATGTATGTATGTATGTATGTATGTATCTGTGTTGTTTTTCGTTGTCGTTCGCGTCTTCTCTCGCATTCGAACAAGCAACGATCCCGCGTTTCCGCGTTTATCTACCGTCACTTGCGTTAAAAAGCTCCGATATCTCGCCTACAAGACAAATGGTTATCTTTCCTGTATGTAGGCGACAAATAATAACAAGATATTTTCGCGAATCAACGGCTAACATGAGCCAGCGTCACTGTACTTCTCCGCACAATACGAATTCTGGCTTTGTCGCAGAGCAACTGTGCTTAACAGTGAAGCCAATAGTTCCATACGCTATATTGACTTTTGCAGCTTTGTCTTACTTTCCCTGCTTGTTTGCGAGGGGTCGTTGAAGGCCACACAGTTGTTGTTATTGAGAATTGTCATTAGTTTTAATATATACGATTATGCAACAAATAAGTGTATTTCCAGAGTACATGACGGCGGGTTTTCGCGCACAAACTATAGGGGACGAAAACACGTGAAGAGAGAAACACAAGCGTTGCGCTTTTGCGCTTGTGTCTGTCGTTTCACGTGTTTTAGACCCACAGTTTGTGTGCAAATACCCACAGTCCTGGATTACCAACTCGCCCCAAACTAGTACCCTACTCAGTTATACTTCTAGAGCAACGCCTGAGAACATGCAATTTCTTCGCTGAAATGTTTATTTATCTGCGTGTAATAAGCTACTAGATTGATTCATGAGGTTTAACGTCCCAAAGCAACAGAGGAGCTATTAGGGGCGTTGTAATAAAACATCGGTTAATAGTGACTGGTCGGAAGCACTCCCATTAACGCGTAAATATATTGCAGTCTGAGAACCATTATGTCATTCAGGCTGCTGACCCATTGAGCGAACCATATGTCCTATTCTTCGCTTCATGCTACCTTTGCACACTTTTCTTGTCTCATTCTGTTAGCTTAACCTACTTTCTCAGTATTTATTTTTTCAACTTTCCGTCTGCCTTCTATCCTCGTCAGCAGAGCTGAGGTGTGCAGTGTTGACTGAAGCGGTTTGCAAATAAAGTAGCTTTTCAATCACTCTTACGAGGCCGCTCGCTTAATAGTAACTCAGTACGGCAGCTACGATGCAGAAGGAAACAGTGTCAAATTAAAAAGAAATAGAGAGAGAGAGAGAGAGAGAGAGAAAGAAAGAAAGAAAGAAAGAAAGAAAGAAAGAAGACATGTTTGAAAGGTCACGGAAGCGTACGGAGCCAATGAGATCGTAACGGCGGTGCGCCGCGTTCACTCTCGCTGTCTTGACCTGCCTTCACTACCTTTCTTAGGCTACATGTCGTCTCTCGCCTTCGCCTTACCCGCGGGAAAGTGAAGCCAAGTTACAGCGACGATGCACCGTCGATCATCGCTATAATTTGTCTAAGAGGAAAAAAGTACCGATTATATTTAAGACAATTCCGGAAAGCAAGAGTTAGAAAAGACAAATCATTATCAATACGAACCTCGGCCGAATCGCACACTTTGTCAAAGTTATAATGTCCGCTTCTGTTTGTTATCAAACGTGTTAGTTGTGCACAGAATTGCGGAGGTTCATGCGGAATAAATACTACGCCTCCATTTCGGCTATTTAAGAGGGAAGCTTTATTGAGAAAGGAATCTGGAGACAGTGCAGCCATTCAGCGCCTTTTAGCAAGCTACTCCCTGTAACAGACTGCGATACGGAGGTATGAGAACAGCGGTAACTAACGCAAGAAACACCGTGTATAACAGACTCGCTATCACTATCGTCCGCCTTATGCTCTCACTGCGCATTCGGCAGCGTGTGTAGCGCCGCTTCAGTTTTCATATTGCTATTTTTGATGCGAAAATGGCCCATTGAGCGAACAAGCCGGCGTCTGTAGCAGCGAAACGGCACCTAAATTCCCGTTGGCTGCGACGCCACGCCAGGAGCGCGCTTCGACGGAGCAGAACGGGCAAAACGGTGTTGCGTGAGGGGAGAGGGCATCGCCACGTCACCAGCGCGCCTTCACAAACCAGATACGGCGACGCGTCGCCCTATCTGGTTGTCGGGTTGTCGTCGGCGAGGCAGTCGCGTGACGCGCGCGCGCGGGTGCCGCCGTCTCGCTCTCGGAAGCCGGCGCGCTGTCCGTATCTCTCTCAATCACCCCCGCTGGGCTTAGCTGCTGCTCTCGCCTGCCGGCCTTGGTGGCCGCTGCTGTTTCCTCGGTCTCTCGTCACGCAGGACGTCGGTGGCATGCGCCGTTGGCACCGCAGGCTGCTGCTGCCGCTTGCTCGCTCGGGCAGCGCGTCGCACTATGGTACATTACTCGCAGCGCAAAACTCCAAGTCAGCGGCGTTCAATTGGACATTACTGTTCTGCACTCACAACTCGTAAGAAGTGCTTTGGTGTCCTTGGATTTTTTTTAACATGGACTGTTAGTATCGACTTGTATGTGACTGTGTAAACGTTTCTATTTTGACAGAACAAGCTTGACAGCGTGCTGCCGGCAACTTGCTTTGGCTAGAGTTGCATTTATATAAGGGGACGACTACGGACACTGTTGCATCTATGCACGTTGAATTGCCTGAATCGTACGAAATACACGAGTTAATGATTTGAAGTGTGATACCATTGAAACCAGTCATATTAGAAGCTTTATATCATAACTGTTTCGCGTTATGCATCAACTTCGGCATCGCGCGTGACCGCATTCTTTTTTTCGTTTTTGACGCGGCATCACGTCGGTAATGTAGCAGCATATCATATACGTGCTTTAACTCGCCATTTAGTTTTCAGCTCGCATTGTATGATGCCGACATCGCTAATGGAGCACGAATTTCTAATTGTCCTAAAACTTCCTAAATTGTCCTAAACTAAATGGCACAGTCCGATCAGGTATAGTGGTGTTACTTTTCTCGGCTTACCGCGCGCGCACACACACAAGCAGAAATAAAAGTAAGACGGCCTAAACGCGACCCGCAACACCACTCCTCCCCCAAATACAAGCGACACGTGCTGTTTTCCTCATGCTGGCGGTCGCAAATGGCACCGTGCAGCGAAGTGGCCACGCGACTGGGAGCGTGCCAAACGCAGAATCTATATAAGGTATGTGTTGGTGGGAAAAAAAGAGCAACCGCGCGTCTCCCGAGGTGAAGCACCTCTGAGCGCGCGCTTTTTGGGAGTTTCCGCGCGCCTTTAGCGGATGGAAAGGATTTGGCGCAGCGCGGAATGAAATAGGCGTTGCCGAGCGAACCGCGTGACACGGCTCAGATGTTTTCAACGAGCGCCAATTCAGACACGGCGCGCGCTTTTACGCGTCGTTATGCGACTGTTGCAACAAAGTGCAGTGCGTTGCGTAAGCGATCATCGAAGCTCCTTCGAAGAGAGGATTCCGCCCCCCCCCCCCCCTCTTTTATTGAAGGGATACGGATACAAAATTGTGTGTATATACGTACGTGCACGATATTGCGTCTTAAATTCCTGTGACGAGGTTGACCATGTCTTATTACCTAACCTCTTAATGCGCCTCACAACGCTAGACCATTAAGACTATCAACGACAAAAACTTTTCATGCATTAATATCGTATATAACTCTTTTTCCTTTTTTCCCTTTCTTCACTGGAACAGTGTGAATGGCTTGCGGGATGTATGTTGACATCCGCAGGTGTGTAGGCCACCCGAACTTCTGCAGCCAATACAGATGCGTGGGCTGTGTATGTGCGTGTGTGTGTGCGCGCGTGCGTGCGTGCGTGTGTGTGTGTGTGTGTGTGCGCGCGCGTGTGTGTGTGTGTGTGTGTGTGTGTGTGTGTGTGTGTGTGTGTGTGTGTGTGTGTGTGTGTGTGTGTGTGTGTGTGTGTGTGTGTGTGTGTGTGTGTGTGTGTGTGTGTGTGTGTGTGTGTGTGTGTGTGTGTGTGCCGCTATGTGCGAGTATCGGTCGTTGAAGTCGCGTACAGTCTGCGCCAAAAGCATCGATGCGACTCCGTGTGAGGTCAGGACTGTCGTCAGTCCGCATGTTTGGGGCGGTCAAACTTTCATTGCTCCAAAGCCCCAGTGATTGAGAGGACCAGTGCTCTTAAACTTAATGAGCTTGAAAGCGCCATGCCTGCTTAAGAAACCCTGCCACGGGGCGCCTGACGACATATCTTGTGATCACTCTGGAAACGGCCCCTGAACTTTGACAAATGCTGTAGGAGGCAGCGCGCCCGAGTACGCCACATCTAGGATCCGGCGAGTGAATCAGCCGCGTTGTGGGCGTACATCGAGCGCCTGCTCTCGAGCCGCGAACGCCGGCCGTGCAGCGTATATCTTACCTCGACGCGCAGGCCAGGTCCGAGCCGCTGGCGCAACGGCTGGCCTCCATGGTCGGCTCCGGCGGCTTGCACGCCTCGCGCTCTTCCTCCTCCTCTTCTTCTTCTTCCCCTAACTGCACACTGTTGCTAGTGTTGTTGGCATTACGGCTTACGAAAAATGCTCACAATGGGGAATTGGCCAAAGAGCGCATATAAATGGGGACAGAAAGAAGTCGAAACTGGGCCCGGTGTTTCCCCATTAAATTAAATTATGGGGTTTTACGTGCCAAAACCAGTTCTGATTATGAGGCACGCCGTAGTGGGGGACTCCGGAAATTTTTGACCACCTGGGGTTCTTTAACGTGCACCTAAATCTAAGTACACGGGTGTTTCCCCAGAAATTCAAATCAGGGGTGTATCTAAATCTTCAAGGGAGGGGGGGGGGGGTAGTAGTAATTTTAGCAGTATACCGGAGTTTTGATATCAGCCACGACAATTTGCATGACATTGGCCATATAGATAATTTACGGCTGCTGCACACAACAATTGGTTGAATATGTACGAGCACAGACAATTTGCACATCCCGCGACCATTCACTCAATAACTAATCAAACTAGTAACCAGGACATCTATGTACTTACTACTAATGAAAAACTAAAACACCACAGATATATGTGCGCATTCTCAACCACATTCCGAACAGTTACATCCTCCTGTGTTTCCCACCACGTTCTCGATAAAAATCGACAAAAAACACGTCGGTCATTGTCAAAGGCATTCCGGGTGTCTGGCAGCTCCGGACCTTCAATGGTTATGCTCAGCAGCTCATTCACGCTTTGTAAGGAAGAAGGCGGCTTCCCTCCGACGACAAAACCCAGTAAAGGGCCGAACAGGAGCGCTCGACTGTGGCTGTGGTGATCGGTATAGCAGCAAAAGAAGACCGGCGACATCTTGCAACTTGGAAAACATACAGCGACCTGGGGAACAACGACGAGCGAAGATCGAAATGCTGTGGATGCCCAATTCTCCCTCAGTCGTCGGAAGATGTTCCGCTCCGCATCTAAATTCCTCCCGTCTTGCTGCACGCTTCCCATGCTTGCGCCCCCGCCCTTTGAAGCCCGAGCGGTCCTCGTATTCGCCGCAGTTTCTTTCGCGTGGAATTCGTGGTTCCTTCTCCCGCAGGCCAACTATGGACAATGTATCCCTTCGCGTACATGCCCTTCTTCCGGCACTATTAATCAAAATTCCCCGTAGAGCGGAAAAAAAATATTGTTACGAATTAAGGGGGTGTCTGCAGAAAAACAAGGGGGTGTATAGGGAAATCACTGATACATGCCACAGTAAGTCGGCTGTCGGAAGGAAAGAAAAATAGAGAGCTTCTACTGAAAGCTAAAAAAAGACAAAAAAAAAAAAAGACGTCCCAATAAGAAAACTTGTTGTTTTCAGGAACCGTTTATCCCAATCTCTTTTCGAGCTCTAATAACTTTCCTGATGCCACGGTGCCTTGCTCACTTGTACGTTTTTCTTCCTCCATTCTTCTTGTTCCATTTGTTTATTTTCTTTTACAAGGCTCTCGCGC
This sequence comes from Dermacentor silvarum, assembly GCF_013339745.2. NCBI lineage: Eukaryota > Metazoa > Arthropoda > Arachnida > Ixodida > Ixodidae > Dermacentor > Dermacentor silvarum. The sequence goes on along the minus strand of NC_051154.1, from coordinate 123,393,101 downwards.
CCGTTTCGACCACATTTTGTAGCTTTGACCGGCTTTGTAGGTAACAAGAAGGGACGAAGTTCTGGGAAGTAGAATAGGCTACTCTTGGTATGTCACGGCACCCAAGAGTGCAAGCTTATCTGAGAAGTTCGCAAACGAGGCATATACGCATAGGCTGATACATATTTAACTGGCACTTAAAGACGTAAGACGAGAACGAAAAACAAACAGGACATAATGCTAGCCGCTGCGAAGTCGTAGTTGGGCCTCCGTTTTAATTCTGGCCACCTGTGGTTCTTTATCATTCATCTAAGTCTAAATGAATCATTTCTGCCGAAATCAATCAATCGATCAATCAATCAATCGATCTTTGCATATCCCGCCTCATATGAATACAGCCACCGTGGCGGGGACGCGATCCCGTGACCTCATGCTTATAGCACGAGTAAACGTACCAACAATATGTGATGCGAAGGCGACAAAACGGAGAAGGACGCTGCAAAACAAAGACGAAAAAGGAAAAGACAGAACTGGACACCGCCCTCGGTCGCTGTGCAACGACAGCGAATCGCAGTAAGGCTTGGGTGTCAGTGGGCTCTGCACTCCACCTCAGGATAGATGACCTGAACTTTTGATCTCGGAAATTATCACCCACAACCTCTGTGCGTCATCGGCTAAGAAGGCGAGTGAGGCCTCCGAGGTTCATGGAATAGTTGTCGAAGACAGGTTGTCGTCTGCCGCTTCTTGTCTGTTCTACGATTAGCGCCAGGGACCTCGCATCTTGTTTATGTGTTTTTTTTTCTTTAAAGCAAAGTTTTCTTTACCTACTCACTCAGAGAACGTTCAGTCTATAAAGGCGTGATCAAGCCATTGAACTGAGCCTTACCTTAAATGCCTTGGTGCATTAAAAGGGTCTCGCCTCAACAATTTGACAGCAGGATTTTACAGGTGGTCACACCATCGCCTAATAGTTTTACAGTATTCCAAGATGCTGCGCTGGCGTACTAACGGGTACAAAGACGCACTATATACTCCGCTTTCGTACTACTCCGTGCAGCATCGTAACCACCTGCTATGTCTTACTACAGAAAGAAAGGGTCAGCTATAACTGAACCTTTATTGGGCGAGTGTCTCTATTTACAGACCTGTACTGGACCGTGAGAAAGGACACCGCATCGGAAAAATGTTGTGCAATGAGAACGACAGACAGTGGCGACCACCGTTTTTACAACGCGTACAATCGCGTATATGCCACTTAATTTTGCCGCTACCGTCTGCAGAGAAGCACGCCTAACCTTGCGTTGTGAAAGAAAAGTTGATAAAGATTGGTGGGGTTCAAGTCCCAAAACTACGCTGGCACGGCATAAAAGTGCAGGCAGCAGGAGCCGCTCAGGATCGATAGTTACCGTACAGCAGCAAGCGTCGTCCTTGCGCAAGAGGAAGCATTACGTAACACGGTTTTAGCGCCGTGACCTCTAGCATGCATCTTGCATGCCCTTCTGGGTGAATTTGCCTTGCTTCGTCATTTTTTTGTTCTGGTGTGTGTTTCTGTCCTTTTCATTCATATGTACTTCGCTTTGTCTTCACTTTCGTCTTCATTCTTTCTTTTATTTTGATTTTGCACATCGTCAACACGCTCTCTAGAGCCCCGGATAGTGTAGATAATCGTCATCACCACCAGCGATTGCAGCAGAAGCTGCGGTAAGCAACAGTGCTGTTTCTTTTTGTGTATACATGCGAGAAAGAAACACAGCTTTCAGAAAAAAAAAAAGCGATCTGGCACCAAGCCACGGATAATTCCCCGTGGGACACACGTGCCGACCTAAGGAAAAAGAGTACGAAAGTTTGGGCAGTGCCCTCTTTTGAACAGTCTGTCTTGCACCACCGCAGAGAGAAATGGGCGGGGGAGGACGCTTGTTGTTGGCCTGACGGCCTAAACCGGAGGTCAGGGCTGCGCTTCGTTTTAGTCTGTTTTATTCGCGTGAAGAAGGAAACCAACTTAAGCTCATACCAACACTTAGCTATAACGCCATAGTGGTTAAAAAATGTGGATACATAAAAATCGAAAAAAAAAGAAAAACAGGATAAAAAAATTGCCTGTCCCCGCTATTCCTTGCAGACGAAATAAAACGATAACTTTTATTCGCACTCGAGCAACGCATAGCGCACGTAACCCATGTTGCTCTGATATCGTTGATCATGCATACATCCTTAAATAAAGACGCGTAGTATTTCGTCTGCATTATCGCCACACCGTGCTTATGCTGCAGTTTAGCAAGATAATACAGCAGATGGACTCTCTCTCTCTCACTTTTGCTTTTGTTCATATTAGCCACTGTGCGTACAGAACCATTTTTTTTTCAACTTCTTCCTTTATTCTTCGTCTTTTTTTTTTTTTTTTTTTTGAGCGCGTTGCTCGCGAACCCTCTGGGTTCCTCTAAACGCAGGAGGTATAGGTGCGCAACGCGGCAAGCTAACAGCATCACCATCGCCGACTAGCACGCACGCGTTCTCAACTCCTCTAACCCCAACCCCTATATATGCAGCAAATACCTCCCAGATATTAGGCCAGATTGCCCTAAATGCCAAAATCCAAAGTGCGACTTAGATCACATGCTGTGGCAGTGTCCCGCGCTAAACGCTTGCTTCGGGTCTCCTGCCACCGAGGACGACTGGATCAAGCACCTCAGGAGCCCCGACAGGGCCCTTCAACACCAGGCCGTCCAGAAGGCCCAACAGGTGGCTGGCGAGCTCCGACTCCCATTCCCCACATGGGCGGAGCCACCGGGCCGGCCCCCGTAAGGGGTGCCCAGGCCCCTTCAGGACCTTTAATAAAGTTAATTCTCTCTCTCTCTCTCTCTTTCCTCTGAGCTCTCATTGCTGCTATTGGTGCCCTTGCTGGTCAGTGCAACTGAGCATTTGCCGCGTAACAGGGAGGTGCGGCTTGCGGTCTGAGCTGCAGCGCAATGCTGTTTACTTTGCTTCTTTTGGTCATCGACGCACAGGTATGGATTCGCTAACTCAGCGCACAACAGCTCACGCTGTTACTAAATATGCACAAGAGAAGAAAAACGTCTCACAAACGCCGACGCACTTCGCCGGCTGTTGCTCGTGTCTTGCTCCCTTGTTGGCCACACCAGACTCTACAGGCGTGTGTAGTTCGTATATAATGTATGGGGCAGGCCGGGCACGTCGCTGCTTGAACAGACCGTGTATTACAGCCAAGGCGAAGAAAGTGGGAGAGGGATGGGGGGTGTCGACTAGTCGACCGTATAGCTCGCACAAACGCAGGGTGCATGAAGAGAAAGCAAGCAGACGCAAACGAGGCCCAACGAAGCGGCGAGGGGATAAAAAATTGGACGTGTCTTGTTGCGCAGCCAGGAGTGCTGAACCGGTCAGCGTTCGTTTGATGGGCCATAAACTTCATACAGTGTCGCGGCTGTAGCTCCACGGGCGGCCTTCCACGGCCACCGTTGATTCCGCGGCTTAGGCCGCCCCGGGATTGCATCAGGCGAATATGCGACCGTCCGTTCACCCCGTTTGGAAAGACAAAAGGCAGAACGAATTACAGGCGCGGCCGCAGAGTGCGCTCTAAGCTCTCTCATATTGCTATCAGTGGAGGAGCGCGCGCGGTGCGAACACTGACGCTTGCATCACGAACGAGCCCCGCCGAGGACTGCACAAATGAACGTCGGATGATATGCTACCTCCCCTGTCCTGTGCACATATGAATATAACCCCGTGCCATCTCACCGGGTATTTTACTTGATGGCGTGTTCAAGATGCGGCTGACCAAGAGAGTTCATGGACCTCGCCTTACGGCTTTCGGTAACCAGAATGGACTTCAGCGTTAACTGAACTGGAGTTCGACTTGTTCTTTAAATTGTTTTTTCCCCCCTTAATTTCGGAAAATGACAAACTTGAATCTGTGATCTTCTTTCGTGTTTCACTTTCGACTTTCCCCTTTACTTCACGGGCGAAAAAAAAATATGGAGAACATCTTCTAACAAGTGAAAATTTGGTGGCCCACGTTACAAAATATAGCTGCAGATATGGGTAAGGCGAAAACATCTTTTTTTAGAACTTGGCGTTTGACAGCGTGTTCTCCGCTAAGTGGGGAATCACGTATTTTCAACGTCACCCTCAGAGCGTTAAGGTGGCGTGAAGCACGTTCGTGTACTTCAAAGAGAATGCGCTTGGCAAGATTCTAATCGAACTCATAAATAGATGTTCCTTATCGCAAGGAACAAAAGACGGGATGTTGACACACGTGTGCTTCACACTTTCAAGCGCTTCCACTCCTATATCTCTTGTTTGGTTATTGCTCTCCCACGCTTGCGAACTGTACTCGAGCGACAGATTAGAAAGCGTAGAAGCAGAAAGTCCTGCAAGACTGAAACACACAGGTGTCAGCAATCGGTCTTTTGTTCCCTGCGAAAAAAAAAAAAAAAATACTTGTTTTCTGACTACAAATATAGATGGTATGGTTTTCGTAGAAACGGTTATCGACGCCAATCATGGGCTCGCTTTTCATTTCGCCGTGCTTTTCTCTTTCCGTTTGTTTGGCGATTTACTAAAACTACCATTGCTTACGTATGCCGGGCCGTCACGAAAGAGCAAACCAGTCATATATAGTTACGCGCTCTTCGCATAAATTTTCTTCTATCCTCGTGCTGAGCATTTCGCACTACTTGTTTCTGTAATAAGTCCTCGTTCTTAATTGTACAGCCAGTGTCTGTCAGTTGAAACTTTAGACTGCTAATGGCCTCGCTACTTTAGCCGATGTCTCCGGCAGGCCCAATAAACTTGGCACTTTGTAACGGTGCTTTTCGTTTGCACGCACTCGAATGCGCGGTTTACCGGCAGAATTAAGTGTGCAGTTGAAGTATTGCACGGTGCTTTTCTCATCTTGGAAACTCCTGTAGTTGTTGCTGTGTATGGAAAATTCGCAGTCTTAATTAATGCTGCTAGCTGTGCAACAGTTACGCTTTATACTTGACGGCTCTTCCCACCGATTAGCATCCCAAACTTTGTGTGACAGTTCTTAGCGAAAGCACTGAGGAAATGATGCACGAAATAAACTAACATTTCAACATTTGCGAGGCTTAAATGTATCGCGTGCAACCAACCTGAGCCGTTGTCACCCGATATCTTCAAAAATCCAAGCCTCCCAAATTTCCACTCATCGCTTTCTCAAGCTATTGTGCTTCTTCTACATTTATAGAATATTACCGCATTCAAAATTGTCTTTACGACTACAAAGCTGCTGCGAAGTATTTCACGCTTTGCGGTCCTGCGTAATGTGGCTATATGCTGTAATATATACACCGATAGGCTGCAGCAAGGTGATGTTTTTAGGTTTCTGGTGTCTGCACTGGTTTTGTCGTGCATGCGTCGCTTGGAAGCTGACGAGATCACCATTGTGCCTTTCTTCGCGGAAAATCCGCCGCTGTGGATCAGTCGCTGTGGAGTGCTGCTACAAAACAGAAGGTCGCGGGCTCGATTCTCGGCCACATGTTCCGACCGAATGCACAAGCGCCCGTGCACCGTGCTTACAGTATGCGCGATAGAGAACCCACGTGGCCAGAATTAATCGGGAGCCCAACTCCACTGCGGCGTCTCCCAAGCCCATGAGTTGCTTCGGGAGCTCAAACCCTGTAATTAAATGTTTACATCATCGCAGAGATTTACGTTGTAAACACTCTTATTCAAAGTTAGAACATTTCATCAGCGCTGCGATAAGCGTTTTCTTGCTATGCATTTTGCCTAGTGTCAGCGCTTGCTCTTAGTTTCCAATTTGTGATGTTCTAATATAGTAGCGCTAGGGTTTTTTTTTTTTTTTCCCTTCTTATGTCGTTAAATGCACAACATTCTACAAATTACATCGTTGATCCCTCGATTTCACTTTATCCACTCTTACACTGAACTTTGTTTTTTACTATTTTCATTTTGCAGTTATATACATGCGCTTTTTTCAGTGCCGAATCACTAAGCAAGCAAGTTTCGACCGGTATTGAGGTGGCAGCGTATCCTTGTCGTTAATTATTTATTTATGCATATTTAAAAACTAGGAATGGTCCCCGCTTCGCTACCCGCACTGCTGAGTCCTCGAACACTGCGCGTCGGTCGATCTCATCGCGCCAGTGTTACGATAGAGAAGTAAATGGGCTAGCTGGTGTTCTGCGATGCGCATCGACAGCGCGAAAACGAGACGAGAAGAACTTAAGCGCTGGCTTCCAACAATTTCTTTTTAATTTCTTGAAAAGTACCAGGAAGTATATACACTTACACACACGTATCGATAATCATTGAAGCATTCGGGGTGCGCCATGCACCATCAAATGATTTATTAATGATTGAAACTGTGTTTTCAAGAAATAAAGTTTAGTTGATGAGTACGCTTTTTTTTATTCCTTGTGATTATTGTGATGTATTCGGCAGTGCTTAAGTTTACTGTTACTGCGACTCTTTTCGCTTACTGCTACTGTATTCCTGTGTGTACTTTTCCTTCGTCTAGATCCATTGCCGATATATTACTTTGTTGTTATTGCCCTTGTAACAGATGGTGGAAGCTAGTCAAGCTGCTTCGGTGCAACCTTTTCTCCATCATCCTTCGTATGTCCCTGCATGAAAAATAAACATAAATTCCACTTTTTCTACTACCGGCGGCGGAAACAGGCCAGCTGGACCGCCCGCTAGGAGCGCGGCCGGCGCCGCAAGTGTTCGCCGCTCCGCTGGCCCCGCGCGCCGCGGCAGAGGCGTCGCGGAGCGGTGCAACAGCGTCCTCTCGGTGCTGCAACAACGAGGCCACTGAGCCGTGTGCCGCGCCGCGGAGTCGATCGATCTACACCGGGGCGACGGAGGCACGCGGTAGCAGGCACCGCTGCACTGACCAACGGAGACAACGCGAGTCCCTTTTGTCGACGCCACCTCCCCCCCCCCCCCCCCCCCCCCCCCGAAAAAAAAAAAAAATGATGCGACCCCGCAAGCCTGTCTATATACAGTAGTTTTCCGTTAATTCGACCTCGACGGAGAATGCTGAAATGGTTCGAATGAACCCACAATCGGATTGAAACAAGTGTTTACCACGCGTGTGAAATAGACCTCATGGTGCTGCAGGGGCAGTTAAACGCGGTCAGATTAAAGTTGCGTCAGGTAGCGCGATGGCGAGTTAGCAGCTGTCTACTGTTATCGGCTTTCCGCTTCACCGTCTAATTATCGCTCAGCTTGCGCTTACTTTTTTCCTCCCTACTCGGCGTATTAGCTTTTGTTTAAAATTGCTCTATTCGGTCAGCCCATCATTTATATTGATCGCCGTCCGCGTGTTCTAGCCCGTCTAGCTCGGTGGAGCAGAACGCACTTCGCTATGAATGACACCGACAGTATAATACGTAGCGCATTTAGCGGCTATGGGACTCAGTTTCAAGCGACAGCACGAGTGAACCGAGTTCTCGATGACCCCGCTAACGTAGATGTTTGTAAATACAACGTGAGACTTGCATAGGTGTACCGCTTACTTTTAATCCCGAAATGACCCCGTCTTCTACGTCAAAATAGAGTAATAAACGGGCAACGCATGAGCCTTGATAGATATGCCACAATGAAAGACTCCGGATTTGATTACGGTACACACGTACCGGTCATCGCCCATTTCAATAGCATCGGTGTTATCACATTTCGTTCCAATGAAGATGTGCCACCCGCAGTTAAATTATTAAAAAAAAAAAGCTACATTGCAAGATCTTGCATTGCAGTTCAAGTATGCGCATGTCCTTGAGTGTCTCTTTTTGCTGCTACTTGAGCATATACGCAATTTTTCTTTATGAACTTAGATTACTACCATTCGTTTTTTTTTTTTTTTTTTTTTTTTTTTGTAAGTACAAATGGCTACTAGCCACTGGCTATATAGCCATACAATGTGTGCGAATATTTGTACTTCAAACTTTGAATTATTGCAAATGAAAAACAAAAACAAAAAAAAGCTTTTTCGTCTGCTTAAACAACAACTGTAAGACTGTGCTTATTACGTCTTAACGTATATTTTACGCTTTTCTTCAGCTATGGGATGAGCATTTTTGAGTCTGCGCTTGTTATACTTACTTGGGTGTACCTGCACCTTGTTGATTTCTTTTTCGACTTACCTGCAGTGAATTCTTACACTGCAGTTCAAGAAGCTTTAATGATCGAGAGCTATAAAGCAAGACGCCAAACGAGCGCGCCAGCAGACGACATGTCGTTTTCTTTCTTTTTTTCGAATAAAGTTTCTTCCTCCTCCTCATGAAACTTAAAATGAAAAGGAAAAGGAAGCAGGCGTCTCCGCAAAAACATCTTCTTCTTTGATGCCGCTGTTTCAATTCCCTCTGTCAGATAATCATTGTATTTTTTCAACCGATATTCAGCATTTTCGTTGAGAGATATCTCTTGGCGCTTGTCAGTTCGGCATTAGCCACAAAGCGGTTTTCGCCGGCTAGTGAAGCTTCTGGTAGATAACCCTGCTAGAATTTCCGTCTATGCTGTACGAATATTATGGGTGCCTTTTGGCAGCTATTTTTTTTTTTTCTGTATTTTTTTTTCGTCAACGGTTACCTCCAGGTTTTTTTTCTAGCCCTACTGCTTCCGCACTAATTGCCTGTTATATTTCTATTTCTTCTTCTTCTTTTTTTTTTTTTTTTTGTAACCATAGCGTGAATATTTAGCCTTGTCATTCTAGTGGCCATCTCCCTGTAGGTAAGTGCCATTTCGACAATGGCACAACAACAGCATACCCTGGTGCCTGAATTTAAAGAAAGAAGAAAAAAAAACAAAAAAGAACACTTAATATGCATAAATCATCGGCGTTCGAGGTGACAAAATTTACCGATTGGTGCGACAAAATTGTCAGAAAGAGGCGCTGGCAGCTGTCACAGACACATGCGCAAGAACTATTGCCCAAGATGAGGTTTCTTATCAACGCTTCGCAACTGTTCGACGGTGGAACTTTGATTAGGAATGCCAGACGCCCGGTGCTTCCTTTCGCGACAGACTCCAACCGACTGGGGGAAGGGGAAACTCCCGCTCAAGATGGCCGCCGCGAGGCACCCGCGCGAGTGCAGCGCCGCCTCAGTGAGCAGCTGGCCCCGTCGGCGGCGGAGGCGGCCGGGCGGCGGCGTAGTGGCCAGCTGCGGCGAGGCAGCCTGAGGCGGCGCGCGAGCTGCTCTGGCGTTGCCCCCGGGGCCTGCTGGCAGCCGGCGGCGGCGCTGACGAGGACGACGAAGCTGAGGACGGTAGGCGCAGCTCGTTCCAGTCCATGGCGGTCACCGTGGAGCCGTGCCGCCGCCGGTGCGGGCTCGGTCCCGCCCGGCGGCGTCGTCGACGGCAGCGCCTCGTCCGGGAAGGTCGCCCAGAGGTCGGTGCGATGGCGTCGTCCGCGCGCTATATTTAGTCGTCAGTCTCTTCGCGTGGGAGACTATGACCCCGAGCGAATGGCAGTCCTCGTGCGCGATTGGGCTCGCTAGCTGCCGGCTCCGCGCCGAGTATCTGGCAAGGCAGCTTTACTGCAAACCTTTCACTTCCATGGATGACCGGCCCGCCGCGGTGGTGCGCTGTCCGCCGTGCCGTCAACAGTCGCAGTCGTCCACTTCTGTCAACGGCTCGACGGGTTCCTGGCCGAGCACCCCGGCGCCGCAAGACGCGTCCAACTTCCTGGTACGTACCGGCCGCGCTCTCTACGACCGGCTTTATTCCCTGCTCCAAGATCAGGCCACCGACTGCGTCGTTCAATACTGCGAGCAGGGCTCCAACGCTGACGACCCGTCGTCTTCCGTCGATGAAGGTGCCGATGCACAGGCGTCTGAGCAAACAGCTCCGCCAGCTGCCGACGGGCGAGACGTTGTCGTAGAGGAACCCCGAAGCGTGGCTCCACCTGAGCTCCTGCCTCCCGCCGTAGCTACCGACGCGGTGGTCCCTCGCGAGCTGGAGGTCAAGAGCGCCGTGAATGTCAAGGGCAGTGCGGAAGAGGAGCCGCGCCGCTACCCAGCCGAGCGAGACGTGGTGCGCGCCGCGCTGGCACATCGCGCCCCGGACGACGGCTTTCCCTTCCCCATCGTGCAGGAGCTGGTGCGGCCTGGCGTGCTGGTGCACAACGAGAGCGACTCCTCGTGCGACCTCTCGGACGACGCCTTTCACGACGCCGCTGACGGGCTCGCCGAGGAATTTCGTGACGGCAGCGGTTCCTCGGAGACCAGCAACGAGGAAAAGGCACTGGCGGCGCAGAATTCGTCTGGCAAAATTGCTGCTCCGGCCAACCCTACGGCCGCTGACGATACAGCGGCCGCCGCAACTACCGTCGCCGCTGTGACCACTGACGCCGCGGCCACTGTCGCTTCTCCAGTTGCTGTTTCCTCGCCTCCCGCCATGTCGTCAACGGACGCTTCACCCGACGCGGGCTCCTTGCCGGCGAGCGGCAGTTCAACACAGGGGGCGTCTCCAAGCCGGCCTCGGTCGTCGCGTTTCGCGAAGCACCGATTCACCGAGGCTCCCTCGCGTAAGGTGACGCACACGGCGCCCGAACTGCCGGAGCATCCGCCCGACGAGTCATCCTCGTCCTCGTCCGAGACGTTGTCACCCGTCGTAGACACCAAGATGCCGCCGGCCACTCCCCCCAAACGAGACTCCGCAGACAGCGACGACGACGAGGGTGGTCGCGCCGTCCTGGTACGCAGCACGTCGCTCAAGAGCGGCAAGAGTCCACCGGGTACGCCGTTCAAGAAGAAGATCGTGCGCTTCGCCGACGCGCTGGGTCTCGACCTGGCTGCCGTGCGGACCATCGTGTCCGAGGAGCTGCCCTTGGTACCGGCTTCTGCCTTCACACACCTCCAGCTGGCGCCGCTGGTGCGGTCGCCACCGCCGTGCACGCTGGAGCTGAAGCCACTGTTTTCGCAGCCCGGCGCCAGCCCAAACTTCATGACCCGGCTGACCACTCAACGCGTCTGCCTCGAGTCAGTCGTGTCGGCAGGCTGCGCCCTGCACGCCGTCATCCGGGTGCTGAACGTGGCCTTCGAGAAGCTGGTGGTGCTGCGTTACTCGCAGGACAACTGGCGGTCCTTCTGCGACCTGCGTGCTGTCTACCTGCCGGGCTCGTCGGACGGTATCTCGGACCGCTTCGGTGTCGACGTCTACATCACACCCCAAGGCGACGCGCAGCTCCAGATGTGCGTGCGCTACGTGGTCGGAGACCAGGAGTACTGGGACAACAACGAGGGCGCCAACTACTGCTTCGAGTTCCGGGACTCCCCTAAAGACGAGCCCGAGGTGACGCCCCTGATGAACTACCTCTGACCCGAGCGGAGGCCCCCCGGAGGACCCTAGTATTTATTCGTGCGCGCGCGTAGCTGTACAGGAACGAGTGTGTGCGGCCGGGGCTGAGGTGGAATCCGTTCGCGCTGTGCGTCTCCAGCTCGAAGCCGCCATAGGTTAGCAATAATAAATGGACATGTCAGACGAGCGCAGGATCTGCTTGCCGACGCGGCTCGCGACTGGATGTGCGAGGACTGTGGCCGATGTGTCCGCGCTGGTGCCACGCGGGTCGCTCCTTCCTATTTATTTATTTATTCTGTGTGGGGGGAGCGCACACGCCAGTGAGGAGCAACGATGTCGTGGTCGTCTTTCAGAGTAGCCCGTCTGCATTTTTCAGCATGGAAGGTATATTTTTCAAAAATTTGGGTCGACAACTGCCTTAAAAATTATTCCACCGAATTTTGAACAGTGTGTGTGTTGTGGGTGTTAACGTCAAAGAAAAAAAAAAAAAAAACAATAAATGTTTCCGGAAAGCAGAACAGTCGCACGTGAAGAGTACTACTACATATATATAAAGAAGTGATGGTGCGCGATCTTCATTCCCTTGCCTCGCGCGTCACAATTTTTCCAGTGTATGGGACGAAAGCAAGGCGTAAACGTTTCGTGAAGCTTGCAGGTTTGCGTTTGCTATTGATAAGAGCTACATAAAAAAATAAGCGCTAAAAATCAGATGACAAGGAACGCACATGTAAGCGCTTGCGTGCTTCCCGTTGTTTGTCCTCGCATGTTTAGCGCTTCAATCGGTTACCTGTGCGAGTCGTTCGCGCATTGCAGGTGAGTGCACCTGAGCGTCGCGGCCAGAACCACGCAGGCGAGTGCTTGCGTGTTTTTGGCTGCAGGACGCCTATATCGTGGGTATACGTCTCGCCGAGTGTCGATGAGTGACCCATGTGTACACCCAGTGGAACGTGGTTTTTAATATTTATTCAACCTATATATAGATGTTATCAAGGAGGCGTGTCTACGCACAAGGCACATCATTAAGTCCACGTTAACCTTCCTTGAGCAGAAATCGTTGCGTATACGCTCTATTCAAAAATATGTTACATATATATGTATCTCGACTAACAGCTCTGTTGGTGACGCTTTCCACTTGCGACGCACGGTGACGATACTTCAGTGTGCGTGGTCAAGTATGCGATGCCTGGTCATTTTATTCAATATTTAAATAAGTGCTCACTTAAATCGCTAATGCTGAAAGGAGTCCACGTAATGACAGTCCTGTCGAGGCAATTTTAACGTGCCGTGTCTGTTAATATTGGTTCGAGAGGCTGTGGGCTACGGTTTCACCGATATCGCAACGCTCAAATCTACCGAAAGCGGTCGCACTTTATCAGCGTTATCCATGAGAGTGTGAAAGAAATAAGTCCAATAAACACGTTAGCTATGTTTTAGTTATTCGCTTAATGCGGTCATCCGTGAAGCAAACCCGCTACATCACTATGCAGGGTGTGTCACTTAACTTGGCCCAAACTTTAAAAATTGTTTCTGATCGTGAAAGAAGCCCGCGAATACACGCAAAATTGCCGCGCGACTGGACGCTCGAGGCACTTTGCGTGGCCTTCTTTCACGCTCGGAAAAACATCTTTACGTAGCACGTATTGAGCAACCGAAAGATGTATCGCGAGTTTTTCATGTTGCTCTACAATTTTCTCATACTTTTCATCTATACTATAATAATTGAGAAGTTGATTAAGACTATCTAATTAGGCGGAATGTACAAAATTATCTGAGCATCTCCAACATTACATTGGTGCTGCCCAGCCACGTAGCATTTGCATATTTTTAAAGTTTGGCCCAAGTGAAGTGAAACACCCTGTTTAACGTACAGCTCAGTCAGTTTTACTGTTGTATCGGCTAGAAATTTTTCTTCTTTTCGGTGCAAAAACAGGATAACAAGACACCTCGTGAGAATAACTGAACGAACATGCCATGACAATGAACATTCTTATCGTCTTTGTTTCGCTACTTCCTTACCTGCACTCTTGTTTCAACGGGCGCTCGCCCCTGCCGTCCATGTTTCAGTGCCGAACGCTGTACCGTGGTGACGACATAGCAAAAGCTCCACGGCATTGCGTCATAAATGTATTTCCATTTCTTCCGACGGCGAAGGTCGGTGCCAAAGGTGCTTTGCAGTTTATTCTTGAAACCTAAGCGCTGACAGCTTCGGAACTGATTCTCGTCTGTTACGTCAGAACTCGAAGTGCTAGCGCCGCTTTTGTTTTCTGTTGAGTAATGTGTGTGTGTGTATAAACGGATGACAAGGGAAAGTTGATAAAGAGGAGTGTTCTTGTGTACGGCAGGCTATCATTATTATTTTTAGTACATTTCAATTCAGGCTACTTAATTCATTTTCTTGCGTTTATCACGTTGAATTTATCCGTTTTCGCAAATTTGCAAGTGAAGTTTAATTTCTATATTCATTAAACCTTATCCACCGTAGTCTTCGCCAATCCTCTTATTGGTGAGAGCCACAATGTTAAGAGGATAACACCGACTACTCAAAGGGCCACTTGCACGAACCATTTTAACCCTTGGTTAATTCACCTACGGGTAAAATTATTCGTGCAAGCCCCCCCCCCCCCCCCCCCCTCCTCAAGGTTCCTTTCTCTCCCAATCGGGTCGACAGAAAGAGACGACTGGAACTGGCGTCTTCTCTCGGAGCTTGAGCACAAAGGCCACGTCCGGTGGTCTTCACGTACGTGTTTGGAGTGGGCTTGATAATGCTTGGAGAGCGAAATTTGTGCCGACATTGTTATCGGCGAGGATAATTCCAAGCCTGTCACAGAGGCTCACTTTCTGTGCTTGTCGGCGCCGCGCAAAGCAGTGACAAGTTAAAAAACGGCGTTATCCGGCAAGTGGCTGACGAAGGCGACCTTCCCTATATAATAGCGATGGTTGCCTTGGTAGCCTTCGAGATCACGACGTACATAAAAGACGAAGCTGGGGTCATGCAGTTACGGAGGTGCAAAGACGTGCACGCGCACTCCTCTCGCGCAGTGCATGGCTGCAGTGGGCTCGTACCTATCGCGCTGGTTTCAGGCTTTATTTCCTTTCAGGTGACTTTTGAATTGTCGTGCTGCACATGCGACGGCAGAGATAAACCTGCGGCGAGTGCACCGGTTCGAGAAATAGCGCTCTGCCGGCGATTACTGCGAGCGCCGCAGCCTGTACTGCGCAATAACTCCTAACTTGACCGTTGAATTCCTTTATCTATGGTGAAACCGCGGCGTATACGAGTGTTTCGATCAGCTCCGAGGCATGAATGAATGCTTATGTTGACAAATAGAGCTCAAGTTGGAAAGGGTGTTAATATGCTTCCGAGGGGAAAGCACAATGAACTTCCCAAGGGCGGCGTCGGTAGCGAGTATCGAGAGGTTTCCCGTTACGCCACCCTCGCCTATAGTTGACCGATCGATCGTAACGCTCATTTATTCGTGCCGGATAATCGAGACGCACCTTTAGGTCGATATACATTCGCCGCTATATATCTTCGGCCGTGCTACGTTTTGAGATATGGAGGCGCGCAACCCCGAACTCCTCTCCTCCTTACTTTATTTATTGTCTTTTTTTTTTTTTCGCTTCTATGAAAAATAGTCATGGTAAATCGGTAGCTTTGTTTCTTGCTGTATTCAAGTTTGAAGCTTTTAGCTACAATGAACCGTTGATAACGTCAGTATTACCGCAGGTATTGTGCGTTATCTACATGCCTTTTGGAAATTGCGTTCTGTCAGCAAGGGCGCCTCAAAAGTCCTCATTATATTTTTCAACTCCCACACCGTTCTTTAAACGGGCGCTCGCACATATGGTCTGTTTGCTAGAGTAGATGCAGCAAAACATCCCGGACGTTGCGTCATGTTTTCACTTCTGCCAGTGGCGAAAGCGCGAGTTAGTGCGTGGTGTTTGGAAAAGGAGTGTGAAGTGCACGTATACTGCAGGGTAGACGAAAAAAAAAAAAGGGGGGGGGGGATATGACGTAAGTGCTACTGGGAAAATTTACAATAAAACGAAGTTTGTGACTCTACAACACAGAACAAGATGAAAATGGTGCCAGGAACGCGGCACGCACGCACGCGCGTGCGCATGTTTCTCCACAACATGCGAGGCGTGCGAATAGGGGTGTGCGAATAGTGATTTTTGAGACCGAATCGAATACGAATAGAATTGTGCCACAAGCCATATCGAATAGTTTTCGAATCGTTTTGGAATAATGAATAGCTGTTATCACAATAAATATAAAACGATGCTTACATCGCAGTATTCTTAAAGTTAGCGAGTTTCTGTGATTACATATTACGTTATGAAGCGTTGTTTATTAAAAGCGCAAATGGGAGCCTTAGGAGCAAACAAGTATAGTTTTTTTCGCATGCACAGGAAAGCCTGGAAAGTATGGTAGCCTGCTCCACTACGGAAGTTCTCATGTTTTATGTCTATACTAGGCCCGCGGGCATAATTGACATTCAAGTTGACATTAGGAGAAAGAAATGGAACTAGGCAGGCCATCTAATGAGTAGGGTAGATAACCGGTGGACCATTAGAGTTACAGAATGGGTACCAAGGGAAGGGAAGCGCAGTCGAGGACGGCAGAAAACTAGGTGGGGTGATGAAGCTAAGAGATTTGCAGGCGCAAGTTGGAATTGGCTAGCGCAAGAGAGGGGTAATTGGAGAACACAGGGAGAGGCCTTCGTCCTGCAGTGGACATAAAAAATAGGCTGATGCTGATGATGATGATGCCTGCGGGGGTGAAAATTTGCCGTTCTTTTGCTCCAATTTTATATTTACTTGGGCACAGTTGACATTTCGAAATATTCGAAAAGTATTCGCATTTACGAATAGTGACTATTCGACTCGAAGAGTGAATGGAATATGATACTATTCGATTCGTTATTCGAAAGTTCCAAATATTCGCACAGCCTTAATGTGAAGGGATAATTGGAGTAATCAGGATAGCACAGAGATTATTTTTACACCTCGCGATAACGGTTGATTACACGTACATCCGTTGCATCTTTGGTTGCCTTAATTGACTGGGCGAATTGAAGCAGATTGAATGCGACGGTTATGAAATTTCTCTATTCGGGGGATTGCGAACATTCTAAACCTTAGAGTAACGATAGTTTAGAATATTCACGGGCACCCCTGCTATATATGTACTCGTTTCGGTCGTCGAGACAAATAGCTGATGTCCAAAAGTCCGAGCATTTCTTGAATAGCTTCCTGCTACTCATCAGTGCCAGTGACGTTTAAGTGAGGTTGGGGGAAAGCACCCCTCTCGCCAACCACTTGCAATGCCCGTGGAAATCTCTATTCGAGTTGAATTCGATTTGGTTTGAACGAACACTACTTGCACGCCCACATTTCTTTCGTGTTCATATAATCGTCCCATTCGGCCCTCCTCCCCCTCTTCGACGACATAAAATCGATAACGTGCAGGCAAATTATGCGCGCGAAGAACGTACGTGACGTGCTCTAAACGTAGAGAAAAAAAGCAATGTGTTATACGGGTCTGATTACCGCAAAACTGGCTAGTGCTTCTTTCTCTGTTTTTTCCCCGCTTCGGTAATATACATTCCGAAATATGTTCTCATTGCAGCTTAAACATATATTATGTACACCGCAGTCCCCGATACATCTGGGAGCAAAATGGCTGTTCTCCATACAATCTGGTGTGAAAACTATTTGTCTACAGCGCAATAAAGCCTGCACAACATAAAGAATATAACGATATTAAAAGTCAACCTTCCAGTACTCTATACATGCTGAACGAACGGGTGCATGCCTTCCGTGGCTTGTCTTCAATATGTCTTCAAGCCGGCTGTTAGCTCTCGATGATTTTCTTTTTTGCGAGCCATGCGAACGCACTGAACATGGTACGTGAACGGCAGACACGAACAGACTCATGCAGGAATAAGGACAGACAAAATGAGCGGACCTTATCCTTGTCTGTCTTCATTTCTGTATGTGTGCCTGCTTGCGCCTGTTGTATGTAGTTTTATTTCACCAACTATGCAAACAAGTAACACTAACAACGGAGCATGGTTCGGTCCTGAAGGCCTTACGAACGTTGCGCAAGGGCATTGTGTCATACATGAGATGAAGCGTTCAACTGCATCGGGTCCGGCCCCGCTTGAGCTCGCCATGAAACCGCGCTGACGCCACCACGACAGCCGCCGCGCTAGATAAATGGTGGTCATGGCTTTACGCCTGCCATACCTCTCTGGTGGTGCGGGCTTGCCCCATTTTATTTTTCATTTTTTTATCACTTAGGGGCAAAGAAAAAGCAATGGTCATGGCTATAGTGTATGCATAGGCGTGCGCAGGGATGCACACTTACGCAAAATTATACACATCTCATTTGAGTTACAAATGCCTGAACCACTTGGGCAAAAAGGCTGAACTCTAAGCGTTCGGAGTGCATGCCAGAGAGCGGTCGTCTTTATGCTTGTTTATTCCACGCTGTTGTACGCAGCCATCCACATGTGCGTGAAATTTCCAGCGCGGGGTCCGCTTAGATAACTCTTTTTCTTTCCTTCGGTAAACATCAAAAGCTGGTTGTCAGGTTTTGACTGAACGTTTGGAAGACTACAGATATAGCGAACGCTCTTCAGCAGCTGCGAGCAACCCTAATACCGGAGGCTCTCTCGGTGAACCTTAACGCTCTGCATAGGCATAAGGATACACAAAGCGAAGGCATTGAACTAGGATTGATCCCGGCTGGGTACCCGAAGTCGGCTGAAATGGGAGGGAAGATGCAGGGCGAGACAAAAAAAAAAAAAAAAAGCTATGCGCTAGCAACTCTACGCACACGAGGGCGCACCGCGCGGTCGCAGGCACCGGCCAGCTCGGTGTTAAGATGGCGCAAGTAGTGCGGGTCTCGCCGTAACACTGTCGCGGGCAGTTGATCTCGGGCTCCAGGCTGGCTGGATGCCACCTTGGCCGCCGCAGGGGGACGATCCGTCAGCGACTGCTCTGGGGCAGGCTGTTTGTAAATAATGCGCGCCGCCCAAGGCCACGCTCTGCTCCCCGCCACTGCTCGTCCTGGCTGCGGGCAGGAACGCCGCCCGTCATCATTTTCTCTCGCCATGCTTTTTTTATTCTCTCTCTCCGTCTTTTGTTTTCTGGCATCCTGCACAAATAAAGATTACGCGTTGTCATAGTGCCACTGGAGAATGGGAGAGGTCTGTTGCGGAAGGGAGTTTAGCCGGTGACACGGCTGCCCGGAGATAAGAGGCGGGGGAGGAGTGGTATACCTAGGAGGAGAAGGACGGAAGCAGAAGTTCAAGTTGCAGGGACGCGTTATCTTTAGGCGTGACACGAGGAGTGGCACGCCATTTCCAGCGGAGAAAGCCGACTCATTAATATATATAGCTGCCAGAAAGCTCATGCCGTCGAGGTATGCGGGAAGGTAGAAGCATGGTTTTGATGAGCAGGGTACACGGAGGCACTGTAATTTATAGAGTAAATGACGCCTCGTCAGATAGGTGGTTTAAGTGGTGCCGACAAGAATTTCTCATCCGTACACCTCGCTGTACGGGCCTCTTCCAATATCCGTAGTGCGTTTGCCAGAGTGCTCGCGAAAAACAAAATGCTTGTACGCCAGCCTAGTCTCGGACCAGAGTTTACTAACTTCGCATACTGTGCAGTAAATGAGCTATGCATCAGTTAGAGGAGAATGAACAGGCCGAGCATGGGCTGCAGCTTTGCGTATCAAGACTGGCTTGAACAACATGTACTGTTGTACTGTTATAGAGAAGGCCAGACAAACATATTCAGTGGGCCGCGAATCACTTCGCTATGTTGCTCAAAAGCTGCAGAAAAGCACCGGGGTTTTCTGACTTAAATTCTTTGATGACATCGATTGCATTTAGACTGCATATGGTGACTGGCGTTAATTTAAAAAAATCAGTCTGAACTAAAGAATATAATAATCAGGTGGTGGGTACGAAGTATCCGTGTATATTCTACTCACCTCTGCTATTTCATTCAAATCGCAAAATATTATTTTTGTACACGTCCAACTTCTTACCGCTTTGGCGGTAGTTCCATAACTTGCGGAGGGAAAAAATCGATAGCGAATCCAGAATCCAGAACCCAGATAGCGAATCCAAAGTCTGAAAATCAAAGTAATAATAGTTCTTAATTAATCACTGGTTGTACTTATATCTGGAGCGAGTTCCTGTTTCACAAGAATACTTAAACAGTAAACAGCGGTAAGCTTAAAACTTGGGATACACATAACGAATCAAAGCAACGCGCTGCCTACGGGAGACATCGCTATGGGGGAGGGGGGTTATACCGTTTATTTTCGACCACATGATGTTCTGTCCATGATACGATTATTATCGTGCCATAGAAAACCACTTAGGAATGAAAAGTATCTCTCGCGGAATGTTTTCTCACCAAAACTTGATGTCAGCGAAAAGGACTACGAGTGGTTAAGCCGTCCTCTTAAGCCGTGGCGTTCCCCCTCAACTCGGTGCAGCCTGTGTACCGCCATCTTGACACAATGTACGAGCGTTATCAACTTCCGGTTGATTTTAACAGAGTGTGTTACCGCGTCTCTTTCCGACGCAGTCTTTCTCGTAATTGTGGTGATGGCGGCCTCAAAATGGAGTAAGTGTACGTGCAGCGCTCGCGTCCTGCGACAGTACCCCAATTTCCCACGCATCCTTATTTCTCATTCTCTCTCCGTCCTGTTTCCGGAGGCCTCACTTCGACCATTACATATGCCACTTCGATAATGGCGTGGCTTTATCTAGATGCTTAATAATTAATTAGATATGAAGTTAATATTGTATGTCAGCACATTAGCAATGTTTTCACCTCTCTGCTTATACCCAACACCACATATCCCGGTAGCAATGACTATATAGACGGTTTCATCCAGCGCCACCGCGCTCTGGCAACGCTGTGCGCCGGCTTCCGGCGCCCCCAGGAAACTTCCGGTAGCCGTTGCTTTTGCTCGTTTTTGCTGGTATTTGTTCGCTCGCGCGCTCGTCTTGCGCATATTTGGTGTTATTTTTCGAGTATATCGATAGAAGTGCGACTTGCGGCATTCAGTGCGTTGCGTGACGGCGAGTAGCTCTTGGAGCACCGACTGTTTTCATTACGTTTACTCATCAACGGTGTTTTAGAGGCGAAGCTCCTTAGGGTTTGGGTCTGTCCCTTCTCTGTAGTATGTAGTAGTAGTAGTAATAGTAGAATAGTCGTCGTCGTCGTAGTAGGTAGCCACGTCTACTTTTATGAAAAAAAAATCCGAAAGTTGTGCTAGCGCGTTACGGCCCGTGTAAGAAGCTGGTGTAAGACGCTGTGGCCTCTCCGCCTTACCCCCGTAATCATAAACGCTCCTCTACTTGAACTTGACTTGCCACCGCCTTGGGCAGCGCGTTCGAAACGCGTTGAAGGCGGTGGCAAGTCAAGTTCAAGTCGAGGAGCGTTTATGAATACGGGGGTTATACTCTCTCAGCAGTCATGTGATGGCGTCGGCAAACGCGGTGCACGTTCCGGCATGTGTAAACGGCTGCGTAAGACGCTGTGGCCTCTCCCCCTTACTAGAGAGTACTGCACGTTTCTAACGCGTTTGTGCTAGCGTCCCCTTAAGCGGGAGATGGTGCAATTATAATGAAGGGCGCTGTTATAAAATAGGAATGACGTCACATATGGCGCGTGTCATTGGTGGAAGTAAATCGTTCGATTTAGTGCGGCGAGACTGGGCGAATTACACGGTTTACCGATGATTCCCTCCGGAGCTTCGCCCACTCATCATCATTCACCCCGTGGATATGCGGTGTTTTTTTCAAATCTCGGAGCCTACTAAGAGCTCCCAGATTTGCTCTGCTCACTTCATCTAAGGTACGTTACTATGTGGAGTAGCCGGACTGCTGTAATGCTGAATAATAAAATTGCTACTGCACGATTGTTCTGGCCGTATGTCGGGTAACTTACGCGAGAGCAGCTCGACTCTCGCCCCGAGTTTGCCCACTCGTCCAGTTTTTGCCTCGGCGTGGATCGCCATGCTACGAACATGAGTTAAAATTATTGTTTAGCGGGTGCCATGCTGCCACCGTTTTATTTTAATGTTTTTCGTATCTGGGGCACAAGTGCACTTCTGCAGCTTTACTACCTAGGTACATGTGCGCATTGGTTTATCATGTTTAACGTCCCAAAGCGACTCAGGCTATGACGGACGCCGCAATGGAGGGCTCCGAATAATTTCGACCACCTGTGGTTCTTTAACGTGCACTGACAACGCACAGTACGCGGACCTCTAGCATTTCGCCTCGATCGAAATGCGACAGCCGGGGTCCAAACGGCGTCTTTCGGGCCAGCAACCGGGCACCGTAACCGCTGAGCCACCGCGGCGGCATGTGGGCATTCGTATCGGTATCGCAGAGCAGAATCGCAGTAAAGTTAGCGATTTCCGCGCATGCATGTAGGAAGTTTCGGCCACATTCTAAAAGCATTTACGAATTAACGGAGGCCAATTATGAATTGCAATCTCGTGCCCAACACTACAGGCTTCATTTTGTTAGAAGTGTGGTAAATTCGTGAGCATTTAAGTTAGTCCCATTTCAGTCGACCTAGGCTTCTTGCACTAAATGACTTTTGAGAATGTGCAGTTATTTGTGAATGCATATTGAAAAGCAGAAACAAGGCATATGACGCAGAAAACATGTGCATGTACACATGCACAGCTTACCACTTCATCCTCCATCTTGCAGCAATAAAAGTGCCATTGCGAAATGCAAAAACGCCCGTGTGCTTGTGTTGTAGGGCACGTTAAAGAACCCCAGGTGGTCAATATTAATCCGAAACCCTCCACTACGGCGAGCCTCATAATCAGAACTGGTTTAGGCACGTAAAACCCCGGAAAGAAGAAAAAAATGTGCCATTAAAGTTTTTCTAGTTTTCGGCAGTCCCATTACCTGCCTTGAAGACAACAGTCTGCGTTCATTACATGTCCTCACTAAGATGCTCCGCTTGTTGCGCCGGGGTTGTAACTGAGGGAAGGTGTTTGGAGCTCGGCGAAAACGAAAATCGCACATCATCGTCCAGCGGATCGGGCAGCTCTCTGCCTCTAAACATCAGCTTTTGGCGATACCGATCTTTTGCTTCGGTGCTAAGCGTCTTAAAGTAGTCGCTCGTCATCTCGACAATATTCACGATGTAGAATCAGCTCATCACAGATTCCACCAAGCAGTGCAAACATCGACACGCCGGCCTCGCGTCGCGCATGCCTTCAAACAACATAGCCGGAAGTGCTTCTAGCTCTCGATCCTGCCGGAAGTTCCGATGGGGCAACCAATCAGCGGCAAGCGAGGTTTGTTTGTAAACACTGAAACCGTCTATACATTCCGTGAGGCTACAAGGAACTTTCTTTTGCGGTTATAAAAGTGCCATTCTGTTTTGCGGTATACCCAGACGTTAAAACAGGAGTGCAGATGACACGAAATACAAAACAAGACTTGAATCTAAGCTGATGAATTAAACAGAGACAGAAAGAGAGAGAGAACTGAGATAAAATGATGATCAACTATATATACATGTCAGCCTCTTCAAGTACTACTGGAGACGCAGACTTTATGTAGCACGTGACATTGAAAAAAATACTAAATTCGTTATACGCATCTGCAATCTTCATCGCGACCTTTATACGGTCGAGCGCCCTGTTGGCGTGCGCTTCCCAGCACCAGTTGTGGTCTCGTTCCAGAGAGCTTGGATAGTTAGCCCGTACAGATAAATCACTTCGCTGAAGATTTCTTATCATTCCCTGGCGGCGCTTTGTATGGTCTGCTACCAAACCGTAATCAACTGTAGCATAGGTGAATACAAATACACGGTTCAAGTTGCTAGTGAACGATGCAAGACAGCTACCGCCGTCAGCTGATTGCTGGACCTATCGTGTACTAACAAACAGCCATCGGTTATACGTGCATTCCAAGTATTTCACCGGTTCCATGCTATTTGCGGCTGAGTCAAGTTGGTTGGTTGGTGTTCCTCACACACGCTGGGTGATGAGCCAGGAATCTGGCGGTACGAGGGTTCAAGAAAATAAAGAATGTTGAGAAAATGAAGTGGAAAATCAATAATATACTAGAAATTTTTAAGAGTTCCGATGATGTGTGGCTCTCAACTCACCCGCAGATCTTGTTATTGTTCCCCAACAATGGCGCTTACCCACTGCTGGGGATTGGCCAAGATGATCGAGGTGGTTTTCAAATTAGTTTTAAGGGAACAATATCCCAAACAAAATTAGAATATTAAAGTATGGGTGTGCATATTTTCTATAGATAGAGAAACAAAAGTGGACATTAGAAGAACGTTACCGTAATAAAATAAATTCGAGGAATACTAATTTTGCAAAATAAATAAGCAAGAACTGCTTTATAAAATATATCATGGTAGCATTTATTGCGTCGCGGATAAAATCATAAAATAGCAATACAAGAGTTCGACCCTGTGGCTTTCACACTGCCGTCGTCGTCTTTTTTTTGTTTCCCTCAAAATCATGGCGCACACACACACTACACTACGACGGATTCGCCAAGCGGGCGGCAACCGCAAAATGCGTACGAGATTACTCTGGAAAAAAACTGGAGACTAACGAAAAATTAAGTAAATCGAGATGCATAAGTAAGAAAAGTAAGGTTAGCGTTCCAGGAAAGAGCAGGAATAGAAGAAGACAGATTTGTGCTGTTTGTACTTCTTATTCTTGGTTTTGGTAGTATAATGGCGCTACCCTCTTCGACGGATGACGTTTGCAGACACAATATAATAGAAGTAAATAAAAATATAAATAAAGGGTTCATCATTGTCCTCCTAAGATAAATAATAAATATAAAGGAAGGTCGTGAGCACGCTTCAAAAGAAAAATTGAAGACGATACAAGGCGTTCAGCAAGGTAAACGGCCAGACGCAGAAGAGGGCATCCTGACCGGCAAGGAGAGCGAGAAAGAGAGTAAGCTTTATATATATATATATGTATATATAGTGTGGGCGTTTATTACGCACGTCTTCTTCATCTGTATATTATCATCATCATTTTACGTTGCTCGATCCTCATCTTCAGTTATGTGTGATCATCATCATCGGGTGTGTGCCTTTGCTGGTTCGCTCCCGAGTACTCGGGCCGAATAAACGTCGTGCCAACAGAGACGTCTTAAGTGGTGGAGGCAGCTCCTTCGATCCTCAGTCCTCTACCCGCTCAGTCCTGGCGCATGTCGTGAGCAAGGAGGGCATACGTCCTGACCCTGACAGATTGCTGCGGTCCTTCGCTTCCCTCGCCCAGAAAGGCCTAAAGACTTGCGAAGCTTCCTTGGCCTCGCTTCTTATTTCCGTCGCTTTATACGGAACTTTGCCTCCATCGCTACAAGCTACTTGCTTCCAGCGTACCCCTTCTCTGGTCTCAAGAATGTGAAGCAGCCTTTGACATGCTGAAGGGCGCTCTCACGTCTGAACCTGTGCTTTGCCATCTTGATGAGACTGCCCCGACTCTCTTGCACACAGACGCTAGCGGCCACGGCATCGGCGCAATTCTTCTGCAACGCGACAACTCTTAGCGTGAGAGAGTCGTTGCATACGCCAGCCGCGTACTCACCGATGCCGAGAAGAACTATACGATAACTGAGCAGGAGTGCCTGGCTGTTGTTTGGTCCGTACAGAAGTTTCGTCCCTATTTGCACGGGCGTAATTTCACAATTGTTACGGACCACCACGCATTATGCTGGCTCTCCACTCTCAAGAACTTGACTGGACGCCTGGGTCGTTGGATTAATTCTCCTCCTGCAAGAATATGACTTTTACATTATTCATAAGTCAGGCAAAAAACACAAAGACGCTGACGCTCTTTCTCGTTGCCCACTTCCTGCGCACCCACTCGACACCTCGGCAACTGCGTCGCAAAGCAGCTCTTCGGATGTCACTGCTACGCCGGTTTCCTCTCTTACCTCAATAGACCACCTTTCTCAGGACGACGATGAAACATTTGCATCTCGCCAACGGGCTGACCCATATTGTCGGCGTATGATAGACCACCTCTCTGACGCTTCTCGCCCACCTAACGCGCGGCTTCGACGCCAACTCGCACAATTCAAGCTGGACAATGGCGTGCTGTATCGGCGCATTTACCACCTTGACGGTCAACGCTGGGTGCCCGTTCTACCGCGCTCTCTTCGAGTCCATGTCCTCGAAGCATTCCACGATGACATGACTACTGGCCATCTCGGTTTCCACAAGACCTACGATCGCATACGAAGCCGTTACTATTGGCCTGGCCTTTCTACTAGTGTGGGGAGATACGTCGGTTCCTGTTCTCCGTGTCAGCGTCGCAAACTCCCAACCTCTGCTCCTGCCGGCGAATTACTGCCTATTCCGTGTCCCACCGCACCATTTGAGGTTGTTGGGATCGACCTTTACGGGCCCTTTCCTGTTACTGCAGCTGGCAGTCGGTGGATAGTGACCGCCGTCGACCACCTGACGCGCTACGCTGAGACAACATCAGTGATCACTGGCTCAGCTTCGGAGGTTGCCGACTTCGTCCTTCAAGCTATAATTCTGCGCCATGGTGATCCTCAGGTACTGCTAAGCGACCGTGGAAAGGTCTTTCTTTCGCAACTTTTAAACGAAGTCCTGCGTGCCTCTGGTACCACCCACAAAACAGCGTCGAGTTACCATCCACAAACTAACGGTTTGACAGAGCGATTTCATCGCACGCTTGCCGACATGATCGCCGTATATATTCAGCCTGATCACAAGAATTGGGACAAGCTTCTACCATTCGTCACTTTCGCCTACAACACGGCCGTTCAGCGTACCACCGGCTACTCGCCATTTTACCTAGTTTATACGGACGGTCGCCTACTTCCCTTCTAGACGTTTCTTTCTTCAATTTTCCTGTCAACCCCTCTGCATCGTCTAGCGAAGAATTCGTTTCACGACTCGCCCAGTGCCGCCAGCGTGCTCGCGTAAACACAGCAGCCAGACAACAAGACCGGAAGATCATTTACGACACTTTCCATCGCGTTGTGTCTTTCCGACCTGGTGAGGAAATACTACTATTGACGCCCCTTCGCACGCCTGGTTTGTGCGACAAGTTCCAGCCGCGATTCATTGGGCCCTACATAGTCCTGGAGCAGACATTATCGCGTGACTCCTGTTGTCGCCGCAACAGACCGCCGTTGTCGCAGCACCGAGGTCGTTGTCTCCCGCATGAAACTCTTCACGCGGCGTTCTTGGCAGCTTCCACGTGGGGGGGGAAATTAGTGTGGGCGTTTATTACGCACGTCTTCTTCATCTGTATATTATCATCATCATTCTACGTTGCTCGATCCTCATCTTCAGTTATGTGTGATCATCATCATCGGGTGTGTGCCTTTGCTGGTTCGCTCCCGAGTACTCGGGCCGAATAAACGTCGTGCCAACAGAGACGTCTTAATATATATATATATATATATATATATATATATATATATATATATATAGTAAAGACGAAGTGAACTTGGCCGCGAGCGCTCGCAAGGCGGGCTCTGGAAGAGAAAGACGACGAGGAGGGAATAGAACAGCCGGCGATGACTAGCTGTCTACTTCTTTTTTTTTTGGTCATCATTTATTCCTTTATTCTATTCAAGTCATTTGATATATTCTAATAATTCATTCTCAGATGCGTATATATTCCCACATTTATGTTTGTATTGTTTTATACATCTCCTTTCTGATTGTTATTTCAAACTACCCGGTTCTTGGCCAATCCCCCAGAGTGGGTATGTGCCAGTAACTCCAAGGCTCTACATCTACATCTACAACAGCCGGCCCACCAGAGAAGCTGGTTGGGCGCTGGATGGCTCACCAACGACCACCTCACACCCTGGACAAGTTTCTTTGTTGCAAGCGCGCCGTTAACTCAGTTGCAGCGTGGCCGAGTGTAAAGACGAAGTGAACCGCGAGCGCTCGCAAGGCGGGCTCTGGAAGAGAAAGACGACGAGGAGGGAATAGAACAGCCGGCCCAGTGAACGGGTGCTGTGTCTCTGTCTCCGTTCATTACAATATATATATATATATATATATATATATATATATATATATATATATATATATATATATATATATATATATTACCGCATCCAACAGCAGTAGCTGCCCCCCCCCCCCGTTTTTTTTTCCGAACCAAAGAAAAAAGACAAGGATAAAAAATGAGCAGAGATAAAAAGGGCCAAATCCAAACCAGGTCGGCGAAACGGTGCTTCCTTTCTAAGTATACATGTCTTTTCCTACGCTACCCTTTCTTATCTTTTTTTTTCTCTTTCTTTTTCTTTTATTCGTCTTCACTGCCCGTCGTTCAAGCGTCATCATAACGTTAGTATTTTACAGTGCGATCAGCGGATCTCTCCTACTTCACTTTATTATATCACAATCATTAAAAAGCGGCTCCCAACATGACTGGAATAAGTTACCAATACTCTGGGATTGGTCAACGAATGGCTACTACGTAGATGGCACCAGGCCGGCCTTCAGCCTTTAAATAGCACGGCAGCGCGAGCTCGTGAAGGAGAGTTCAGGTCGCTTTCCTGACATATAGGCGTCCAAGAGTGCTCGGTAGTGGTGGCTTGGAAGGGAAGAGAGGCTGGAGAATCGGGGGGGGGGGGGGGGGGGGGGGGTAACGCCACTGAACCGCTGCATCCGGTGTTTAATGTCTAAAAGAAGGCAAGGAGGGGGGCGAGCAGCAACGACACCTCCACGATTTTGGCTTTCTTTGGCTTTCTTAGGCTTTCTACAGATGTAAGGTCACGCCAAACAATTCACAGAATGGTCGCTGCTACAAGTACAGGACGCGCGAGCATGGTTTCGCCATGCGCAATAAGTATGGAGGAAACGCGTACTTCAATTGTAGGAAGAGTGACTGCTCGGCCAAACTTCAAGAATACATCTTTTTTTTTTTTCTTTTTGTCCAACGCAGCTAATAAGCTACAGAGGGAAGTGATCAAATCATATTTCCAAGGAAAGTGCACAATCTGTTTGTTTGATTGATACGCTTACGCATACTTAGACAATTAACTCCAGTGGAGTTTCTGCGCGAATTCTTTTTTTTTATGTTCGTTGCTTGATTTTACCAGGTCCCTGGCGCTTTTTTCACTTCTTCAGCTAACAGTCAATTTGCTGCAGACTCGCACATAACGAATTACATGTGAATAATTACTTGCATTCAATTACGTATTTTGGCAATTTTGTAACTTAACGACAACTTTGTTTACTCGGTAACGCTCACTGTAATTCAATCACATTTTGCAGTAGCCAATTACATGTAACCAGTTACATTTCTGACGAACCAAGCTATAGCAGGGGACGCAGCTTTGAGCACTTAAATTTAGCGGGGAACTACCGTGTCCTGCAGGCAGCTACGCCTCGATCATCTGAGCATGGCAGGCTTGCAGAGTTTCACACCCTTCTTGGAAGTCGGACCACTGAGCTTTTCTCTTTTAACGCGATAGCGTTAAGGGCCCCGTGTCGCAGAAAATCCGGCGTCGGCAACCGGCGTGTGATGTCGGCGGGTGGCGGAGAAAATCATCCCAAACCACGCAGGCCCTCCGAATATATTTAGGTATGCCACACCATTCTACCATTAATGTTGCTCATACCTTGTCTTGCATTTTTGGCAAGCTATCCTGGGAATTTTGAGAATGACAATCCACAAACAAATGTCATGAAACAAAACACCCACAGCGCATGCATTTTATGTTAAATCTTCTCAGACTGCCTTTCCCTTATGACTTTTCTCTCTCTCTCTTTTCTCAGACTGAAATATTAAAAGTACGAAACAAAAACGGAAACATGAAAATTATGCATTTTTTTTTTTGCGCGACTGTGCAATATCTCCGGGATCGCCCCAAGCAAGAGGCCGCGTTTCTACCAGAAAGCTTGCCTTCGTTCGCCGCCAGTGTTTCCCGGTAACCATTACGGTTGCTTAAGCTGCAGTTGTCGGGAAGCGTGAGAAGCAGTCAGGGATCTTTGAATGCTGTCGCGTTCCACTCTTAAAAGCGAAGCTTAAGCCTCCTCTAAATTTGAATAAGTTTCTCTCTTTCCCTGTCTTTCTAGAAGCGCTTTTAAGCAGCCTTCATAGGCGGTAAGAGCTGCTACTCAATTCTTCTTCGCTTAGTCTTCGCAATGACTTCTCTGATGTATACACAGAAGTTCTTGACCATTAAACACAGATATTTCCCTGCTTGATATATGCGTGACTCCGTATACATCTTCTTTTATTTTTCGCCACTGTAACATCGGAACAGTATTTTCAGGGCTGAATAATTTGCGCATACAATGGCTTCATCAAGGCTGTATACACGTACACTCGCCAACTGAAGAACACAAAAACAACAGATTGACGTTTCGGCGCCCCCCCCCCCCCCCCATAAAAAATTGGCTTCATCAAATGTTAAACAACTCGCCCAAGAACAAATTATACTGAATAATATACAGCTGTATATTAAATTACTATGTAGATTTAATTGGCCACCTTCTCAAGGAACGTGAGCGTTTGCTGTGGTCCATTACAATTAGTCGTTTAACTCTGAATCGCTAACAAGCGAAGGGAGCTGGGAGGAGGCCGGCTAATCGAAGAGGCGATGGTCACTTCGGACACTGATGCCAGAGAACCATCTACATGGACGATTTTTCAGTTTTTCACTGGCTCTATCGGGAGCGCCTTCCCCAAGACCCAGTAACAATGATGCGTTGAGTTTCAGAGAAGACCCAGGTCTGAGCATATCGCGGAATTAACCACAATCTTGTGAACAAGGTATATTCGTACGCTACAATGCAGCCCTTCTCTGCAGCGCACACACATCAAGCGAGTTTTTAGTGTCGCTTCAGATATCTTCACAAGGAAACGAGGGAAGATTACCGAAGAAAATTTTCAAGACCAATTCTTAGTGAAGATAAACAACGTGTGAATGCCTGCAGAGGATGCATTGGAAGCCAGACCAGCTCGTTCTATTTACTGTATTTGCTCAATGTTATTAAAAGTCGGGAGGAAAGTAACGTTAAAGTAATCGATTACTTTTCACTAATTGCTCGGTTACTTTCGTGGGGCGGTAATTGATGACTGTAATCAAGCATATTTTTTGAAAGAAGTACTTTTAATCGTAATCGGTTACTTTTTGTCTGCGACGTGTATACAAGTTTGAGTTGTTAATCTGGGTGCTTTTGTTACCCCGCCCTTATGTGTTCCATTCTGTTTGTTCAATCTTGCGTGATATTTTTGTTGGTTGAAATGTGTTCATTAATTCTCGAGCGACGAATAAGCGGTTGCACGAAAACAATAGGAAGGGTATGAATGTGATACCACAGCAGCCCCCTCCCCCCAAATAAAACAAAGAGAGAGAGCGAGAGAGAGAAAGAGATAAATAAAAAAGAGAGAGAAAAGTTATGAAAGAAAAATAAACAAACCATACGCAAACCCTAGCACCTTCTCGGCGATAGTTGAAGCCCTTTATTCTTTCGCTTTTTTAAGACTTGGTCGTATTTACTTGACTTGTACACCGGGAAATTTTTTTTCTTTTTTTTTTTCATTTAGAGGGGACGAAAACTATATGGTTGATCGCAGGCAGGTGGGCATGGTGTCACGTAAGGCGCGCGTCGCTAAAGAAAGCGAGGAAAGTGCGCTGACGACGCCTTCAGTGCACGTTTCTCGCTTTCGGGGCACTCAGCTGCAAGCACGATATTGGCCAACGCGACAGATGCATGGGCGCGACGTGACAATCTGGAACACAGCTATGGCTGTGCAGCTTTATGCGACGTGTTTGACGCAGCTGGTGTACAGTAGCCTGCTCGGTTGGCACGCAGTTGACTCAGCAGCATCTTTTTTTAATGCCTGTTTATTTCGCATCAAATATCACTAACTGAAAAAAAAGAGAGGGGGGGGGGGGTCCCGCTTCCGGGGCTTTGTAGGATAAAGCATGCCACTCTTGAAACACAAATGATCTTTTAAAACTGGCATCTCTAATTTCATTTGTGTGTGTGTGTGTGTGTGCGTGTGTGACCACTTCGTGCAGTCCTCTATCAATTGCAGAACAGAATGAGGCTCCTACGTTACGCCGTTCAAACAGAATAATTCGTAGCACTTCGCCGCGCTGTGTGAAACCGAAAGTTGGAAGCTTCGGTTTCGCGTTATAACAAATTTGTTTTACATTAGTGAAATGCCAACTTACTATTATCTTTTGCTCAGATCTCCAATAATGCATTTTCAAAAGCACCTTATTCTGTTATAAATTAGTCTTAAATTCTCACAAGGGACGCCACAATAACTAGACGCGTTTGCTTGCATATATTGTTAGCGACAACACACGCCTGTCCCCCTCCCCACCCCACGGTCAAGTGCGTGCCCCCTCCCCGAAGAAAATTCCTGGCTACGCCACTGGTCTTAATGCCTGCAAATATACATATAATAGACGCACCACAACGCCCTGCTACTAAAGTCTATCACATTTTATCCCTCTAGCATATTCCTTTTTTTTTGTGTGTGTAATTGCAACCGATAATCTTCGTTCTTGTTTATCTCAAAATGCAAATTTGTTTCTTTTTCGGTTACGCCAACATTGATGTTTCACTCAATCAAGATTTAGTCTTGAAACATTTCAAGCTGATTTCTTACATATTAGGCATGCAAAGATCTAGAATTATTAAAATTCACTGATAATTTTTTTTTATAATATGACCTGTTATCGCAAAACATAGCCTTGCGGAAATCCAGTTTTTGTGTGTGTGTCCTTGTTCGGTCTTTTAATGATAATGGCCCACACATTTATCAGATACCTTTCTTCTATAGTTATTTGCACAGCACAGTGGTAAACCTACATAAATGCCAAAACGTTATGTGATATACCTATTCGTTAGTGAGTTATGACTTATTGGAGTGCGAGGCAAATGTTACACATTTTAAAGAAAAAAACTTCGAGCTTAAAGTATTATAAAATACTTTTTCGCATGATTACGCATGTAGTTACATTAAAATTATCTTCCTGACACGGGATACTAGCAATAAAATATTGCTCCCTAATATATATATATATATATATATATATATATATATATATATATATATTTACTGCAGAGTGGCATCATGTGCCATAAGTATATATAATTTCCTATCTTAAGACGGGGCGGAACGTATGTGTCAGTAATCAAAAGCGAGCCTCTTCGCAACGCCGGTCAACTGCGGCCGAGCCTGTGTACTACGCATTCCTGCAAGTATACTGGATGTGTGCGCGCCACTCATAAGAAAACCATCTTGAAGCGCACGTCAGATATCTAACGGTGTCAACTTTTGGTGTGTTCATACGAAAATAACCTACACGCGCGTGACTGAAAGGAGAAAAACGTAAATGTAGAGGGAAGCACTTGTAAGGCATTAATAAATGGACGACTAGTCTTCAGTAACACATATGGATGTCTTCAAGGAGTGATAAAGAACTGTGGCTCCAATCCACGCTGTGAAGGTGGTTGGACAGCGAAGCTGTAAACGACACCCACAACGATTACCCATTGTGACGTCACTTGAATTCATACACGGGGCTCTACGAAGAGTGAAACCAGAGACAAGTGAAATGTACTTAACCACACCCTTTATTACTTCACAACGACATTATATTCACGCTGTTCTTCTGGCGTCTTTACTTTCCGTGGTCTACCCATGGTACCTGAAATGAACTGAATGAGTTGCTAGACCGCGGTGACGTCACTACGTGATTTCTATGCTGTTCGGTACTTCTCCACTCGGAGTAGCTTACGCAACCGTAATATTTACCGGGAAGCACACGCGGGAGAAGGAACGTGCTTCGCATTATTCGCAGACGTCATTAGCATACATTATACGGTTTGCACTTCACACGAGGGGTTTGAATGACGTCAACCCCTTTTGAAGCAGCTGCAAACCTAATCTTTACCGGAATACGTCGGAGGGTGTTCCCATTGTTCACACGCGCCTTATCATCCATCATGTGGTTTTGATGCTTGTTTTGTGGTTTTTCTTTTGAAAACGAGTGTTGAGCTGTATGCCTGATTTCAAAGGAGATATGCTGTTTGTATTCAATTTTTAGCCTGGCGTTTTTTGCTTACGCCAACGACACGAAAATTTCCTTGGCTGGCAGAGGTATACAGCTTCGCTGTAAAAGTGAAAATGTCACTAGCAAATGTAGAATACGCTGTGCTATCAGCACAAGCGATATGCATGTCTTCGCGACCATGGTAAAAAAATAATGACGCAGTGGAGGGCTCCAGATTAACGTGCAGCTAATGCACGGTTCATGTGCGTTTTATCATTCCTCCCCCATCGGGAATATGCAGCCGCCGCGTCCGGAATCGAACACTTAACCCCGTGCTCAGCAGCGCAACGCCATAGCTACGGAGCCACCGTGGCTGGTATGTTATAAGAAACTATAAGAGAGACATAAAATTCTGCGGGAGAAACAATTAACCGCTCCTTGAAGAACGTCCCTCGACTGCCTCTATCCGAAGAAAGGGCAATAAAATGTTCTGCCAACTAAGAACTTGTCAATCCATGCTAT
This sequence comes from Dermacentor silvarum, assembly GCF_013339745.2. NCBI lineage: Eukaryota > Metazoa > Arthropoda > Arachnida > Ixodida > Ixodidae > Dermacentor > Dermacentor silvarum. The sequence goes on along the minus strand of NC_051154.1, from coordinate 123,359,235 downwards.
AAGATATTTGTACAAGTCATCTCCTTGTACGCAGTCTAGCAAATTCATGTGTTTTATACACATGTCGTGTGGTTTAGAAAAGACTATAGGGCTGTTCGGTTGAGCGACGCATACTGCAGTCTGGTGTCGAGCGAGTTGTATATATGCATCTCTCGAGGTCCACACTATAGCGCACCAAATGCTATTGAAACAACGACATTAATTTGGCAAGTTTCAATCTTATTGGGATCCATGCGCATATAACAAAGTAATTTACACAGACTAACAGGTCAGGCTACTCATGTTAAATATTTAACTTGGCCGAGTATAGCGATACCATCAGTACCAAGATCCGCCGCCGGAGGTTGTATTGCAACGATCATCTTCGGCGTGGAAAGCTACCCGTATGAACGGCCGTTAAGGAGGAACAGAAATATATGAAGGGGTCGACGTTGCAACCCGTCCATGCAGCTCGGTTTAATTCAACGAGGCGTCGATACTCATGAGTTTATACTAAAGTGCAAACGACCTTCGAGAACGTATATATATTGCTGCAGCGAGTCCGCGATGCGCTGCTCTCTCTCGTAATTCGGTCGTCGCATAGGATCCAGCTTTATGAAACCCTGCTGCTTCCCTATAATTAAGGCAAAATTTCATCCCCTGTTCAAATGATTTTTCATTCATTCATATCAACGGGCCGCGGAATAATTTCCTTTGAACGAAGACGTTTCTTTAACCGGGCTGGCTATAGTTGCCTTACAAAATCAAGATCCTTACTTGCCGTGCATGCTGTCGTTTGCTCAAAACACAGTAGGCTTGAAAACAACAGATACTTAGTCACTATATTTTTTACGGCAATGGCTGTTGTACGATCTTATTCGCTCAACTTCCTCGGTCTGCGACCGGGCGCAATCGATATCACCGCCTGATAAGGTGTCGCTCCAGCACACGGCCTGCGGGAGTCCCTAAAATTGGAAGATATTGAAATATAGCTACATTAGGTTTATCAGAACTGTTTCAAAGGATGTCAGTAGTGAATGCAGTTTTTTTTTCTCGAATAATTCGTGCTGGCGGTGCGCTGCCATCGTTCTGATGATGATGGCACCCTACGGCTCAGACGCGAAAGACGCCGCATGACAACACAGGCTTGGTTCCACATCGTTTTTAAGTTTTACGGAATTTTTAAATATCGCCTGTGGCAGTTAGCATAATTCTTGTCCTTGACCTGGAGTATTGGAACAGACGGACATCGATAGATCAAAACACGTATTCAACTAATTAACGAAAATTGAATAATTAACTTCATAATTAATTACTTTATAGTACGTACTGCAATTAACGAATTGTAGCCGGTGAGCTTGCAAGACGCGTCGACTTGAAATGAGTTTCTAGGATGACACCTGTTTCGAGATATTTCCAAACGTGTGGGACGAAATACATGAGCGTTCCAGTACGTTACTCGTGTGCTTCAATGCATAAAAGAGCGCTCTGTTTAAAAAGTAAGTGGAACAACAGTGCATTTTTTGCGGCGAGTTTGATGGTGCATATCTTCAAACTGGTGTCATTCTGGAAATTTTTTCCAAGTGGATAAGCCTGACAAACTGACCGGCTACAATTCGTAAATTTCAACATGTGCCGTAAAGCAATTAATCGAGAAGTTAATTAGTAAAGTTTTGTGAATTATTTGAAAATGTACTTAGTTTTTTTTCGTTCCAGTAACGTCTGCCTCTGTGAACAATCCAGCTCAAGGACTAGAATTATGTCATTTGCAACAGGCGATATTAAAAAAAAATTCCATAGAACTTAAAAATGATCCCTCCGTATAGTGCCCGACACTTCTGCCTCTGAAATAACGTGTCCTTACGGATGATGTGATGATTTCGCATACTAACATGGTGCCAGGTCATCGGTGATCATGTGCGTCAGGCCCTGAGCTGAAGTTTCCCAAAGCCATTCTTGCGGCTTGCTGAAGCGTCCCGCTATATATACCGAGCGAAAACTAAATGGGAATAAAGGACGAAATACTTTCGAAACGTAAAATGAAAACAGGGAAATTGCTTGGCCTTTCCGCCGCTGTAGGATTGTGCCGCTCTGTATGGGGCAACGGGAACAAAATAAATGGCACGATTCAACGATTCACAAGCGACGGGTCTGCAGGGGGAGCTGCACAAGCGATCATCGCACATTCGCCGAAATGGCGAATTATTTAGACGCTGATTACGCAATGCTCTCTTCAAGGCGAATTCTCGCATTCTGTATAGTCATATCACTGAACACCCGTCATCCCACATAAGACAGGATAAACTACTTTTAGTTGACCGCACCGGAGTGTCAGATCTCTCATGAAGCAGAGCAAGAAGCTCGATCGTGGCTTTTTGCTCACTAATTTTGGTCACAGCGCGCGCTTTTTCTTGCTCAGAACCTCAGTACCAGCGCACTCCTCTCTCTTCCTCTGTCACGCAGTCCTCCACAAGGTGCGACAAATAAAAGTGATCTTGCTTTCTAACCACAGACGGCCGGGCGCAACAGACAGTTACAGTGAACGGGGAGCTGTAGCGATATATTTTGCATTCTCTCTCCAGGTGGGAAGTATAGAGACAGCGACACCTTGGCAGTATTGCGAGCAGTAAGATTCGCGGTGCTTCGAGCGCCGCGTATCACTTATTCTGAATGGCGCGCGAACACTCTGCGCATCACTGTCCGTCTAAAGTGGAGCGTTGTATACCCAGTTCCGCCTGCGCATCGGACGTGGCAGCTAGCGTGCACTTCGATCTGGGCACGTCTCGAGCTCGAGACAAAGGAGACCGCAGTGTCAGGCGTGGGCTTCCGGCTCAGCCAGAGCCCGTGCAGCACTGTGCAATAAGGGGAGCCGTGTCGCGTCAGGCTCCCTAGCACTTCGCGTCAATCCTAGTCCTCATCTATATAGTATATAGGCCGTGCGCCGACGCTGCCATCTTGTTTTCTGCACCTCTGTACAACCGGGGTTTTTGCTTTCCTGTATATACATACTACAGTGTACTAGAATATTGGGTAGTGTGCGCTCTGCCCTATGCGGCGCACGCTTCCGGCTGAAGCCGCGCATGTCGCCGGAGCCGGAGGCCGCTAGGGGCGCTGGAGCTAGTTCCACCTGAAGACCCGTGCCAGCGCGTGCGCTCGATCGCGTCACTGCCATTCGCTTGCTGCAGCCTGCACACGAGGACGCGAATCGACTTGATTTTGATTGTTTTTGTAAAGTACAACGTTCGTCGACTTGTCTCTGCAACGTCCTCGGACATACTTTGTGCTCGTTCTACTATAACGCGCAGGGACGCACCCGACGGGACCCAGGGGCGACAGCCTCGTGGAGGACGTTGGGTCCCCCGGCGTAAGCGTCGAGACGTAACTCGATGACTGCACATATATAGTCGGGTAGCAAGAGGGCCCTGCGAGGCACCCTGCTACCTCCGCCAGTGCTTTAATAAAGTTCATTTCTCTCTCTCTCTCTCTCTCTCTCTACGGTGCGCTAAGGAACTATGCCTAGTCGCCGGCGTAATTACTGTTTTGCACCAGGGTGCCGGACAGGCTATAGTCGAGTGAAAGACTCGCCGAAGCCATCTCTTTTCAGCGTCGAAGAAAGGAGACAACAGTGGGAAAGGAACGTATCTACTGTGTGCTCTGTCAGGAAAAAAAATGGTTTGTTTTATTTTGTAAACATTCTTATTGTTGTAAAAAGAAATATTTCCTGCGTGCACTAAGTGAGATTTGTAATATTTTTGGAATCTGTGCAGTTCTTTGAGTATTCTTCGGTTGGGCTGATTTTGCTTATTTTTCACTGCTGCAACAATATTGTACATCGCTTTTGTTTCAATGCTGTTCCTAATAAAATGTACGAACTTGAAAGTGCATTCGAAAATAAAAGCAATTTTATGCGTTCAAAGAACAATGCCGCCTGCTCGCTGAAGTCCATTGCTCGAATTGTTGTCTACAATTAGAAATAAGCTTGTTCGATATTTTAATGAAAATAATGTTTCATTAATATGTGCGCCGTATTTTTCTTTCCGGCGATGTGTACCCACACGTCGTGTATATGCATTTATGACGCAAGAAAACTGTCCCCAACTTGACCAAGTACGGTCAGCTTGGGCAACGGTCCACTGCTAATGAGAGCGGCGCTAGCTCGACGCTGGCCTTAGTGGACCGCAGTGGACGATTACACGGTGATAACTGGTACTAGATGTATATAAAACGAATCATCGCGCTCACATTATCGTCACAGTAACTGCTACAAACTACCGCAAGCTGCCCACTGCGGTGGAGAACCAGCGCCCAAATTCATGCACTCGCGAGGCCATCGATAACGCCGCCCGAGCCGTCGCAGTCACAATGGTAAAGTTTATTTTTTTTTTTTTTTTTTATTTGCGATACTGCTAGTCTCAGTGAGACCAAAGCAGGTGGGCATTGTATTAGACAGTTTACAAGAGAAACAAACAGGTCCTACTACATGGTACAGTAAAAAAAGAAAAGGGAAAAGAAAAACACCAATGACGATGTGAAATACAACACTTTTGGTTAGTATAACAATATCACTGAGTAACAATTATGGTATTACTAGAATTTATATAAAAATAGCGAACATATGACCCTTGTAAGATTAGAGAATTTATACAGCTAACAGATAAAAGCGCAGTAGTGACCAGTTTGGGGCTTGAAATGCAGAATTTCCACGCGTATAGGAACACGCATTACAGTGAATATGTGTGGGTGTGTTAAATGGCGTCTTCTGTGTTTGATGTCTCTAGTTGGTTGATGAACGATGAAAGTGACGGAGAGGAAACTATGTCTGAGTTGAGGAGATTCCATTCTTTGATCGCACGAGGAAAAAGTGAAAACTTGAACGTGTCATTACGAACACTGTACTGGTTTAGTGTAAATGGGTGCTTATTTCGTGATAGACGTGATGTAGACAAAGTAACGTACTTGGCTCGGTCTATCTTATAACTGCCGTGCATTAGTTTGTAGATGAATTTTAAGCGGGCTTGTCTGGCCCTAACAGATAGTGTTTTAAGGCCTGCATCAGCTAAGAGGTTTGTAGGGGAGTCATAGGGCCTGTATTTGTTAAAGATGAATCTCACAGCTTTTCTTTGTACTTTTTCTAGTTTTGATATGTTAGTTGATGTGTGCGGAAACCAGATGATGTTAGCGTATTCTAAAACGGAGCGAACAAACGTTGTATAAGCTAGTAGTCTGGTGTGCTTCGGTGCAAGGAGTAAACATCGTCTAAGAAACAAAAGCTTGCGTAATGCGACTGAGGTAATATTATCAATATATAAGTTCCATGAAAGGGCAGAAGTGAATGTCAAACCTAGGTATTTGTGGTTATTTACTTTGTTCAGGCAAGTGCCACCGAGAGCGTAAGAAAATTCTGAGGGCTTCTTTTTTGTTGTAAAGGACATGCATACAGATTTAGTGGTGTTGATTGACATTTGCCATTCTTTACACCAATTGGACACCAATTGGACACCAATTCGAGTGCTCTGTTTAATAATAAGTGGTCTTCGTAACTGACAATTTCTTTATAAATAATACAATCATCAGCGAAGAGCTTAATGTCACATTCAATGTTAGCAGTAATGTCGTTAATAAAGATCAAAAATAGCAATGGGCCCAACACTGATCCTTGGGGAACACCGGAGGTGACAGCTACAGACCTGGAAGGGGTGCTATCTAAAATAACATGCTGTGTTCGATGCGATAAGAAGTTTTTTGTCCATGCAGTGACCTGACCATCGCCGATCGTAGCCTCTAATTTTGCAACTAATTTAACATGGCTTACAACTAATTTAATATGGCTTACATGGCTTACAAAGTTATATATATAGCACAAAATGCGAATTGACGCCTTTCCGGTAATACAGATAGCAAGAACTCCTTTAGATTTACGCTATGCAGTGAAATAACCCGCATAGCGTACGCGCCAGACTGCAAAACGTTTCAGGTGAGAATGTTTGTAGCGCCATCTCTCGGAGGCGACATCAAGGGCCTCAAGCGGAGCCGTCATCTGAGCCCACTACCCCTATTCTAGAACACTATAATACATACGCTTCACGTCGTGGGTTAGGCTTCGCTTCGCTTCTTCAACATGTTTCAACATGTGGCTCTACTATGCCACAGCTACCGCAGTTAAGTACCACCGTGAGTGTAGAAATATAGCGCTAAAAACACGGACAGAAGGAAGAACACAGGACAGCGTTCGTCCTGTGTTCTTCCTTCTGTCCGTGTTTTTAGCGCTATATTTCTACACCATGAATGTATACCAACGAGCTCGCCTTGAGACCCTTTCAACCACCGTGAGCATCGCGCGGCAACGCAGTTAACAGGATGGGCGTGTATATGCGTATACAGTCGCCGACTTTTTGAAGGTGACCGCGGCGGCACCGAGCAAACCGAATTAATCTTGCCCTTATCAGGGCTGTGATGACTGAAGTCCACCAGCCGAAAAAAACGAGAAGATATATCCCAATCTCGTCCCAGCATCGCGCCGGAAGGCGTCCGCCGCGGAGTGCTGAAATAAATTTCGATCTTCATCATAGACGACGAATGTATACACTCGAAGTGACACGCATCTAAAATGTGGCTGCTACGAATATTCGAACCCGTTTTAACCTTGCTGGATGCGACTGTCGTACGCCGGTTAATACGCCAATTCGTATTGCTGTTTCTCCTCTGCCACGCCATGGACATGGCGCGACAAATGTGGGTTGCGCTGGCGCGGCTTATATACATATATGCGGTGGCCACCTTTCTGTCGGCACCGGTCTGCCATGATTATCACCAAAGATTATTCCAAGCATATATAAAATTATATTGCGTTTTCTGCCATATATAGTAAAAACTTGTTTCACTTTTCATTTGTGACCTAAGGCTATATGGCCCGCGCCACCGTTGGGTACAGCGGTGTGTTCATATATATAGATATGGATCCCGGTGTGTGTGTTCATATTATCGTCCCGGTGTGGTGTGTTCATATAGATCAGCCGCCACGCCGGCTTTTGCGTAAAGTCTCGCGGCGCGAGTATACAATATACCATTCGGCTGAGGGGAAAAAAAAAAAGAAAATAGTGCGTTCCTCTGCTGCAAATTTCTGCTCCCCCCCACCCCCCCCCCCCCCCCTCCGTCAGCGCACCGATGCCTTTGCAATAGCAGTCTGACTGATCCTCGCTACGGTTATATATACCAGAGTGCTTTAATGCTTTATCAAAGGACTCTGGTTATAGTTATAGAGCTGAGCCGTTCGCTAAACGTGTCGGATAACTGCGACCGAGAGCTGGCGTGCATCACGAGGCAGAAGAGAGGAAGCAGGGTGTTGCGCGCAGCGGCCGCCTTTCTCCTCGACCACGAATCTTGCGAGACCGCCGGGTTTAAAGGGTGTTGCTTGGTGGCGGTGATTTCTGCACGTTCGCCTTTCTGCCACTTCTGGGTCGGTCGCTTAAAAATAGTTTCCTAGACCTATTTTTCTCTTTTCCTCGTTCCTCTTCTCGCAAATAAATGGCCAGCCACTTTGGGACGATAGTAATAAGACAAGCGAAACTTGAAATGCAAGTCTGGCTCGGAGCCTGCTGCTTAGGCTGGAGCGGCCGCATACGGCAAGCGCGCCACGTCAACACTCGTGCCACTTTGTCCTAAGCGCGTCCCAAAATAATGCAAGGAAATCCATTAGTATTTGTCGCGCGCTTTCTTTTTTTCGCGCGTTTATATACAGTGTGCTGTAATCTGAAGTATAGAACCGGTGGCACGTCGACCAAGAAAGAGCAGAATGTCTCTGGCGGTTTCCTGTTGCGGTACCCTGGCGCAATATAGCTAGGGTCCTTCGTTTTGGGGTAAAACCCGATAATACCCGACTTTCGCACACCGAGCAACATTTATGAAAATCGGATCAAACCCGATTTCTCCTCGAATTTTGCAACCTTTCTTAGAATGTTATAATAAATGCAGGTATTCCAAAACTAATGAACGCTGTCCATTTTTTGTGAGGAAGTGGTTAAGATAATCACATTAATAATATTGACAATAATATATGAGCATGTTATATGCCAAGTTTTATCTTAACACTCAGCAAAACCCGGCAGTTGTAAAAATATAATATATTCAGCGCCTTCCGGTCTAGAGTGAACGAAATCGTGTTGCTTTTTTAGTAGCAGCGTTTAAGTGAATACGGCAATGCATGGCGGCGCAATTGCATCACATTTCCCGCGCGTCGCATACATGTAAAGCGCGCTAGGAAGTGTTTTATCGCAGCTCCGACGTTCCTTTGCATTGTGAACGATAGCTGCATGTGGCGTTAAGAGGGTGTTTACCCAACTACGTTGCGTTCACAGAAGGGTGGCCGATATGTCAAGTTGGTTTTCCATTGATTTTGTTGGAAGGGTGTATATTGGGAACCGGTGAAACATGACGACCACAGGCAAAGACGAAATGTCCGACAGGTCTAGGATTGACACAGGAATTGATGCTCCCAACGCATATAATAACGCACGTCGACAAGGGCTTGTAAGATATACATCACACCTCCTCCGAAGCATGCCCGGCCGTACGCGATACTTTTCCCACTACTTTTATTTATTGAAGAAAATGCAGAGAACAAAGTACAGAAGAGATCGTCAAACGCTTCTCTATATTTGTAGGTTTCGTTAATGTGGTTCCTGTTAAATATATTAATAATGCCTGGCAACGAGGATTTGTGGAGGTGAGTTCGTCACTTTGTTTGCGAGCAGCTCTTTTTGCCATTATACGTTCCTGTAAGTGATTTCGCTTGTTTTAAACACAACGACTGGGTCCAAAAGGAGAACATTGCTTGTGTTAATCATTTGTAAGTATACCAGAAAAAATCCAGAATTTTGAGCATTTAGAAAGCAATACCCTCGATTTATCCCCGGTTTTTGTTTTTAAAAATAATACCCGATTTCTACCCCCCGAAATAAAAATTTAGATATATAAAAACCGAAAACAAAGGACTATAAATATAGCCTATACTTCCTTTGGTTGAGAGGCGTACGCTCTTCCGCAAGCCCACGTGTACTTCTCGTATAGAGTCTCAAGTCACTGAAATGTGGTCGCTTTGCACATTGCAGAAAAATTGAAAAGCGCGGAAAAATGGTAAGCGTGGAAGAAAAGAAACAGACGACACCGGCGCTTGTGAAATTCGAACTGTTACACCACGGCCGCTGAATTTTAAAAAAAAGAAGAAAAAAAAAAAAAGGTTGGCCTGCCGCGTTGGACGCGCTGCTATGGGAGCGAACGTGACGGCCGTAGTTGCATCGTCGGCCGCTTGGCTGGGCCGAACGGCGCTAGCTGACGGGGTTTGAACGCGTCAGCTTGCACGCGCGACGGCGTCCCAAGCGCGTTCCTGACCCATTTGCTATGCAGGTGCCAGACAACAGCCCCGGCGTGTGGCGCCGCGGCGGATCACACCGTTTTCGATGCACGCGACCGGCCGCACCTTGTTTTTATCCAGCGGCCGTGGTTACACCATCATATTGTAATCGGTTAGTGACCCCGTGGCAAATGAAAGCTTTTGGATTAACCGATCTGAATGAGAGTTTCTCAGCTTACCTTTACAACTGCATGCGCAGACAAACGCATGAGTGCAGCTGGCCCTAAATGCATCTGTCCTGCACTGGGGCTTCTACGAAAGAGCTTCTACGAAAGGCACACGTGTGTCAGCACAAGAGCGTATATCTCTCAATCTCACGGAACGCATTACCGACCCACTTTCGGCGCGGCAACGATGCGTCCATTTCATGCCCAATTATGGAAGTCACGACTGAATGACGTTCCAATTGTGGCTGTCGCTTAAAACTGCAGCCACGTGGGAGTAATTTATGCTGCTATTACAGCGTGATCGTCTCACGCCGCGCTTATGACGCGGCAACGTGGCGCCGAATTGCGTCACAAACAAGGTGCTACGTGGTTGACGCGGTTGTCGAGACCACGCGGCGCGGTTACCACGCTACTGCGCTCGCGTATAGTGGCTTCGTGTCCATGGTATACACGTATACCGTGCCGGGACCGACGGCCGAGAAACGGAGCCGACGCGGTGCGCTCAGCTGCCAGCGACTGTCACGAACGGAGGATCCCCGCAATGCACCGCACTCCAAAGGCACGTAAGGGAGCACAGTGGGCTTTTTTAATAGAAGTATCACGCGATTCGGCGGCATGGCTCCCTCTGTAAGGTCGAGGCCATCGCTCTATACGCGGAGACCCGGCACTGGTGCCAATGGGAGCCTATTTCGGTCCGCGAACAAAGCCGCAGAAAAAGAAAGCCCACCGGAGGAACCCATTTGCGCAGCGCTGCCAAGAGCGTTACCGCGTGAATTCCTCGGGCAGGTGCCGACGCCAGCCAGGGGGGCACAACACCTTGGCCGCATGCGGTGAGCCCGCGCTTCTCGGAACTCGAACGCTCGGCATTGACCACACGTGGTGACGCACCGAGCTCCCTTCCGCCAACACCGGCACCCATGACTGAATGCGAGATTGGCACGCGTCTATCGCGTGGGCTTTATCACCGTAGCGCTAACGATGAAATGGCGTACCATCGGTCTCACTCCTGAATGTAACAAGGCAAGATGCATGCAAAAGGAGCAGGGGCGCTCAGGGTCACCCCGTTGATAACCATCCCCTCGGTGAAATTCGAAGTGTACGCGCAAAGTTCACGCGGAGTTTTACGTCCTCAACCTGCCCTTTTACTGCATGAGACGCCGGGGAAGAACGCTCCTGATTCATTCATTCATTCATTCATTCATTCATTCAAAGCACATGCCGAAATCTTAGCACACGGCTCCGCTTCCGTCGGAATACGACAGCCACAGCCCCGAGTCGAAACTGCTAATTATACATACCTCGTGTTCAGCAGCAGAACGCCAGCACAACGTTCGCGCACATGTTTACTTATGTTAATTCTCGGTCAGTTCCTTTTCAGCAGGCATTAGGTCATTTCAACAAAAATAAAAGGGAGGGGGGGGGGGGGGCGTGGTATTTCAAACATCATCGGGAACTACTCTCGCAGATTTATCTCCCTTTGGTAAGCATATATCAAAGACAGCGTCAGCTGTTGAGCGATACCCTCCCAACCTCCGTTCATCTCCAGCGAGCTCCAATGCCGCGAGCATACCACGCGATGGCCTTTCGCTTTTCGCGTGCAAGCCCCTGCGTAGGAGTAATAGCGAACAAAGGGAACCCAGCAAAGTTGGGCCTCGTTTTACACCCAAGCATGACATTACTCTGCACCACGCCACTAGGTTTCAAGCCAGCACGGAAACGCCCTCAATTACTAGCAGACGTATGGTAATTGCAGAACTGGAAATAAACTTTTAACTAACAGAGCCAGATCGCCGATGACAATTAGAAGTATTTAATTGTTCAGCTTTTAAAGACAAGTAAAATTTATCAACGTATTTCCGCGCGTAAAGCCGAAAACCAGCATACAAAGTAACCACGACATTCAAAAGTCGCTAACCGTTCTGGTATTGTGACGTCTTTTTCCGCGGTACGCTGTTGGGAGCGCAGCAGCCATATAAGAGCACGGCGTATTTACCTCCCTATGCTCTCTGTCGCCTGCACTGCAGGACAATCCCCGCAGACGGACGACAAGGTGCGGTTGAGGTAACTGTCCCGCTTCTTTCGATATTATTTGCACTCAAATCGGGAAGGCCGTAAGCCCTGGAACATGCAGACATGTGGCCCCTGCGACACAGGTGAGCCAGCAACAGCGCACCACCGGACGTGTCCTACTCGCACTGCAAGACATCTGCACCTTGCTGGTTTACGGAGCTCAGTCGTCACATCAAACGACTGGATCTTTTCAAGAGGGACCCCCTGCATGCATGCTCATAGGAAAGCCTCCAATACGGCACATTTGCCTGAGGAGAAAAACAATAGACCTAATATATGTATATAGGCACCCCAGCCCCCCATAGAGGTTACCTTTTATTTATTATTTTTTATACCCGTTCCTCTCTTTCTCTCTCTTTATATGGTCCGCCTAGAATTTTCTTTTGGAGTGAACTCCACCTTAATTTTTGAATAAACAAGCTCTGTCTACAGGGCGTATAAATGCGTCACTGTTTGTCGTTTCGCTATCAAAAACCGAACAAGTATCCGTCGTATAAAGTCATCTCGCCGGCTCTTCCGTTAAGCACAGACAGTGACGGAGCTATGACGCTTCGTATCCGACACGACGGCTCAGTAAAGCGTTCTGATGCGGGGTAAGAGGTCACGGGTTCGATTTCCGGCCTCCGCGACCCGTGGGAGTGGAATGCAAATTAAACATTGTGCATATTTATTTCAGCACCCGTTAAGGAACCTCAGGCGGTCTCCCTCCCATGCATGGTTCACGCGTTGCTATGCGAAGTTAAAATCAATCAATCAGCTTTCGCCCTTTCCATGCACATTAGCTTCCATGCACGCGATATCCACAGCAGTACCTTTCTGCGTTTTTTCGGTGCCAAGGCGCATTTTACCTGGCGCAGAAATTGGTCCTGCGCCAGAAGCATTTTAACTAATTGACGTGAAAAGCAAAAGTAAGAGACCGTCCCTTTCGAGTGGTTAGTGTCTATACATGTGCGCGGCGGCGGTGGCCGTACCTGCCACGCTGTATATTTTGGGCGCAGCGGCGAGTTACCTCAAGGGTTAAAAACTGTCTGCATGAGCGCAAAACCAACTAAGCCAAGGACGACTTGCGCGCGCTGACAAAGAGAGCAGACCGCGGCCGCTTGCGCAAATGGTTTCTCCGCGGCGCTGGCAATATAGCCCCGACGAGAGGCGGTGGCTGCGTCCGAAAAGCTTGCCGCGCGCGTGATGCACGGCCAGGTATAGTGATCCACACGCACTCGTGACACAAGAGTCCGGGCACCATGACGGTGACCACTATGCGCGGAAGGGCCAGCCTTCTCGCGACCACTCGGTCACTGTCGCCCGATTAGTCGCAGCGCCGCACTGGGTGTATTGCCAAATTACCCAAGCGCATTTCCAGAAGCCGTGCACATTGCGTCGAGTATTGTTGATGGCATCAGGAGAGGAAGTGGAACGACAGGAAGGGGAGGGGAAGAAAACGACATGGAAGCTGGAGGAGAGGAGGGGGGGGGAGCGATAGCACTTACAACGCAGTGAAGGGGGGAAACACGTAAATCGGAAGTAAAAGAAAAAAAAATATGAACCTAATTGCAAAAGACACACACACACGTGCGCGCGCGCACAGGTGCCAGTATGGGCAACCAGCGCTGAAACTTGGCATGGCTGCAGGCAGCGCCATAACACACAGCCTATCGAGTGGTAGAAGTTTTCAGCAGCACATGCGGCGATTTCGCGTTATCAATTCCACCGCTCATCTTCAGGTATACTTGTGTCCAGGTTTTGGCCTGATTGGGAACCGGCGTGCTAGAAGGTATGAGCGCATGCGCTTTTCTCCACCGCGCATCAAGTATATAATGGCCGTATGCCCAGAGCTTAGCTCGATGCATAGAACGAAAGCAAACGTTGATACAGGCGCGCGTCTGCTATCATCCAAAATGTCGTACCATTTTCGGGGCCTCCCTATCGGATGGTGTCAGCATATTTCAGCTGCACACTCGAACTGCCGTAGCGCCTCCTGGCCAGCGCTGGTTCCCCATTGCGACGTTGGGTATTTGAGAAGTTCTGCCGGTCAATGAAAAAATGTTCTTATGAACAAAAAGCTTTGTGAATTCACCCCCTGGGCCGAATTCACAAAGCTTGTCATAAAAAGTGCGCGTTAAAATTGGTCGGCAGCCTCCTCTAATAACATGTCCAGCATCAAGGGTGGCTGCAATTTGCTATTAATGATTCTAGCGTAAGAGCTTTTTGTGAATACGCGCTCTGATTCTTTAGGGTCCTCAAGAGGGCGCGGAATCAAATTCCTGCCGCGGATGCCGCATTTCGATGGGGGCTAAATGCAATAAACACCTGTGCACCGTGTATTTGGTGCACGTTATAAAGAGCCCCAGGGGGTCAAAATTAATCCGAAGTACGGCGTGCCTCATAATCAGATCGTTTTTTTGCGCGTAACACCCCATAATTTATACTTTTTATATCTCGGGTCCCTTCTTTTTCGGCATAGCGCCTGCGCCCATAAGAGCCGAGTGGCCCAATGATTGTTTTACGAGCCACTGCCGCGAACGCGCTCGAGTTATAACGAAAGCCCTTTGCGCGGCTGCGATCTCGACACGGAAGCGGAGGTTATTTTCGTTGAGTCGGGTTATCACTCACTGGGCTTTCAGCGGGTCACCTCGAGTGCAAGATAACTGTCGGGAAGTCGGCACTCAAGCCAGCCGTTGTGGCCACTGATTATCTTCGCGAAAGCCGTATAGTATACACATAGCCATGACCTATATGATTCGAATCTATCGCTGTTGTTTTTACGCGATCTGACCGAAACGATCGGTATGTGTTAACAATTATGTGGGTGGCACATGCACCGAACTATCCATGTGCCCGTCGTCACGGTCTCTACAGTCAACTAAATGCATGTGACGACAATTGTGAAAGCCGCATGCGACGCGAGAAAGGAGTGCTTCCCACGAGCACAGATGTCGCCGCGCGCTTGGGTTGAATCCGCGTGGCCGTAAAATCGTAAAACAATTTTGCCGGTCTAATGCCATGCTATACAAGATTCGACGTTAACACAGAAAGCTCATTTGCTAAGGCTTCATGATTCGCAGCAAACCTTCATGAGTCATGAAACCAGCGCTAAAGGACGCAGACAGAAGTGAGAAAAGGTGCTTGAATGGGTGTTCCTTTTCTCTCTTCTGTTCTTTTGGATCCATTGCGCTGAATCGTGAATATTCATTGAACCACTGTGCACTGTTCGTATGCCACCCATGTTGAGAAGACCGCAGCTCTGAAAACATGCTGCGCTTCAAGTTTGTAAAAGTGAGAATTTTAGTAATACGGTACCGGTGCTCAGGCACAACAATTAGAAAGCAAAGGCAGTCCTCGGCACCGATGTGGAAGTCCTCAATTTAAAGGAGTCTTGACGTGAAACTACGAAGCGAAATTTTGCTCATGAGTTACATTTCTTGTATACGCGCGGAAGTCATATCCGTAACAAAAAAAAGTCGAAATTTTGACCGAAAGGCGAAGTATCGATTGCGATAGCAAATTAGTAGACAGCTATACGAAGTAAGGATAGTAGTTTCATCGGCCGTATAAAATCGTAAACATTCATTTACTATAACTAAATTAACAAGCATGATGTCACGCACGCACAGGTAAACAAACACATCTCACTCGATGAGCGCGGACACTCGCTGTCAAAACGCTGGCGTGAGCAAGAGCGGTTGCAGCGCGAATTGACCTTCGTGCTGCCTTTTGATTCAACGCGAACTATGAGTGGCGAGAACACAGCGCACACGAAGCTATGAGCCCTCGGCGCACCTAGACTTTGTACTCATCGCAGATCGCAACCAAGATAGGGCCCGCTCAGCCGCGCCATGCGCAGCCGCCGCCGGAGCACAATTTTATGCTTATTTGGGCGCAGTTGACGTTTTGAAATATTCAAAAAGCATTCGAAAAATATTCCCATTTACGAATAGTGGCTATTCGATTCGAAGACCGAATCGAATAGGACGCTATTCTAATCGTTACTCGAAAGTTTCGAATATTCGCACACCGCTTTTTTTTCCCCCACTTTCACTCTCCTAATGCTAAAGTATCAAGAATATATGTGCCTTAAACACCGTTATTTTAATCTTGGCAATTGTACGGTTATAAAGGTAAAGGCCACGCCTCAACGAGACGACTTTTTCTGACAACTAATGGAAACACTTTATTATGCAAGTAGATGTCACGCCGGCCTTTGTTAAATGACAACGCCCTGCACCGCGCGCACACGTTTGTCAAGAATGCCGTCGAATGCAATGCCACCCCGTGCCTCGACGGCTGCGTGATCGAAGCACGCAACGTCACACCCGCAACGGCTATCGAAATTCTAAGGGATGCCGGCCAGAAATAATTACCAACGACGTTCTTGTGCCGCAAAAGTCCAGCGGCTTGACTGTTGCGTGAATAGGCGCCCGCCAAAGTCAAAGATAATTTTTTTTTTTTTTTAAATCAGGCCGCACCGTCACGTCTGAGCGACCAAAATGGCGAACACCTTGCACCCGAACTGCAGGCGTGTTGCACCCACAGCAGCAACAGGTGAAGCCGGTTTCGAAGAATTAAGCCTTTGAATCTTCTGTGAACGATAGACATTTGGGCCTGGTCTAAGGGGCGCCGTTGACAAGGCGCGAGCAAGGTGCCACGAAGGTATATATAGCTATAGCGCGCCTTGCAGGTGTGCATTGGAGAGCCCGTGAGAGGCAGCACGCTCCTTTGCTGTTGTACGCTAAGTGCCAGACCACACGGGAGAATGCCATTCTAACAACGACATGATTGTACTGATCCCCCTCCAGCTGGGTTCTGTTCGCCTCTGTATGCGGAGGCTCTGATGCCAGCAGCAGGAAGGAAACGCGCCACGTGCGGCCTGTGTATATCCGCCGTTCCCGTCGGATGCGTCTGATTTGCGAAGTATCGGCGGCGCCCAAGCGTCCGTGGTTCTATCGCTTAGCTGGGCGAAGTGACGAAGTGACAACGGCGTTTCCTTCCTATGCAGAACAGGCTCGACGATCACGCAGACTGTCAGGAAGCGCACGCCTCACCCTTTTGGTCAGATGCGCTGAGCTACATTTGGTAGTATATGCCGCAAAGCACTGTTTTGGGCGAGTTGGTGCATAGTTGTCAAGACCTGTGGCACAGAGAGTAAGAATGGAGCAGCTATAGAGCAAATGGACGGAAAGAAAGCCAACTTGCAACTAATTTAATATTCGGAAAGAGCCCGCATATAAACTCTGGATGTACAGATCCACATAGCAAACGTTACAAGCAATATCAGCAATGAAGAAATAAATTAGAAAAAAAAAGCGAAAAAGAAAACACTTTCGCAAATTCAAATCAATACAACTTGAAACTCGCTTTTGTATAGTGAGTTAGAAGGAACACCGATGCGTGGGCGTCACCTCTCTCCTGGATGAAAGATTACTCCGGCCAGCTTCCGTGACACCACACCACGGCGTTTTCCGTGGACGTATGCCCTCAAACTGCAGCACACGAACACACAATTTTGATCAGCGCATACAAACAGTGTTTATGTGTTCGCGCTTTCCAGAAATAAAATTAATTGCGTATTCGCGCTCATTCTGTCCTTCTTCTTAACTTCTTGCCTTTTGCGCCACACTCCTTGAGAATTCATAGTATACGCATACAAGGTGTCCACGAAGTCAATTTCAGTTCTAAATTTACACAATAAAAAATACGCAATTATTAGTAAAGTAATCTTTAGCATGATTACGAGGAACCGATAATTTTTCTTCAGTGCAGAGGATAAGAGTTGAACAACGCCATTTTGGGCAGAGTACTGAACTTCCTGTTATGGCTTTATAAGGCTTGAGCAAATGACCTCGGGTGGACTTGCGCTATACGAAGTATTGCAGCCCCGATTTGACATGCGCGACTTTTCCTAGTCTGGCTGGTGTGACGGAATTAGTTTATCGGACCAAACTGCAGGCTCCGTATACCAGCTGAAGGCAGGAATTCGAGATGTCCTCAAAAACGTTCTATACTCATGGTCTATACCTAAATTGTCGCGGGAAAGTGTAGACAATGATGTAGCATATGTGTGTATTGTAGGCCGGCGGAAAAGCTTTCCATCATAATAAGATAGATAGATAGATAAACTTTAATTCAAATATAGTTTTGTCTTGCCCCAATGGGGCATCGCTAATGGTCGGGGCCCCTAGTCCAGGGCTCCGCTGGCTCTTGCCATCTTCTCTGCTCTCTGGATCAGCTTGAGCTGGTCGTCGAGGGCCGAGCTGGACAGCAGTGCCTCCCATTGCTCCCTCGTGGTGTTCGTGTCATGGTGTTCTATGTTGTGTAGCGTGCACTCCCACGTAATGTGGTATAGGGTTGGTGTGGCCCCACACCACGGGCATTCGTCCCTGTAGGCTGTGGGGTGCAGGCGATGTAATATGTGTAGGTTCGTGTAAGTGCCTGTCTGGAGCCTACGCCAGGCAGCGGCATCCTCCGTCTTTAGTATTCGATGGGGTGGGGGATATCGCAAGCGACTCCCTCTGTGGTAGTTCAGGATTGCTGAATACTCGGGGTCAACTGGGTCAGGGTCATCTGCAGTCGGCGTGATGAGTGCTCGGTTATATGCAAATTCTCGAGCTGCTCTGTCGGCATACAGGTTACCCGTGATGGCAGCGTGACCCGGTATCCAAATGATGGTTATGATGGTGTTGTCGTCAGTGTCCTCCTTAGGTATTTGGGCTAGGACTTGTGCCGCAGGTCTTGCGATTCTTCCCTGTAGGAAGTTGCGGCAGGCCTGCTGGGAGTCCGTGAGGATCGTCAGTGGTTTTTTTGCGTGTTGACCTTCGCGGATGGCTAACGCGATGGCCAGTTCTTCCGCTTCCGTGATCGTGCAGGGGCGGGTCGATGCACTGGAGGTGACGTGGCCTCGGCGGTCGCATACCACTGCCACTGCGCCCTTTTTATTCGTTCCGTACATAGCGGCGTCCGTAAAACGGGCCGTGGTATCGAACCTGAATGTTTTCTCTATGTATTGGGCCCTTGCTTTCCTCCTTCCGGAGTGTAGGTTAGGGTCCATGTTGCGTGGTATTGGGGCAATGTGATACCTGTCCTGGACGTGACGAGGTATCGTGCAGGTTTCTTGGGTTCGTGTTGTGGCTTTGAAGCCCAAAGTTTGTAGGACCTGCCGGCCCGTGTGAGTCCGCGCAAGTCTCTGTTGTTGTGAGACGTGAAGGGCTTCTGTGAGTTCGCTGAGGGTGTTGTGTAACCCCAGCGCCAATAATTTCTCAGTCGATGTACTCATCGGCAGGCGGAGAGCGGTCTTGAAAGCCATCCTCAAGAGCGTGTCGGCCTGTTTCGTCTCGGATTGTGTGAGATGGTAGTAGGGCAGGCTGTATGTGATTCTGCTCACCACCAGGCTTTTGACCAGTCGGAGTGTGTCCCCTTCCTTCATGCCTCTATTCTTCGATGTTACACGGGATATCATGCGTGATATCGCCTTGACACTGGTTTTGAGGAGCGTAAGGGTGTGTGTAGCACGCTGGTTAGACTGCAGCCACATGCCCAACACCCTGAGCAATGACGTTTCTGGTATGAGGCTCCCGTTGAGGTGTACCTCGATTTTTCGTGTTGGGTCTGTGGGGACTGTGTGGTTACCCCGGCCTCGCCAGACTCGTATGAGTTCAGATTTCTCGGGCGAGCATTGTAGTCCCCGTTGGCTGACGTATTCTTGGATGAGGTCAGCTGCAGTTTGCAGCCGTTCTTCTTTTTCAATAAGGGACCCTGTTGTGGTCCAGAGTGTTATGTCGTCTGCGTAGAAGGCGTGGCGGAGGCCTTCTACGTCCTGCAGTTTTCTTGCGAGGCCGATCATGGCGACATTGAAGAGCGTGGGTGAGATGACTGCTCCTTGTGGTGTGCCCTTGTTGGGAGGGTGGTATACTGCAGTCTGGATCTCCCCAATCTTCAGCTCTGCCGTGCGGTGGCTTAGGAAGCTCTGAACGTACTTGTACGTTCGCTCACCGCAGTTGGTGTTGGCGAGCCCTTCTAGGATTCCTTGGTGGCTGACGTTGTCGAAAGCTCCTTTGATGTCGATTGCTAGGAGGGCATGTTCGCCGCTGCGGGGAACGTTGCTGAGGACTTCTTCCTTGATTTGCAGTAAAACGTCTTGTGTGGACAAGCCTCCGCGGAAACCAAACATGGTGTCTGGCAGGTGCTTGTTGTCTTCTAAGTGTCCCTGTAGTCTCTTGTGTATGATTTTCTCGTACACCTTGCCGAGGCAGGATGTGAGCGAGATTGGTCTCAGATTTTCAATTGCCAATTTCTTCCCCGGTTTGGGTATCATGATTATGCGTGCGTGTTTCCACATCGCCGGCACCGTACCTTGTTCCCAGTGTTGGTTGAGAAAGGCCGTGAGCGCGGAGATGGACTTGTCGCTAAGGTTTCTGATCATGGCGTTCGTGATACGGTCCGTGCCCGCCGCTGTGTTACGGGTGGTGGCTGCGATGGCCGCTCTCACCTCGTTTTCTGTGATGGGTTCGTCCAAAAGTGGGTTGGGTTGTCCCATGTATGGTGTTGTACATGGTTGCGTGGGAGCTGGATCTCCATAGCACTTGTTCTTGATGGCGTCGATGAGGTCTTGTTGGCTGCCTGGGTAGGTGTGTAGTAGCCGCTCCAGGGCCTTGTGCCCCTCTCCTTTGGTTTTGGTGGGGTCCAGGATGGCTTTGAGTATGTGCCACGTTTTGGCGGTACCCAGGGTGCCACCGAAGGAGTCGCAGAATCGATACCAGTTCGCCGAGGCGAGTTGCATGGCATATTCTTCTGCTTCCGCTGTTATTTGTGCTATGCGTGTCTTCAGTTTCCTGTTGTACTTCTGTGTTTTCCAACGGCGGGTGAGACCTCGTTTGGCGTCCCACAGGTGTAGTAGGTGGGGATCCACTTCTGGGGTCTCTTCCGTTCTGGCGATTTCCTTTGTATGGTGTTGTTTCTGTCGACGGAGGTTGTCGCACCAGTCTTCCAGGTTCGTGATTGTGTCTGTGTCCTGTTCTTGGGCTTCCCTAATTTTTCGCCAGTCAGTGATTTTGGCTGTGCCGATCTGCCTGCGTAGGCGTCCGGTTTGTAGCGTTGTGTTCAGTATGTAGTGATCGCTGCCTAAGTTTTCGAGTGTGTTGAGCCATTCGGCTCGCGTGGTTTGTGTGATGAAGGTGAGGTCGGGAGTGGTGTCGCGTGTTACGCTGTTCCCTTCCCTCGTCGGAGTGTTCGGGTCTGTGATCAGTGTGAGGTGACTCTGTTCCATTAGTGTTTCTAGCTGGAGACCCTTCCAGTCCTGCCTCTGATACCCCCATAGCGTGTTCTGAGCGTTGAAATCGCCCATGATTACCAGAGGGCGATCTTTGGCAAGGCGGAGAGTGTCCCTGAAGAGTTTGTCAATGTTTGCCCGCCTTTGGCTGGGGGGGCAGTAGACGTTTAGAACAAAGGCACTCTTTGTCTGATTGCCTTTGTACACGAATTCTAGGAGTACATGTTGTACGTCTACGTCGTGTATAGATGTGTGTTGTATAGTTGTTATGTTTTTGTCCACGAGTGTGGCTACCTTCCATTTGTCGTCTTGACTTGCGTGGTATTCCTCGTAGCCATGTAGTGTTGGTCGGGTACCGGGCTCTTGTAGGGCTATGACCCCTGGCGGCTTTGAGGATTGAGCGATCAATTGTGTCAGTAGCCCTTTTTTCCTTCGGTACCCACGGCAGTTCCATTGCCAAATTTCTAAGTTTTCTTTGACTTGCTTGTGTGGTCTAGGCATTGTTGGGTGTTGTGGTCGGTGATGTTATGGTCGGTGATGGGTGTTGGTGTCGGTTATGTCCTGCCGCAGTTGTGACTTTGCAGAGGTTCTGTCGTAGTGTTTTTCGCAGTTTTATGGAGTGAAGCTGGCCCTTAAGCTTGCTGTCTACAGCGGCTTCCATGTGCTTGATTGCTGCCTCTGTGCGTTGTAGGGCAGTCTGTGTTATTTGTTCCATCTGGGCGCGCGTAGCATCCATGAAGGCTTGCATCTGGGTTTGAATGGCATCGACATTGGTTTTTAGGTCAATGATGGCCTGGTGTGGTGCCATCTCTTGTGGTTTTTGTGTGAGCTGTATCACTTGTTGTTTGAGTTGTCTGTTTTCTTGTGTTAGTGTTTGTATCTGTGCGCGCATGCTCGCGAGTTCCTGTTCGAATTTCGTGGGCGGTGGCGTCTGTGGTTTTTTATACGAGGGGGAGGCTACTGCTGCCCAGCTTACCTCTTGTTCTTTGGTGTTGGTCCTCTTGGGTGAGGCTGCCTTGGTCTTCCGTTGGTTTTGCTGGGACCCCTTATCTTTGGGCGCCGCTATGATGGGTGTACCCTGCTGCTGTTGCTTGGACGTCGACTGAGATCGCCGTCTGGGCGACCGGAAATGAGGCCGGGGCCGCGAACAGGAGCGGGACCTGGACCTCGGGCTGGAACCGGACCGGGATCTGCAGGTCATCGACAACTCCGAGTAGTCGGAGTCGGAGTCTTCCCGCTCGGAGCTGAACCACCGTGGGCGGGGATGTCGTTGGGTTTTGGGGGCGGTGGTGGAGGCTGGTTTCCCTCGGGGGCGAATGCGCTTTAGTTTATTGTTGCAGTCTTTTGCGGCCGTGAGATGGGCCCCTCCGCACAGGGCGCACTTCGGAACACAAGTGTGACCGGCTTCTGGGTTAGGGTGGTTGCAGGTATTGCACGCGCGAACCGTTGGGTTGGGGCAGACGTCTGGTCGATGTCCGGTGGTTCTGCAGATGGGGCAGAACTGCCTTGTCGGCTGGTAGTCTCGGCAAGGCATCTCCCCTCCGTAGAAGTACACAAATCTAGGCACCTGGGGTCCCTCAAAGTGGAGCAGGGCTGTCTGAGATTGACCAAGCATACGGGCCCGCACGATGCGGACTCCATGTGTGCGGACTCGAAGATTCGCCATAAGCTCTTCTTCGCTGGTGCCTACGTCGATGCCGTGTACGACACCTTTAAGCAGGTCCTCGGGTGTTGATAGATACACCTTCACAGGGTGTGATCGTCCGTGGAACGTGAGGCTCATAATTTCATGAGGGTGGCCGCCGTACCCTCGTGAGGGGTGCTCACGATGATGATATTCGAGCCGGGTCGCAGGCGGGTGATGAAATCGTCCCCCTTGCAGGTCGGCGCCCCTCCGGTGGCTTGGACGATCGCCCTGGCCACTTGATGGGTCTGTAGTTTTCGAAGTATGAGGCCCGGGGCCGGGCGGATGATGATTTTCATGTCGGTGCGCGGGAGCGGAGGCGCGCGTCGGCGAGGCCTGCTCCTTGCAGTCGCGTCTTCAGAAATGGGTGTTCGGGCTCCACGCTCCTCGCAGGTAGCTGGCGAACTGGGTTTCGCGTCGGTGGCTGACGCCTGGGTTTTCGATGCCGCGGTTTGCCCGACTGGGTCCTGCTTACCCGGGGTTTGTTGTTTTTGCAGGCGGCGTTTCCGATGAAGGGAAACGACCGTTTGCCACTGGGATTCTTGATGGTGGAGCTGCTCAGAGAGAACCGCAGACGGCCCGTGCAGGGCCTCGTCAGGCAGGTGTGTCGGGTGACTCTCCGATGCAATTTCCATAGTTTCCGTGGTGGTGGGCTGATGGGCCATGGTGCCTGGGTTTCGGGCGATCGTAGCGTTGCGGGTTGGGTCGCCTCCGCAGCTCACCGACGATGCGGCGGCTGCTTGTGGGTCCCCGGCCTCCCGCACGCCAGCGTTGGGCGTTAGGGCTAACCCTCCTGTCGGCGTGGCCGAACGAATGGGGCGCTCGTTGGTCGTAAAAACTGCGGCTCACCGAAGGTGTGGTTTCGCTGAGTCGCCTTGATGTTTACGAAGATATTCCGCTGATCCCAGCGGCGCCAGGAAATTTTGGGCGCTTGGAAAATTCCAAAAGTCACGGAGCCGATGCGAAGCACGTCTGCACGCCTCGGTCGTCTTCTTCTTCCCCATCATAATAAGCAAATGCTGGGCTCTTACGTGCCAAAGCCAATATATATGATTATGAGGCACGCCGTAGCGGAGGACTCCGGATTAATTTTGACCACCTATAGGGTTCTTTAACGTGCCCCCAACGCGCGGTACAAGGGCGTTTTTTGCATTTCGCCTCCATCGGAATGCGGCCGCCATGGCCCGGATTTGAACACGCGACCTCGGGCTTAGCAGCGCAACGCCGAAGCCACACCACGGCGAGTAAAAAAGCTTTCCATCACCGTTAGGCAATATAAAATTAAATCCACCACATTAGACTTACAACTCTGTAAATTATTTCCAATTTAAAATATGCATTGAATTTCCAGACATCCAGTAAACCTTGAGAAGCCGCGCAAAATACATACAAATACATACGCTGCGTAATAACGTGTAGATGGATGGGTTATTTTTCGTTCGCAGGCAGTAAAGGTAATACCAGATGCAGCTCCGTACAATTAAAGTTTATCTTTTAGTGATATCCTCTGTACACGGTGACTATCCCCATCTCGGTACGGCGTGGTGCGGGCGCGGCGCCACGGTATCGCGCGCAGACGAGCCTGAGTCCCTTTGCACATGCGCAATGTCGCCGTGCTACGGCATTGCCGATACCGATGCCACTTCTGCCAGGAGCCGAAATTCACAAAGGTTTTCGTTCGTAAGCACTCTTGGCCATTGTCCGGCCGTCTTCGCTCATAATATATACATGTATGGCTGGCACCTGCACTCACTGACAGTTCTGGCTTACGAAATTGTTTGTGGATACTAGCCCAGGTCCTTCGCTCGATCGCAGGCCGCACTGGCAAATAGAGGGGCGTGTGCGCGCATGGCAGTCTGCATCCGGCCGATAGCGGCGCCCATCAGTGGCCCCGCATCCTTCGCCCACTCTCAGTGCATAATACGTAGAACGTGGGCCTGCATTGCGAGGGTGTCTGTCTTACTAGATCATCCTGCCGCAGCCCAACCTGGCCCGCCATTTCCGCAATAGAAAGCCTTCTTCAAACATTCTACCACCGCTAGTCTGCTATAGGGCGTTTTTTCTAACTGCACCGCATTAAAAAAAAAAAAAAAAGCCCCTGTGGCAGATAGCATAATTCTAACCCTCGAGGCGGACATTACTTACACGAGCAAGCAAATGCGCAATGGAGTAATTACCAAAATTTCACTAAGAAGGGCTCTTTACTACTTAACTTACGGCACATATTGCAAGAGAGAGAGAGCAAGCGAGAGAGGAAAGGCAGGGAGGTTAACCGGAAGTGAGTTTCCGGTTTGCTACCCAACACTGGGGTGGGGGATAAATGGGGTTGGAGAGAGTGCAAAGGGAGAGAGAGCGAAAAAAAATGTGTTTGATCCCTCTTATATAGGAATCGGTATAGAACACGAAAGTGAAACGTGTCTTCACAGAAGTAGTGTAATGTTTATTGCACATTGATATATAATGTCTATTGGTGTTTTGTGGCTAAAGCGCCCTTAGGCGTTGATGCACCCACGCTGACGCCTGGTGGCACGTCTCCTCCATCACGACTACCAACGTCGATGACCATGAGCAACCGTCGTGCATATGGAAGCTGCACTACGCTGCACACGCTAGCACAACGCGAAAGACGAAGCACGTAACTGACACACTAATACAACGCGCAAGACAAAGCACGTAACTGAATCGTCACCGAGTCAAATCAGCGCGTACAGCGCGTCGTAATTGCAGCCTCCGCGATCAACTTCAGAAACATTTTCAGAGCTAATTGCGGAGGCCACGCTCCGCTGTGGATGGATGGATGGATGGATGGATGGATGGATGAGGCTGAACCCTTTAAATCGGGCTGTGCTGAGTACGGTGAACGCCACCTAGGTGGCGTTGGTAGTGCTTCTTGATGCCAGCGTCCCTTCGAATGCTGGCATCGAGGCGTCGTAGTGCTGAGACCACCGAAGCGTTCACTGTCGGTGCGCGTTAGTGTCATAATGCAGTACTTCTCTTTTCTGCTCGTAGGCGGCGGCACCGCCCCGAGCAAGAGCGCGGGTACACGGAGGAGTGTTAGATATATAAGGCGCGTCTGTGTAGCTCTCTGCAAATGCGTTTGTGGCGCAATGGGTTAAACGCTCGGCGATCTATCGTCGCGGACCGAGAGGTCGTGGGTTCGATTTCCAAATTTTGCATGTTTGTGGAACTTTTTCTTCTGGTTTCTTTCTTTGTATTATGTTCTATGACGTATTTCCGTGACGGAAATACGTCAGTGAAGTCTTGGTGGACCCCGGCATAAAACACTTTCGTGTTAAAAAAATGTCGCAGTTTCGCCCGAAAGGCGAAGCATCGATTGCGATAGCAAAATTAGTAGAGAGCTATTCGGAGTAGGGATAGTAGTTTTATCGGCTGCATAAACTTGGACACATTGGCTACTAACTGAATTAACAATCGTGGTGTCAGCGTGCACAAGCAAACATGAATAGATTACACTGAATGACCGCAGCCAACGACTGTCAAAACGCTGGCAGCAAGCGCAGGTTCGCGCGGTCTGTCGCTTCAACGTAAACTGAGCGGCGAATCCTCAGCGCATACAAAGGTCAGAGCCGTGTGGAGATAAGAGACGGTGCGGGCGACGGGCACCGCCGGGCAAACTCCAAAGGAGAAGTTGTTGGCAGAGGAGAAGCTGCCCCCCCCCCGCCTCCCCCCCCCTCTTCCCGCTTTGTTGCTTGCGCGTGGGAGATTGAGTGGCAAGATACGCCTTTGGTACCGGAGCACAGCGCCGCCCCGCCTCCCTCCCTCCCACACCCCCACGCGACGGTCGCGTTTGCTTTCCGCCGAGCGTTCGCTCTCCGTGATAGCGCGCGGGGGAGTTCGCCCTCCGTGATAGCGCGCGTCCCGCGCACGCTTTCGCTCGCGCATACGGCGCGCGGCGACGATTTTATCGCCCTTGGAATCTATACGGAACCTCACGGCGACGGCAGAAATCCGGTTGAAGTGTCCATATAATTGCTATCGCAATAAAAACAGAAAGAACATACAAAAAAAGACACACGCATAGGTAACAGAAGAGGCGTTGCGATCACAGACGTTCACACATGCAGGCCAGTGGACTTCAGGAAGCGCAGGAGCGCTTGCACGGCCTTCTGATGCGATGTTGAGTCGCGTCGATGTTGCAGAATTCTTTGTTGCGATAAAGGCTGGTCGTCCAACTGGTTCAGGACGACGGAAAGCGATTGTCTCTGCACACTGTATTGTGGGCACTGACAAAGAACATGACGAATCGTTTCCGCGTCCCCACAATTATCACATGCTGCACTGTCGGCCATCCCTATGCGGAACGCGTAGCCATTGGTGAACGCGACGCCCAACCATAGCCTACACAGAAGGGTCGCATCTCTTCGGGGAAGTCTTGGTGGAAGTCGAAGGCTTAAGGTTGGATCCAAGGTGTATTTGGAATCGGGCGTGCATAAAATGTGGTTTATTCCACTCCAATGTGGTGCATTGGCTTGCAAGTAGGCGGAGCATCCTTGCAGCATCTGTCCTAGACAGCGGGATCGATAGGCGGTTGTCTTCTTCATGAGCTGAACGAGCAGCTTGATCGGCACGTTCATTGCCAATGATTCCACAGTGACTTGGCAGCCACTGAAAGATTATTTCGTGTCCTTTCTCTGTCAGGTGGTGTATGTCCTCTGTGATTTCGAAAAACAGCTGTTCCTGTGGACCGCGCCGTAAGGCTGACGAATTGTAGCTATAGGGAACTATATATATACTATACTATATAACTATAAGGAAGAATGGCACCGGTTTCGAGATATGCGCCGCGAGATTGCGGTAAAAATGCACTGTTGTCCACTCTTTGAAGAAAACGCTGTTTTATGCATTGAAGCACGAAAGTAATTAGAACGCCAATGTATTTTGTCGGACACTTTGAAAATCATCTTCAAACTGCATGGTGTCACCCTGCGAATTTGTTTCAAGTGGATACGCCTTGCGAACTCACCTGCCACAATTCGTAAAGTGGAATTGTCCGTAAAGTGTGACGTCATCCTGATACGCACTGTGCGCGCCTGTGCTACTGACATGCGCTGACATAAGCGCTGTGCTTTCATTTCCTTTATCCAGTTCTCACAGAAGTCATGTGACAGTTCTGGCTGTATATACTTCCTGATGGAACATTAAAGAGGATCATTCCTCGTCATGAGACGATGAGCGTCTGTCTGTGTCTGTCTGTCATAAAGTAATTAATTAGAAATGTAATTCGTAAAAGTTTGCTAATGCGCCGATAATGCATTTTGATTTCGACGAGAATGTCCGCCTCATCGAGTAATTTAGTTCAAGGGTTAGAATTGTGCTACTAGCCACATGCGATATTTTTAAACATTTGCTGCAGCTCAAAAAAGAAAAGAAAAAAAAGGAACCCCTGGTATTAGAGCAACAGAATCGGGGATGGGAGGTGCCAATGGAAAGGGAAACGTAGTCGAGGGGCACCAGAGGACTCTAGACGTATTTACGAAATTAGAAAACTTGCAGACCGAATGGATGCATGTTGTCGTCAGACAGGTATAATTGGCGAGAGGCCTTCGTTCAGTGGTCACGGCCACATATTCTTTCTTTTATTAACCATTCAATTATTGATTATTAATTCCTAGGAAAAGTGCGTGCGAAAGGACAAAGACGACAGAAGGACACAGAACGAGCGCTTTCGTCTTTGTCTGTTCGCGCTTTTCCTATAACATTGAATGCACACCACCTCGTCCAGTTCGTCATTTTAGTGAAACCATTAATTTGTCAAGTAAGCACACTTTGCGCTGTCCGTCTTGGTGCGCCCTGTCTGCTTTCGTTCGCTCGCCACCACTTACTGCGCATTTCATCGCCGGCTGAATGACATTATTAGGGCGAAAGCCTTATATGTCTCATCATTCAATCAACCTTGAGCGAAAACGCGTCGACGACACGAAAGGTGCAAAAAGGCTACGAACCCACGACCTTAATTGGTCGGAGGGTCGAACCCTCTGCCTTTGGTGGTAATTAAGGCGAGGTTAACTAAGGGACAGGTAATTAAGATAGAGAGGCACTCGAACCCACGACCTTGGGTGGGAGTCGAACACTCGATCTTTGGAATTAAGAAGGATGACTAAGCGAAGTACACTAAGCGAATTGAGGGGGACGACTAAGCGAATTATGTGTACGTCATGTGTCCGTCTTTTGTGCATCGGCACTTGGGCTTTCACCTTCAAGTCGTATTAGGGATAACATATATACGTATACATAAGAGACCCTTTCAATTTTCTAGTTCCCTATATAGGCGATATGTGTAGCGCCGTCGGAGACTCGCGAGCGGCGCGCATGCGGCCGCACAAAGAGCTAGTTATTCGTTCATCGTGGAGGAGCGACTCAGTGCCGTGCAAAGAGACGACAACGAGGCCACAATGACGCCCGTCCTGTCCGCACTGTCTCGTCTTTCTGCGCCGACGCGTGTCCTTCACGCGACAGAAGTGGGCGACGGCGAGTGGCAAGACTGTCTGGCAGCTCGGCTTGCAGTGCACGTTCCGCCCACCCACAGATCGATCGGTGCCGCCCACTGCACCGCGGTTCGATCACTCTGCGCGCGACGGGTCGGTGCCGCCGCTACACACGCCGACACAGCGCCTGTACACGGCGGGTCTTGCAGACTGTGTGTACACCGCGAGAGCCATACATTATTTACAAGCACGCAACTCGAGCCAATATGATCAGTAATAAGATCCCTATCGCGCGAATCGCCGGCGACTATTCTTATATATGAACCACTCTAGCGCACTGCTCAGCAAAATGAGGGCCCTCATTCATTAGGGTATCAAACAGCCAGTAAAGGTATATAGCGGTATTCAGGGCCGTTTATTTATTTATTTCATTTATATTTTGCTTTGTTCATACTCACTCCGATAGCAGTATTTTTTTTTTCTAACTAAAGCTCGTACTTTAAGTGCTCCTACTATCAAGTGGTAAGCACTTATAGCTATCTTTCATGCACTCTTAGAGTCTGAGCACTAGTGCTCAGACTCTAAGAGTGCATGAAAGATGGCTGATTGATTCATAGGTAGGATCAATCGATGGATTCCTGCAAGAGTCCTTGCCCGAGCCGTTCCAAGCAAGAATTCACCAAAGAGCCATTTGTGTAAAATAAAGTTATTCTCTTCCTCACTTCCCCTCTCTCTCCTTCAGGGGTTTTAATATTTGCGGCCAATGCAGGTTCCAGTCATATAGTTTCCCTGGTGCTGTGGGCCTGAGATGTACGAATGACGCAAGGTCATCACTAAGTTTTTTGTTTGTTTCTTTGTTTTTTTCCTTGTTTTTATGCAGACCCCGACACACTGGATGCAATATAGTCAGCGGATTCCACTCCCTCTTTCTGGCCAAAGCATGCAGTATACTACACGAATCCGAACACCTTCTGTGTAATATCGTCAAGCGCCAGCAGTGACGCCGACAAAGATGGTGGATAGTGGCACAAAACGCGAGTCATGCGATGAACTGTGCGCGTATACATCCCGTGTCAGGTATAGCGGGAAGCGGCTGCTCTGTACGTGCGTCTCAGCTCGGATTTCAGCTGCGCGTATCCTTGCCATCGCGGCGATGCCAACCCCACGCATCGTCGGGAGCGGCTTCTGCAGCCGGGCTGCCTACGCGTATACGGCACAGACTGCACTGCTTTATAAGCAAGAACAAGTGAGCAAATAAAAACGAACCACGCAAAGGGAACGTAAACAGGACAATAGCGCTTGTCCTGTTCATGTCTTGGGGGTGGCGCATATTTATAACCGCAACAGCCTATACGTATCATTTTTGGAATGGAATTCTGAGGTTTTACGAGCCAAAACCAAGATTTTATTATGAGGCACGCCGTAGTGGGGACTCCGGATTAATTTTGACCACCAGGGGATCTTTAACGTGCACCAAATGCACGGGACACGGGCGTTCTTGCATTTCGCCGCCATCGAAATGCGGGGATTCGATCCCGCGACCTCGTGCTTAGCAGCGCAACACCCGCTAAGCCACCGCGGCGGGTCGTATCATTTTTGATACGCCGAGTTTGATACCTCGAAATGCCGATTTAAAGCGCCTGAAATTTAGCGTAATACCCATATTAGTGCCGTTGTGGTATACTATACTAAATAACTTTGAATCAACAATCAACAAACACTTTTTTTTTTCAGTGCGAATGTAACTCTCCGCAGCGGGAAATTAAATCCTCAAGTATATATATATATATATATATATATATATATATATATATATATATATATGGTCCAATAAAAATGTCTTGACAGTATATTTTCTCCAATCGCACCAGGCTGCACTGCGGCGTTGACATTGGCGATTCGAGTGGTTGACGCCGTTTCAGCGGCGGACAAAGGTGTGCGTCTGCCTGACAAACGTAACGCGGATGACGCAGAGCTGATTTCCTGGCATCACGCACAATTCACTCGCGGTTTCTCCATCGCGCGCTCTTTCTTGTCTTCCCTGTGCGTCATCGGTAACGCAACTGCAGGAACAGCGACGTTCCTTGGTGTACGAAACACAACACCGAAACTATTTGCGGCTCATGCAGATGAAGAAATTGCATAGAGAGGAGCACCCACTAAGTATACGTAGACCATCTACGTATCACCTGATCCGCCTGTGGTAATCAAAATGGGTCTGGGGAACGGAGGGGGAGAGTGAGAAGGCTGAAAGCGAGAGAACAGCGCACTTGATAACATTATCGCCGTAAGCCTCGATATCCTGCATTGTCGACGTATAGTATCGATAATGGAGATATTTACGGAAGAAATCGTCTCGCAAAGGGGCGAGACGGTGTTGTACGTGTTTGTTATCTTCTAGGTTGGCTTGTACTATAAGATTGCGACAGAACTTCAGGAGCTAGGTACCGTGAGTAACGAGGCTCCAAAATAAAATTGAAATAATATGTGCAACAAAAAGGTGTAACAGTTTCAAAAGGGGGGAGAGAGAGACACTTTAATGGATAAAATGAAATTTGAGGTCCCGTGGTTGGGGCCCCTAGTCCAGGGCTCCACTGGCACGAGCGGCTCGCTGGGCTTGGTCCAGGAGAGCCAGTTGGCTGTCCTGG
The DNA here is from genome assembly GCF_013339745.2 of Dermacentor silvarum. Lineage (NCBI taxonomy): Eukaryota > Metazoa > Arthropoda > Arachnida > Ixodida > Ixodidae > Dermacentor > Dermacentor silvarum. The sequence goes on along the minus strand of NC_051154.1, from coordinate 123,327,573 downwards.
TCCTCGTCCGCAAGCCGCGCCTCCCACTGCCTGCTAAAATCTTGTGTTTTTAGTAGTGTGGAGTTTATATGTGTCGGTCTGTTTGGGCATATCCACGTGACGTGCGGTAACGTTGGCGTGTCCCCGCACCACGGGCATTCGTGGTGCGGTGAATCAAAAGGGGAGAACAATGAAGCCAGCGTCGCCATCGCAGTTCTGGCATGTCTCGAGGCGAAACAAAAACACAGAGCGAATATTTTTAACATCGACATTCTATTTTTTCCAGTACACTATTCCTGTAAGCTTCAGGGTGGCATCCATAATTAGCGCATAGTCTTGGTAAACTGAAACGTTGTAGATTAGGTTCTTAAATTCTGGCAGATATTAACAGTCATTAGTATTATTTTCGACTGGTTGTTTAAAACATGATTGAGAGAACACTGTAATGGGAAGCGCTCGGCATCTCTTATTGCAATTTCTCTTCACGCTTTAGTTTTGATACCAGAAGTTTTCCCGCATCCACCAAACCGCAGGAGACTGTTAGACAGGGCCGGATTAAGAAAAATGGGGGCTCTGGGCTAATGATCATGTACCCCCCACACCTCTCCCTTTCCCCTCTTGGGCGGTTTCCCCACCCCATGCACTGCTACACTACTGGAGTACACCCCAGGCTTCATTTCAACTGCACCAAATTAAAAAAAAAAGAACAAAGTGCGATCAATGGAATTCCTGCGACAGTAATGCGTTAGCATTAGTTTTACAGCACATGGAACACAAACGTAGCCAGTAACGCGACTATCGGAACGCGCGACACGTGTCGGTTTCGTGGCCGAGCACCGAGCGTCAGGCTTATACGGACACGTGGACTGTGGGGCAGCTGTGCGGAGCATTCCAGCGCACTCTTTCATTGGTGCCGCGTGCACAAACCGACAGTCGGGTTTTCGTTAGCATGACCGTTCTAATGAAACAAAGGCAGGCTGAGCCAGCTGCATGATTCCTGAAGGTCCCACAGTTGCGTTGGGTGCTTCGGTGGCAACTATTAAAGAGAAACGCTCGTTGATAATCTAATGAGGTTAGTTTTATTAACTTTCATGCTGCACTTACGGGCACATTGGTATAGCAGAATTTAAGACATGGCTCTACCTAATCAATCTCAAGAAGAATGAAAAGAAAAAAAGGAGCAATAAAAAAATTGCAGGGGCTCTAGAGACTGAAGAAATCTGTGTTGTTTTTCTTCTTGCCCCGCATTACGCTCTTCGCTCTGAAACTGTTCCTTTTTTGGGGGGAGGGGGGGGGGGGGAGGGGGGGAAGGGGATGCAAGTGATTATCTGGTGGCAGTACTTCAATTCTGCTATTCAATTATGTCCCAAAATTTCAGGATTAGAAAGTTATTAAAGTTAACCGAATTACCTGATTAACAGTTAACGAGTGTTTTCATTTCCTAATGGCCGCCGGGTAATTGGGGATCGCATGGGGACGCCTTCGTCCTGCAGTGGACATAAATATATAGCCTAATGATGATGATCTTTGCATCCAGGTCGCTAACCGTCGGACTGTCGCCGCAACGTGCTTCGAGGCAAGCATGCCTCATCGCAGTGCGATTGCTCCGCGCTTGGTTTCAGTATTTCAGCTTGAGTAAATGCAGAAGTCTCCAACCCACGTCAAGCGTCGGACCGCATATAGCCTCACGCACGCGACACTGTGGCGTCGCCAAAGGTTTAGGCAACATAGGGTGGATGACGTGCACGGCTGAATGCTCGGCAAGGCCATGCGGGCCGCATTCGAGGCATATTGAGGCGCTTGAGTTACTGGAGTGCTGCCTGACGCAGCTAGCAGCGCGGGATTAAGGGGGGGGGGGGGGGGGGGGGGGGGCTAATTAGGAGGCTGCAGTCCAGGGCCTCATCTCCGAGAGCAGGGGAAGAGGGTCCATTTATTTTGACTTGCTTTAGTATTGGAACCACAGATAATGGAACTTCGAGCGACACGTATGAAGCCAGAAAAGCAGGAGGAGACTGGGCCCCCGCCTAATGTAACTTCGTTTAGCCCCATAAGCCAGAGGCCGTTTTCTGAGCTGTCAGATGCCAGGATGGCCAGGCGGAGTCGGCGCGGCGCCACGCGACGGTCGCTGCATCCATCTGGGCAGCAATGGAGTGGGCAAATCTCGGAGGCCACGGCAGCACATGGCCTCCAAAATCGAGAATGACCTAAAGTGACCCTCATATAGTTCCCATAATGCTCTCGGCGCCACAAGTGGCCCAAACAGTGGTTCAAACAAAGCCAGGCGTTTTCGGAAAACATAATGCAGATAAAGTGAACTCACAAAGTAAACTATAGTTGTTGGTGTTTACAGCAGCAAACGTCTTGATAAAAGTTTCTAATTTCCCTTATAAATATAACGCTTTTTTTTTTTCTTGAGCGGCTCGCACCGTAGGATCGGCCTCTCTATGACGCGCCCTTTCACGGGTGATCTCCCGTCGGCGCTCGGCAGAGCTGCCGGTTGTTCGGGGGTACACGCACAATGCGCGGCCGTACCGTCGGTTTTTCGAGACTGAACTGAACGAAAACTACAGTGTACTAGAATACACTGTAACGAAAACGAAGCGGGCGCAGCGCGCGCGAAACCCTTTCCTGCCCTTTTCCTCCCCGGCGGAAGCGAAACGGCTCTGATTGGCTGCGCACGTGGCGCGAGCGCGCGCCTACGCAGCTGGCACCGTGCCTAATGACTCACACTCCGGCGCCGGCTATCCATCGCTGGAGCCGGAGTTTTAGCGTTACATCGCCGGCGCAGGCTAGCGTATACAAGCTTCGCTTGAAAAAGGTAGGCTCATTGGGCGTTGCTGCCCAGATAGATGCAGCGACCGTCGCGTGGTGCCGCGCCGACTCCGCTTGGCCATCCTGGCATCTGACAGCTCGGAAAACAGCCTCTGGCTTATGGGGCTAAACGAAGTTACATTAGGCGGGGGCCCAGTCTCCTTCTGCTTTTCTGGCTTCATACGTGTCGCTCGAAGTTCCATTATCTGTGGTTCCAATACTAAAGCAAGTCAAAATAAATGGGCCCTCTTCCCCTGCTCTCGGAGATAAGGCCCTGGACTGCAGCCTCCTTATTAGCCCCCCCCCCCCCCCCCCCCCCCCCCCCCCTTAATCCCGCGCTGCTAGCTGCGTCAGGCAGCACTCCAGTAACTCAAGCGCCTCAATATGCCTCGAATGCGGCCCGCATGGCCTTGCCGAGCATTCAGCCGTGCACGTCATCCACCCTATGTTGCCTAAACCTTTGGCGACGCCACAGTGTCGCGTGCGTGAGGCTATATGCGGTCCGACGCTTGACGTGGGTTGGAGACTTCTGCATTTACTCAAGCTGAAATACTGAAACCAAGCGCGGAGCAATCGCACTGCGATGAGGCATCCTTGCCTCGAAGCACGTTGCGGCGACAGTCCGACGGTTAGCGACCTGGATGCAAAGATCATCATCATTAGGCTATATATTTATGTCCACTGCAGGACGAAGGCTGTCCCCACGCGATCCCCAATTACCCCTGCCTTGCGCTAGCTGATTCCAACTTGCGCCTGCAAAGAGACGGCAATGAATTGGCACGCGAAGAGGCCGAAGGATCGCCCGGCCCGAGAAACTGTTCCCGTATCTCCGCCCCGCCGCGCCTCCACATGCCGCCACTTCCGCGTCGGCCCGAAACGGGAAATCCGCACCAGACGTCGGGGCCTCCTGAATGAGCGAGAATGCGGCTGTTGCTCGAGTGTAACGCAATACTTACCCGCTTTTTCAGAGGGTCGTGCTCGTGCACCGCCCGACCTCACCCCTTCCTCGAGGCACGGGCTCCGCGTTTCCTTTTTCTATTATATTATTCTATTATATTAGCGTACGTTTATCCCGTTTTATACAAACACTCATCTTTCTGTTCCTTTCTTTTTTTTTCTTTTTGTAGGCAATTTCATTACCACATAATATTACGGGTGTATTTCGGCGTAACCATTTAACATAATATCATGCAGTAATATTACACGTATACTGCAACGTGTTGGGAACGCTGTTTTTTTTTTTTTTTTCCTGTAATTGATCAGGCTATAAGTTATACGCACGTGCGCAAATCGTGGCTCCGGCGTTGCCATTATTAACGCGACAGCGTTAAGGGCACCGTGTCGCAGAAAATACGGTGTCGGCGTCCGGCGTTGGCGTCTCGTAAGCGAAAATTGCCGTATATATATTCTATAAGACACTTAAGTTTTTCTATCACTAAAGTTGCTCATACCTTGTCTTACATTCTTGACAAAGTTATTCCACGGAATTTTGAGAGTGAGAGCCCACAAACAAATGCCGTGAAACAAAACACCGACAGCGTAAGCCTTTTATGTTAAATCTTCTCAGACTGAAATATTAAAAGTCCGAAGCAATAACAGAAACCTGAAAATAATGCATAGCGTTCGCCGCCACCCTTTCGAGGAAAGCAAATGCGAAGTAACCGTCTCGCTCTTCAGTGGACACCTCAACCGTGCCGTCACTATAGGATCGAGGAGCGATGAGGTAATTATGGGAAATTAAAGGCGATTGCAATAGTTCATTGCACTTGAACATTAAGATGCGTTTGTATGGCATAAAAATGCGATTCTGGAGGACAGGAAATGTGAACATCACGTGTCAAAACAAATGAAAAGGAAGTCGTAATGTGGACAAATAAACGAATGTTGTGTCATGAGAACTACGTTCTTATGTGACTCAAGAGCATGGCAAGCGAGTGAGAAGGCGATGCGAACGGGGTCCAATAACGCTATCGCGTTCCACTCTTAAATGCGAAGGTTAAGCGTCCTCCAAGTTTTTTAAAGTTATGAAATCCAGCGTACCGACCATGAAATTAAATCACTTCAATATTTGATGACTGCACATTACCAAGCAGTGTTATCTTCAGTAAGGAAGTGCGCTTCGAGATTTTCGTAAGACGGACCAAAACGTACAATCAGCAAAAATAAATAAATAAATAATAATAATAATAATAATAATAATAATAATAATAATAATAATAATAATAATAATAATAGTGTGTTGCAGGCACTCACCTTATTTCTTCACTGATAATAACGTTCACTTCCGCTTAATAAATCGTATTTAATGAACCACCTTTATATATATATATATATATATATATATATATATATATGAGAGAGAGAGAGAGAGAGAGAGAGAGATTTTATCGCCTGTGGAAGATAGCACAGTCCCGCCTATTGCAGGTAAATTACTGGAAGAGCTAGGCGCGCATACCCGAATCTGATGCACGCCGGGTGCCTGTTTTACGCAGACGAAAGAAGCCCAAACACCTGCGCAGCACCGCGCACCACAACAGTAACCGTCTGACGCGGGAAGGAGGGCGGGGACGCATCCGAATCGAACAGCGACCCAGTGTTCCTCTCGCTCAAGGGAAACAGTAAACAAGTTTAAATCGAAAGTTTTCTTTCAAACGCCATTTTCATTAATTCCGTGGTAACAGCTAGCCTGATTGATCGAAGAGAAACTAAAGGTCAAACATGCAATTTTTAAAATTTTATTTCGCGCCGAAACCGCAGCGCAGGCACGTCAGTATGGCGTATTGACGTCACGGATGTCAATGTGTGTGTGTGTGTGCGTTTTTTTCGCATTTTCCGTAGTGGCGCTGCTATTATTATATGTTCTCGAACTTATAATATAGTCCACCTCAATAGTGCACCCAGGATCTCTGCCAGGAGTGGGGGGGGGGGGGGGGGAAGCAAGCACTTTGCCTAATATGCAATTTCCTTGCTTTAGCCAGAGAGTTCCAACACCAAATAAAATGCCTAATAATTATAATAATGATACCAAGTATGATGACGATGTTTATTTCTTCAGCGTTTTACTCAAAGTAATTTAAGAGTGAATGAATAAAAACAAGACTGTGATAGAGTGTTTTTGTTAATCGGGAAAATTCGACCTCAAGCCACCGCCTGAAGTGTAATGACGATGTGAACAGAGCACTGAAGGTACACGGTGGACTGATGGGGCTGGACGCGTGGGGGGTACAACACCCCCCCCCCTCCCCCCCTCAGTGCGCCACTGGTCCACCTTTAACAATAAAATAATCAACTGCACCCCAGCAGACGTCCTCAGAATCCATGACGGCACGGCAAGCTGGTGCGGGAAAGTCAAGGCAGCGTCGTCGCCCGTCTTTCGTTTTTCCGTCTAAAGTTTCTAGCTCGCCGAGCCTCCTAGCTGTTGTGGTATAAGAGCGGCTTCTTTGGTATTGTAGAAGCATAGTTTACTGTAGTACAACCCAACCTATTTTTCTCGTTAGTGTCCCTTAAGGCTGCAGGAAACACAACGCAGATTTTCGGCGACCAACGGGGGGCTCGGGTCCGCCCCGAAGAAGGTGCGCAGGATGGGAGCTGCCACTACGTCGCCGTATACTTACGGATTCGGTTTAAGGCGGCGTCGTAAGAGCTCGTCTTTTATAAACCGTCATTCCCATTCCACGTTCACTCCTCCACCCACTCCTTGGTTTCCAGTTCTTTAACAAGACAGAACTACCAACCACTGCCAGTAACAAAACTTTATTCATTCTTTGGAAGCACATTATTTCAGAATTGCAAGTATTGCACCGCATTATACTCCGCAGTCACTGCAACGGGGTAAAAATGCATCGACATTTCAGCCAACGCCAACACAAACATATCTAAATTCCATGACTAGACTCGCCACCTGAACCACTTCCAGTTTTCACGCACTGACACATTACACTAACACGAAGGTCGTGCAGTATATAACGTGCAACCGTAACGCGTGCACTTTGGCATAAAGTGGTCTAAAACTGTGTGCACATCATTAACACTTCCGCATTCAAATCTCCCTAGTGGTTCGTTGTTCGTTCGAGCTTGTAGACGCAACACACAATGTTGCGTCTACAAGCTCGTAGCATCGGACCAACCTGACGCGCAAGAAACTCCCAAGGAGCCGTGCATGACGGAGAAGTGGAGGACCCTCGCGAGGAGGTCTTTTTGGATCGATAGAAACGTTTGGGAACGGTCGCGGGGTAAATTTGCTTACGTGCACAACTGCTCCGGAGCGGGCAAGTTGTGCACAGACGTACGGTCTTCCAGAAGCTTCAAAGCCGTTACGCACGTGACCTGAGGAGCCCACTAGACGGGCACTGGGAACCCTACCGAAGCCTTTGTGCTACAAAGCTTTATAAGCAGTTGGCAGTTATCTCTCTACACTCTTTGAGCTCCGCAGCGCCAGGGTACTACAGAAACTCCGCGAAAGAGCCCGACGACAGCTTTCGTAAATCGTGCAGCGACTTTGAAAACATGTGAAAATGCTGTACCTTCCCTCACACCTCCGTATATACGGTCCGCCATCGTCGACTCTCTTTGTTCGCGCTCAAGAAAATTTATTACGTGGCTATAGAGAATTACGTACTTCGTGCTATCACAGAGAGAATAACAAAAATGGGAAGCTAAATCGCCCACCTGCGTAGTAGCGGACAAATAACATTCACAGTCGCACAATAATTATACCAACGACAATAACAACACCGGGCTCAACATTCCTTTGAGGGTACGTCAGTCCCTTGATCTTGCCGACAGTAAACGTCCGAAGCAGCCTAGCAAATTCAACACTGCTGGACGGAATTTCGCATCCGTGTCATGGCACCGGAAGAGCGCATACCACGTGCTAACAAGAAATGGCGGGGGTCGGCGTTTGGGCGGGTCCCCTGACCTGCCCAAAGACCTTACTTTTCTCGAAGGGAACAAAGGAGCCTGTACCAACCAATCGGCGGGCAAATTACTGCACGTATAAAAGGGGCGCCGTGTCAGAAATAGTGTCGGAAGTGCAAGCAGGAGGCTCAGAATAATCAACTCCGCAAACGTTATGTCTGGACTCGGGCAGCTGTCGGCAATGGCCCATTTTCCTCCCCCTGCCTGTGACACATATCACCGACTAGTACTTCCAACGCTCTTCGGCAACGCTTGTTTGTGCAAGGCCGCACGAAACTGACACTCGGATAATCGGTGCACAGTAAACCACGTCACATCGACAAACGATGCATATTTTCTAAACAGTGAGAGAGGGAAAAAGAAATGGCATAAAGACACAAAATATATCTCTTAACATTAATACCATGTGTAATATATTATGCACAGATTGCGGGTGCACCCCAAATCAACCAGCACATGTCCTCTCTGAAACAGGTCTCTGGTTACATGACGTCCGTTCATACATCACAACGTTATCAGATACACATAATTGTTTCGAACCTGACGACGACAAAAACAGCAGCATAACATGTAGAGTCTATGACATCCTCAAACAGGAAATACCCCAACCTGGACGATGCAAAAGGGACGTACAGCGGTGAGCACTGTTAGGGTGAACACGCGAGCGCGTGGCCGACGGCACTGTCAGCGCCCCGTTACGGTCATCACTGCAAACATTGCGCATGCGCATCACGCCTTCCGCGAAATAATTGTTCCACCGCGCGCATGACGTCATGAATGCACTTGTTCGTCGTCTGCTAGCCGCATTTTTGTTTTCTAAGCCCATGCATCCTGCATTTTAAGATTTCTTTAAACATCTGTGCTTGAACAGAACAAGACAAAAAAACTTGTATATCTATGGGGGCGTGTCTATTCGTTCCCTTCAAAGTTGTTGTGCATGCAACGCCGTATATAAACAACCAAACATCTTTCGCAGCCGTTCATTCTGTCGCCAGATCGTATTATGGCTAGGGTTCCCGATGATGAACGGCGCTCAATTGTCGATCTTTCCCTGAAAGGTTATTCCCAGCGGTATATTGGCGCTTTAGTTAATAGGCCCCTGAAGACTGTGAACAGGATAATTCAAGCCTCCAAGTATGAAGGTCGCATTCAGGATGCACCCCGCGCGCCCCGCCCTAAAGCTACCACAGACGATGAAGACGCCCTCATAGTTGCAGCTGCTGTTCGTAACCCTTTCTTGCCAGCCCCAGCAATACGCGAGGACTTGGATTTGGACGTTTCGGACACCACTGTTCGACGTCGCCTGCGTACTGCGGGCCTTCGCAGTCGCGTCGCAGCGCAGAAGCCACTACTAACGGCGGCAAACAAGGACGCACGACGGCAGTTCGCTGAGCTGCACGAAGCATGGACATCAGAAGAGTGGGGTCGCGTCATCTTTTCGGATGAGTCGACGTTTTCGACGCGACAAGACCAAAGATTGCGTGTTTGGAGACTACCAGGCACACGGTGAGGCAAACTTCCTGCTTTGAAAAGCAATTGTTTTAGTTAACGTCACAATGCCACGCAGGAACGACCCGGACAACGTGCAAGGTGTTTCTGCCAGTGGGAGATCGAGTGTGAACGTGTGGGGTGCTGTTTCAAGATATGGTTTAGGGCCCCTGCAACGTATACGTGAACACTTATCGTCGGAACAATACTGCAACATTTTGAACAGTGTGCTGTTGCCATATGCGAGCAGTTTATTCCCAGACGGTGATTACCTGTTCCAACAGGACCGGTCACCGATACACACGGCGCGGGCTGTCAAGGAGTTCCAGGCCGAGCAGCACATGCAGCTACTGGAATGGCCTCCGAAAGGAGCGGACCTGAATGTGATAGAAAACGTGTGGGGCCGTCTGAAAGCTTCTTTGGCAAGGAAGCCCCTTTATTCCGCGACTTCGGACCAGTTGTGGGCGCAAGTCAGCAACGAGTGGGAAAGGCTGAAAGCCGATCGGGAATATGTTCGATCACTTTACGACTCGTTACCGTCCAGAATAGCTGCAGTCGTTGCTGTAAGTGGTCACATGACTCGCTATTAGATTTGCTCATGTTTTTATATTTGTTCTCATGGTCTTGTTTAACTTGAATTGCAAAAGTGCAATTTTCTTGAATAAAAAGTTTAATAATTATCCCTCTTACACTCACTTTTTTCCTTCACGCGCCAATCTTCAATCCAGATGGACCTTGAAATGCAGAAGGTATCAGCTCAGCGAACAAAAAATGCGGCTAGCAGACGACGATCAAGCCTATCGATGACGTGATGCGCGCGGTGGAAAGAGTGTTTCGCAAAGCACATGCTGCGCATGTGCAATGTTTCCAACGATGGCTGTTACGCGGCGCTGATAGTGCCGTCGGCCACGCGCTCGCGTGTTCACCCTAACAGTGCTCACCGCTGTACATATCCCCGCTAGTTTTTGGCTTGCTGATATGTCATGTCGAGATCTTGAGGCGGAAGCTCAGACTAAGTTTCCTTGTTGATTACGTGTAAACAGTATGCTGTTCAAAGAAACAGGCCGGCTGGACAGACAGTCGCTGCATGCGATATATGCTCCCTGTTTTACTGACGCATCTGTATATAACGTTACGGAAAAATGCAGAAACGTTTATATATATATATATATATATATATATATATATATATATATATATATATATATATTTCTTCAGGAACGATTCGGGTGAAGTCCCTTCAAATATATCACAATGAAGGCGTTTACGGGTACCATTTTGTCTACCGCATGCACAAAGTAACATTTTCATCTATAAAATAAAAGCTACACTTAGCGATGGCTATGCAACAGAAAGTTGTTTTAGGCCGCAAACAAACCAGATTTTTTTCATTCAGATTTTTTTTTTTTTTTTTTTTTTTTTTTTGTTCTTAAGAATTGCGTTATTCAGCGGCACGTACGCTATCGCCTTTGTTATCACGAGTGGCTGGAGCCCATTTTTACGAACCGTTCTTGCTTACGAACAATGTTGTGAATGCGGACTCACAGAGAGGGTGTCGGAACGAAATGTTTTTCGTTCTGGTTTTAGTTTCGTTCCAATCAAAAGGGTTCCGTTCCGGTTCTGCTCCGGATCTTAAAAAAAAAAAAAAATGATCCGTAACGATTCATACCGGTTTTGGTTCGCATGCAAACATTTCAAGCAGTGTAACGATACAAACGTAGTATTTATTTTTCTCAATAATTTGAGAATAGCTTTCTCAATAATTATGGTTCTCAATATATTTTTACAATATTTTTCTCTCAATTTGTCTATGCGCGCTGTAACCGCGTTGCGCGTGGCTTGATGCGGTAGCGTGAATGTGATGCAGCTGACGACGAGAGCTTGCACTAGTCTCGTCCTCAGTGAGGCCGTGCTTGCTTGGCGCTAGTCGGGTTATTATGAATTATGAGATCATGCTCAGTGCCTCAGTCAAAGCACTGAGCGTGATCTAAGAAGCGGCACGTCATTGAGTGTACTCACCGAAATGCGAGACCGCTGTTTGGATAAAACGGACTTCAAGGAACATTGGACGAACGATAAAGCTTCGGTAGCAACGCGTTGTACCCGTAGAAAACGAAACGATCAGCTCTTCAGCGCGCAAGTCCTGGGTTTTATGCTACGATGCCAATCTGCTAGTGCACCGAGCGGTAGGCTTAGATTAGTGGAGCGCTCGACCGGCTATCGCTCACACTATATCCCTATACGCGCTAATTCTCACGTTGGCGGAAGTTGGCTGTTGCGGATTGCCCACTTTCCCCTTGAACCGAAAACCGATAAAAAATATTTCGGTTTCACTCCGGAACAAAAAAATAAATAACGTTTCGGTTACGTTTTCGTTCCGGTCAAAACTATCGTCCTTTCTCGTTTTTGCTTTCGTTCCGTTCCGACACACTGCTCACAGATACCCGTTATTATGACGCTCTTTAACAAGAAAAGAAAAAAAAAAGACCATAAAAATCTTCACACAACCGAAGTGATTAGACTTGAAGTCAATCAGAAAATTCTTAAAAATGAATTTAAGAAGAAAAATAATAATGCAAAAGAAAAAGTTAGACAAAAGTAAACTGCGGTACTTGCACCTAAGCAAACATACATTTTACTGCAGACAAAGAACACCCTATATAGCAACATTTTGGTTTCATCAATAAAGAAAAAGCTTAAAATTAAATTCTGGTGTTTTACGTGCCAAAACCACGATCTCATTATGAGGCACGCCGTAGTGGGGGACTCCGGATTAATTCTGACTCCGGGTTCTTTAACGTGCCCCTAAATTTAGGTACACGAGCGTTGTTGCATTTCACCCCCATCGAAATGCAGCAGCCGCGGCCGGGAATCGAACCCGCAACCTCGTGCTTAGCAGCGCCACACCATAGCCGCTAAGCCACCGCGGCGAGTGATATATAAAAGAAGAAAAGAATTTCTAAAATGTAGCGTCCGACAAATACAGCGCAAGGTACGTCATACTAAGTCTGATGTGAATGTAATGTGAAAACCCTAGCTTTCATTCCTCCATAAGTGCGCACAGCCGTTCACGAAAAGATTTCAGAGCATGAAAAAAATAATAATAATGATAATAACAATAAAATAAAAAGACAGAGAGAGAGAAAGATCGTCACAACCTAACTGGCCGCAAGGCATGAAAATGAAAGGCACACTACACGTTTCGCGCGATCTTCTATATGCGCGCAACCTAAGAGCAAACCGGAAGGAACTGAGCATGTTGAACACAGCTTAAGCCAGCGTCCTCTTTCTTGCTTTTTTTTTTTCCAAGAGGACCAAGAGGATGCACGTAAGTTTAGCGCTATGGCCCAAGGTCCTCTCTTTCTGGTCCAGCGTCTCTCAGTCCTAGTTAGAAACACAAGGTTTCAGCATAGCGGAAACATACAAGCGTAGACGTGTAGCGGGAGGCCGGTATACAACAGCCGCGCCTGACAGACTGACTGACTGAAAAACTTTATTGGCCGAAGTATTGACAGGGAGGGTGTGGAGCGATCCTTAAGGGACGTTCCTTATAAACACTAGATGGGCTCCTCATTACAGGAGCCCATTGGCTATAGCTGCGGCTCGGGCACGCACGACCAAGGCCTTCTGGCTCGCCAGGTCGCAGCAGCCGAGCAGGGCCGCCTCCAGTTCTCCCGGGTAGGGTTGGGTATATGGGGAAAGTGCGGGGTGGATTGGCATGCCCACACCATGTGGAAAATGTCCAACGATGTTTCCTCACAGTGGGGACACTTCCCTGTGCACGCAGGGTCGAAATGTTTTAGGACTGCCGGGCACAGCAGCGTTTTAGTATAGAGGCGAAGGAGTAAACGCTCCTCCGCCTTCGTGAGGCCCTTACAGGGCTTAGGAAAGATCGCGTGGCCGAATTGGTGATGTTGGGTGATTTCCTTAAAGGTAAAAGCCAGATCGCGTGGCCGAATTGGTGATGTTGGGTGATTTCCTTAAAGGTAAAAGCCGGATTGGGGTCGGAGTCCGCATCGAGGGGAGGCGAGGGCGATGGCCGGAGAGTAAGCGCGCGGGCAGCGGCGCCAGCCGCTTCGTTGCCCTCGAGACCCGTGTGCGCGGGCGTCCATATTATCGTGCGGGACGCGGGGGCGCCGAGATAATCGCTGTTTTGAAGTATGCGGTACGCAAAATAGGGAATAAAGCCCCTTTCGATGTTCCTGCAGGCCCCTCGCGAGTCGGTGATGATGACCCACGACTCCTGATCTGTGGCGGCGAGCGCGATGGCCACCTCTTCCGCATGTGTTATGTCTTATGCTTTGAACGTAAGGTCGTTCACCGCGGTCTTTTGGTGGACGACTGCGGTCGTGTACCAACCCCCATGGTGTGGGCCGGAGGCTTCCACGTAGAATACTCCTTTGTTCCCATAATGGCGTGCCAAGGCTTCCGCCCGCGCGAGGCGCCGGTCACTATGGTCGTCTCGCGTCATGTTGGCCGGAAGAGGGCGTACGTGCAGGGCGTATCTCCAAATTTCGGGGATGCGCACTCACTCTTCCGTTAGTGTTGGATGTGTACGGGCAAGAAGGCGGCGACCCGACGGCGTCCTTGAGAGTCTTTTGTAGTGGTTCATCAAGTGTGCTTCTCGGAGCTCCGCGAAGGTGTTGACCATCCCCAGGCCCAGGAGGCGCTGGTTGGACGTGTTGACCGGGAGGTCGAGAGCACGCTTGTAAATTTTACGGAGAACCACCTTGAGGGCGTTCACGTCCAACCTGCGAAGGTGGAGGTAAGGAGTTGAGTAAAAGACTCGACTGGTTACGAATGCGTGCGCCAGCCGCAAGGCGTTTTTGCACCGTAACCCCCCGCATTTATTGGAGACCCGGTGGACCATGCGGCCCACCTGGTCCCCCACCTTGCGCAGTTTGGCCAGTGTTGTGTCGACTCGGCGGTGTTTATGAATTAAGAGACCCAGTACTCTGATCTCGTCGTGTTCTGGGATAGGTCCGCTAGCTAGGGACAGTTCAATTTTGGTAGTGCACTTTGGCGAGGGGTGAATGTGCACAAATTCCGATTTGGCAGGGGAGCATTGAAGGCCACAGTGGCGGGTGTAGGCGTCCACGATCTCCGCCGCTTGCTGCAGGTTGGCCTCAATGTCTCCTACCGATCCGTGTTTAGCCCAGATGGTAACGTCGTCGGCAAACAGCGCGTGCTGTATGCCTTCTACACTCTCCAGCTGAGCCGGGAGTTTCATCATTGCCAAATTGAACAGTAGAGATGAGAGGGCTGCGCCCTGCGGGGTACCTCTCGTGCCTAATTGGTAGGGGCCGTGTTCTTCATCTTGCATCCGGATATACGATTGCCGGTCGGAGAGAAATTGCCTATAACGTACTGAAACGTGTTGTGTTCACAGTTGGTTTCGGAGAGGTGCATCAGAATTATGTCATGTGTGACATTGTCAAAAGCGCCTTTCAAATCAAGGGCGAGTACTGCCTTGCCATTCAGGGGGTATTCGACGGGATTAGAATTTCGCGGTCTAGTTGAAGCAGGTCGTGGAGCCGGAACGGTTGATCCAGCTCCGCGTTCTCGGAACCTGCATACGAGTACGCTGGCCCTAGGGGGTCATGTTGGATACAGAGGTATTGATCAAGTAGTTTGCATGCTAATTTTGAGGTGTCTCCGTCGAAGCCATGGATAGCCCGTTGGAGATGTTTTTGTGTCTCGGCTCTGGTTTGACTCGGGTCGATTAAGGCGCGAAAGAGACCCCAAGTGCTCCGGCTAGACATTTGTCTAGCGGCCGTGTTGCATCGGTCTACCCAACTCGAGTCCGCGAGCTGGGCCGCGTACTCATGCCGCTCGTTGGGTGAGCTCGGCGATACGAGTTTTAAGCTTCCGATTGTGTTTTTGGCGGCGCCATCTGCGGACGAGGCAGTGCCACGCCTCCCAGAGGTGCAGGAGGTGGTTGTCCACCTCCGGCGTGGCCTCCGATAGTTGAACTTGAGTTTCTGTCCAACGAAGGCGTGTAACCAATTCTTGTGACCACGCGTGGTAACCTTGTTCGCGGATAAGGGCCGAATTAGTGTAGTTTTGCCGGAATTTTGTCTAGTCGGGTAAGCGGGCTTGGGCGTGGGATCTTGCCAATGGTTTGGTTCGGACGGTGGTGTCGAGTATGCAGTGGTCACTGCCGAGGGTTTCCTCGGTGTTGGCCCATTCTGCGTGTCTAATGTTTTTGGTGAAGGTAAGGCCCGGACACGTGTCCCGAGTTATGGAGTTACCAACGCGCGTTGGATGTGCAGGGTCGGTGTGAAGAGTCAGGCCCAGCGTGGACGCAAGTTCCGCCACCTTGCGCCTGCGCTTCTCTTCACGCACGTACCC
Organism: Dermacentor silvarum; assembly: GCF_013339745.2. Taxonomy (NCBI): domain Eukaryota; kingdom Metazoa; phylum Arthropoda; class Arachnida; order Ixodida; family Ixodidae; genus Dermacentor; species Dermacentor silvarum. The sequence goes on along the minus strand of NC_051154.1, from coordinate 123,312,027 downwards.
CCAGAGTGTGCTGTGAGCGTTGAAATCACCCACGATCACCAGCGGGTCCCTGCCCGCAGCCTTCAGGGCCCGACTGAAGAGGGCTTCGAAAGCTACATTTTTGAACTTGGGAGGACAATAGATGTTGAGTATATGTAATGGTGCCTTTTGTTTCTTAAGCGGAAGAAGGGTGACGTACCATCACATAGGAATATTCACTATTCAGTTCCAAATCAACCTGGTTGGCTGTATAACATTTGTGCACGCACATACAGGAAGAAGGTCCTGCTGGAACGTGACATAGCTTGTAAGGGTGGCGCCGCTCCAGCGGCAACATTTGTTGCGACATTGTGATCGACGCTCTATAGGAACACCTATCGCATTGTGCACGGCTCCTTTCTTCGAAAAAAAAAAAGTGCATGAAAATACCTTCGCTATAGGGTCATCGCTGTCAGCGCATTTGCGCCAGGGGATAACTGGTACAGTGCCGACCACTGCAATGAATGCTCAGCCACGCTTTGCTTAAACGAAATGTCACAATGTGCCGCCACTAGCGCTGCTGCTCACGTTCTCCGGTATTTCAGTTTACGCATACGTCAGTACGTATCCTCCACGCTAAAACTCAGCATCTATCATCACCGCAGACCTTCCTCCGAAGATCACCATTGCGGATATCGTGTTGGAGCGTAGCCAGCGCAAGCACGGAGTTAAAACAGGGGGAAATGAAGTGGATTTCGAAGAGGAGAGCGGACGCTTCGGCCGGTCGTGCCGCTGCGTCGTACGCCACCGAGCAGAAATAAATGTAGCCGCCATCGTCTCGTCTCTCAGCGATCGCTTTACACTAACTACCTAATAGAGAGCTTTAGCTTGTCAGTATACGTATTGCAATTTACGGAACACCGGCGACATAGATGATCGCGGCAGCGATTACACCCACGTCTTGTGGTTGTTTGTTGAACCACAAAGCTGCTGTCGGTGGATTACAAGGGTGGCGGTTTGGGCGAGTTGATATTCCATATGACGTTTTCTTGACATTAGCCCCCCAACTCAGAATTTGGGTTGCGCTAATGTAAAAAAAAAAAAAAAAAAAAAAAAAACATCATAGTCGAAGGAAAAGTGTCACTATGTGCATTCGTGATTATGTTTCCGCCAACGTTACTAGATTAGTAACGTCGATTTCCGCAGACACCTTTACGCCACCGGCTAATTTCGCATATTCTGACATTGCAATAACTTTATGCGGTCTTGGTTGAACTCAACATTGTAAGATGGCGCCACTAGAGCTGCCGTTGAAGTATCCGATATTAAAATTAAATTGACGGGTTTAACGACCCGAATCTGCACAGTGGGTTATGAGAGAGACCACAGTGGTGGGGGGGATTTTTTAACACATGGAGTTCTTTAACAAACAGCTATACGCAAGTGCACGAGCGTTCTTGCATTTCGCCCCCATCTAAATGCGGCCGCCACGTCCCGAAGTCGAACCTCGTGCTCGGCAGCAGAACTCCATAATCCACCGCGGCGGGTCCTCTCCGGCATTCTGCGAATGGCAAAACGTACGTATACAGGCAAAGCTAGAGAAACCCTGGAGGTATGGCGTCCTGCTTTTTCAATCTCTTTCGCGTGCACGCAATCTGGAGGGGCGTCAGATCCAGTGGAGCCAGCTTCCGCACGGCGCCTTGTGGTCGGCTGCGGTCCGCGGCGCGGCTGTAGGCCGACCGCCGCCGCAGCGTCGGAAGCGGTAGTTTGCGCCCCCGTTGTTGTCCCAGAAGCGGCGCCCGTCCTCGGTCTCGAAGCAGACGGCCAGCTCGCAGCGCAGCGGCGCGTCGGCCACGCTGAGCGCGAACTCGAATTGGTCCACGCCGTCAGCCAGCGAGCCCGGCACGTACGAGGCCGGCCAGTCCACGTGCGACTGCCACCCGTTGGCGGTGTAGCGCACGAACACGTGCTTGTGGTACGTCAAGTTGGCCACGCTCACCGTGCCGTGCAGCGTCAGCTCGCGCACGGACAGCGCGCTCAGGCACACCTGCGCCGCATCGAGGGACAGTTGTTAGCAGTGTCCTCTCCCAGGCTGACGGGGTGTGCTTTATTTTTTATACGTTCATAACGATGCTGATCCTTTGCCGGTATTTTGTAGCGATGCGTTATGCTTTATTCTATACTAGCCTTATCATCCACCGCTCACGCCCGGCTCATCCCGATGATAACGTGAGCGGACCGTCGCTCTGACCACTGACCAAGCGCGAAAAGCGCGAAAAGGCATTAGCAATGCAAAGGCATCGCTACAAAATACCGGCCCTTGTCAGGGTAACGACCTCGTTGACAGGCATGCGTAAAAAAATCGCAGGAGCGGGCTTCTCCCCATAAGAAGTCCTAATGTGGAGAAGCCAGATTTAAAGGCGTCATTACCATTTGTGGAGGGACGCCTGTAAAGTATGTTTCTGGAGTTAAAATTAAATGTTAGACGCCCCTTTTTTTTTCTCTTCTTATTCTGCCACGGTGCGATGACCGTACTGGCATTGATATCCAGTACTGGATACTTTTAACGGCTACAAGAAGCCGCAGCGGGGAGCTCAGGATAAATTTTGACCTGCTGGAGTAATCGTTAGCCTAAACATCAATACAATAAGGTCATATTACATTTGGTATTTTCAAAATACGGCCACCGCAGCCGGGAGTCAAACCTGCAACCACGTTTCTAGCAGCAAAACTCTGTGACCGATAAACCATTGCAGCGGGAGCGTATGGACACTCCTCCCCTTAACTGAAAATGCTTCAAACTGCAACAGAAACTTCCCAACCCATTAGGCCCTTCTTGCACCGTCCACCTAACCTATTTCAATATTCTTTTTCACCACTAATCTAACTTAGTTATATCGTGCTTTCTGCATATTATGTTCTCAATTACTGCATTTTGTTTTTTAATCGTAACGTTCCCCGTATCCCGGTCTCTTATATCGCGCGGAAGGCCCTTCTACTGAATCGATTTATAGCAGAAACAAGCATCATCGACATTTTTTCGAAAATATTTTGCGTCAATTATTTCGTCCGTAAGCGCAGGAATTTGGGCTCGAAACGTTTTGCGCCCTGCATGTATCGAACGCTGGCTTTATTCAAGGTTTTATTCCTCAGTAAATTTGCTTCGGAACTTGCAATATTCTCACAACAAATGACATAACGTACATTGTAAGCGCGTGTATAAAAACGGACTTTTCAGTACGCTTCTTGCTTCTTGACGACGCTGTTTCCATCCGTACGGTCCTTCTAAGTACTGCGCACACTACTAAAATTGCTTTTAGCATTTCTTTTCTTAACGTTTCTTTTGTCTTTCTTTCCTCTTTCGCCCAGATCATTCACTAAATTATCTGCCACTTTGTAACGTAACGCTTTCTCTTCGTTGAGGTACGAACAGTTATTACGTAGAAGTCCGCACATTCAAGCCACATAAACGTCGTCACTGCTCCTCAATCACGCCACACTGTTTTGCATCAATGCAACGAGGAAGAGAGCCAAGTTGTGCTCCCAACCGTCGGCCTCGCGGAGTCTGGCGCCACTTCGTGTTTTTTTTTTTTTTTTTTTTTTTTTTTTCTTTCTTTTTTTTTCCTCCGAACGTGCCACTCAAGTAGGCGTGCATGGCGGCGCGCACGCATCCGCCAGGCAGACCGCACCATTGAAACTCCGCGGAAGCGGCCAAGTGCCTCCAATGCCTCGGCGCAATTTGCCGGCTCACCGCACGAGCACCTCGCATATCCGCGGGAGCCGCCTGCTTAGCCAGGCCAGCCGCCAAACAGGGCCCACAGCGCTACAGCAGACACGCTTGTCTGGCGCCGTTCCAGACGAGCCACTTGCGCGCCAAATGGAAACAAGTCTCCGGCTCAACAGCGAACAGCTGGTGTCGTCGCAATCGGCACGTGGTGGTCAGTCATATTCTAAGGAGGCTTGTTATACTCGAGGAAAGGCGCCACAGATCTCTGGTTGCGCGTTTCCTCGACGCGCCGCGATTTTTCAGTGCATTAATTCGCGAGACAAGTTGCGGGGCGGCTCCCCCCTAGTGCGCCCTCAAGGGAATCCGCCCTAACTCTGTATTTTGTCTTATCAGCTATCCGTATAAGAGGATGCGAGAAACAAAAAAACGCGCAAGGTAGGAGAAGGGTGTTGGGCGGAAGGGCGCAAGAAACATAATAACCCGCCATGAGTGAGGAAAGCAATAGAGTCAGATATTCATTTATTTGATTAGTTATTTATTTATTTATTTTTATCTCATTGTACAGTATGCAAACATTTTCCTACCTCTCTCCCCGTCACTTTCCTCAACACCTTAACCTATACCTGCACTGCAGACCGCCGTTCAGGTGTCAGCAGATGTAGCTGGACAGTTACAGTGCGGTCATCATGTAATTTCCTTACTTTTCATCACTGTAAAGTAAAATAAACAACTAAATACTACTAATATACAGTGACAAAATAAGTTCCACTTCCAACATAAACAATCGAAGCCAGGGGTCGCTTCCACGATGCCAAACGTCAACGTGAAACTGCCCACAGAGGTTCTCCAACGCGGAAGCTGCGAAAGATCGTAAGGAAAAAAAATGCGAGGACACCTAACCACTTCTTATGAGTTGTGAATGCGAAAGCATTAATGTCCAACTGAACGCCGCTGAGCGGTCCTTCGAGTTACGAACTCCTCGCGGGCAAGCGAGCACGTTGAGACGCTTGGCGCGTTTTGAGTTGGTCTTACCGAAGCGCAGTTAGAACGGAGGCGAGAGCTTGCGCGGACAAGGAACGCGCGGGTAACACAGGCTTCCGAGAGCGTGGGTGACGTGGCGTCGCGGCGATGCACTAGCTCTCCCCACACGCGCAACACCTGGCGCGCTATTGCGGCAGCAGGTGTTCCTTTTCGCTCGCTCTGCTCCGTCGAGGCACGCTCGTGACGTGGCCAATGGGAATTTAGGTGCTGTTTCGCTGCTCCAGACGACAGACGCCGGCGTTTTTGCTCAATTGACTATTTGATGCTTTCGCATCAATAGGCAGTTTTAGTTTAGCGTTTTTACCAATAGCGGCCTTAGCGGAATAGCGGGATCGAAAAGCGCATGCGCAGAACGCTAAACGATTCATACCGTTTAGCCGTACGTACGCTATTTCTCAGATTTAACGTTACCATCTTTGCGTGGTTTACGTAGTTTACGGAAAACATGGCGGCGGTCCCGGCCGCCCGCTTCGAACTGAATTTGGCTATGTTCTTGTAGAATTCACTTCGTTCGTAGCAAATGACTGTGTAAACGGCTTTCGCTTAGTCTCAGGCCGCTTGATGCAGGCAGAGGAATCGGGGTAGCGAGTTGACTTTGCACAGATATAGTGTGCAGTGTGGAGTGACTGAATGTGCTTTCAGAAATCAAATTGTTTAATTATAAAGAGCAGGCACGATGATTAAAGTTGACATAACTGCCCAGCGAGCGGCTCCGTATAACATGAAATGTGCTCGCAACTTGTATAAGCGATGGCGGCAGACAAACGAATAAAGGTTGAACTTTGCACACAACCAGGTGACTTCTGTACGTTCTGGGACAGGTCCTGAAAAGCGCCTCATACAATCAGAATTCATTGGGAGCAAAGATCGTAGCGATGTGCGCGACGGCGGGCCTCGCAGGGGGCGCGGCGCGTGGGGAGAACGTGGCGTCAGCGGCTATATAAGAATAGGTCGGCGCAGAGGCGTTCGGACGACGGCGCATGTTAGGTGGTGTGATGCATGACGCCAGCGACTCAGAAAATATGGCCGCACGTTGCAAGGAAGCGTTATATTGCACAGAGGGTTCGTATAAGATAGGGTAAACGCCAGCGCCTCTTTTATATTCCCCACACACAACACGTGTCAAACGATTTCCGAGGCGACTTTTTTCCCTTTCGTATCAAAGAATGCAATCAATTGAAGCAGCTTCCTAAAATTTCAGTAAATAATCGCGCAATATTGAGTTTGTATCTTCATTCACGTTCGTGTATTATATTTCCAGTCTTTTCTTTCGTGCCAATTCTCACGCACTTTGATGCTAATTGCTTTCGAACGGATAACTTCGTGTGGATTAGTTATCTGCTGGGGGTTGTGCTTCACAAACTGCACACACTGGCTTTGCAACGGCTTGCTAATCACTTTCTGCACAGTGTCATGTGCTATGCTGAATAATAATAATATTAATGACAACAATTATTATTATTATTATTATTATTATTATTATTATTATTATTATTATTATTATTATTATTATTATTATTATTATTTTATTTATTGACGTTCTTGTGATACGTGAAATAAGATGTCCGCAGCTTTTTCTGTCGGATGAGCCTTCGCTCAGCAGTGTCACGAGTGTGCGTCCGTCCGCGCTCCCGTCGTCAACGCCCTCGCGGTTGCGCGCACCTCCTTGCAACTCGTTCCAGCCACGCACCTTGTCCCGGTGTATGCGTTGCCGCAGCTCGTCCCCGCTGGCCGGCGAGAAATCGGCTTCGAGGGCGGCCGGCGCGGCGTTCGGCTGCTGCTGCGGCGGCGGTGCCGCCGGAGCGGCAGGCGTCCGGATGCGGTGCACGAGGCGGCGCACGTGCTCCAGCTCCAGGCCCAGCGAGTCGGCGAACGTGACCAGGCGGCCCCGCCGACGGCGCTCCGGCCACGCGGGGCTCTTCTTCGCAGTGTCCCGGCGCAGGATGCCGCGCAGCGCGCCGCCCACCGCTGCGTGACAAGCACAGTCAGGAAGGAGCCAGCGAAGAGCTCGGTCTCGAATCGCACCCGCGTGCACGGAAGTTCGCACGGTCACACAGCGTGCTCTGCTTCGCCCACTCCGAAGGATAATTATTGATTCAATTCTTGCGGCAGCTGCGACACTGTTAAAAAAGTGACCACAGGAAACCGGAGGAATTTACGCAAAAAAAGTAAGCAACAAAGGAGAACCCCGCGGGCCCTTTCTAGCGCTGTCATAAACAATCCAGACGCTCACTCCTAACACACTTCGAACATACACCCCGCTCGAGTGAACGGAAGTCCTGGGAGCCGCTGGACTTCCGTTCACTCGAGCGGGGTGTTTTCAGCGTATATAGGTCTTGCCTTGAAAAGCAAGGCCTTGGAGGCCACCAACCCAGAGGTCGATGGGCCCTCCTTCAGAGACGGCGCAGCAGCGCCGGCTGCTGTCGCCTGGGGGGTTGGCGGCACCACCGCGGCCACACTCTTTGTGGTCCTGGCCAATGCCGCAGTCTGCTGTGGCGTTGCCCCCTTACGCACCACACCACCATACCGTGCGGTATGAAAGAAGGAAACACGCTTCCGTGCTTATTGGAAATATGTGTTTTGTTTTACTTTTAGTGTGATGACGTCTTTTCTTTTTCCACGTAGGGCAGGATCGAGAATATGCTATTGGTCACCATCGCAGTTTGGACAGCGGAGTGTGCCAGTACAGTTGTCAGAAGCGTGTTGATGGTCAGCACATTTTGCGCATGTCAGTCAACATCGGCAGTTTTGCGAGCCATGGCCAAAGCTTTGCCATTTTAAACATCAACGCGCATTTGGGATATACGGCCTTGGATTTTAGTATATCCTGTTTCGAGGGTCTTTGGGAGAGTACTGGAGCCAAATGTAAGGACTGGTTGCTTCGTGGAAATTTCATCGTTGTCTCGTTTATTCTTTATTCGTTGTACTTGTGTCACGTTTTGTGCTTTCCAGCCCTCTAGGAGCTCTTCTTCGGTAAAGTTCATCTATTAGAAATTATTCCTTTGGATATGTTCAACGATCGGAGTGGGGTCAACGTGAATTGTACATCCCCGAATGGTACGAGCTGGTGCTGGTCGCGAACCTCAAGCTGGAGGTCGCTACTGGCCATTTCCGTGACCTTGTAGCCTGGACCTAGTGTATCGGTTAAACATTTGGCAACAATGAAGGATGAAATCACTCTGACGGTCTTTTCAGCGTTCTCACTATGACTAACGTGAAATCATGGAAAGGTTTCTTTGCGCTGCCCCCCCCCCCCCCAAAAAAAAAAAAAAAAAAAAAAAACTGCACCATTTCTTCGGTGCGCCCTCTTTCGGTAAGAGGGCGATCAGGCAGATGGAGGAAAGACGATAAATCCATAAATATTTACTTAATTTCGGCGGCTATGCCAGCCACACGTGTTGGGCTGCTAAACACGAGGTCGCGGTATCGAATCCCGGCCACGGCGGCCGCATTTCGATGGGGGCGAAATGCGAAAACACCCGTGTACTTAGATTTAGGTGCACGTTAAAGGATCTCAGGTGGTCCAAATTCTCCGGAGTCCCCCACTACGTCGTGCCTCATTATCAGATCGTTGTTTTGGCACGTAAAACACCATAATTTTAATTTTATGCCAGCTACATACCACCGAGCCCGACAAAGGGACGCTACGAGACCTGAAGGAAACGCCGACGCCAGATGTACATAGCTACTATAACCTAATATATTAGACCCAATGTTGGATAAACTACACCAGGTGCCTAGCTGCCTGGAAAATCGGAAGTAAAAGGATGTGAAGGGAGGAAAGATTAAAAATGAGAGAGAAAGGCGAAGGTTGGAGGGGAGGACAACAAAAGGGAACAACCGATTTCCCCCGGATGGGTCAGTCCGGGAGTGCCGTCTACGTGAAGCTGAGGCCAAAAGAGTGTGCTGCCTCCGCCGAATCCAAACACTGCTGACGCAGACGCCGCTGCGGGGCCGACCAGTGAGGATGGAAGGTGGCTAAAGGGGGCGCATAACGAGAGGATGCGCCACTCGTGCATTAATTACGCATGCACGCGCATCCATCCCCCCTGCGCTATCTATGACGGCATTAACGCGTTGGTTATGTCCCGCCGGCCATCGCGCAAACAAATTAAGCGGAACCTTTCTGAGCGGGAACTGTCGAAGTTATGCGTATAGCATTATATGGCGGTAGGCACGGTGCGGAATGTATATGTTCGGCAATGTAAATATGTGCATCTCTCTGCTCGTACTACTCACGCATATATAAATAAATACCACAAGCTACATCAGCATAACCCTGACACACATCATTACCACGCATAACACATTCCGCATCACGCCGACCGCCATATAAGCCTACGCATATCTTGGAGAGTTCCCGTTCAGGGAAGTTCCGCTTAATTATTATTATTTTTTTTTGCGGGAGGGGGGGGGGAGGAGGTGTAATATCGGAGTTTGTTTGCATGCAACCAGAAGAAGGCCCTCGACCCTCTCAACTAACCCGCCGCGGTGGCTTAGTCAGCTAATGCGTTGCGCTGCAGCACGAGATCGCGGGATCGAATCCCGGCCGCGGCGGCCGCATTTCGATGGAGGCTAAATGCAAAAAAAAAAAAAAAAAAAGAAAGAAAAAAAAACCCGCATATCCACGGGGTGAATGATGATGAGTGGGCGAAGCTCCGGAGGGAATCATCGGTAAACCGTGAATCTTCCGTGTAATTTGCCGAGTCTCGCCGCACTAAATCGAACGATTTACTTCCACCAATGACACGCGCCATATGTGACGTCATTCCTATTTTATAACAGCGCCCTTCATTATAATTGCACCATCTCCCGCTTAAGGGGACGCTAGCACAAACGCGTTAGAAACGTGCAGTACTCTCTAGTAAGGGGGAGAGGCCACAGCGTCTTACGCAACCGTTTACACATGCCGGAACGTGCACCGCGTTTGCCGACGCCATCACATGACTGCTGAGAGAGTATAACCCCCGTATTCATAAACGCTCCTCGACTTGAACTTGACTTGCCACCGCCTTCAACGCGTTTCGAACGCGCTGCCCAAGGCGGTGGCAAGTCAAGTTCAAGTCGAGGAGCGTTTATGAATACGGGGGTAAGGCGGAGAGGCCACAGCGTCTTACACCAGCTTCTTACACGGGCCGTAACGCGCTAGCACAAACGCGTTAGAAACGTGGTCTTTCGTTAATGTTGGGTATTTATTGTCATCGTGGTGCGTGTGTCCATGCATGTGCGCTTCGTGGCGTAGTGATTAGCGCCGCGCGTTCGGAAGCGAGGGTTGCCTGGTTCGATTCCGCGCTACGGACACAACTTTCGGAATTTTTTTCATAAAAGTAGACGTGGCTACCTACTACTACTACTACTACGACTACTACTACTACTACTACATACTACAGAGGAGGGACAGACCCACACCCTAGGGAGCTTCGCCCCTAAAACGCCCGTGTGCTTGCGTTGTAGTGCACGTTAAAGAACCCCAGGTGGTCAAAATTAATCCGGAGCCCTCCACTACGGCGTGCCTCATAATTAGAACTGGTTTTGGCACGTAAAACCCCAGAAAGAAGAAGACCCTGTCAATTTCTACCAGCGCGAGTCTACCATACTCCAGAGGGTCGAATTTGGCACGACTCTCATGTTCACATTAGAAAAGACCTTCAGCATGGCCTGGCACTACTGCCCATTCAACTCACTTCAATTTCGAATGAGGTCCACAGCGAAAAGCTCTATGTATGCGCAGTATTTCTTGAAATCATAACCGAACAAGTCGTCGCGCCTTAAGAAAACAGTACAACCATTTGTGTCTGCTGTCGATAGCGAAAATTAAAATACAAGTTTGTATTGTCTAATACATGTATTGTATTTCATGTATACATAAATGATATTTATTACCTGGTAAATTTTATATTAGTTTATCAGTTTTCCTATCAGTCAATGCGAATTTGCATTGGGTCCATACTAGTCGATAGGTAATTTTTATTAGTGTCCATACAGTGTCATATGCTGATGGATAACCGTAGTGTCAGGTCCACTGTCAATTATTACTGTTATATGGTTTGTTGTCATCTATTTGTGTTAGAATTTGTACTCGTATTGGAACTAAATGCGGTTGTGAGGGGGCTCGATATGTCAATTGGTCCGAATCGATCGCTGGACGAGAAATGCCATCAAACAAAAAATACATTATTATTATTATTATTATTATTATTATTATTATTATTATTATTATTATTATTATTATTATTATTATTATTATTATTATTAGAGCATGATTATAATTTTATAATTTTAACACTAAAAGGGGTCTTTGTAGTTTGGTAAAATCAGTGGAGCGTCGTATTGAGAAAAAGATCTGCCATAAAGCTTTACCTATTTGTTTTGAACCACTGGCACTAATTGTATGGCGACCCAAATTTTGCTTGCATATATACAGGGCGTCCCAGCTATCACGCATCAAGTTTAGAAGAAAAAAAAGCGAAGCCTGCTATATGCGGTTGAAACTTTTTTTTGTGTGTGTGGTTGACAGAACGTTTAAATCTCTTCAAAGCAACGAAGTGGCTATGAGAAACGCTGCCGTGGAAGGCTCAGGATTATATTATACCATCTGCCCCTACCTAAATATCCCATATTGATATTTACCTAAATATCAATATGGGAGGGGGGGGGGGGGGCGTCTTTGCATTCGCCTCCAATGGAATATGGCTGCCGCGGCATGGAGTTGAAGCCAGGTCAACGCCATATCCACAGTGCCACCGTAATTAAAGCTAGTCACGCCTTAGTATTTCTTACAAAAAACACTCGTGTTCCTTCCCTGCAGACTGCTTATTAGTTGATGGAACAACCAGAAGCCATCGTTAAACATGACGTTTGCACGGCGCGACGTTATTAGAAGAGAAATCACGGAGACCGAACACCGCAGCCTAACATCAACATTCATTGCTTTCTTTTGCACTCAGGACGAACTAATGCAACATGATTCTACGCATAACAGATAACCGATGACAATAGGTAATCCTATGAAAATTTAGAGCGATATCTGAGACTATCATTCTTTTTTGTTTTTAATGCCACGCGAGAACTGTAAAAATGATAACGTGATGCGATTTCTCATTTTGCCGCCAAATTAAAGATAACGGCACATAAGAGAGACTACACACATTTCGCCGCGCGTTCAGCAGTGTGTGTGCGTGCGTGACGTAAGTCAGGTGCAAATGTACGAAAGCATAGAAAACTTGGCATAGGTTAAGTTGTATGTAAGCCATAAATCGTTTGTTCAAGTGAAAACACACACACATTCGGGACCCGCATGTGATTATGCTTATCTGAAAACATCCTACCCTATTCGAACGGTCTTCGAATCGAATAGTCGGAATGCATAAACAGGGATAGTTTAAATCCTCTAGTGTGCGCAATCTAACATAAAGTGCGATAAATGTCATCCAGGCAGCCACATAAAAGGCGAGAAGTGGAGCAAGCTATCAAGTTACACAGACAGCCAGATTTTTCCTTCTAAACCGCGATCGTTCGCACAATGCGAAGAATTCCGGGTATGCGAACAAACTGCGTATTTGTTCCGAATGCCTCATTTGAACTTTTAATGAGCAGCACATCATAACGTGCAATGCTATGGCAGAAACTTGCTAACACTGTTAATAGTGGGATGTCAATGGTTCTTTATTTTCTAAAAATGTCGCAGTTTCGCCCGAAAGACGAAGTATCGATTATGATAGCAAATTATTTGACAGCTGTACTAAGTAAGGATAGTAGTTTTATCGGCCGTATTGTAAACACTCGCTAACTAAATTAACGAGCATGGTGTGACGCGCGCACGGGCAAGCATGAACACATCTCACTCGATGACCGCGGACACTTGCTGTCAAAATGCTTGCGCCTCTCGCTTCAACGCGAACTAAGCGGCGAGAACACAGCGCACACGAAGTCATCAACCCTCGGCGCACCTAGACTATGTACCCAACGCAGATCGCTTTCAAGATCCATAGTGCACGCACGAGTAGAACCCCCCCCCCCCTCCCTACCCGCCTTGCACGCGATGGAAGACGGCGGGCTTCCTCCCCACCTTCCTCCCTTATGCACGTGAGATCGAGCCACCAATCCTTCTCGGCTCACCCTTGCAAGCTTTAACTCGCACCCACAGCATACGGCGGGCGGCCGCGATGTTATCGCATTGGGACTTTATACGGAACATCACAGTGACGCCGACGACGACGGCGCAAATTCGCCTGGAGTGTCCCTATCATTGCTATCGCAATAAATTTTTTAACTATTTCGAACAGTATTCGATACACGTTTCTCGCACTATTCTATTCGGTCCTAATCACTTCCTAATCATGTTTGAGAGCAGCACTACGGCGGCGCGCAAGCGGGGCGCTAGGCCGGATTCTGTAATGGAGCCCTGAACCACTCCTCGAGCTTGGTGAAAAAACAGTCCGCGGATGGCATAAGCTGCTGTCAACATCTCAGCGAAAGTTCTGCATGAGTGCGGCGCGTGAAGCTCGCAAGCGGAGCGCGAAGTAATCTTTCTCTCAAACGCTTCTTTTCAACAGAAGTCTGCTCCTCACTCTTTTCTGGACGCTTTATTTCGTAATAAAGCGGATTCCCATGCGCGGCTGCTATTGGCCAAGACATCAATCAAGAAGGGCGCGTGTTTGGATCAATGCGCTTCTTTCCACTGTTATTGAGTATACATATTTATTGACGCAGTTTAATAAACAGACTGAAGCTAGCGAAAATCTATTTTCGAAGTTTGCAAATAATTACGTACTTCCGGAAGAAGCAGACACTCGGTCGTCTGCTCACGCTCGGCCGCGGTCGCCCGCGTAGGAATTACACATTGAATTACACAGTGTACTAAAATGCTTTGTAATGGGCTCAGAGGAGGGCGTGGGCTGAAGCGCTGCATGTTGCCTGCCGAGAGGGGGCGCAGCAACAGGTTCCTCCTTAGGGTGCCTCGATGCCAGCGCCGCCGTCGGCGGCGCTGGCATCGAGGCAAAAAAAAAATATTGCTCCCCAAAAACTCCCCCCCCCCCCCGAAAAAAAAAGTACTGCTCCAGTCAGGAATAGCCGAAGGACGGTAAAAGGCAGACCACTGTCACCTTCCAGACTTGTAGGCACAACTGTGGCTGCTGTTAAGGGATCGATGCTATTCCTAAATAAACGCAACACTGTTTTGATGATACAAATATAATCTCACTATCAGGGAGAGAGCAGTGTATACCTGACGACTGGAGCAGTATTTTTTTTATTTGGGGTGTTGCTACGCTGCGCTCCGCAAAACCTCAACGACCGCCGCTTCGCGTCGGCGCCCGACACCGCGGCTTCCGCCGAGGCACCGGGGCACAAACAGATCCGAGGCGCCGAGGTGGTTCACGTTCTCCCGTGCGGCGACGCCTCAGTCCTAGGGCACAGCTGCCTTGGAAAATGAATTGCGCCTCCGGGACACGGCAGCTGCCGAGCGGGCGGCGTTACTTTTACCATTTCACTTCGAAGTAAGTTGCCGGTTTTTGCAATGCCGACCGGGCAAGTATTTGTAAGGTAAAAAAGTGCGATTCTCCGAACCACTGCAGACGGCTCGGGGAAAATTTCACGTCGTTCCCGCGATGATGTTGAATGTCTGCCTAGTTTGTTCTTACAATCTTACGCTTCCGCGGGAAGTTTTTTTTTTTTTTTTTGCCTATGTCGGTGCCACCGCCTAATCATGAGCAAAGGGTTGACCCGTTACCTTCGTCATTATTATTATTTGGTTTGAGTACATATAACACAAGGACACGAAGGAAATAGGGAGGGAGCAAGCTGACAACTGCCACCGAGAGGGGCACAACGCCTGCCTACTCTTTCAGGGGGAGGGAATAGAGGAACTTAAAACATGAGGAAAGAAAAGGGGAGATGAAGAAAACCGCATCGGGTTTGATTGTTAAACTGCCGCGGTACACTACGCTGCTGTAGGAAAGTAAACTTGCCAAGCGCTCGCATAGGCTCGCAGGCCAATTTATTCACTAATTATGGATATGCAATCTCAAATGATTTGCCTACGGCACTCGTGCACGCTCGCTTTTACAAGACCACTTCCTTACAATACAAAGCATAAGAGTAAATTGGCCGAAACAAACAAGCATTTTTCAGAGCATGTATAAACACTTTATTTACAGTAACAAATACAACATATTGGTCAGGCGCATTTTGCAAAAATGTAGCAGCGCAGCATGGAGAAGCAAATCAGCATCCTACGCGACCACTCACCCCCCCCCCCCCCCCCTCCATGTTGCATATTTAGCCGAGGTCTCATCTTTCGGGGTTTCATTGCCTGCTTGTTGCCTCGCTTTTCTGCATTAACTCCTTTCACGAAGAAGTACGGCCCAGTAGTTAGGTAGAAACTGACCACCTTCGTTGTTAGTTCAGCCGCGTGTTCGCTGCAACCATGCAGGTTCGGAAGATTTGTGGGGATGGCGCCTTCCGATAGCAGGGGCCTTCCGCGAGGAATGCCCCTGCTATGTTTTTCATGTTGCTCTACAGTTTTCTGACACATTTCGCCTAATTATAATATTTGAGAGGTTGTCTAATTAAGACTACTTATGTAATTAGACGGAATGCAAGAAATAATCTGAGTATCTCCAAGCGACGGCAAGCAGCATTACCTTGGTTCTGTCCAGCTACGTGGCATTTGCATATTTTTAAATCTTGGTGCATGATAGTTGGGACACCACCCTGTATATCGCTGCTCGAAATGTAGCTCGCAGACCGCGCATGTTTCATCCAATATTTTATCTGCACAGTGAAAGTTCCGTTCCCACTGCTTTCTTCGTTCTCGCGGAACATTGAATAAGGATGCCTTCGGTGCGCCTTCCACGCGGCTGTACCCCGTACAGCACTCGGGCGCGAAACAATAGTTGCGGCGACGGTTAGGCATTTTCGCCAACCCGGGGCACACGTTTGTAACGTGGGCGACACACAGGGACAGGCACTACACGGAAATGAAGCCGGCAGCAAGCAACGAAGTCGCAACCAACCGACCGCCACTGCCGCATAGAACAAATAACCACCCGCACGCCAGACAGCGAAACTATAGTGACGAGTTCAGGATGGATGGATGAGGCTGAACCCTTTAAATCGGGCGGTGGCACACGCCACCTAGCCGTGACTATTAACATATTTTGTACTTTGTGGAGGGTGCCCCTTGGCTTGATTTTAGCCACCAATCACATAACCTCCGTTTGGTTATTTCTACCCGCTTACAGTCTATTTTGCCTCCACTGTCCATAAACCCCAATGCTTTGAAAAACCAGCCCTGTTGCTTTGCACTGTAGGGTTAAGCCCTTTACAGAAAAGTATGAGGTGTTCAGCCGTTTCCTCTTCCTCTCCACATGCACCGCACAACGTGTCTATACCTTGGTACTTGACTCGGTACATCTTATAAGGTCCGCAATACTCCCGTCCTGGCTTCAAACAACAAAGAGCTTCCCCTAGAATTGTCATAGATATTTTCTTTGGCAATTTCTTGCTTGAAAGTTCTGTATGTTCCCGGTGCTGATTTCGTATGCATCCCTGTTTTCCACAGACCCCTCTCTGTTACTTTAACCTTTTTCTTAACTGCTGTTTCTTGGTTCGCACCCCTCCTGCAGTCCAAATACTTGATTGACAATTTTCTGGTCAGCTTCCTCCATTTTGTGTCAACATTCCTCATGTACAAATAACTGAAAACTCGCCTTGCCCACCGCTTTTCCGCCATTTCTCTCAATCGCTCCTCAAATTCTATCTTGCTTTATTGTTCAAATTCTATTCTAGCTTCCCTGCCCTCGAATGACGTCCATCCCATGTCACCCTGTACCCCCTGATTTGGTGTATTTCCGTGGGCTCCCAAAGCAAGCCTACCTACCCCTCGCTGCTTAATTTCCAACCTTGCTCTAACCTCTGATCTCATGCACAGGACCGCATTGCCGAAAGTCAAACTAGGGACCATCACCCATTTCCAAATCCGTCTAACCACTTCGCACCTATTGTAATTCCACAGTGCCCTATTTTTCATCACAGCTGCATTCCTGCTACCTTTAGTCGTTACATAATTTTCATGTTCCGTTAGGTACTCAGCCCCATTGTTTATCCACACTCCAAGATATTTATACTTATCCACCACCTCCAGCGTAACCTCCTGTATCCTACGCTCGCTGCCCTGATTATCATTAAAAATCATGACTGTCGATTTTTCTTTACTAAACTTCAAACCTAAGCTATCTCCCTGTTTACCACAGATGTCCATTAATCCCTGCAAGTCTTCCTTGCTGTCAGCCATAAGTACAATGTCATCCGCGTACATCAGTCCTGGTAATGACTGTTTAATCCATTCTCCTTGCTTGAAAAAAGAAAGGTTGAAGCCAAGCCCGCTGCTCTCTAATTTTTTCTCTAATCCTTGTAAATACAGCATGAACAACAGAGGTGACAAAGGGCACCCCTGCCTAAGCCCCTGCTATATCAGATACCTTTTTTTTTCCCATTTTATAAGCACCTTGTTACTTTTATAAATATCTTTTAAAAAATTACTTACTCCATCTTCCACATCTAGAGTGCCCAGTATGTCCCACAAATCCTTTTGGATTACACTGTCATAGGCTCCTTTAATATCCAGAAATGCGCGCCTAGGGGCCTGTGTTCCTTTTCTGCTATTTCAATACACTGTGTCAATGAGAACGGATTATCTTCTAACCTTCTTTGTTTCCGGAACCCATTTTGTAGTTCCCCCAGCACCTCCTCGCTCTCCACCCATGCCTGCAGTCTGTCCTTTATAATCTGCATCACCACCCTGTAAACCACCGACGTCACTGTTATGGGACGGTAGTTGTTTATGTCAGATTGGTCCCCCTTTTCCTTATATATCATGCTCATCCTGCTTAGTCTCCACCCTTCGGGGGCTTTACCGTCCATTATCATTTTGCTTACTACCTCTCTTAATGCTTTCTTAGATTTTGGGCCCAATGTCTTTATTAACATAATTGGGATGCCATCAGGACCTGTCGACGTGCTACTAGGAACCCTCTTCTCTGCCCCTTCCCACTCGCTTTGTTCAAGTGGAGCCACTGCACTAACCAGTCTATCCTCACCTGATTGAGCACATGCTACATTTCATTCTTAAAATTTTTCTGTCATCATTGTTCTTGTATGTTCCATTGCTTCATCTCCTTCTAGCCAAACATCTTGAGCTGCAACTATAAACCTCTGCTCTAGGCTAGTTTTATTACTCAAGGAGTTGAGATGTTTCCAAAATTTCTTCGCTGCTTTTCTATCCTTTTTGTTTACTTCTGACAACCATTGGGTCCCCTTTCTTCTAATCTTCTCATTGATCAAATGGGATGCTTCCCTTCTACAGTTTAAGAAGTTATCCCATTTTCTGTCTACATCAGCTTCTGGTTCACCCCTCTGCTTTGAATATCTGTGTTCCATGGATGCTTCCTGACGTTTCTCTATGGCCTTCTTAACCTCCTCATCCCACCAGCTCTTAGGTTTAAGTCTTCTGTTCCCTTTGGGCCTGACTCGTACCTTAGCAAGCTCTAGCTCAAATAGCCCTGTTGAATTTGCATATGTCCATTCTGTTTTAGTATCCTCTGAAATTACTTCCTCAGTTCGTTGGGTTGCTATTCCCAGCTGCTTTTCCGAGTAAAATATCCCACCTGGTTGTTCATCTTGCCTCCTACCTTCTTTCATTTCTCTTCTAAAACTCAGCTTAATACGTTTGTGATCACTACCTAGACTTCTGGAGCCATATGCATTTATGTTCATTACCATTAGCCTATCATGTATCCTATGTGACATTAGTCCATAATCTATCATCCTATCGTCGACTGCATGCTCCCTACCTCCCATGTTATGTGCCCTTCACACTTCTCAGTACTGTTGCATACAACTAAGTCATGCCTCAGCAGGAGGAAGCTAGCTGCTGCAGCACCTCTAGCGGGCGCATTGGCAGGCAACAGCGGCCACTTCAGTGGAGAGCATAGGAACGTTGGGCGAGTGAGCCCACTAGAAAAGCTTCTAGAACACTAGCTTATCGATGTCGTAGCCATCGGGTCTCGCTAATTTCGACTAGTTTTGAACACTCAACTAGCCTCGAACCATGTGAAACTTAAGGTCAGACCACATGAACGCTTGTCAGCGCGCGGTCACTCCTGGCCGCTCCTGGTTAGACGCCTTGGCACACCGCTTCGTAACGATTTGTTGATAGCACTTTAAAATGCACAAGTTGGATATGGATGCGTCGGTCAAGCTGGTGCAGGACAAAGCCGTCCCGCACCACGTTAGCACAGCGAGACAGGAGTACTCAAGCCAAATCGTGCACAAAGCAAACGCTGCAGTTGCATGTAGCTGCGGTCTGCTATGTAGTACAGATAGCGGCCGCAACGAGTCCACTGGCTAAGTGCACTCCAGCTCACTGAGGACAACCGCGTTTGGCGTGTAATATACTTCAAATGCATTTCTCGACTTCGATAAAAAGGGATTCAGGGACCCTTTAATATTTCGCACGCTTTCTTTTAAATGCGGAAAACAGAGCCACGCAAGAGATTGCGTGCTGCAACCGAATTGATGTTTTCGAATGTGCTCTAAAACATACTGCTGACATATCTGATGTAAATATCCTAATTAAAATGTTAATTGTACATTACAAACTAATTAATTAGGAACAATACAAATATACTGGAAGCTTCTTGAGGTAACTTGCTGCTAACATTTCATCGCATAGAAAATTTCACTTAATTTAAAAGATAAAAAAAAAGAAAAAAGAAAAAAATTTTGAACTTGGTGAATGGATAGCTAGGACGTGTATTAGCTTCTCGAATTGAGTGTAAAACATTTGTTGGACCATCCTTATGTTTCATTTGACTAGGCTATGGGTTGTCAGCAAGTAGACTAACTGTTGGTTTCTAACTTTTTCAGTGGAACTTGCGCTGGGGTTGCGCACTTTACCATAGACTGTACATCAAGGAGAAACACCGGTGCTTCAATTTTCGGGGCTCCAAGAGAGGCTGCGTCGGAGGATGCTGCTGTAGTTGCAGCCGGAAATTCAACACTGGGTGTTCTGACGACTTGGGATTCCTTCATATGAATAAAATATCCACGCAAAAGTATGCCATTTCATAAGCGATAACACCTGGCTTTCACAGCGACTGGGTCAGCAGAACCAGAAGATAT
Source organism: Dermacentor silvarum (assembly GCF_013339745.2). Taxonomy (NCBI): domain Eukaryota; kingdom Metazoa; phylum Arthropoda; class Arachnida; order Ixodida; family Ixodidae; genus Dermacentor; species Dermacentor silvarum. Next base: position 123,292,118 of record NC_051154.1, on the reverse strand, counting down.
GTGCGGTTTGTGGCCGGAGTGGTGGCCATGCATGCACGGTTGACTTGACACGAGACTCTCACAGCTGACCCTGCACGCGCGCCAAGGGAAATTGGGGTGTTGGACACGCTACGAACTTCAGATGGCCCGGCTGTTGGGGCGTAGCAGAGAGGTCATACCAACAACATTAATATTTTTTTTTTTTTTCTATGGAAAGGTTCCGCGCAGGTTTCCGCGCAGGTTTCCGAGCTCGCTTCCATGACAACCGCGAATACTGCGTGCAAAGGCTCAACAAAATGATATAGTTCGGAAAGATGAAGGTCGGCGTTCTCTTACCGGCGGGAATGGGTTTCATGCTCAGCACATCGTCATCGCCGGAGTCCAATGACTCTCGTCTAAGGAAACTCGCTAGTAGCTTCATCTTGTGTTCCAAATGCTGCTCTTCAACCTCAGCGCACATGTGACACGACGAAAGGTTTCTGGGCAGGTAGAGGTAAATACTGTCCGCGTCGGCAGCATTAAGGACATTCGCGAACTCGCGTAGCTCGCCTGACGGCGAAGCACACGTCCTCGACATCGCCGCGACACTGCTTCCGGCACTCCCAGATCCGAACGCCGTAAACGAGCACAGCACTTTCCCTCATTGCTCGTGCCGCTGGGATGCCGCAACATCCAGCCGGATAAGCGAGTTCATGCTCCTTCTGTCGTGGCGACACTGACGCGACTGACGACGTCTGTTGACACCGCGGGCCGTTTGTCTGGAGAGCTTATCTTTGAGTGCAGCTCATTATATATAGGTGACCTCGAGTGCAGCGCTCACGCTATGCCTTCGCTTCGCTCCCACATCATTACCCATTCGTCACTCCACTCGGGCATAGAATAAAGAACCAGCTGACTCGGGTCCAACAACACTTTCCAACAACTACGTCCATCCACCTGACATTATCTATGGATTGATACGGAATAGTACCGCAGATGGTACGACTAATTCTGAAAAAAAAAATCTAAATTAGTGCAAGAGAAAGTTATAATTACAAAATTCAACCGCAGAAACTTGCGTTAAAGTTCAAATGAGAGTACCAGTCAGGCTACCTCGTTCTCGGTACAGAATGAAATTGGCCGGGTACGCTACTGTGCTAATATCTCGGCGGCCTAATAAGGCGGCAGTTTCAAACATCTTCCGAACTACACACGGAAGCCAAGGTAATATATCTATAATCCGACAAAAGCGACTTGTTGCACTTTCCTGAAAATTAACTTTCATTGCTACTTTCTTCCCCAAGCTTGTGTAAGATTTTCAAATGGAAACGAACTCCGTCACTTCAACGAAGTGTGGAATTCATTTTGCCACCGTCGACAGTCACTTTGAAGCATTGGTTCTTGTCCATAATATGTTCAGTATAGCCACCTTGATCAGTCAACAACTGTACATAAACTTCTCAAACATTCGGAGCATAGTTATATGTTTTTATCATTGCAATGCCACAAAGTTTATCACTCAATGTACTGAAAAAAGGGGAAAAGACAAAATAGTTTCATCTTCAAGAGTTCCAAAAGCTTTCTGAAACATAACATTAGCATCTATGAACAAGTGCACATCACAAGTGATAAAGTGGGAAGTTATTTTATAGAACTGTCACTCCCAAATCTGAAGACAGCAGTGTACTGCATAGCTTTGTGCAATAAAAGTCTATGCTACACTTACAGCAATATTGAAGTCAAAAGCTTTGATATTTGGTGAACTAATTCCCTAAATGTCACTTGTGATGCAACACTGAGCTATAGGATGGGTCACTTTTAATGAATGTTACAAAACTGGTCCCCAACAAGTGCCTGGTCAAATGGCTCTTTCTAACAGAGCCAGAGCTGACTGATGTTTCACAGCAACTACCTTTACCTTCTTAAGATTAATCACTATTACAATGGCTTGGTCAAGGCACAACTTCTGCCATATCCAAAGGCACCAAGTCAATGTCAAATTGAAGCTCACAACTAGGGATGTTTCAGTTCAAGCAGAATACAATGATGCTTGAGTTGCCAGAAATGTTCCCTGCCACATACCATACAAATGTTCAAGTGCATGACGGGTGCTCAAAGTTATGTGAATCATAAGTAATTAAAACATTTCGAACCAAGTGAAAAATAACAATTTGGAACATTTTAAAGTCAGTAACAGATCAAGAATGCAGGAGAGGATTCTGCCATAAAAGTGTACTGTTTCTGCTCCATCTTTTTGGGTTCCCACAAAATAGTTCCCTTGTGCAGGGACAAGAGGGGGGACAAGAGGGGGATGTGGTTCAGCAATAATGAAGACGCCAGTCATGCACCGTATACACAGACAGTCAAGATCAGTAGGTGTGGGGATGAGAAATACAGTAAGACAAGGGACATTGAAAAGAGATTATTCTGACCTCATGTCCAAAGAAATCTCTCGTCATATCTTTGAGAGCACAAAAAGCAATGTGTACATCGCCGCCATGACTGTGCATGAGTGTCATTTGCATTGCACTTCACAAACAAAAATGAAACAGCATCCATCTTCCCTATTATGGTGAAGTTCATGCCACTGCTCGAGCAATGTGAAAGTGGGATGTGGTTAACAAGCATAAAAAAAAGAAAGAAAGAGATAATAATAATGAGGATCCAATGTGCATGTTGGAATCCATGTGAAGTGCACCTTTCATGAAGCTGTTGATTAAATGTCTTAAAACTAAATGGTATGCATAAAACTGTCTTTACCACCATCCTATGCAAAGTGCAATTTCGTACGGTGTTTATGTTTATGCACCGCGCAGGTCACAACATTAAATGGCATGCAATGTTTATGTTTGTGAATTACACTGTTATGCTATGCTGAAATCCATACAGTAGTTCACGCAAATACAGACTATAAGATGTTGATGCAGTGATGTCAAGAGGACGAAAGCAATGTTTAATATCTGTTGAGGGAAGAATGGCAAGGATAGCTCTACGCAGGGAGAAGTACAACATGAAATACAATGGCAAGGTTGACTATATATATATTGTTTGCTCATTTCATTCTAATGCTTGTGGCCACATGGAAACTGGTGCATGCGCATGTAGTTTTTGCAAACACGTGCTATACGATGCAATGTGTGCACCATTCATCTAAGAGAACTACTACTTGGCACAGGCACGAGAGAAGTAAGCCCCCATTTGTGGCCTAATGGTTAGAGCATAGGGTTTGTGCTTTGAGACCAAAGTTTGGTTCCACCATCCCACACGCAATTATTTTATTTTCTTTCAGGGAGCTATTTGAAAATACAGCATCAGCAGCAGCAACCACGGTCAGCTAAGTCTGGGAGGTTTTGCCGAGAAGGCTTCGCTTGAAAAAATAATATGCAAAATCGAATGGGTAATTTCCTGGTGCATGTATGCAAGTTTTCCTCAAGGGAATTAAAGAGAAGGAAAAACTCCAACCAAAATTTTACGAACTCGACGTTTTGGAACCAGTCAGGCTCTGAAATGTCGGGCTTTTTGAATAAATTTTGGTTGGAGTTTTTCCTTCTCTTTAATTCAGTTGTCTCCAACCAGGCAGATATTTGCCGAATGTTTACTTTTGATTACTCAAGGAACATTTGTTGCTGCGCTCTTGACCTTTCACAGACTATAAAATAACAGGAATTTACAAATCGCATAAGAATATTTTATTTGTACATTAAAAAAATAAACATTACTACAAAAATACAGCAAATGTAAATAATTAATTATACAGCTGGTGCCAAAACCAACCATTTCTTTCTTTCTTTTTTTTTTAATGCTGAGCAACTCCCTTGCATGCAGTAATAATATTGTGACAATGTGACACTTTATAGGCATATTCGGGTGGTCGTGTTAGAGCGCTGTAGCGGTACAAAGATCATGTAAAACAGTTACTAAGCGTTACCATTTGTATAAACGGGTTCATCTGATGATAACAAAGCAGGATCATCACTTCCATACCCGGTTTTTATCGTAATACAGTTTTAAAGTTGTTTTTCATCACTTTTCTGGCACGGCCAGAGCGCTCTCAAACGACCACTCGAATATGCCACAAGAGTCACAGATATATGGCCTCTTTATAGTATAGGGTAGGTTTCATGTTGAATGTTAAGTGCACTTTAAATGGAGAGTGAGTGATGTAGCATGTGCATTATGCAGAACATTACAGAGCTAGGCACATCGTCTACACTACTATCAGCATAAATTCAAACACGAACAATTCCAAAATTACTCCAATGAACTGCTCCATTTCAAGTTTTACCAGCATATGTAACAGTGGCTTAATTCAGGTGCCAAAATGTACACCATGCTCAGAAACCAGCTACAAAGCTATTGCATGTTGTTCTTCCTTGTAATTACACATAACAGGCATTCTGGTCAGGTATTTCTTTTTTGCATTTCAATATATGCTGCTGGTATACTTACTGCTCATAATGCAGTAATGACGCCTCAATGATGGGGTCTCGATTTCAAGCACTGGCAAATAAATGTCTGAAGGTAGTTTGCACTTTCTCACCTTGTGTGTGGAGTGCTCCTCCTCCATCTTATTCATACGGTGCACCCAACCAGTGATACTACTACTGTTCAAAGCATTTAGTATATTGAAAAGTACTTTAAAAGATGGACACATAGCAGGAACTGTTTTGTAGCCTGCAGAACTGGTGACACATGTAACTCTAAAGTAATGGCTAATAACAGTAACAAAGGTTTCATCATACCAAACACACCTCTCCTGTGGTATTAATATTCATTAACAGCAAGAAATCTGTTATGGAAGAATGCACTCAAGCACTCAGTGAAATTCAGTGCTTGAGTGCAAATATCTATTTATATAATTCATAAGAGTTGCATGTCATCCGGGGGGTTTATTCCATAAGAGTCCACCTAGTGAATTGTTCATTTCAGCTGCTGCTGCTGAATGGCTGGAGCAGTACAAGCAAGAAGAAGACAAGTTGAGAGTTAGCTGGGCGCGTCCGTCTCTTTTCGCTCATTCAGCTCCAGCCAATCATAAGCAGCCGAAATGGACAGTCCACTAGGTGGACTCTTACGGAATATCCTCCCCTTCCCCCCCAGCTTTGCTGCTATACATTATGGTTTGTACTTGAAAACGTATCAAACAAGGTTCCATGCCTTTCACGATGAAGTACAGAGTACTCTGCAACATTACTACAAAACGAGCATAAACTTCTACTAGCAACATTATATTGCATACCTATTCTCTGTTGCATGGTAATACAGATCAATACATGTGAAGATTCTACATAGACAAGGTAATTGCATCTGTTTATTGTTGCATTATTAACCTAGCTTTGTCTTCATCTTCTCTGATGGCATTCACTATTTGCTGGCAATGTCGATCATTAACTCTCCAGGCCAGCTGTCATTGCCCTTATATTGGTAATGTGAAAGCACATTTCCCATGGATATGTCAACTCCACCACTTGGTCTATGATAATACAAGGTCTTCAACAGTCCTTGGTGCTCAGATGTTTCGACCACAAAGTACAGAACAGTCAACAAAGCTTTGAAGTCAAGCCCTCTACTGCCTATCATCATCAAACTGGGATCAATCATTGGCATCTTTGTGTTGTGGCAAAGACCAAAGTCATTCTCATTGCAAGGATGGCTCATTGCCATCCTTTTATATCTGATGCTGCAGCTTGCTCTTGGGACTTTTCTTCAAAACAATCTTATCTATGAAGTCACTTCCTTTTTTTTCATGTCTCATCTTTCACTTATGCTTAAAGCACAAGTGGCCTCTCAAAGAACTTTGCTCAACCTGTATATTGATGTGCTTAAGCTTTTGCCTGGGAAGCTCCATAGTGAAGAAGCTAGACGACCCTTTCCTGCTAGTTGCAACACAGATAATCTTCACTAACAACAAATTATGGTCTGCTTTGCGTACAATCAACCTTGAGCACAATCTATAATTGCATTCATGTTGCAGGCTGCAGTAGAGCTCTGGACATGGCAAGGACTGTCCAATGCACAAGTATCATATACAAAAATATCTGTATGCTGAATAAGTAAAATGTCCATAAAAACAGTGTTCTCCAAATTTTGGACAGCACCAGTCCATAGCAATGCACAAAAATTTGGTGACTGAGGCATTATGTAGATACCATTTCAGTACCCTTCCAATCATATGGTTTTCATAACTGGGAACCTCCATACCTGGTGTCGCATATCTCCCGAATTTGCAACTTCTGCAACAGTTTAACGGCTGCAGAATGTATTGAAATTTCACATTGTATCAATACATTTAATTTTTAGGCCCTGAGACAAGAATTATTCTCTTAATTTGTTTTTATGTTTTGAAAGAAAGACAATCACTGACATCATTGCGAAAAATATTCAAACTTTATTTGCAATAAGCCCAATCAGGATTTAGACAAAAGTGCAGCATTTTTGCAGTCAGAGTTTAAAAAAGCAAATCAGATTTCTTCACATTATATTGTAAAAATATCACTGAAACCAGCAGTGACTTTATCATTTGCATGAACTTTGTAGTGAGTTTTGGATACGCAATACACGCAATACTTCAATGTGATCCTGAAAGCCAAGTGCACATTTGTGCCCTTTCTTTAAAAACAACGAACACTTAAAAATTACAGGCAATGTTCCTGGAGGAGTGAGTGGGATAATACATTTGGATACAGTGGCCAATACAGTGGATGTATACTTTTCACATGAGTAATACTAAGAAGCGCTGAGTTAGGCAGGAGGGAAAGACAGATTTGGTGGCACAGAAAATGTCATCGCCCGAGAACCGCCACTTTAGGTTGACTGGCATGTTGCAATAATATGGTATAACAGCTCTGGCCACTGCAATGTCACTTTTGACCCACAAAAGTTGTGCTGCAATCGGAACTCTAGAAATGGTCACAATAAATAGCGATATAAATAAATTTTTGTTGGGTGCAGAAGAAAGTGAGGTTTCAGACCATGATTACTGGATGGACAGCTACTAAGACTTTTTATGTTTTGCTATAAAAGCTTCCTGGGAAGTGCCATCATTGGTGGACTGTTGCGAGTATGTCTGATGACCTTCCCAGAAGCACTAGAATTCTAGCTCATACTTTCTACACACTAAAAAAGCATATTTTGTCACACATGCTGTACTCAGCAAAAAGGTTTATTAAAGAAAGATTAATTAAAAACTGGAAAAAAAGCATCAGTACTCCCTTTAATGCAGATGCAGTGTCTCGAGAATTGTACTTTGTTGACATAAGCTATTTGCTAAATAGCTAAATGCTATATGATCCTGATGCTCATGATCCTGATAGCTTTCAATCGGGTAATGCAGGCACAGAACCAAAATATAGATCACTGTTGATTGTGCGTTTTATTTATACTTTTAACTGTATCACTAGATGATCAGCACAAACAACAGAGAAAAATGGGACATATGTCCCATCGTCTGCACTGTTCCCGATGTCAAATGCAAACCACCTAGCCCAACGTTTTTAGTAAACTTGAAGCACGAAGTAAAAGACAAGGATGAAATGATGGTCTGTGCTCGTCCTTTCGTCCTTGTTTTTCCTATGCACTATAGTGACGGAGTACAAACAAGCCCGCTCTCAAGCATTGCTTAGTTCAACTTCACAGTTCAGCTTCAATGTAGAATTCTACAATACCTTACTTCTGAGGGTGCTCCACACAAGCGCACATGATATGACCAAATAAATAAAAAAATACTTTACAAAAGTGCAAAGTTGGGCTAGTTGGTTGAGCAACATTCTGAATGTACTGTCCAAGGGTGCGAATAACTTCTTTATACATTGTCACAACTGTTATTAACTTAGGCAGCAGCTATAATTAGATTCAGGATAATGTCCTGCTCCCTTAGAATAAAGAGAAGGTATTTTTAAAACCAAATATAGGCCCTGCAACCTGATGAACAATTATGGTTTAATTGCCAAATGTGGCAAGTTTTCACAGTGATGCTTGTAGGATCGCCAAAGCTCCAATGTGGTGGCTGCTAGTCGTCAGCAGAAAGACAAAAAATGTTACAGCTGGGAGCACAGGCATGCACAATATTTACAAATAATATGGACACATATACATATGAGGTGTTCCAGTTAACAAGGGCCAAGCTATTAAAAAAAATATGGGATATGAGAAATGAAGATCAGATCAAAAGTTCAGCAGTTGTCTTCTGCCAACTACAGTACCTTTTCTGTTATCCTTAATTAATCAAATAGCAAAAAAAAATTTACAAAATTATTCATTTGTGGTGTAATGGCATTCACTAGAAAAATTGTGCTTCGCATTCCAAAACATCACATTCAATAGTTACAAATCCGCTACATTTTTCTTAGTTACTTTTTGCCGCATTCACAAGTTATGGTGCAAAATAAAAAATTCCAGCAGGATTCATGTCACGATGAATGTCGATGTTATTGTGATTAGCATTGAAGCAATGTAGTGACACCGTATTGCCAATGCCGAAACATTTCATGAGTGAGGCGAGTATGGAGCTGGGCGCTTCCCACTGAACACGCTGAGCATCTAGCAATGCCGACGCGACACGCATGGATGAATTTATATATTCAGACAAGATTGTCTCAACATATATTACATAATTTTAAAGGATCTTTTGTCATGGAAGGGCAGCACATACCCAGTGGCATGTATCGAGTGACCCAAGTTGGCAAAAAAGAGGTTAGGTACAAACGGAAAAACCAAAAAAGTGGCTTATGTTCCCAAAGATTGCTAATCACATTAAAAAATGCCAAGCGAGCACATGCCCGTGTGCCTCACGTGCGTGACAGCCACACACTCAGAGGATGTTTCCAACCACTAACTTTACTAAATCGCTGGCTCAGCAACTGTGCAAATGTGACAAGGCATTCGTGTAACTGCTGGTTGCTGCTATGAGGAAATAGCCACTTGACACGGTAAGCTAGAGCAGTGCACGCCGGCCTAGGACAGCAATAAGAAGTTTAATTGCTCTTAGCAGCAGCCAATAGATACATTGATGCCTTGTTACTTTAACACGATCGCGAAGTCAGCAATTTAGCAGAGTTGGTTGTTTGAATCCGCCTTTGAGGACGTTGTCGTCACACCTGCCAGCAAGCAGGCACACACTCACTTCTATATTTTTTTCTCGTATTTTGCACCTCAATTTTAAAATGCAGAAAAAAGAAAAAAAAAAGTAAAATGTAGTGGGTCTAAACCTAGTGAATATGATGTCTTCAATGCACAGCACAATTTGGCATCCAAACTTATGCCATTGGACCTGTATTTTGTAACTGCACTATTTTCAGATAATTTCTTAATCAGGAATAATACAAAACCTTTGGTCACAGAAGATGAGAGTTACAGAATGCCATTGATACCATCCTAATATCTTGATTCCCCCCCCCCCCCCCTCCCATGGCTTGGCCCATTTTAGCTACAACACCCTGTATGCAGCCGTACATATGTTTATCACCACAAAACAACATAACAGCTAGGTGGTTAACCAAACTTCAGCACTGCCACATAATAGAACTGTTCTGCTTATGTACATAGACATCGAACATCAGGGCACAAAACGCTGCTATGTTTCACAGCTCCTCATTCTGACCAGCAGAAAAGGGGCATGGTGTCCTATTAGGTGATCACATGGACTATCGTCATTATTGTTGAGGTATCCCTCCTATAAACCAAACTGTCCACTGTGCACTGAGTAAGGAAGTGGCGTGGTCTGTAGGTGCATGGTTTCATTGGCATACCACCTTTCCGGAGAGGAATCTCTGCAATAAAGTAGTTAAAGCAGTTAAGCTTTGAATCAGTACAGCATTTCACAATATAAACAGGGTTAAACCTTAGGACAATTATTGTGAAGCTGCTATGTTTTGCTTCATTGGCAAGTCAAATGCAGACAAGCACACTCCATTTTCTGGATGGCTAAAGGCTTATCATAACAGTGTTACTAAATATTGTGAGAAATTAACTTTTCAGAAGAAACAAAGAAGAAAATGAAAATAACATTACCTACTTTTTTATCTATCTATTTATCTATCTATTATCTATCTATCTATCTATCTATCTATCTATCTATCTATCTATCTATATTGTTTAGGTAGGGGATCTCAAAGCTTTAATTATAAAATCTTTAAAATTTTTTGCAGTACTTTCTAAAAAGTGCTTTCGATCAGCCAACAAAAGTTTGCTGCACTCTACCTCTGTACTACAGTCAAGTTTCAATTATATATTTTTTTTTCTGGGCCAAACAAAGCTACATCTGGAGTGACATATATACGTCACTACTCGTTACCAGAGCAAAACTCTTAAGTTCACGACACACAAAACAAGCCACATGATCCTTATTGCTGTACCTCCCTCCAATTGCGAACTTAATTTCTAGTTCAGTATGTATTGCAGCAAATTTAAATAGGGCCAGTCCTTGGTGTCAACTATTTCAGTCTTTTCGTCCTATGTACCCATTTTCTGGCCAGTTTGCACAACTGTCCACATCACCCCCTATGGTGTAATGAGGCATTGCCTCAGAGCAACAGTGAAGCCGACCAAACATGACAGGAAGCCTACTGGTCAATCTGGACAACTTGATGTTCGCATCTCTCCACATATTTTATACAAGACAGCACATGATTGAAACACTGTGTCACAATGTAAGGTCCCATCCAGTATGATCGAGAGTTTAGGTGTGCATCCATTTTTTCGTCACAGGTTGAATAGCTAGACTCAATCACCCAACTGCAGGTTGTGCACTCTAGCCGCATAGTCATAACAATTCTTGGCTGTTGCACTCTGACACACCAGATCTGTCCAGGCAAAAAATGTTGCAACCAAGCATGTAAGTGCCTTATGATTAAGTCTGGAACCGATTTTAGAGATCAGAGTCACTGAACTCTTCAAATGCCTGCCGAAAACAAAGTCAGCAGGCAGCCACAGTTCGTGTCTGAAAAGTAACATGAGTATGCACAAAAGAGTAGTACAAAAGGGGGGGAAAAGTATCCACTCATTCTTTAATTTTTGATGGTGGTGTTGAAACATTCAATTAATCCATTGAACCAAGGGTGAAGTACCATCGCCGCATGTCTGCTGAACGCTGTTGTGTAGTCGGGGCTCCGAGCGGCCATGAAGGTTCCATGAATGGTGCTGTGCCAGGTACCAGGAGGAGAGGTCCAGAGTGATGATCCAATAGATGGAAAAAATAAAAAAAGTTTTATATACAAATGTATACATGGAATTTTATACGAAGGGCTCCATGATTCTTGGAGCCGTCTGCATGTTAACGTCTTTGCATGTCTGAGCGTTTACATCTCCGAGCGTCCACACAACACTCAAGTCCCACTTTTTATCAGTTCATTTCCCCCCTTTCTCTCGTTGAAGGAATTCAATGTCTTTCATCCTGGCCAATTGGACTGTCACACCATCTGCAACATCCCGCCCCTGGTGACACACCCCACCGCCGGTCTCCGCCTCTGGTGTTCAAGCTTCGACCCGCCCTCTATGCAATGCAATTTCATGAGAAGCTTGGGTCGGCGCTGTTCCCACGAAGTTGAAGTCGTCAGCGTAGGCACTTGGCAAGCCATTTGTCGGTGATACAATGCCGAAGACCCCTTCACAGTTTGGGGTCCTTCACAGAACCTGACTCGTTCATCAGCTCAGACGAACACGCGACGTACGTATAGCCACTTGTCAATCATCTTGATGTGATGCATGCTTCGTCGCCAGCTCTTTTGCGTTGAAAGACGATGTTGCGTGAATGGTCTTTCATAGCTGCACGCTCGCCGGTATGCATAGTTAGTCCAGAAACGTCGACAGGTTCAACAGCATTTCAAAGCTGCCGGTTTGCCGGTGAAGCCTCTTTAACCGCCAGGCACAACAATGCCCAGTATATTGCACATTTCCTGGGAGAGTTCAGACTGCTTCCAAGACTTGAGCAGCCATCGTTCCATGCATTTCCATGCTGGTATCCTGCTTCTGACACTATGTGTAATGGGCTTGACTAGGGTGGGTCAATGGCGCCAAACACCACTGATATATGTTTAAACATCAACCTCTTCATCTTTAGAATGACAGAAAACTGCCAAGTTGGTAAAGATTCATGGTTTGAAAAGTTTGGTGTAGAAAACAGACACAAGAGGAGCGAAAAGGAGAACACAAATGCAGGCTATCAACTGAAACATCACACCATAGCAGAAAAGAAGAAGTATACGAAAAAAAAAAAATCTGTGCATGGGAAGGCAGCGCCAACCCAGCAATTATGGACACGTGCGTGCATTCTCAACATGTATCAGTTCAGGCATGACAATTCTTTGTGAAGGAAAATCAAAGCTTGGTTTAAACATGAGCTACCACAATGAATAATGAGGCACGCTTCAACCTTAAGGCACACTTCTTCATTCCTGTGACTGAATAGGTCTACACTACATAAAAAAATGGGAATACATTTACATTCTCGAAAGTGCACTGAAAGTTTATAGATGGCGTATCACCAGTGAACGATTATTTGTGCTCATTTGATCTCTGATTGAGGCAACAACCTGTCTGCCTTAGATAAAAGTGACCACATCTACCAGTAGCTTTATAAACTACTCTGATACAGCCTTCTACAAACTTGTTAGAATGTCTTGCATTACAACTGTCAGGTCTTATTTTTCAATTCTGTCGCACTTTCTTTCTCTGCACGGCATTGCAGATCTTTCCTAACTTATTACCAGCAGTAAATACAACACTGACCCTCCATCAACTACCTACTTTCCTAAGTCTGCATGACATAGGGCGAACTAAGGGTACACCCATGACCCTATTCTTCTTACCCTCTGTGCTTTCTGCTACCTTGTACAAACTGAAAGTGTTTTCACCTTTTTCAAGCATTCAGAGAAAGTGGCTACAGCAACAATAGGGAAACCTGCTTCAGATAAACATGTGAATATTAAAGCTGATGTGTATCTTGTGAACACATGACATGCTGAGAGGGGACCTCAGGCACAACATAGCTATTCCATATTTTAGAATACAGAATGCTTGAAAAAGTTCAGCAAAGGTTTGGATAGTCTCGGACAGTAACATGAACACACATGATCATAGAAGAAAGTCAGAGTAATACCTAGAAAATAGACAGAGTTCTGTGTAGGCAATCCCTGAGTGAAAATGATCCCCCCACTTTTTTCACGAAATTTCTCAGTCACATATGCAATGACCTTGTCAAAATCATTAGTATCAGAAAAGCAAACCAAGTAAACGGTGGCATAACGAAAGATCTTGAAGATGCAGTCACCCAATGTCTTTCCACCCCACCAGCATAGACTTTAATTACATGGACAAGATTTCTAGATAAGCCTCCACAGACACACCACATTTGTCTAAAAATTAATTCATGAACTTGCTTATTAATACATTCCTTGACACATTTTAACAACCCGTCACGAAGCAGAGAGTATTACAAATATTCAATGTCCATACCGAAAGCTATGCATATGCCAGGATTCTGTTACTTCAGAAACTGAACTAGTGCCTCTGAGTTGGGCATGTGGAATTGGTAAACAAAATTTAGTGCAGATAGAAAATTCTGCAAATAAATAGCTACAACATAATTCCAGGTACCTCATTTTTGTAATTAATAGCATGCAAAGGAATCCCCTTCATTTGCAATTTTGCTACCACCCTGCCAAATAAAAGAAAAGCAGTTTCAAGTTGAAAGACTTGGCCTTTTTAACAGTGGATGCAATTTTATAAAGCCTAAAAAAGCATGGTTTTGTTTTCACAATCTGAAAAGTACTTCTGAATTGCCACAGCGCTTTTTCTAAAAACCAGCTCCCTGGCACAATGAATACTTCTACTTCCTTTTCCAATATTACAGGTCTGAACTCCCTCACATAATATTTCACAAAATGCCAGACATGTTCCAAACTATCTAGATGGGCACCGAAGATTCTGGCGCTGGCGATAAAGTCCAAAGCACATAGAAGATGTTCTTAATCTCTAGAGCTAGGTCTAGAGCTAGAGTCTGCCATGCTAGTGATCCTGTCTCGATTTCTTGCCCAGCTAGCATAGGTGTTCACAACAGAATTTTGTCTGTTACAAATATTTGAACAACAAAGCTTTTAAACAATATAAGAGTATATATGCCATCTTCTTTTGTACCTTAAATCTCTGTTACTGATTTTTTTTGTTTGTGCCTTGATTCCAGATTTTTTTTTTTTTTTTAATGAAGACCAACACCCAAAAGTGTTCATTAAAAAACAACAACACTGAATTGGAAAGAAATGGTCCTGCACATCATCTTAATCTGTAAATCCTTCAGTACACTATCGTGCCTGCTTTTTCCAAAAACTTGTGTGCTTTTACCTGTCCTTTCTTTTTCTCTTTAATTTACAAACTTTGTGATGAAACCAAAATTATTGCAGCCATCACAAACCCAAGACAATGACAATATACACACGCATGTACACACACACACATGCACGCACACACTAATTTACCCAAGTTAGCTAACTTCTGTTGTGAAAGCAACAGAAAGACAAGCAAAGAAACCAAATGACAAGCTGTAGACAATTTTCTATTTTTCTGCACATGCTGTAACTGTTCCCCAAGTCAGGCAGATTTAAACACAACTGTTAATATGTTTATCAAGTCTCTTGTACCTTCGATTCTTTCCACAGGAAGATCAATCTTTACACAGGAAGATCAATCAGAAAGATCAAAAATCTTTCCACAGGAAAGATTTTTGATCTCATGCACCTTTCAGCAGATTAAAGGCAAAAAATGGTGCTCCAGCACATGATGAATGCTCTTAAAAGTAATGCCTCTGTTTATAAAACCATACCTGCATAAAATTTCTGAAGCCCGCTTTTAGTTTCAACCAATTATCAAGAGGCGTCTTCATGCACTTTGGTCCAACTGTCAATTACTTCAGAATAAAGTCGCAAATGGTTGACACCTTCCAGCAGGGACCTAGGCAGAGAGGGAAATGGTTAAAATAGTTGAAAAAAAAGTTCAACACCACCCTTCTTCATGAATGGGTGTTATAACTGGTCCCATTTTGCCATTAAATTTTTGCTGCTTAAGACAGGAATGTTAAGAACAGTATTACTATCGACAACAATAAAACAGAAGCAAGATTATAGCACAGGATTTACTTGTAAAATGGAACAGCCAATATATTCAAAAATGAAAATGCATAATGTAATGTTTATGAGGCTAAAATTCAGATGCCCAAGTAAAATTAATAATTGGGCAAGTTGGTTGATGTTCATCGTTGTAAATGCAGCACTATTTAGCCCAATGACAGAAAGCACGCAAGATAGCTGCTGATTTGCAACTCACACTTACTGGAAAGCATGCAGCACTACATCACCTTACTATGGAGACTAGATGACTTAGCAAGGTGGCTGACTGGGCTAGTTGGCGATTTATCTCAGTAAGTCAACAGCACAAACGATGGACAAGGCTGTTCTGCCCTCTTTTAAGTCTTTTTCTGCCTTTTGTGGTGTTCACTTACTAAGCCTAGATGACAACAGTGCAAACAAAATTCACAATGAATTTCTTGGCGGACATAAGAACAACAACACATGGCTCGCAAGAAATCACAAGAAAATAAAACGAAAAGGAAAGACTATGTGTGGGTGTTCCAGAATGTGCATAAAGGAATGAGGATTAGTCACCTTTCCGGCCTACAGACACGGCTGAACGGCATTTCATATTGCATGCTCCTTTTTTACATCTGGGAGGCCAGTTTGAACTACCTGCTGTGAACAAATGAGTATGGCAATAGTATTACTCCATCCACTCACAGGCCTTGAGGCAATCCCCTCAATAAAAGATTTTCACTACTACTACTAGCCACTTTTCCACAGCACAATATGATAAAGCGGTGGTGCTTCTAGACAGCTTGTAATCCTGGTTCCTTTGTACACGTAGTGGGTCACCCGTGCATTGTCATTAGCCGTCTGTTTTCTTGGAATCACAAAATATATTCTTAATTTTGTCTGCTTTCCATTAAAAATGAGTTACAAGCCAGCACGTACCTGTCCCCTGTGCTTCTTCTCACCTATGTCCCACAGTCAAACCTCGTTATAACGAGGCTGCGCCCAGCACAAAAATACAACCGTTTTATCCCATATTTGTTATAAGCATCCTTGCCATCCAATGTCACACAGTCAAACCTCATTATAACGAAGCTGCACCCAGCACAAAAATACTGCCATTTTATCCCATATTTGTTATAAGCATCCATGCTGATATTAGGAAAAAATATTGCTATCAGGTTGACATGAAAGAAACACAAACCTATATGTGAGGCCTCTGATGGGCAACCAAAGGGTCTCCTGTTAATTTTGACAGCCTAGTGGCAGCTTACAGTGCCGATATGTGGCATGTGAACAAAGCTAATTTACAAATGTGGTTTGCACCTTCGTTAATATGCAATGGTGCCATAGGGGTGACCACACAGGATTGGAATATTAGCTTGCTTGCTGTGAGCCAGCCAAGCCAAGCCATTGGCTAAAATGTGCTAACACATACAGAATGTGCTGTTTCAAGTTGCACTTGCTGAGTATTTGACATTTTTGCTACCAGAATACAGACTTTTTAGCTGCCAAGTGAAGGAAGATTCTTTGCGATTGGCACCAGGCAGCAGCTGTATGCTGCCTCAGCACTACTGCGAACAGCACTGCTGGGGGCAGAAATGCCAAACCTGGAATGACGTGCTAGTAGATGATGCAGTTGCTCACACTGCTTTCCATACTCATGATCATTTAAGTGCTTCACAAACTGCAATTCGAACTGCAGGATTATGTCAAAGTAGATGTTTCTTTAAGACCAAGGACACATTTTCCGAGTGCATGGTAGCAAGAACAAAAATGTATTACGAATTTATGGGAGTTTTTTTCACACATAAAGCCTGATGCTTAGAGCGAAATGTTGCCGCTGTAAGTGAGTAAAGTCATCGCCACCTGCCCTGCATTCATGCCTGGTAATGCAATCTGCGTATTTGTGAAAAACAAAAGACATTCTTGCAGTAACACAATGTCAAGGCATGCACGGTGTGCATGCGCAGTTGCTGTCCTCGCCTCTCCTTCAAGAAAGCATGTGCAGCTTGTTAAATCACGACGTTTAATGTCCTGAAATTGCAGAGTGGGTTATGAGGGATGCCGTAGTGGAATACTCCGAATAAATTTAGACCAACTGGGGTTCATTAACATGGAGCCAATGCATGGTACGTGAGCGTTTTTGTATTTTGTCCCCTTAGAAATGCAGCCACCACCACTGGGGTCAAACTCGCAACCTCATGTTCAAGCAGCAACGCAAAGACATAGCCACTGGGTTACTGCGATGAGTCCTGTGCAACTTGTCAGCTACGATGTGTCATTGCTGCACATCTTTAGAGGGCGAGAGAATTTAAGCTCTTTTGTCAATATAGCCTTACGTTCAATAACTGTCAGCACAGCAGTTTTTCCTGCCTTTGAAAAAAGCGACATTTTTACTTCAAATCTGAGCTTAACTCCAATGGAACTGCCGTTTCGCAGCAGGAGAAGACAAACTGCTTTCTAGATTATTCTAATATAGTTAGCTAAGTGCACCCTATCTTCACCAATGGCAATCTATAGAATGACGTTTTATTGCCTTGTAGGGACAGACGATAGCAAAAAGAAAGACTTGTATGCCGCTTTTCTACTGCAATTTTTGTACAGCGAAATATGACTTGCTGTATTGTAGGGGGAGAGCATTGAATGGATCTATATTCTGTACTATTGTAGAAATGTCTAACTGATTCATTGCAAAATAAGTGTAGATTAACTCAAGTGCAGACACATACTTACTTGCTTTATTTATTAAATAAATAAAAAGTAAATACACACAACCACAGCATCGTGCCTCATGGGTGACGATGGATTTTGCTGTTGCTGGTCGTAACATGATGGAAGTCTGTGGAATTTAGAGGCGCAGATGCTCTTACATGGCTATTAGCCCAGCCAAATATGCTATGGGTAACTGCCTTGTTAAGGTGGAGCTGGTTACTGTTACGTGAAACAGTAAAGACAGGACATAATTATACTGCACTCCCACAAAGCGTTCTGTAGAAGTACACCAACTTGGGTGCTTTTGCCATGTTTGCAGGACAGTTAGCATAACCTGCAATGTCATACATGAATCTCATCATTGTAAAGAAGGCTATCTATGCACACAGCACAACATATTAAAGAGCAAATAGAACCCAATTCCTGCAAAAGCTACAAAAAATGCACTGGTTTGAGCATGTTTATGTTTCTATGGCTGTGAAGCAGCCTGCAAGATCATATGCCAGGCTCTACTCTGTAGATCGAGGTACATATGCATGCAACACAACACAAAGAAGAAAACGCTCCACGCTCGACTGTCATAGAAGCTTTCCCCAGAAGTGCGTCCAATTATGGCGCGTTTCAAGTTCCCACTATTGGTAGAACTGCTGGCATGGCCTACAGTATTTAAGTGCACAACATGGCACAAACAGCCAAAAACACACCACACTACACCACTCTCCATAAGTCAAAGGCACGCCAGGCTGGAGGGCAGCACTGCGCGATGGCGCCACCACACCAGGTGTCCAGTTCTAATAACCAATATTGCCTTGAATCTTGCATCTTTAGTTGCGTTATAGTGGTAAAATACTCATTCAATGAAGTATAAAACACAAAAGTTTAGATTTATTTCATTGTATTGCTGTTCGTTGAATTGCGGTTCAACGGTATACTGTGCTACATTCGCCAGGGTGACTCTGCACAGATAACGTGCTACAGATCAAAACAAGAACAAAGTTTACAATAGAGAAAATGTGTACCCTTAGCAACAGAAAGGCACAGAAGGCAAAATGGCTTGATCAGCTTCTACACTTTATATTTATCATGACGCACCACTGGACTAACCTCAGAGAACCTTCTGCCGAGTCCGCAGCAGTCCGTAGTTTGCATGACAGGTCAGAGGTCATTCCTGACAAGTCTTGATTCTGCTGCATCTCCAGCTGCTTGCAGCGAGCCTAGAGTGATTAATCGTGTTTAGTGAATAAAAAAAACAAAAGTCTAAACGAGTTTTTATGTGTGTGTGTGTGTGTGCATGTGTGTGTGTGTAACAATTAGTAGTAATTATGTAATTAGGCGGAATGTAAAAAATAATCCGAGTATCTCCAAGCGACAAAAACAACATCACCTTAGTTCTGTCTAGCTACGTGGCATTAATTAAATTAAATTATGGGGTTTTACGTGCCAAAACCAGTTCTGATTATGAGGCACGCCGTAGTGGGGGACTCCGGAAATTTGGACCACCTGAGGTTCTTTAACGTGCACCTAAATCTAAGTACACGGGTGTTTTCGCATTTCGCCCCCATCGAAATGCGGCCGCCGTGGCCGGGATTCGATCCCGCGACCTCGTGCTCAGCAGCCCAACACAATAGCCACTGAGCAACCACGGCGGGTCAGCTACGTGGCATTTGCATATGTTTAAAGTTTGGTGCAAGTTACGTGGGACACCCTGTACATGTCTGCGATTTCAGAAATACATAAAAGTAATTTTATCTTTGCACTGCTGGTCTACGCATGACAGATGCGCATAGATGCATCTGCTGTGCATGGCCTCCGAGATAGCAGTGGCATGCTGCGTAGTGTAGTCTACCGCGGCCGCCACAGGGTGCCAGACGAGCCCTTTTGCTGCCGCGACACTTAAATTTTGGTCTCGGCTTTGCCCCCTTGGCTTCTCCCCTATGTAGCTTCCAGCGCACTACCACAGACGAAAAGAGAGCGAAAGAAATTATTGTGATAACTCCAATTATACACTTGAACCTCATTATAATGAAGTTGAAAACGGACCCGAAATTACTTTGTTATACAGTTAAACCTCGATATAATGAAGTCGGTAAAATCAGCAATTTGCTCCATTATATCAAAATTTCGTTGTATTGAAATTTGCCCTTTTATGCAAGTAAGTACATAAATTTTTCTTACATGGAAAAGGGCCGCAAAGTTTTCCAAATTATCGGGCAATCGAAGAAAGCAAGTTTGAATAAAAAAACTATTCATTTTGTTCAATTTGGGAGTAGGTGACGAATTATACTGTTTTCTGCCACGTCGACGATATCTTCACATTGGCGGTACAAATTAAGCAAAGCCAGCCACGCTTTCACGTCCACTCTGTCCCCGCAGCTGATAGTGTCGCCGAAGAATGGAGGTGGAAGGGGGGGGGGGGGGGGTGTGCGGGAAGCGCCCTCGATGAAGGCACGCGGTGTGGCACAACAGCTGTCTTCCTGCGCACTTAGTATTGGAGATTGCGAAATCTCGAGTTTCAGAGGTCCGTTGAACTGAGAGGCAGACGAAACATTCGCTCCTCGCTGCCGGTGCTTTTAATGATAGCATCGCCCCAGTGTGGGCGACGCTATTACCTGCTATATCTGTATATAGTGTATAAAACTTTTAGTCTCCTCTTCGTCTGCTCCAAGAGTCCGTCTCTCGTCCTCGACCCGTGTGGTAATACAGCTTACATGATGCCACGCCGTCTCGGCACGCCCACTCTTAGCACACACATCTCATACCTCTAAAGCAGGGTGCGCGGCTGCGTATGTGGTCAGCAGCACTTACAGTCATGCGCAGCCACGTCCTAGATGCGGGCCAACTTACCCCTCTCTCCCCGCCCCCTCGCTCGCGCTTGATCGCGTTACCACTCCCCTCCCCTTTCCCTTTGCTCATGCGGGAAGGCGGCACTCGTGAAGCAGTCTTTCTTGTCTCACCCTCGCATGCTTTCCCTCTCACCTAAAGCACACAGTGCACGAGGCGTTATAGGATCTTATCGCACTGGGACTTAATATGGAACATGACGCTGCTCCACTTCGGCAGTCACTCTTGTCGCGTAGCGCGCGATTTGAGCAGAGCGTTCGCAAGCAGCCGCTTGTAATTCAATCATTTGACCGTCCGAGTCCGCGGAAGTTTCTATTTATTGCCTCGGTATTCCTTTACAGCGGCAGTTAGGTTTCATTATATTGAAATCGCGTATAAACATAGTTATATTGAGGTCCTAAATACATGGTGTTCTATGTGCAAGAGGTTATATCAAGAATTTCGATATATTGAAGTTCGTTACATTGAAGTTTCTTATATTGAGGTTTAACTGTATCTGTTACTTCGTTATATCCATTATTGTCATTTTCTGTAATACAGTGGAATCTTGTTTACACGATCTTCACGGGAACTGGAAAATAAAGCATATCATCCGAAAAACGTACTATCCCAAATATATTGCTCCTATAAGTCACTGGCCGGGAAATAAACAAAAAGCGTATCATCCCGAGAAACGTATTATGCAGAATCGTATCAATGATATTCCACTGTATATGGTCAATAGGGTGCACATGGAAATAAGACGACGACGTTGCAGACCGCGAGACCACTACATGGCCTCACATGCGACGAAATTCGAATAAAACGACGAAAGAATATTCGGCGTGTGCAACATGCGACTTGGCACCTGACGCGGCAGCCTTTAGAGAGCTGCCTTCTGTTCCATTGCGAGGGTCTTTCACTTGATCATCACGGTCGAGCAGCACATGGCACACAACACAGTGCTTCGCTGTGTGATCGAGAAGGCAAGCGAACTTTGCCGCACCGGCTTGGCTCGGCCAGCTCGTGGCCTCCGAGATTGCACCGATGCCAATGCAATCTCGGACGCCACACCCAGCTGCCAGCCCGCGCGGCGCACCGCAGGGTAAGGGAGAAGATTGCACAGCCTGGGTGTGACCCACAAGATTGCGCTGGAGAGGTCTCCGAGACCAGGCCCAGCTGCGGCTGCTTGCGCAGTGCACCGTACAGAATGACGTTAATGCACTAATTTTCCACACCGCTGCACATAGCCGCGCACAATGGTGCCACTCGAGCAGGCTTGCACATGACCCCCCCCCGAGATTTCACCAGGGAGGTCTTGAAGGCCACGCCCAACTACACCTACCTGCGCAGAGCGCAGAAGTGAATACACTAATCTTTTGCACCGCCGCACGTAGCCACGCAGCGTGGTGTGGCTCGAACAGCCAGGCAAGAGAGAGAGGTCAGTGGAGAAGTGCGATAGTGAGCTGCGGCTTGTGCGCAGGTGAAAAAAAGCCGGCAGATCCCACGGCCTGTGGGAATCGATGTTATGTGAAGCAGTGTGTGGGGAGCCTACCAAGTTAACGAAACGACCATGAGAGCATCAAGACGTAGGCGGCTGTTTCATGACCTTCATGACATGCATGTCATGACCTATCATTTATGTTCGTCATACACTCTTGTCATACTATGCCAATTTTGGTACATACCAAGTTAACGAAACGACCATGAGAGCACCAAGACCTAGGCGGCTGTTTCATGGCCTACATGACATGATATTCACGCCATGACCTATCATTTATGTTCGTCATACACTCGTGTCATACTATGGCAATTTTGGTGCATACCAAGTTAACGAAACAAACATAAGAGCACCAAGACGTACGCGGCTACATACACACATACACACACACACAAAAGAACAAAACGCTTTATGAATTCATCTCCTGGGCCGAAATCACAAAGCTTGTCATAAAAAGTGCTTGTTACCATTGGTCGGCAGCCTTCGATAATAACATGTCCAGCGTTAAAATTGGGTTTTAAATACATGGACCTCTATGGGGATTTCGAGGGGAATTTCATCTTCTTCGTTATATCCATTATTTTGCTATATCCTGTCTCGTTATAATGAGGTTCAAGTGTACTTGAAGGATTTGAAACATTTTTGCGACATGAGATTCATGAGACAATATCCTTTAATAGTGAGGCCATTCTATGATTAGTTAGAAGAGTGTTTCAGGACCCCTTTAATAAAGGCTTTATGATAAAATGGAATACCAATGCAGGTCACTGTAAGTTTTGTGACAGCTATTTCAAAATATAAGTTTGCCTTCTGGTTTTTATTAGGTGAAGACATCTTGAGCACTGACGGACTTCAACTTCGCAACTTCAATCTGTTGGCATATTGTAATTAAAATTTTAATTACATAACTATTGGTAAATAAAAGAACTCATTGGCAATTATTTCATAATTTTTTACTGCCACTTTCAGTCAGCAAACATTATCACTGTGTACCAAATCCTTTTTCATGATTGGAGACAGTCATCACTAAAACAACCTGTATTTTGTTCTACATGAGATTCATCCACTTAGCTAAATGCACTCTATGTAATCAAACAAATGGCAGGGTCCTGGCCACCAAGGGTCATCAACTCCCAATTATTCATTTTGCACCATTAGTTTTTAAAGTGCATAGATCATTAACAGCCTCACTTTGTATGAATTACATTTCAACCTGCAACATAAAATTAAATCAGTAAACCTTGCATCGTGCATTTCACAATCAAAGTACCTGTAGTGTTTTCACTTCCTGGTTAAGAGTGTAGGCCAGCTCCTCAGCAGTGGATGCCCTCTTCTAGAAAAAAAAAAAAAAAAAAAGACAAGCATGACGACAAAAAGTTATTAAGCAGTGAATCATTCTTGCTGTGAAAGCGTCAAAAGGCTCATTGAGCAAAAAAGCCAGCGTCTGTCATCTGTAGCAGAGAAAAGGCAGGTAAATTCCCATTGGCTGCGACGACACGTCATGAGCGCACCTCGACGGAGTTCCCATTGGCTGCAACGCCACAGCATGAGCGCGCCTCTACAGAGCAGAGCAGGCGAAAGGAAACACCTGCTTCCCTGGTAGCGTGTCAGGTATTGCATGAGAGGAGAGGGCATTGCCGAGACAGCACATCACCCGCGCTCTTGCTCTCGGAAGCCTGTGTTATCCGTGCGTTCCTTGTCAGCGCAAGCTCTCGCCTGCATTTGTGCCTCGAAGCAGAGCAGGCAAAAGGCTACACCTGCTGCCCTGGTAGCGTGTCAGGTATTGCATGAGGGGAGAGGGCATTGCGGCAACAGCACATCACCCGCCCCCTTGCTCTCGGAAGCCTGTGTTATTCGTGCGTTCCTTGTCTGCGCAAGCTCTCGCTTGCATTTGTGCCTCAAACAGAGCAGGCGAAAGGGTACACCTGCTGCCCTGGTAGCGTGTAAGGTGTTGCATGAGGGGAGAGGGCATTGCTGCAACAGCACATCACCCGCGCTCTTGCTCTCGGAAGCCTGTGTTATCCGTGTGTTCCTTGTCCATGCAAGCTCTTGCCTGCATTTGTGCCTCGAAGCAAAGCAGGCGAAAGGGCACACCTGCTGCACTGGTAGCGTGTCAGGTATTGCATGAGGGGAGAGGGCATTGCGGCGACAGCACATCACCCGCGCTCTTACTCTCGGAAGCCTATGTTATCCGTGCGTTCCTTGTCCGCGCAAGCTCTCGCCTGGATTTGTGCCTCGGAGCAGAGCAGGCGAAAGGGTACACCTGCTGCCCTGGTAGCGTGTCTGGGATTGCATGAGAGGAGAGCGCATCGCCGTGACAGCTCAGCACCCTCGTTCTTGCTCTCAGAAGCCTGTGGTATCCATGTGTTCCTTGTCTGCGCAAGCTCTCGCCTGCATTCAAACTGCCCCTCGGTAAGGCCAAATCAAAATGCGCCTAGCGCCTCAACGCACTCGCTTGCCAGCGAGGAGTTCATAACTAGAAGGGCAGCTCAGCAGCGTTCTATTGGACATTAACGCTTTCACATTCACAGCTCATAAGTGCTTAGGTGTCCTCGGATTTTTTTCAATATCAAACTTGATACCAACGAATTTGGATAGGTAAACAGTGACACCTCTTGTTCTGAATGTATAACTCTTTTCTGAAAGCCCTATGACATAATACAATTATATATACATTACAACCTCACACTCTGTTATCAGTAAACTTTGGTTAAACTGACCAAGACATCTGGCTGGCAAAACTTGTAAAATGCTTCACACTAAGAGCCATTCAAGTATCTAGTATAGACAACTCTAGTAGAGGCAAGGTAATATACATAATAATCCATTTCTTATACAATTAAACCTGCTTATAACGAACCTCCATGTAACGAATTCCTGGATATAACAAAGTTTTTCTATTCCCCGCCGTTACTCCATAAAAGCACATGTATATGAGACCTCTACGTAACGAAGTGGCAGCGGGAGACCCCCTCGAAATAACGAATTTTCCATGCCGACAACCGAGAGATTGCGCCCTAAATTTTGTCATTTTTGCGCAAGCAACAACCGGAAGCACCTTCTCCGCTGCGACGGAATGCAAAGCGAGCGCACGTGTGCGTGCGTGCGAGCGTGTGCGAGGCGGGCCTGCATGCCTCGACACGGCGATCTTGCCGCCGTGGGCGTGACCTTTCCCCCTCCCTTCATTCAAACCTGATCCTGCCGCTTGCTGCAGCTGGCCTAGCCCGCCAAGCCGACACTCTCCTTTTCCAGTTGATGTTGCCGACGCGCTGGCACACGCTGTGACACATCACACTCGATGAACGCGGACACGCGCTGTCAAACGCTGGCGGCGTGTCAAAGCGTCGCTGCAGAAGCGAGCAAAGTGACCTTTGTGCTATTGTCTATCGCTTCAACGCAAACTGAGCGCCGAGAACACACAGCACGCACAAAGCTACGAGCCACCGACGCACCTACACTGCCTAGACTCTGCCCCAACGCAGATCGCTTTCAAGATACGGCTCGCACGCCGCCGCGCAGTATGCAGTTGATGCCAGAGTACAGTAGAGCCCGGCCCGGGCCCGCTTTACGAGGCCCGAGCCCAGCCCGGGCCCGTAATACAAAGCACGAGCCCGGCCCGGCCGTACATGACCGAGACCAGCCCGGGCCCGGCCCGGGCCCGTGGTTCCAAGCCCGGGCCCGACCCGGGCCCGTGTTACTGAGCCCGGGCCCGGCCCGGGCCCGGGCGTTCATTACTAAGCTTAGCTAGGGCCCGCGTGTGCATGACCAGGCCCGGCCTGTAAGAAAAAAAATCTTTTTTTTTTACTTACAGATTGTACCGTAAGTAAGACTGAGAACCATATACTGAGAACCATACACAATGGCAGAATGATAATAACATCAGATACACTACAAGCGACCAAAGTTTCAGCTGAGTTCTTTCTTACTGAAATTACCGCCATTTTTGTAGCTGTTCAATGTGAATGGTAGGTGATGTATTAACGACTGATGCTTATAGAGTGTTCTGAAGTATGGAATTGACCATCTCTCAGGATTTCTTGTGTTCGCATTAATGCGACGACGCTCTAAGGATGCTAATTGTTTTATGTAGTTCCAAGCTAATTCTGACATGGATGGCCTAATGGATGGTCAAAACGCCTAATTGAATATTTAACATAATTACGCAAATTAACTTTTAAATTATTTTACGGCGCATCTTTCAATCTACGAATTATAGCCGCTGAGTTCGCAAGGTGTATCCACTTGGAATCAATTCTCAGGACTGAACCGTTTTGATATATTAATTTTCAAAGTGTCCGACGAAATGCATGGGCGTTCCAGTTAACTTTTTGAGGAAAACACTGTTTTATGCATTGAAGCACAAAAGTAACTGGCCTTAGCGCTAAAATAATGCCATAGTATCGAAACTGGTAATAGTGCGATCGCTAAAGCGGTAACATAGAAATGGTTTCAGGAGTGGTTCTTTGTATAATTTATTTTTCCTTACGCGGAAACAATGTTCGTTTTTGCGGAAAAGAAAAAAATTAGCGTAGCTTGCACTGGCGGCGCAATGCTAAAGAGAAAGCGGAGATGATGGGCACCTAGCTAGTCCTGGCTTTTGGGCTAGGCTAAGCACTACCAAGTCATCCCCAGCATTTCCTGGAATTTATTTATTATTGATTGATTATCGATTAGCTATTGATTGGCTATCGATTGTCTATTGCAAGATATTGGCCACGTATTTGGGATAGGCTAAGCACTACCAAGTTATCTGAATTTATTGAATATTCATCCATTATTGATTAGCTATTGATTGACTGTCGATTGGCTATCGTAAGGTATTGGCCACGTATTTGGGCTAGGCTAAAGTCATCCCCAGCATTTTTGGGAATTTATTTATTATTAATCGATTATCGACTAGCTATTGATTGGCTATCAATTTCTTATTGATAGGCAATTAGTCCCCACCATTCTTAGCTAGACTTTAGCAGGCTCAGATTCGCTAGTTCACAGGTGTATGTGCTATTGCGCTTGGACCCTTTCTGCACTGCTGCCAGGATCGGCCCACATTTTTGGATTCAGCGGACACATTAGGCCCGGCTCAAACAGCTCCGCTGTTAAAAATGAGAACTTCATCTGTTTTACTGTTTTCTTTGATAAGATATAGTCATCTGATTAGATATACAGTCAAGAGAGCGGGGTGGATCTGAGAACAAACAGGGATAACCGATATTCTAGTTGGCATTAAGCGGAAAAAATGGAGCTGGGCAGGCCATGTAATGCGTAGGATGGATAACCGATGGACCATTAGAGCTACAGAATGGATACCAAGAGAAGGGAAGCGCAGTCCAGGACGGCAGAAAACTAGGTGGGGTGATGAAGTTAGGAAATTTGCAGGCGCAAATTGGAATCAGCTAGCGCAAGACAGGGTTAATTGGAGATCGCAGGGAGAGGCCTTCGTCCTGCAGTGGACATAAATATAGGCTAATGATGATGATGACAGTCATCTTGCACGTGTCATTTCAGCTTGGCACAGAATGCATTGAACCATGCAATGCATAACGGTCGCGTGTGTTCGAAGGCCTACTTAGGCCCTTCAATGAGTCTGGCCCGGGCCCGTGGCTTCAAGCCCGAGCCCGGCCCGGGCCCGCGGCCTTAAGCCCGAGCCCGACCCGAGCCCGCGGCTTTAAGCCCGGGCCCGGCCCGAGCCCGCCGACAAACGCTTCGGACGGCCCGGCCCGGCCCGCGGGCCGGGCCCGTGCAGTGCTCTAGAGTACAGTACAGTACAACACCGCCTGCTATCCCTCCCCCTCCCCCCTCGCCGGTGCCTCGAGCGCAACGGAAGAAGGCGCGCTCCCACCCTGCTTTTCTTTCTGGTGCGCACGATTTAGACGCGGATGTCGGCTCCCCTCGCACACTTTCACTCGCACATACAGCATACAGCGCACGGCGAGTGCGTTATTGCCCTTGGACTTTATACGGAACATCTATGAACCAAAACCAATTTTATGGCCACAACGCGTCATAGACACCATCTTTTGATCAATAAATACGGATCTCAAGGGCCATACTTTTGCTGGCGGAAACCGAAAATAGGTCATAGTTGTCGCCCCCAGCACTTTGGGCGGACAATGCCATCGTCAAGCCACCAAATCAAGCGACATGAAAAGTCAAAATTGCCGCTCGGGCCGGTGCGGGGTGGAAGTTCGCAACGTATGATACAGGAACGGTCCCACAGTTGCGACGCAACAGCGGGGTTACCAATGCATTGGGTTCTATGGGAGCTGTGCCGGGACCGGCCAAAAACGACCTAACAGCCGGGAAAACGCAGCACCCGGGAACGTAACAGCGGGGTTCTACTGTAACACTATACGACGCTACGACACCATCGTGACGTTCACTCTTATTTTCCGATGCTTCGCACTTGTGCGAAACAACACGTGTCCACGCATCCAGTACCTGGTGCGACATTCCAAGGATGAGTGCTTCGACAAAAACGGAAAATGGGTGCGCGTTACAATCAAGGGCGCGTTAGAATCGAGTAAATACGGTAAACGTTTCTTTTTCGAATTTTCGTGCCGAACCTGCATATAACGAAATCCTCTTTATAACGAAGTTTTTCGGGAATTTGTCAATTTCGTTATATCCAGGTTTAACTGTAATACTCTGCAAAATAGAAAATCCAGTCACTGTAACAGCATATCACTACACCCTGGTGGATGCCATACAGTTGTAGAATGGTGCGAGAATATAACAGGTGTATGAACATGCCTCCAAATGAGAGAGAAGACTCACTACTCTTGCTCGTTTTCTATGACTAATGGCGCGGGAGCGTGGTCCATCCGGCGGGGTCCTGCTAGTTTAGTGTATAAGCTTAAGGAGAGCGCAAGCAAGCAAAATAACTTGTAAAATGAGTTTAAAAGCTTAATTTCACACTTTCTTTTTCAAAAGCCTGTTATAGACTGTTCTGTGTTAAGTAAGACATTTCCATGACTGTATGCACATGTAAATGAACAAGATAAAAATGTTCTATGTAGCCAAACGCTGTTACGCTCAGCGGTTTATAGTCCATCAGATTGCACCCTGATAATTATGACCATAAAATGAAGCTAGAATCACTGATTCAATGCAGCCAAATACCTATGGGGAGCCCTTTAATATGCCACATGGCATTGCAGCAAATTAGAGGAAGGCAAACATTCTTACACATCAGTGTAACACGTAGATGCCACATATAAGCAGATCGCCATTTGTGCGATTCCGCAAAGCAGAAAGCGCTTTTTGCAATGGTTTATACACAGCAGTGTTTATTTTGAAGGATTGTAACATTGAAATCCATCACCCTCTCATTGTTCTTGAAATTCAATACAGAGGTTCTCGCAGCTTCACTACTTCAAAGGCACTTCAAAATGCCCGTGGCACTGACGTCCCCACGGGCATTTTCAAATTACACCCCTAGTGAAAATTTCAATACATGTTTGTATTAGGCCAATAAATTCTTGTATTTCATGATACAAGATATTATTAGTGAAAGGAGCTTATATTAGTCTAGTACAATTCTTTATTAGTTTCCTGCCAGTCCAATAGAAATTTGGATCATATCATTGTATAGGTCTATTTTGTGGTACTGCATATACAGTGTAGACCGCTTATAACGTAAATCCCCAGAGTCACGAATATCTGCACTATAAGTGGTACCGCACTATAACGAAAGCAACAATTTTCAAGGCCCGCACATATGCAAAACATGTGCACCGAGCCGCCACGCATATGCGACAGTCGAGGAATGTGGCTAGAATGTTTGCATTCAATTTACAGTCGAATCTCGTTAATTCGAACACGCTTAATTCGAACTTCCGGTTTATTCGAACTGATGCTGTGGTCCCGTCAAAGTTATGTGTATTCCAATGGGCAAAAATGCCCGGTAATTCGAACGCAAAATTATTTGCGGCGGGTAATTCAAACATACCACGCACCGACAATGCTCTCGGCAGCGCGCCAAATCACGCAGCGGCGCCTCCGACCGGCATTGCTCTGGCACCGCCATAGAGTAAGAGCTTAAGAGAAACCCCTCAATGTCGCGCGCAAACAAAAAAAAAAAAAACAAAAAACGCGGTGGAGATTTCACCCTCTCTCAAATGGCAAGGTCACCGATTCTGCGTTGCACCAGAACATGCGTGTACGTGCTGACGTCTCAGCCACGCGTAGAAAATGGCAGCAAACCCTTCTCCTTTATGCTTCCTCTATTTTCTAGTCACGTGTTGACCTTGCACGCTGCGGCTGCGGCGCAGAGGGAAGCAGCCGGCATGGCGAGAATCACCCGGCATGGCAAGCTCATCACAACGTGTCCATGTACTGTGCTGTCCACCTCGTGCACAGATTTGGGCTCTAAATGCCTTTCACAAACATAGTCCGCCAATTGAAAAATGCGATCCTTTCTGGAGATTGCATGCCTCCATTGTTTAAATCATTATCGGATCTTGTCATAGAAAACAGCGAGAACTTCCTTTTCAAGGTTTGTACACCACATTCCAACAGGCAACAAAGCACTTTTTCCTCACTATACACTAGAAGCCTAACACATCGCTGCAAAATTGCACGCAAAATGACCAAATGCTTTCATTTTCCCAATTCGCACAATCTACAAGACAAGCCCTGAATTACCTGCGTCACCTATCAGTGAGTGCCAGAAACGAATGCTAGTTGCGGTGGCACTCTCTCCACGGCAGTCCCCGCACTGTTACTACACCTCTTTTATTCTTCCATTGTAAGCTGTAGTAAGCCTTCAGGACAGTAGCCAAATTCATTGCTATAACCAGTTGCTATAACTGCACTCCTCATATATATTGCTATAATTACTACATAAAATCCATATATGAAATAAAATGCTAATATAAATGTATATAAAATGTACGCACATAAGGATGCAGTGCCTACATATTGCACAGGGATAAAGAGCACGATCAGTGCTCCCACGCATCTACTGTATTACAGAGACAGATGCAACTAGAATTTGCCGATTATCAACAAAATGCTTGCAAGCCAACATAGCATCTCTGTTATTGCCATGAAAAGACAAACAGCAAAAATTAAGTGCAAGCATCAGGAAAAGACTGATCAGAACATCACTTGCGCATAATTACATGGGAGTTCAATGTGCAAGCACTCTGTAACCATGCAGTTAGTAAGCACGCATAGTCCTCAATGTACCTATGTTTTGGAGCCTGAATTAAGCAACTGTTACCAAAGCATGCAAACCTGGAAATACAAGGATGCATTCCAGTTGCTTTTGACTTGTTTATGTTTTAATTGATGCGGATAGCAATGAAATGGTTCTAACATACAGTCAACTGGACTGTGCTTTGACAATGATGACCTGAATTGTGTTTGGTGCATTGGCAAAAGGGATGCTAAAATCTTATGGGATTACGTACTATAAGGAATTGAAAGTGGCTGAACATTTTCTATATTGTAAAATACACTAGGACGCACATATTGTCAAGACGCTGCAATGAGAAACCAAAAGTGGACAAATTCAGCATGGTGCGAATGGCAGTAGACATACCAGGGCTGCTTTAAGGTTGCATTCTACTTGTTGCACCATCCTTTCCAAAGCAGCGGTTTCTTCACATTCTCTGGCCTGCTGCTGCGCTAGCTGTTCCTCCAAGCTCTTCAATCTGCAACCACAGCCAAGCATTGTTAAAAGTTGTGTCCAAAGTTGCGAATTCCAAGGTTACTACGCCTGGTATAGAGGGTAACATTTGCAATCACAAATGATGATTAATAGGGTTTTATGGCGCAAGGGGGGGGGGGGGGGGGAGGAAGGGAGATGCCAGGGACGCTCTGTTCAGGCTGATATAGTTTGATGCCATATTTTTCCATAGAACACTATATTAGAGCATGCATGGTGCATCTGCAACTATCAGCGACACCCTGAGTGTGAGTGCTTGTAACACACAGAAATACTATTGAGATAAACACGAAAACTGGCGGAATAAGACACTGCAGTGTTTGCCTGACGTAGTCGATGCTTCTTTTTGCCTTCTTGTGTACACGTCAATCTTTCTTATTTCATTTGCATGCAGGATTCAACTTCACGAACATAAATAATCCATGCACATAAGTGCATGAATTGATATCATGATCCTCTTTCATGCATAGGATCACCGATAATTTTAACTGGCACTTTTGTTTCGACATAAAATAAGTGGCAGCTGTTGCTTATATATTCGTATTTAAAAAGTGTTGAATGCGTGATGCAAAAATTAAAACTGCAGCCTGAGGCACGATTGGAGATCGTAGTTCACAGCGCACGTTCGGTTACGCCGCGCGCGATTAGCGTAGGCCGCGCCAAGCACATTGCATGGCCAACGTTGCTCCTGCACACTAGCACTCTCCCCATCCACGATGGCGCGGAGTTCGAATTATCGGCGGCGATACAGATTTCAGTGTAAATTAGCGGGATGCGTTACATATTGCTTTCAATACATTGTTGGATGGACCACGGCAGCTACTTCAAATTATCCAAAATTTCGAATTAACGAGTTGTTAATTAACGAGCTTTTACTGTATGAGACTACTTTAAAATAAGAAAGCAGCTCATCGCTCAGAAAGAATGCTGGGTGAAGAGGGATGTACTGACGATATGCAGGATAAAGGTACTTTTTACGCTGGGATTCTATTTCAGGACACTGAACAAGAACATGGAGGACTAATAATGTCGCCACACCTATCACATGTCGGAGGATCACTTCCAGTAATGAGGTAAGAGTGTGTTCCATAGGTATGTCCCATAATTAAGCTGCAAAGAAGAACTTCCTTGTGTCTTGTTGTTTTCTCGGATATCCATTTTCCTATTCTCGGTTTGATCATATGTAGCTTATTTAACACTTTAGTATCCCACTGCCTTTGCCAATATGTCTGCAACTCATGGTGCCAGAAAGGCTTTAGGTCTGTGGGAGGGATAGCTATGTTTGTGTCTGTATATTTAAAAACTACTGACACGGCACTTTCGTCTGCAGCTACATTGCCTTTTATGCCTCTATGATCAGGTACCCAGCATACTATGACTTGGTTTCCCATGGAAGCTAAGCATAACAAGTTAAAAACTGAATTCTTGTGTTTTCGTGGACTCATTAGAGCTCTAACGACGCTCAATAAGTCGGTGAACACCACTGCTTTCGGAACATTCATTAGCTTTATGTGTTTAAATGCTGAGAGGATTGTGTATGCTTCCGCTGTAAAAATACTTGTATGCGGATTTAGTGCACCAGACATAGAAAAAGTCAGTCCCAGAGCTGCATAAACAACACCAACAAGAGATTTGGGAGCGTCCGTGTAAAATTCTGCACATGAATACTTTGCCTGAAGTTTGAGGAAGTGCGAACAGATGTCTCAGGTGCACATATGGAAATCTCTATAAAAGACATCACACTCGGTAATCTGCCACTCCCAAGGCGGTGGAAGCCGACTGGGAGCCATTAGGACATTCTCTTGAAGTAGTTAACCCGTTTCTTCAGCCGACGCTTCTAAACACAGAGACAAAGAAGTCCTCACAGCCGATCGGTTTCGATAAAGCCTGGCAGCGGATATGTCGCTTATAGTGAAATGGCATGGGTGTTCTACATCTGCCTTTACCTTCAGGGAGTAGGATAAACTTAAACATGTTCTTTGGAGATGCGGGACCATTCAAACAACTCAATATACAGGCTTTCTACAGGGCTAGTCCTGAAGGCGCCTGTAGCAAGCCGGATACCCAGATGGTGAACGGGGCCTAACATCTTTTAAAGCACTAGGTGTTGCGACTTATAAACTATGGCTCCATAGTCAAGGCATGACCGTATAAGGCTTTTGTATAAGCTAAGGAGGCATCTCCTGTCGCTTCCCCATGACGCGCATGACAAGAGTTTCAGCCAATTCATAGCCTTCAGGCACTTCGTTTTCAGATACTTCAGGTGCAGAACAAAATTAACTTGCAGTCTAAAATTATGCCTAAAAATTTGTTCGTGGCTCACAGATAGTCATTCTCCCTTGAGATCTATCACGGGGTCCGGCAGTATCCCTCTTTAGGACGCACATGCTTTTTTGAGGGTTTAGTCTAAATCCATTCTCGTCCGCCCACCTACACAGTTTGTTTAGGCCAAGCAGTACCTGTCACTCGCAGATAGCAAGATTACAAGATTTGTAACCAATTTGGACATCATCCACATACACAGAATAAAACATAGTACACGGTATGACAGTATGGAGAGAGTTAATTTTTACAACAAATAAAGTACAGCTCAGCGCACCACCTTGTGGTACACCGGTCTCCTGTGTAAGTGGACAAGATAGGACGTTGCCAACTCAAGCACTGAATGTGCACTTCGAGAGATATAATTTTGAATCCTGTTCATTAAGTTTCCTTGGGCACCCATTCCGGCCAGATCACGAATGATTCCAAAACGCCAAGTGGTGGTGTATGCTTTCTCCATATCTATAAATACCGATAAGAAAACTATTTATACCCAAGGGCATCAGGAATATTCGTCTCGATGCAGACAAGGTGATCTGTTGTGGATCTACCTTCCCTGAAACCACAATGTAAGGGATCTAGCGTTTTGCGGCTTTCAAGAAAATGAATCGGGCGCCGGTTAGTCATTTTCTCAAAGAGTTTGCATAGGCAACTTGTTAGAGCTATAGGCCTATAACTGCTGGCCGACGTTGGGTTTTTGCCCTCTTTGAGAATAGGGAATTATTGCCTCTTTCCAGGCAGCCGCCATGCAGCCACCATAGAATATGGAGTTAAAAAGCAACAGAAGTGTTTTGTGGGTTTCAGGATGCAAGTGTTTGATCATGTCGTAAGCTAATCTATCTCTTCCTGGCGCCGACTTGTTACAACTCAGTGAGGCCTGAAACTCCGCCATGTTAAATGGATGGTTATATGATTCATTCTTTGTTATTTTCCGATCCAGGGGCAATCGCTGTGCTTGCCGCTGCTATCGTAGAAATGTATCTGTGTAATGGGCCGAACTGGAAACGTACTCGAAGTGGGCACCTAGAAAATCAGCCTGGTCTTCAAGAGCATTTCCCTGGGTATTTACTAATGGTAGAGGATAAGTTTGTCGGCCGTTTCATTTGTTAATCCAGGCTTTTATTTTGTCTGTGTAAGAGTTTATGCCTGATATGTATCTTTGCCAGCCTTCCCTTTTGGCACAGTGGCACATTCTTCTACCTTCAGTCTTTATTTTCTTAAAGTTCATTAGGTTTCCTGTGGTTGGAGAGTCACAAAGGTAGAACCCAAGCCTTATTTTGCTTTATTTGTGCTTCCCTACAATCATCGTTTCACCAGGGAACACGTCGTTTGAAATGCAATCCTTGTATTTCTGGGATGCATATGGACACTACATTCACAATAAATGCTGTGAAGTATGCCACTGCGTCATCGATGTTAAGTGTACGGAAGTCATCCCAGGTTAGGTGCGTGAGCTCTCTGTATCATTTCCAGTCGGCAGAGTCAACTTTCTACTGGGGAACATGGAAAGAGGTTTCATCATTTTTTGTTAACGTTAAAACGATTGGGATGTGGTCACTCCCGTAAGGGTTCTTAATGACATCTCACTCCAGGTATGGTATGA
Organism: Dermacentor silvarum; assembly: GCF_013339745.2. Classification (NCBI taxonomy): domain Eukaryota; kingdom Metazoa; phylum Arthropoda; class Arachnida; order Ixodida; family Ixodidae; genus Dermacentor; species Dermacentor silvarum. Next base: position 123,256,461 of record NC_051154.1, on the reverse strand, counting down.
GTGTACTTGATGCAATACTTGATGATGATGTGTGGTGTTTTATGGCGCAAGGGCCAGGTATGGCCAAAGAGAGCCATGACAAGTGGTAATGTAATCGATGAGCTGCTATGACGCACGCAATGAGTTTCTAATGGTAGATGTGACATGGCTGTAAAGGGGCCTAAAAACTGTCGCTGTAAATAGCGTAAAACATATAGGTAGTAAAATAATGATAGTGACTGAAGTGGCGTATGCAATGAGTATGAAATGTGCAACAAGGTTGTGGTAACATGTATTTAAAAATGAAAAGGTGATGCTTGACAACGAGTAGCACAACAGCCTCACCAGGTACCTTGAGTACAAGGGACCTGAGGCATGTGCTATAAACAAGGGTTGACATCGCAACAGCGGCCTCTCGCAGGAGGCCGTGCTACGAATTTCTTGGTCAGAATACGTTGAGCGTATGGATGTCACTTAAGAATGCTAAACAGATTTCATGTCGAAAAGCGGTTCTCTGCCTAGAAACAGTGTCAGGTGAAGCGGTATACACTGCCTATATGCTAAAGGGAAGTGTTTTTCCCTCTCGGCTTGTGCTTCGCGACATTCCAGGAAGACATGCTGAACACTGAGGGTGTTCCCACATCTACTACAGATTGGAGGTTCACCGCCAGTCAACAAAAAACTATGTGTACCATAAGTGTGCCCTATTCTGAGACGACAGAATAGGACATCACTTCGTCTCGAGTTGGTCAGTGATGGCCAGTGCCCTAAATGTGGCTTAATCACGTGGAGCTTAAGGATTTCAGCGTCCCACTTATGTTGCCAGTACGTTCTCAGTTTTTTCCGCAAATATGGCTTTAGGTCTATAACTGGAACAGCTATGGACAGGTTGCAAGATTTTGTATCTAAGGAAGTTGCCATTCGGTCTGCTAGCACGTTACCTTCAATACCTCTGTGTCCAGGCACCCAGCATACCGTTACATGTTGGCCAGAGGCATAAATAGTACATAGGAGTGAGAAAAGTTCTGTAATTACTGGATTTTTGTGTTTGCAACATGACATCAATGTTTTAACGACGCTTAACTGAGTCTGTATATATGACCGCCTTATGTAGTTTTAACTGCTTGATCTGTTTCGCAGCGCACCATAGTGCATACGCCTCTGCTGTAAAGATGCTTGTATGATGGTGAAGAACATCTGACTCCGAATAGGATGGGCCGACGGCTGCATAAGACACGCCGGCATGCGATTTAGACGCATCTGTGTAGTATTCTGGGCACGAGTACTTAAATTGTAACTCTCGAAAATGCATACGAATGTGGGCCTCTGGAGCGTGCTTGGTTACCTCAACAAATGACGTGTCGCAGTCAATGATCTGCCACAACCACGGCGGTAACGGCTTAGCAGGAGCCATTAGGCGATTTTCAAGAAGCGGAACGCCCATATCTTCGCTCATCCTCCTCACACGGAGTGAGAGTGGCTCTCTTGCTGCAGGCTTGTTATGAAAAAGTGTTGCAGAGGTCATATCGCTGATGGTAGCATAACAAGGATGGTCTTTATCAGTGTGTACTTTCAGAAAGTAATTAAAAGTAGAATATGATCGTTGTAGATCAAGGGACCATTCGTTCGATTCAACATAGAGGCTTTGAATAGGGCTTGTCCTGAAGGCACCGGTGGCAAGGCGGATACCAAGATGATGCACAGGGTCCAGCATCTTCAGAGCACTGGGGGTAGCAGAGTTATACACTACTGCGCCGTAGTCTAACCGCGATCGTACAAGGCTCCTGTAGAGGTTCATGAGGCATTTTCTGTCGCTACCCCATGTTGTGTGTGACAGTATTTTTAGGATGTTCATTGTTTTCAGGCACTTAGCTTTGAGGTACTTGATATGAGGAATGAAGGTTAGTTTTGTGTCAAGTATAATGCCTAAAAATTTCTGTTCAGTGTTGATTGGTATGCGTTGTCCATGCAGCATGATATCTGGATCTCGTATTAAGCCTCTCTTTCTAGAGAAAAGTATACATGTGCTTTTGAGAGGGTTTAGCTTGAAACCATTTTCATTTGCCCATTTTGACACTTTGTTCAGTCCAAGCTGAACCTGACGCTCGCATATTGCAAGGTTACAAGACTTAAATCCGATCTGCACATCATCAATATATATTGAATAAAACATTGAGGATGGAATGACTTTGTGAAGGGAATTCATTTTCACAATGAAAAGGGTGCAACTAAGCACGCCCCCTTGTGGCACACCAGTTTCTTGAATAAATGGGCGGGACAATACGTTACCAACTCTGACTCGAAAGGTACGGTTAGACAGGTAGCTTTCTATAGTGCTAAGCATATTACCTCAAATGCCCATGTGCGACAGGTCTCGTAAGATCCCGTACCGCCATGTCGTATCATACGCCTTTGCCATATCAAGAAATATAGACAAGAAATACTGCTTGTGTACAAATGCATCACGGATGTTTGCTTCGATGCGCACGAGGTGATCGGTTGTAGATCGGCCTTCCCTAAAGCCACATTGAAATGGGTCAAGCATTTTGTTCGACTCATAGAAATGTACAAGACGGTGATTGATCATTTTCTCAAAAACCTTGCAAAGGCAGCTCGTAAGCGCTATAGGCCGGTAGCTGGTCAGCAATGAAGTATCATTACCGTGCTTCAAAACTGGGACGACAATAGCTTCTTTCCATTTAGATGGAAGATACCCAGCAGCCCAGATGGTATTGAAAAGTGTGAGTAGTGTGATTTGCGTGTCGCAGTGCAAGTGCTTGATCATATCGTACATGATTCTATCCGGACCCGGTGCAGAGCTCTGACAAGCTGACAAGGCGGCTTTAAGTTCGGCAATACCAAAAGGACGGTTATAAGGTTGATTTGGGCTACATTTCCGGATCAGAGGCTTACGTTCTTCTATTGCTTTATATTTCAGGAAGCTCTCCGAATAGTGGGTGAAACTAGACACGCGCTCGAAGTGTTCACCAAGAGCGTCAGCCTGGTCTTCCAACTTATTTCCTTCTTTATCCACCAGGGGCAATGGATGAATTTGTTGTCCCTTAAGCCTCCTGAGCCCATTCCATACTTTTGCCTCCTGTGTGAATGAATTAATACCCGATAGGAACCTCTCCCAGCTTGCATTTTTAGCTTGTCGTCGCGTTCGCCTTCCCTGTGATTTTGTTTTTAAATTCCATCAAATTTTCTGCAGTTGGGGATCGACGGAGTATGCCCCACGCTTTATTTTGTTTTTTCCGCGCCTCCTTGCACTCATCATTCCACCACGGCACTCGTCTTTTGGATGAGCTACCGCTTGATTGTGGAATGAACTTGTTTGCTGCGTCGATGATAAAAGCGGTAAAATACGCTACTGCGTCGTCTATGCTAAATTCGCTGATAAAATCTCGTGATATAAATGTCGATTCTTTAAAAAGTTTCCAGTCGGCGGAGGCTAGTTTCCACCTAGGGACATGCGGAAGGGAGTTATGTTGGGCTACTAAGTTTAGTGTGATTGGAAAGTGGTCACTTCCGAATGGGTTTTTGATTACACTCCATTCCAAGTCGGGAAAAAGGGAAGCAGAACCAATCGCCAAGTCTATTGATGAGTATGAATTGTGATGAAGGTTATAATAGGTTGGCTCCTTTTTATTGAAGAGGCATGCACCGGAGTTCACGAGGAATTTTTCTATGAATCAACCTCTCGTATCGCATCGCGAGTCTCCCCACATCGTGTTATGAGCATTAAAATCTCCCACGAGTATGTAGGGTTCGGGAAGCTGATCAATGAGGTTATGGAAATCTGTTTTCTCGAGATGATGATTCGGGGGTATATAAATGGTGCATACGGTTACCAACTTACTGAAAAGAATTGCCCGAACTGACACTGCCTCTAGGGGCGTCTGAAGGGCGACATATTGACAAGCTACAGACTTGTCGGCAACTATTGCTACACCGCCAGACGAGGCGTTCGCCACGTCACGGTCTTTGCGGTAGATGGTGTATTGACGAAGAAAGTTTGTATTTGTGGGTTTCAGATGCGTCTCTTGAACACACAGCAACTTTGGATTGTGTTTGTGTAGGAGTTCTGCAATATCGTCGAGGTTGTGAAGAAGTCCTCTGACATTCCACTGTAGTATTTGTGTCTCCATAATGACAAATGTGTTTGTGCTGTGTGTTTAAGAGATGAAGATTAGCTCGCGGGGCCCTTTGCAGGCGCCGTGACACGAGATCTTTCTTTTCTGGAGCGGTCGAGAGAATCTCGCCGCTCCTTAGGCGCTAGTGGCACCGTCTGGCCAGTTGTGTCCATTGCCTCTTGGGGGGCGCTAGACACGCGCTCTTGCGAGCGGTTCGTTTGACGTGAAAGCCTCGTCTCGAGGGACGAGGCCCTGGAGGCCACCAGCCCGGAGGTTGATGGTCCCTTGTTCTGAGATGGCGGAGCAGCGCTAGCCGCAGCCGCCGAGGGGGCGGATGGCGTCACCGCCGGCTCACTCTGTGTGGACCGGACAGCCGCCGGGTGCCGCGGTGGCGCTGCCCCCTGACGCGCCACCTCGGCAAAACTGACTTTAGGCAGGTATGACACCCGCCTGCGAGCCTCTTTGAAAGTTATGTTTTCCTTTACTTTGATCGTGACTATTTCTTTTTCTTTCTTCCAAGACGGGCATGACCGCGAGTATGCGGCATGCTCGCCATCACAATTGACACAGTGTAGAGTGTTCTCACATGTTTCAGAGGCATGGTCTACGGAACTACATTTAGCACATGTATGTCGGCCTCGGCAGTTCTGGGAACTGTGGCCGAAACGCTGGCACTTGAAGCAACGAAGAGGGTTTGGTACATAGGGTCTAACCCGTAGCTTTAAATAGCCTGCCTCGATTGTCTCAGGCAGGATGCTTGAGCCAAAAGTTAGTACTATATGCTTGGTTTTGATCTCTTTGCCGTCCCGTCTTAGCATGATTCGTTTAACAGTGATCACGTTTTGTTCGCTCCAGCCTTCCAACAGTTCAGCTTCTGTCAGTTCCATGAGGTCATCGTCGGAGCCTACACCACGGCTGGTGTTCATAGTTCGGTGTGGGGATATTGTCACTGGGATCTCCCCAAATGACACTAGGTTAGGAAGCTTTTCGTGCTGTTTTACATCGCAGAGTTCCAAAAGGAGGTCGCCGCTAGCCAATTTCGACGCTTTGTAGCCTGCTCCAAGAGCTTCGGTCAGACTTTTCGAAACGAGAAAGGGTGAGATCATTCTCACCGTCTTTTCGGGTTTATCGGAATGGATAACATGAAATCTGGGGAAGTTTTGCAATTTGCTGCCATTGAACTGAAAAATATCTTCGGTGCGCCCTCGTTTGTGAGAGCGATCAGGGAGTCGGGGGAATGACGATAAAGCCATAAGGTAACAATGATTTCGGTAGCTATGCCAGCCGCCCACCACCGAGCCCAACAAGGGGACGCTACAAGACCCGAAAGAGATGCAGACGTCAGCTGTACATAGCCACTATAACCTAATATAATAGACCCAAGGATGGATAAACTACACCAGGTTAACCCTTGCAGCCTGGAAAATTGGAAGTAAAGCGAAGTGAAGAGAAGACAGGAGAGATGGAAAGTGAGAGAGAAAGACGAAGGTTGGAGGGAGAGAGAGACAGGAAAAGGCAACTACCGATTTCCCCCGGGTGGGTCAGTCCAGGGGTGCCGTCTACGTGAAGCCGAGGCCAAAGAGGTGTGTTGCCTCCGCCAGGGGGCCATAAAGGTCCAAACTCCCGGCTTCGGCTCAACCTCCAGGATCCCCTTTTCCCCGGACACGGCTAAGCCGCGCACGGTTAAGCGCGGGAGGGTCCAACCCCCATGTGCTCGGGTCCGTGGTGACGCAACACACCAAACGCCTGCTTACGCAGACGCCCCTGCGGGCCTTGATGCAATACTTAAATCTATGGATGAGCATGTTTTGTTTGCCATGCTGTAGAATGTGGGTTCTTTTCTGTTTAGTAAGCATGCACCTGTGGAGAAGAGGAAGTTTTCAATTAAACATCCTCTCGCGTCACGAGAGTCACCCCACAGAGTGCTATGTGCATTTTTATTTTCAACAATATATGGTTCAGGAAGATCAGCGATAAAGCTTAGAAAGTCTGCTCTGGAAAGTTGATCATTCGGAGGGATGCATAGAGAACATATGGTCAACAACTTCTGAAAGAGCACCGCTCGGCCTGCAACTGCCTCAAGGGGAGTTCGAAGAAGTAACTGCTGACAAGCAACACCTTTGTCCACTATTATTGCAACACCACCCGACGAGGCGAGTGCGTCATCGCGGTCTTTTCGAAAAATGCCTAGGGGAAGTTTCTTTGTGTTGAATTTTAGATGTGTCTCCTGAACACGCAGCACCTTTGCATTGCATTTGTGTAGAAGTTTAATGTCATCGAGGTTGTGGATAAGACTTCTCATGTTCCAGTGTAATACTTGTGTATCCATATTGTTAATGTTTTTATGCTGTGTATCAAGAGGAGTCAAGTTGGCTTACGGAGCCTTTCCAGGCCCCGTAATCCGCAGTTTGTCATTCTTGGAGCGGTTGCGAGAATCGCACTTTTCCCAAGGCACTGGCTGCGCCATCTGGCTTGGAGTTGTGTCCACTCCTGGGAGCCGCTGGACTTCCGTTCACTCAAGCGGGGTGTTTTCAGGGTAGGCCTTGCCTTGAAAAGCAAGGCCTTGGAGGCCACCAACCCAGAGGTTGATGGGCCCTCTTTCAGAGATGGTGCAGCAGCGCTGGCTGCTGCCGCCTGGGGGGCTGGCAGCACTGCCGCGGCTACACCCTTTGTGGGCCCGGCCAATGCCGCAGTCTGCTGTGGCATTGCCCCCTTATGCACCACACCAGCATACCGTGCGGTATGAAAGAAGGAAACACGCTTCCGTAGTTCTTGGAAAGTTGGAAAGATATGTTTTGTTTTACTTTTAGTGTGATGATGTCTTTTCTTTTTCCACGTAGGGCCGGATCGAGAATATGCTAATGGTCACTATCGTAGTTTGGACAGTGGAGTGTGCCAGTACAGTTGTCAGAAGCATGTTTATGGTCAGCACATTTTGCGCATGTCAGTCAACATCGGCAGTTTTGTGAGCCATGGCGAAACCTTTGGCATTTGAAACATGTACGCGCATTTGGGATGTACGGCCTTACTTGGATTTTAGTATATCCTGTTTCAAGGGTCTCTGGGAGAGTACTGGAGCCAAATGTAAGGATTAGATGCTTCGTGGAAATTTCATTGTTGTCTCGTTTAATCTTTATTTGTTGTACTTGTGTCATGTTTTGTGCTTTCCAGCCCTTCTAGGAGCTCTTTTTCGGTCAAGTTCAAGAGGTCTCCATTAGAAATTACTCCTCAGGATATGTTCATCAATCGGTGTGGGGTCAATGTGAATTGTACATCCCCAAATGCTATGAGAATGGAGTTTTCCATGCTGGTGCTGGTTGCAAACCTCAAGGAGGAGGTCGCCACTGGCCATTTTCATGACCTTGTAGCCTGGAATTAGTGTATCGGCTAGAGATGTGGCAACAGTGAAGGGCGAAATCATTCTGACGGTCTTTTCAGGGTTCTCACTATGAATAACCTGAAATCGCAGGAAGCTTTCGTTGCGCTGGCCAAAAAACTGCAACATTTCTTTGGTGCGCCCTCTTTTGATAAGAGGGTGATCAGGCAGGATGGGGGCAGATGACCATAAAGCCATAAATTTTTACTCAATTTTTGTGATTATCTCAGCCACCCACCACTGAGCCCAACAAGGAGGACGCGACAAGACCTGAAGGGAATGCAAACGCCAGCTGTACATAGCTACTATAAACTAATACAAAAGACCCAAAGTTGGATAAACTACACCAGGTTAATTATTGCTGTTTGGAAAATTGGAAGTAAAACAAACTGAAGAGAAGACAGGAGAGGTGGAAAGTGAGAGAGAAAGATGAAGGTTGGAGAAAAGGACACGAGAAGGCAACTACCGATTTCCCCTGGGAGTCCGAGGGTGCCGTCTACGTGAAGCAGATGCCAAAGAGGTGTGTTGCCTCCGCCAAGGAATCATAAAGGTCCAAACACCCAGCATTTGCTCAACCCCCAGGATGCCCTTTTCCCCAGACACAGCTAAGCTGCTCACGGCTAGACACGGGAGGGTCCAACCTCCATGTGCTCGGGTCCGTGGTGTCGCGACACACCAAATGCCTGCTGACGCAGACGCCCTTGCGGTTGAAAGTACAAATTTGTTTCTCTGATAGCATAATACGACCTGTAGGTTTGGCTCAACTGCACAGGCTTTTTGAAACGGAACATGAAAGAAAAAATATGTTATTAACTGCATGTAACTTATTTTAAGTGTACATACAGCAATGATCATGGTACCTGTAGGCTTTTTTGGCTTATTAACACTTGCTAAATATTAAACCCACTCCCCCAAATGTATTGCACTAAGATCATTACACATCATTTAATTTCGTACTGTGTAACAATATTTTTACAGGTAGAGAGATAAATAAAAATATATTTACAAATAATATACACCGTATAGCTTAATAGCCAGCATGGCGGACAGTCAGTCCTCTTACTCACAATGACTAACATCACGGTTATAATTACTTAAGACTTAGAGAGTGACTCCAACCTTGGAGTCACTAAGTCTTAATCAATTTTCCCAACCAGACAGGTAATTCTGTCGAAATGTTTAGCTTCATGTTATAATTACTGAACTGTGGCAATATATTTCACAAACACATGATCTAAAGCAGTGAAACATGGCAACTTCAGCACTTTGCAACAAAGGTAAACTATTCTGGTTAATTCATAAATAGAAGCCATGCGTTTTAACATGCCTGTAAAGACACCGACTTTAAAAGAGCCCAAAAACATAATTTAAAGTTGTGTATGAGAAGGTATGGCATCATAAATATCCAAGAGCAAGAATCTTTGAAATTATTTTGTACAAGTAGAGTTTTAAGGCCATTAGAACTGGCCTATCGCTGCATCAGAGGGTTTCCTTTTTATTTTGCTGTCCTAACTATGACAGAAAGTGGCATCTACACCAGCAGAAAATAGTACTTGCAATGCTCTACCCAGCGGCATGTCGCACTGCACTTTATTTTTTATGTCCTTACATGCCTTAAACAGCTACTGCGGGTTTTACGTGAGTGACTCCGGTATTGTCACTCGATTCACCTTCTCCCCTGCTTTACGTACCCTGCTTAACCTTTGACCCCATTTTTACATTTTATTGCGATAGCAATTATATGGACACTCAAAAGCAGATTTCTGCCGTCGGCGTCGCCGTAGCCGTCGCCGTCGCCGTGAGGTTCCGTATGACGTCATTTGGAGAAGAAATCGTCGCCGCGCGCCGAACGCTGTATGTGCAAGTGAAAGGGCGCGAGGGGCGCGTCTTTCACGGGGAGTGAACGCACGCCGGAGAACAAACGCGCGTTCCGCGCCGTGCTCGCTTAAGGGCTGCAGAAGTAGGCGTCTCTTTTCTCCTTTACAATCACCATATATGTAGAGCAAACGCACCTTCTTCCGACGCGCGAGAAGCCGTGGGGGAGGGGGAGGGAAGGGAGGCGACGTTTAGCTGCGGCACCAAGTGCCTATTTATATCACAGGCTCCGGCAACAGTCACCAACGCCGCACGCATTTTGAGCGAACGCGGGCAAAACGCCGATGGCGTCGACAACAGTTCTGCGTGTTGCCAATGCTGCTGCATGTCCAAGTTTATACAGCTGATAAAGCTAATATCATTACTCCGTATAGCTCTCTACAAGTTTGCTATCGCAATTGATGCTTCGCCTTTCAGGTGAAACTGCGACCACTTTTTTTTATTTACACAATTCATGACAATATAGATCTTGTTAACAGCCATTCATACATGACACTGCCAAAATTACTAAAATTATGCATACGGAGCTTGAAAGGGTGGTAGGCTTTCAAATGGCAGTTGACTTTCTACTGTGCTTACAGGAGTAATATTGTCATATGTGGTTCATTATTTATGACTGCATGACGAAGTCATTGAGCAGGTTTATTTGCTGCATTCAGAAAGCACTTCAGGGCCATTCCTCAAAACTTGGAATTTTTAAATTATGTCAATCACAAACTTTAGGTTACACATAGCACAAATGAGAGCCATAAGAGCCATAAAGCCCCCGAGGTAAATAAGAACCATGTTTACCTTTTCGACTGTTCTTTGTTGACCTTCTGTGCTTCTTCAAGATGCCTTTGCAACTGTTTGTTCTTTTCTTCAAGCCTCTCAGTAAAATCCTGGGCAATTAAGGGGGGGGGGGGGGAAGGGGGGGGACCAATAAATAAAAAAGACAATGAAGCACCATACACAAATAGTTATGGGAGGGTAGAACTTTGGTCCAATCAGCGATGCACTTTTAAGAAATAAAGCACAGTGCTCAAAGACAGTAAAACAAGTGAGATGACAGGCACCAACTAACAAGTTTGTTCTTTGACCTTGACAAACAACCCACTTTGACAAATAAATACCACATGCACCACACTTTGCACTATTGAAGAAAGTGTATCAAAATAAACCTGATAATATAAAGGGGAAAAAGGCAAAAAAAAAAAAAAACATTAACCCTTGTATTTATGCTAGCACAGTGTTTCAAATAAATCATTAGTTAAAGTTAGCGCATGTGTTACATCTTCCTTCTGTCCTTGTTTTTTGCACTTTGCTTGCAGTATGTCGTACCAACAAGGCCAAATTTCTACCCTTCTCAAATTTAACCCTTTACCTCCCAATTTTTTTTTTATGTACTCAAGATACCAATGTTTAAAAATGCTTGATGGAATCGGTACACTAAATAAATGCCAGAAATATATTCAGAACAATATATTTCTTTGGAGAACACAAAAATAAATTTATTTTAGTTTGAGAGAAAGTTGGTTTCACCACATTGTCTAAAGTTGTTTTTACGAATGGCAGTGAACTAAGTTAACATCACAAACACGACTTCCCTGCACTGTGAGGGTTGCGATGAACCTCACTCAGTGCGGTACACCTCAAAACATATGGTATTAGAAAGAGTGCCACTCCACTGACTTTGTGCCGTGTTTGGGTTTCTTTCTTCTTGCTCTTGCTCTCATCTTTGATCTACCTTTTGGAGAACACAAAGTAGTGCATTGCAGGCTTCTCGCATTTAGGTGTCGCAGGGAGGTATACTGGGAAGTGACGGGTGATGAAGCACCTAGCGAGTATGTGGAATTTCCCCTTTGGCATATCTCTCATAATAAATTTCGAGAAGCCAATGCTTCAATTCAAACACAAGTGATTTGTATATATATTTTTTTTTTGCAAGATACTAAATGCATCAAAGATTGACACATGAAGGCAGGAAATTGTTTACATCAGCGTGTGTCCATTGTCTGTGTAGCGAGATGTCTCTTTCATGGGACATTCAGAGATGAGATAGAGAAGCTATGGAGAAGCTTCGTAATACCATTGTAACTTTCAGACTATAAGTTTAAGATTTCTTCCTTTTCTGAGTCATAAAGAACTATACTGCTCATTTTAGGTGCTTTCGTTAAGGCAAGTGCCATTCATTACATGTGGCAGCCAACGATGATGATCAAACCATTTTCCTTGTTGCCAACATTTAAAATGCTTATGTCAATATTTCTATTTTTTGCAGCACTATCTGTGACCGAAAAAGTAAACTAAATGCATGAACATGCTCAGACTGCCTTTGGTAAGATAAAGTGGCCCTTTTTATCATCCACTGTAGCAGGTGTACAAAACATGTGGATGACTTCGGCTCATCTACAAAAAGTAAAGGGTTAAAGTAACGACTTCAAATAGTGTTTACTACACACATCCCCTAATGTGTACCTTCAACAGTAACAATCACCAATGAGGTGCATGTGAAGATTGCTTGAGAAAAATGATCAGACAATAAAGTAGCTCGCCACTGTATCAGACACTCCCATACAGCCTTGGCTAAGTTGCACTTACATTCATTCTTGTTTGCTAATGCCACATGCTAGGTTAATAAAGAATGTTTGGTCCTATATTTTGGATGTGTGCACATCAAACTTTCGACTGACCAAAATCAAGCTCAGTGAAAATACAGAATGACAAACTTTTCGATTGTAGGTTAAAAGTGCTACAACATGCTCTTACAACTACTTCTCACATAAGCCTCTTAAATCAGCCAGTATACGTACACCGAAAAAAAAAAAAAATCATAGCAGACCTGTGAGACCTCACAGTATTACAACCCACCCTTCAGTGGAGCTGTTGTTATTACAAAGCATATAATTAACCTATGCAATAAAGTTTGCACGCAGATCATCTATAACATGTTCACCATCCTCATGCAAATTGAAATTCATGGCCCCATTTTCTCCCAGCACACCAGACAAACATTGTATGTGCTTTGTATAATGCTGCAAAAGAAGGAGAAATTTATCATTTAGCAATTAACTCCAAAACCATAATTAACCTACAGATTTCAAACATGGCGACCCCATCATTCCTAACATACCTCTCTTTCCCTCCAGATGAAAACTCAGTGGAACATTGTTCCCACACCAAGAAAGCGTGCATATAACGCTTGTATAATGCTTTCAAGTGCTGGTATTGCTAATTCTCTCTAAAGTCCATTATTTCACACACTTCACCAATAGCATGTCCCCATATATCCTATAAATTGAAATCCAGGGCAACATTTAGTCTTCCCAGGACCCAGGACAAATATTGCATGCACTTTGGACAAATATTGCGTGCCTTTAAAGAGGGAGGAAACAAGTATTTGGCCATTTTCTCCAAAGCCAATAATTAACCCACACACTCTTTAATATTACCCACATGTCGCCCTTAATATGCCTTCTATTCCCTCCAAATTTAATCTGGGTGAAACATTTAGATCTTTCAGGACACCTAGAAACATGCATATAATACTTTTCAGCACTTCTATTCACACTAACAGCATCTTCATAAAGTAAATGCCACATGGCTGTTGGTGGCAATAGTTGGCTGACCTATACTTTCTTGTGTTAGGGTGCACTAGGTGTCGTTCTACACCAAGTTTTGTAAAATGTTCCCAGACATTTTTTTCTGGTTTATCCAGCCACCACATTCTAAATTTTATAATACCTGGCCACATTGTATGGGCAACTAATAGTGCAACTCCATGGAATAAAAACAAAAAACAAGCGGCTAGGCTAAAGCAGACTGTACTGCACTTGACAAAGAGTCACAATTATTTATTAAAACCTAGGTGCCTGGAATTTTAATTAAATAGTGGAACATAAATGGATCCAGTTAAAAATAAATGTACATCATTGTTAATCGCCCTTAGTTAATAACCATTACAAAAAGAAGAGTGTCAATAACCTTGAAGAAATTCAAAGGCTTGCAGTTTGCTTCATCAACAACAGTTATAACAGGTGGTTATCGCCTAACAACCCCATGAGGGCTAATAATATTGTCACTCCTGAAGTACACAGAAAACTAGCAAGATTGAAATTTCTTTACCAGCTAAGGCATTGGCTAAATTCTGCATCTTACCTGCTACCACTGTTACCTAGAAATAGTCCTTGGTATCATCACCAGCACAGTTTAACGCCTGTATTAACATGCACGAATAATTGCAAGTACTCCTTTTTCCCAGAGCAACAACAGATTGGAAAATTTACCACCCGACATAATCTCGTCACAGAATGTACAGGCATCATTTGAGAAATTTCTTAGTTTGTAGTATTTGCGATTCAACTTACTGTTAGTTGTTTCCATATATTTCTCTATCAATTGTACTTTCATATGTTTACTTCAGGTATTATTAAGCATCTTCAATTGCTGCGAATGCAGCATATAACTTTTCATAGTGTTGCTGCCTAGTTTCTTGTGGCTAAACAAAAGATTTGTGGGAGAGGTTTACCTTTAACATAATAATGTGTGAAGACTAGCACAAAAATTTACTGATAACTAAAACATCTCACTCACCCTGTCTATCTGGTACTGTGCCTTAAGACCTGCATCAAGAGGTTCTTGAAGCCAGGCAGGTTCAGAAACATTTACTTGGTCAGTGCTAGAGGAGTAGCTGCCATCTGCATCACTTGGGGAAGGCCGCCTGGCTGGCACTGAACTCAGATGTGCAATTATGTCCAAAGACTGTGGTCGTTTTATGTGTGCCACTGCTTTTTTTCAGGCAATGACAGCATATGAAAAATAATAAAGGTAAACTAATCATTAGCATAATAGTAATCACAATAATAACTGCAGCAATGAGTATGCTTGGTACATGCATAACAGCAGCAGTGCAGTCTTTAAAACTACTTTTTGCAGCTGGCGAGGCTGGTAGTACACTGGAGAATTTGCGTGGCGCTTTGTTTATGGGCTTCACATCTCAAAATTTGAGAAGTAAACAATTTGTGTTCTTATTTTACCTAATAATTGGAGAGAAATTAGGGCTTTACCAAAAGCCATTCCAGTAAATGTTTTCATTTTGATTATTTTATGAGCAAAAGGAACTGACAATAAGCACTCCTCTTTTACAGAACGTAAAATGCCTTATTTTTACAAATCAGGGCCAAGGTATTGTAAGAATTATTTTCTTTATCCTTTTCATTCTATGTGATTGGCTTGCACACCACGTCGCAATCATCATTAGGATTCGTCACTTTGTGCAACAGATAAAGAATAGAATCGAGGGAAAAGGAATCGTTACAAAATACAGCCCCAATTAAAGCTTGCTACAAATAAATGCTCTTCCATTCACAATATTTTCTCTTTATTAAACTTTGCTCATGCATATTGCTATAATCATTTGTGGTGGCATTCTAGTGCACCATTCCACATTCCTGAGAGAACACAATTAACAGCAAAGCAAACAATTGCAATCACGTTCAAGCTATGCAACGTGTAGCAACAAGCTATGCAACTAATCTCATACAGTGTTTATGTTTATCTACCACAAATGTTACAACCACAATATCATGGAATTTTTAAGTTTATTCACTACACCCCTCACAATTTATGCCGAAATGCAAGTACCAAATCGGGTAGATGCACAGGGTGAGACATCTATGCAGCGATGTCACAAGAACAAGGGCGATGTATGATGCTTGTCGAGAGAAGAATGGGGATGACAGGTGTATGCACAAAGTAATATGTATATCCAGCTACATTTAAGGATTCTATCTCTCTTGTGTCACAAAGGTTCATACCCATTCTGGAGGATTGGCCAAGAATGGGCACAGACCAAGTGGTACATACTCAACGGCTAAATCAAAGAAAATCAAGCAAGTCAAGGAATCCGTTGAGTACAATGTGCTATTCCATGAAAGATCGGTGTGCCTACGATACCCGAGATACCCATGAGCTGACGTTATATGTTCAGATTTTATGTAGATTTCTTTTTTTACACAGAACATTGGGGTCAGTTACTGGCACTACTTTGTCAAGCCCATTTGCTGGTACCTGCAAAGAGGCTTATATAACCGTGTTTCACCATTTTTCAGTGGTGCCCAACTACGCTTGTAATTATGCATACCAGGTTTGAATACCAGCACACGAAAAAGAATGCAATGTCATCAGCATAAACATACCTGATGATGCCACGTCACAATGGAATGGAGCCAAGTAAAAGATTAAACAAAACAAGCCCATGAAGGACCCCTTACAACTACATAAACTTTTCCTCTCCCTACAAGCACTCCTTTGAAAGCAGAAGAAATCCCTATCCCTTAAAAATTTTAAAAACTACGCAACAAGGTACCAAGGAAGGCCAATAACTAGCAACCTATCCTCGATGATCTTGAGCTAAACACTAGGACAGGCTTTAGAAGTATACGAGATTGCTTAAGCACAGCATTTACTGCTTCATTGCACAATGTTCATCCAACTCTCAAAGTCAGAATGAGCCACCACAGAAACATTCCGTGCCCAAAACTAATATGACAGGGCCTAATAGATGAATTGTGGACACAAACTTCATTATGTGGGAATGCAACACCATTTCTATCAACTTAATAACATTTGGTGCAGATGAAACTGGCCCGATATTGTCTAGCATGTGCCCACCGCTTAGCTTTTTCAGCAACAGAATATGCCTGGCAAAGAGTTAATTGGAGGAAATACCGGTAGCTGCAATTGAATGAGTAACAAGAGCTGTTGCAGTGGCATTGCCAGTTCTTTTCTTGGCTCTATCAGCATGACCAATGCCTCTTGCATATATCTCAAATCTGGATTTTATTCCCTCTAGATGGGCAGATAGAATAGTCTATCGGATGAGCTCCTCCACATCACAAAGATATTTTTCTGAATCAGGAGGCCAGTCACTAAAAGAGTGGCCATCTCCAAAAACACAGCCGCAAAGCTCTATTTGCAGCTTCCAGCACTATGTCAAAAGTACCCAAACATGAGGGCGTGTTGTAAGGTTTATACCCAGAAAATTACTGGACAGACAATTACTTCTTCTGAGGGGCATGATACCTGCAAAAGTTGCTACAACTGGAAAGCAAGTATTAAAAAAAATGTAGTTACAGCAGTAGGACACCAGCCACTGAGACATTCTCTAGCACCTCAGAAGAGCTTAAACTGGAATCAATGCTGTGTATTACTCTTCATGGTGTAGGTCAGTTGAAATGAAGGCATTCAGTGGGTGCTTACGAGACCACAAAAGAGAAAAGGCTTTCTCCATTGTTGCCATGTGACCTTGTGGCTGTCCTGGCAATAAATCCCCATAAACTTTCAAAGTTGGAGGTTAAGAGTGCACAGATTTATGATATTATATTCCTGCTAAAGAATCTGAAGATCAAGAGAACTGCAAGGTCATACCATGGAAACATGTGACACAACAACCACACCTTCCACTCTTATCAGACCTTTGTGAGGACCGCTGCAAGTTCAGCAGCAAGTGTTGTACGAGGGACAACTGCAGCAACATTGTGACAGAAAGAAGTGTGTTGTAGTACCGACTATTGCCAGCCAGGACTCGAGCCTGGACAGTCCTACAAATTCTGCCCACACAAGGCTCCACTTTAGTGCAACATACAGCATAGAATTAAGGACACAGACACAAAACATTGTTATTTTGTCTCCACAATCCAGTTCAGCTAGTTCAGTAGAAACTCCTTTGGGGCTCCAGCTATGCTACAGGATGAGCCCAGAAAATGCTGCAAACAGCTCAACCACCATCCATGCCACTGAAGGATATTTGGCCAGAAAACGTTTACTGGGGGTATAATTTAAGATGACATACAAGCAGCTACTGAGCCTGGCTGATGTGCAGGCTAATGTGTTTGAGGCCAATGTGGATACACTGCTTTTCCAGGTCAGGACTGCCATAGACTGCCCGAGTGTGGATTTCTCTGGCAAGCTACTTTTTACCAGCAACAACTTGGGCATTCATGACAGTTCAAAGGTCCAACATGCCCACCTACTTCCCCATCTTCCCCCGGATCAAAGGGGATGTCTGTGTCAACAATGTCACTCTCACAATGTCCCAGAGTGAATGTCAAGTAACTGTACAGTTACTGTTCCAACTAAAACTGCTGGCTCCTCTGGACTCAATATTGCACAAAGGTGGCATTTCACAGTGGATGTATTACAATATCAAGTTAAGGGCATCACTTGCCCGTTTTGTCCAGAATAAATCCAGAGTAATATGTTGCCTAGAGCGATGCCAACCAGAAGGTGTAGAATTTGCAATAGAAGCCTGGTGCATCTGTTTCACCCATAACCTGCAGTTTCATCTTCACAATAATAGATGGCACCAACCACTACTCAGATCCTGCAAACTCCACATGATTTCCTTGCATTGCAGTAGGCAGTGCAAGCTAAGAATTTAACCTGGATGAAACAGACAACCAATGCACTCAAACAAGGTATAATAATTCACTCACTGCAAAAAGTCACCTTTTTGAGGAATCTGGTGAGATACTGAAAAATGAAATTTCCTGAGAAAAAAGGCTTACAGATCCACAGAAATACATGCTCTGCAACATGAGAAGTCACCCATGCAAAAACTTAACACGGGACAATATAAAATTTGGAAGGACAACTCAGTTCAAGCACAGTGGCTCAAAGGTGGATGAATAAGGCGACCTGAAAAGAGAATTAATTGACCAGGAAAATCCAAATCTAGGCAAGATAGAAATATTGTAAAGCTATTTCAAGGCTTCTGCGCAATGTAAGATACTATAGCCACATTAAAATGTAAGTTTAGAAAACAGTTGCACAACCAGCAATGCAATTGTGTTGGATCTCATGTGCGCACAGATGAGATCCATATTATGCTGATTACATAACATTAAAAATGTCAAATTGGCTAAAATGAGAACGCGTAGACAGATAGGCGCAGCAACAAGGAAAGGTAGAGTTGAGAATGACTACCTCCAATGTATGGTCAAATTAAGTCGCAGGCATTGAAGCCAAAGCAGCCAAAGGTCAAGAAAAAATGACAGCTTGTCTGGTTACGCAACGAGAATAGGTGAGGCGTGCATTGGCAAAAGGAAACACAATCAGCTCCAACAAGAGTAAAAATTATTTGAAACACCAGATACTCTGGATAAACAGCAGCCAAAGACTTAGATAGGGCGAAGTGGAAGAATAACATGAAAAATAGACCCTCAAATAGAAATGGGTCATAGGTGAGAGTGCTGCGCTGAAGAGATGCTAAACTGAAGGAAGCAGAAATCTGAATTTATGAGGATAACGTATGGCAGGAAAAATACGAAGTAGCATGCGAGAGGTGGGTCCTTCGAATAACACGAGTGCTCAGCTTAATCATTTCATTCCTGCCAATCTGCGACTACAGATAACCTTTAATACCGCAGACAGGCGAAAAGTATGATCCATAAAAACTATTGAAACGTGTCTACACAGCTGTCACTCAAAAACAACACATTTTTAGTGCAGTAAAGCTACGGTGGGAAACGCGCTAATAAGCATACCTTTTGGCTTATCGTCTACGACAACAAGACATTTCCGACGAGTTTGGAGCACATACTGACCACAAGTAATTAAATCCCCGAGCTCATTTGGAGCGTATTCAGATGTAGACGTGCTACGCGTATTAACAAAGCGCTGAAAGGAAAATGGGTTGGCATCAGCGCTGGTAGCACCCCGCTCTTCTAATTCATCATCGCTGGGAGCCGCCATATTGCAGCTGTTGCCGTTGTTGCCAATGCATGTAGCCAAGCCCCAAGCAATGCCCCAAGCCACACTATCAGTTGAGGTAATGGTAGGGTGGCTAGCACCCTAGTGATGGTAGGGCCACAGAACACCTATGTAGGGCAGTAGGGTGCCTCGATGCGCTCGCTCGCCTACGCGGGCGCATCGAGGAACTTTATAGGTGATACCACGTGACCACGATGCCAGGTGATTACGATCAGTTACGATTTTACGATCACCTGGCAATGCATAGGGACCATGCACATGTGGGATCGCATGGCAGGTTGGCAAGGCACGGCAGGTTATGCGTGGTAAGAAAACGAAGGCAATAAACTTTTACTTCACAAAAGTTGCATTTCGTTTCTTTTTTTCATCACGGCGAAAATGCGATGGCTGAACGAACTAAACGTGCTACGTGGCTTCGTTATCGCTGGTAGCAAAGCCTGGGTGGCCTAGGCTCGACGTCGCGCTAATATTTAATGTGCGGCCTTCCTCATTGCGGCACTTATGAAGTGTGCTAACCGCACGCTGATACATTTGAAACCGTATTCCACTCCTTCCGTTAAGGAAGAAGATAAATGCATGGATATATCTGCTTGAAAATTGCAGGATACTTTCGTGTGATAGCGCAGTCGATGTTGTAACAGAGCACGTGTGTGAAAGGGCGCGAATGCGTGGAGAAACCGTTGGTTTTCTGCCAATTTTGAACACGTTCTTCCAACACTTCCACCGACAGCTGTGTGAAACCAGCGCTCGCAAGAAAAATGCATCTAAAATGTTTCGTGCGTCGTGCAGTTACACCTCAGTGGGGTATGTGTACTGTTTTTTTCTAAATGTCTGCAACTTCCACCGCGTCGCTAAGTCATATCGCGCTTGTTACAAGTGCACGACTACTGATTAAGCGCGCGCGTGTCCACACCGGTGGACACGCGCGCCGAATGTCCACACCGGTGCAAAATTTTGAAACGACTTTTTCGGTTATTTCCCCTTCGTGGTTGGCTCGCACGCTGCTGTTATCGCTGTGGTCGATCACCGTGCAACCAACCGATGATAAGGGATGATTAGGCCCGAAGGAAAACAATCGTTACAAATACGCGGCATATTTGCTTTCGAAAGCACGGCTTTGACCTGCAAAGGCAGGAACCTAACTAGCTTTTCATCATTATTTACCACTCGTGTGTTTCAACATGTTTAACAAGTAAATCCCAAACAAAAGCAACAATAATGTTAGCACTTCACATAGATTAGCCCTTAACATGTTAAATAGTGAGGTGTGCTTTTCTTTTTTTTTTAGTTTTTTTAATTTACTTTGAAATTTATGTCCTGATTTCTACGGTCAAGTGTGGCATAGAAAACTGCTCATGCACTGCTCTGGTTTGCAGTGACAGCTTTCCTTTTTCGATACAACCATATGCAGTATCTATTTGATGGGCACTAAGCTTTGCCATGGCAAGGTGCGTTCAAGTTGCTGTCTGGTATAGAAAAACTGCTCTGGAACACCTAGGCAAATTTATTTCCACTATAACCAATATGTTTACTGAACTGAAACCTTGCTCTTGCATATTACGTCTAAAATCTGCATTTGCCTCATTTGGTGCCAATCATGTACATACCCCGAAACACCTCTCACTTCTAACACAAGATCCTTGACTCCTTTACTGATGGTTACAGCACAGCCCTTGCCACGTTATGCACCTTTACAAACAGACATATCTTTATGAATGAGTGCATCAATTCTATGGCCTCATCTCTGCTTGAACTTGTCGTACGTGTTCCTCTGTCTTCCGACAAATTCTCATTTCAGTATTTATTGTCGTTAAAATACATGTGCTCTCGATTGTCCGTCCTCCTATATTCAGTTGTTTTGCAGCATTTATACTTTCCACAGCATGTAGATCAGTGCTTTTCACAACATTGTGAGGTGACATTGATGAGCTTCTGCTGTAGAATTCCATCCCCAAATTTTAACCTTTACCAGTCTTGCTTCTCAACCTCCAAGCTTTGCTTCGTTTTTAATGAAGAAGAAACAATTTGTCATTTCCTTCAGTTGCAGAAAAATTTTTAAACTCCTTCACCATCTTGTATTTTCAATGCCTGTTTGCAATTTATCATCATCTCGAGCTGTTCAGTTAGGCCATAACAATAGGACATATTGTGCTGCACTCCAGAAATTAATCTATGCTTGCCGTCTATGCTGCAATGTGTGATATTTTTTTTAATGTTCTTTTATGATTATATATGTTCTAATTTTTTTGCAATTTTTTCCACTTCTTTTTCTTTGTATTGATTTTTATGTGTGCGTATGTGTTCTGGCAAATTTTGACATTAATTTGCCATATTATTTAGTTTTTTGCTGTGTGGCCAATCTTTTCGTGCGTGTGTGCCGTGTTTTTAAGGACTTCACATGTGCTTGACATGATGCACGAGGCAGTGATACATCAGCAATGAAGTGAAAGAATTATTTAGTGATGCTGGCAGCCATTCGCAGTCTATGCTGTATTAGCTGATGAAAGTTATGCCAATCTTTCCTAATCTTTGTTTGTTTGTTTTTATGCTATACTTTATTTATTTCAAAGAGATATTTTAAAAGAATTACAGCATATTCAACACACTTATTGGAATCTACATTAAACAAAGCTTTCTTGAATCGTTTCAATTAAACACAGTTATATTTTATGCAGTTATATTTTATTTCCAAGTTATGTAATTGTTTGCACCTTAATTCATCTATGCAAACACAAGTTCACATATGGGCTTATGACATGCAACATGAATCCAGTGATGACTTGCAGTTAAGTGTGGCGTTTTATGAGTGTTGAAGGAAGCATCGTGTTCAAGGGTGGATGTACAGAGAAGTGTGAAACATAGCTATGCATGTTTAATGCTTCAACAACCCTGATGAAGACGTGATCAATCATTCGCCTTCACCACACAACTGTGGAGGCCTCTGACTAAGTCTATTTTGTGAAACGTTCTTTGCAAATCTTCTTTGTTCTGTAGATGTTTTTCGTGCATTCCTTCTCTGCACCATACCTATGCGGGATATTTCCTGCTATGTATGCTCAGTGAGACACTGACGTTAAACCCAGGGGAAGAGGCAGATAAGGTCGGTTGTCATGCTACGGCTGAGCAACTATAAAGTGGTATTCACACGAGGAGAAACCCACCTCTTCTTGGCATGGAGAGCGCACCACATGACCTCTATGCCACGTTTTCGTTACGCTTTCATGAGGCGGCGTGGCCTCGGGAGCTGGAGAAGCGCCCAACCTTCGCAAATGCATCTGCTTGGCGGTGGCACGCAACCTTGTTGTTCGTCGGGCAGGTAGAGGAGGCTTACCGGAAATGCTGTCATAGATGGCCCCGCCCATTATCCATCTGGCCAGTCCCCCAGAGTGGGTACGTGCCAGTATATCCCAAGGATCTAAATCTACATTACCCTCGGGAGAAGTCCCCCATGTGAATACCACTTAATATGTGATAGCATTATGAGGATTGCACTGCCTGCAGGATTGGCGCGCGCCTTACTAACCACATTAAAGCCCTTGTAAGGACACAGATCATGCACTGGTGTGAGGGTCGGCCCACCAAGTCATCACATTTGATGACACAGTCTTTGGATCGGCCTACTTTTGAATACACCACCTCCGGGACCAGTCCAGTTTACTATTACACGGTGTCCGAGATTAGCCCACCTTAGTCGGCAAGAGATTGACCAACAGACACACAGAAACGCAAAGAAGCTTAAAAAAAGCCCATGGAACAGCGCACAGTTTCACTTCTTAAAGTGGCCCTAGACCAATCTGAGCTTGAACGCGAGCGAGCGGTTTCTCTTGCCTTCGCAACCCTCGCCGTGTACTTCACTAGAAGATATGTGGACATTACGTCAGTACCGAAAGCCACGTTGGTGCTCTTTTATTGTTTCAAAATGCCATCAGCTTCCGCTTATTAGGACTCCACGCTCTTTGGATACACGCTGTTGCCACTGCACACGCAGTGCAAAACACGCTACATGAGGTGATATCAGTTGATGGCGCACGACCGGCAAGCTAGATGACAAGGAAAAGCAGGCGTATGACTGCATGGCAGAGTCATGCTAGCAGACAGATTGAAACTGATGTGCCTTATATACAGACCAGTCGACAGCTTTCACTCCATCACGTGCATGACCCCGCTGGCATCACAGTGTGTGGAGTAGCAACTGGAAAATCCCGGAGAGGAGCAAGCGATTTTTAAATATTTTACGGAAGTGGTTTAGGGGCCCTTGAAAGTGGACTGCTTGAAGGGGGGATGAACATGCCATGCTTAGCGAATTGAAGTAATTAGCTGAATAACAACGTTCCAGCAATTTTTTAATTACTTATATGAAGGCACATGCTACAATTGTAGAATTGAAGTGGAGCAGTGCTGAAGCCATTCCATTTAGCAGAAAACTTAAGATAAGCTTCAGTTTTGAGTTACACATCCCCGAAAGTATTCTGCAACACATAGGCATTCTATTTATTATATTATCAAAAAGCCTACAGCATGCATTGCAGGGCAAAATGAAGTATTCTTCTTGCACAATGTAGGCTGACACGACTCGTGCCAGGCTCAGGGTTCTGCTAAATGAACATGCCTTGAGCACTGGACTTCCCTCAATTCTTCATTTGTAGCATGCACCCTAAAGTTATCAATTAAATGTTTTTGTTCATGAATTGCAGTCTATCGTGTAAGTGATGTCCTTAATTCTCTTCTAGTGATACAGCTAAACTTGTGGCTGAGTGCCACAAGTTTAGTTAAAAAGATAAATGGCTGGCATCTGTATTGTATTTTTGTTTATAAAGAAATAAACCTTCACAATATTTTGGTGAATCTGTTAATGTGAACAGCTTGTAGTGAAAGATCTAAAGCCTGTTCAGTGCCCCAAATTACAAGAGGTAGCTGCACACGACGAATACATATTTCCTGACTTTTGACAGTTCATTAATGGCATTAGATTGTAAGACGTGTCAAAAGCTGTGGAGTTTATTGTATGGGGCATTAGAGGCAAAGCTGTCCTGACAGCTAAGCTAGTAGTCTCGACATATATTTTATGATCTTTGTTAAAATTATAGAATGAGCCGAAATTAATAGCAACTATAAGTATTTTTTGTGGCATTGTGCTATGAAAAATCCTGTACTGATAACATGACACTTAATCCTGTAGTCTTAATATGAAAGCAATTGCAGTGGATGCTTTTATAAGCTTTTACAAACTACACCTCATTGCATTGTAGGGTCGGCTTATTATTACTTTATAAAGGGCACATATTTTGTTGCAGGCATTAAAGCCATACGGCAAATGGCAACATTTATTCCGGAAATCCCGCCATGTGATGAGAAGCCAGAGCCTTACAAGGTTAGTGAGCAGTAAATGAGCAAATGTGTTTCTGTAGGCTCGATGAGCTCGCCCATTTTCTTTTGTCTTATTGCCTGTGTTTAATTCTGTGTACTGCAGTGGTACCATCATGGCCGGAATGAAATGCAAGCACAATAAAACAAACTAGAAGGCACATTTCATTTTCCACATTAGCCAGTGTGTATAACACTGTGATTCACAGACACTTAGCATATTCTGAAGAGCCTACTGACACAGGGTAGCAGTATCAGTGTTTGAGAGACTGCTCCTTGCTCGTCCCCTGCTAAGCATGTTGCACATGAAGGAGCACATGTCATGAAGTCATGCTCTTCAAAAATTGACCAACAGAATAACAACTCCCCATGAAAGTGATCTTTAAGAAATGGAAATCTCCTTTTTGCCATAGATTTGGTTACTGAAAAAAAATTGGCAGTTTCACCCGGAGGGGCTAAGCACTGTCAGCGATAGCAAGGTTTAGCGTTGCGCTTGAACTCCTCATACGGTGTTCTAACTAGTATACGGGGGCTCATCTGATGCAGACACGACATACACACGTGCGGGAAAATTTCTGGCACCCTTAAAAGCTTTTAATATGTCATGTAAGGCCTGTAATGGAATTGCACAGGTGCCACTGCGCTCCCATAAAGAGTTGCGCCAGTAAAATTACATCATTTTCAGGTTTGAGCACCGATATTGTTTTGCAATTTTGTCATATAATTGTCTGAGGAGATTTAAGATAAATACCATGTGCTGTGAATGTTATGTTTCGAATTCATGATATTTGTTTGGGGGCTGCCATTCTCAACAATTCTGAGGAATAATTTAGCCAAGAACGTAAGACCTGGTCTGAGCAACTTTGATTGTTGAATAGTATAGTAGCTACCTTGCATATACGCCGTGCATAAACATATAGCATACATATACGTAAATATATGTCGAACCTCATGGCAATGGTGACAACAATGGCGAAAATTCGCCTGGAATGTCCATATAATTGATATCTCAATAAAATGAGAAATTCATGAGCACAATATTATCCATTTCTTTATTTTCACTAAAAACATCTGTTTTGGAAGGCTCTTGCAGTCACTAAGCTTCCTGTGGCATACCAAAAGCACATACAGGGTGTTTCAGCGAATACTTTCAAAATTTATTTAAGGTTGCCTGTGGCAGATAGCCCAATTCTAGTTAGTGAGCTGGTCTACTCGAAGAGGCGGACATTACTTGCACAAAAAATTTAAATGCATAATCGACTAATTAACAGAAATTTATTAATTAAGTTTTTAACTGATTGCCTGATGGGCCCATATTGCAATTTACAAATTGTAGCCGTGGAGTTCGCAAGGCGATCCACTTAAAAAATTATTCTCAGGATGACACCAGTTTCGAGATATTAATTCCCGAACTTTGCGGAGAAATGCATTGGCGTTCCAGTTAATTGTGTGCTTCAATGCAAAAAGCGACATTTTCTAAAGAACCCTTAACTGGTACGCCAATGCATTTCTCCGCAAAGTTCGGGAAATAATATCTCGAAACTGGTGTCATCCTGAGAATTCGTTCCAAGTGGATCCGCCTTGTGAACTCCACGGCTACCATTTGTTAATAGCAATAAGGTAATTAGTTAAAAAGTAATTAGTTAAAAACTTAATTGGTAAAGTTTGGTTAATTAGTTGATTATGCACTCAATTTTTTGTGCAAGTAATGTCCGCCTCTTCTAGTAGACCGGCTCATGAACTAGAATTGTGCTATCTGCCACAGGCAACCTTTAAGAGTTTTTGAAAGTGTTCGGTGAAACACCCAGTATATAAGAACAGTGCCCTCATTATGCCACTAATAATCGCCACTTTTAGACATTTTCAAAACACAGGGTGCCTGTCAAGTTCCACCATGTTTTCAAAAGTTGGCAAGCAATGAAAAATGTTAGCTTATTTTTGCCAAGAATAAAAACTGTGAAATCAGAAGTGTAGCTACACTTTAGACACAGCGACATTTAGCTCATGCAATTGTGATGTTCTCTCTGTTTTTGTTTGTACAAACAGTGTGTGAATTTTAAGTGGGATCATTTTATAAGTGGGTTTGATTGTTCACACAGCATAAGTGAGAATTGCATTCAAAATAATGCTTCACAAACTTTTTAGTTCATCAGCACCTTTTTCGTATGAAAGTCCTTCAATATGCTCTGCCCATGCAGAGAAGTGATTTATTGTTTCAGAGGTGCTATGTAACAACACGCTGCCTGGCACATGCTATTGTCGAGTAACTAATAATTTATGCTGGTGATAGAGAAAAGTCAGATATAAGGCACAGATGCTCACTGGAGTGCTGAGCATGGTGTTCATTCATGTCATTGAATCTTGCAGTTACTATAAACCGCTGCGTTTGCAACCGGTTTCCAAGAGGATCGCGCCACCGCACGAAAAGCCGTTTGGCTCCCCGAACGGGAAGAGGGAAAAAGGCGTCTGCTCTCCTCACTTCCGTGGCGCGCGTAAGGACGCGGGGAAATATGAACCTTCATAATTCCCACACCTTATAACAAAGATGAGGGGAAAACAATGTTATAAGACATGGACAGAGTAGAGAATCAAATATATGACAAAAACAAGGTACCGATCTTGCTCAGTCAAACCATTAAAAGAAATTACTTGAGTGCAAAATGTCGAAATGTCATGGAATTTCTTTTCTTTCCATGAAATGCCACATATTTTTTGAACACATTTTGTTATGCTCAGTAGAAGAGGGTTTTCATTCTATCAACTTCCCTATAATCTGAAGCTTGCTCTTTTGTGTTACAATGCTGTTTCTGGTTTCTTGCACTTGTTACCTACCTTTCTTCAGGGAAAACCATGGACAGAGATTGTGGCCCTGCGAAAGCACCACTTGAATCCAAGTCTGAGCAGCAACCTCTTGTACAAGGAACCCTTGCTGCTCACACAAGGCCACATGCAGTGGCTCTGGGATCACAAGGGGAAACGCTACCTTGACATGTTTGCTGGCATTGTTACAGTCAGCGTTGGTCACTGCCACCCGTGAGTGAAACAAGCAACATCATTTCTCTAGTTTTGAAGAAGCTTTCTGGCCTCAGCAGCTATAATTCTCAAATGCACTCTTTCCCAGTTGTACCATGTTATTTCATGTTCTTGTTGTGTTCTTCAAATGATACAAAGTGCCCTATGCTCCTTATTTTGAATTATTTGCAATGTCATACTTTCAACTTCTGCTAATTTGATGTCAATAGGGCATGCAAAATGGCTTTGAATTATCTGACGTTTGAATTAAACAATCAGTTTGAAATATGAGTATGATGAACATTTCTGCCCTGAAGTGGGTACTGTACACTGCACATTCATTGGCTTGCATGCACATTCAACTCTTGGCTTCATTTCCGGCATTTCCACACCTATGTGCCATTGCCATATTTCTGAAGACCCTCCTTTCTTGGCATTGTCTTCCCAAGTCCTTGTGCACGTGTACCTTAGTCCCAATGCCTTTTTTTTTTTTTCTTCTCTGCATATGCAATAGGAGGAGTGCCTGAAGTGTCGGTAATGTGTGCCGTGCAACATGAACAGGAATTATCCCTTTTGGTAGCTTCAGCACAGCCAGTAGAATTCATAATCTAATAATCAGCTGTTGCTCCTAGTTTTAATTATTCATTGTTTGCCATATTAAGTTTCAAATAAAGCGCTTTTCTGACATATAAAAGTATGGGCAAAAAGTATACACTACTTACAAACATGGTCAAGTTAACTGAGTTCAAGTTCACAGAAGTTCAATGTGACATTATTTTATTTATTCATGCTTGGCTATACACATGTAGAGTCTGAACACAGCTGTTCACTATGGCAGTACTTTTTGAGGTGAATCATTATACCCACCACTGGGTCACACGTACATCATGTTCCCCAGGTGCTTAATTGTGACCCACATGTGAGTCATGCACCTGTGCATTCTTTTTGAGCTCCAATGTGATCGTACCACCATGATTGCATTCATAAGCAGCAAAATTTTTTTGTTAGTGTTGATTTTTTGCAACGTCGCTGCTTCTGCACCACAGTAAAGACTTGCCTTTTTACAGCTGCACAGAGGGAATAACTGCTGTGACATACCGGTCACCCATGCCACGGTGAATGTGTTAAAGTATTTATTACTCGGAACAAAACAAATAATTATTTCATTAGTAGGTATCATTTGAATTCTTAAAAGACTTTAGTGCATGGAAGCTGCACCATTCTGAACATCAGGCCTTTTGATGTATGTAGTTAACAAAAATAAATATACTTTGTGATCACTAATATATATATATATATATATACTGTAATGAAATAAAGGAGACACAGAGACAGCACCCATTCCTGGTCTAGCTGTTTCTATTATCTGCCCACCTCCTCTTCCTCCACTTCGCTCCTCGCGCAAGCAGCCCGAGCCCCGGTGCCATTCTTCCACATTACACTCGGCCACGCTGCGGACCTGGCAAACGAAAAAGAAACGACAGTTCAGTTCAATTGACGTAATCTTTTCTTGAGGCGTGACACGTGCACTGCGAAGTTATTTCTTTTCCGCCGGTCGAGTACAAAGCTTGGATCTGAGGTGCTAACACGCCATGTATTATCTCCAACGCGATTGGTAATGGTGAAAGGCCCCTCGAACTTTGCGAGTAGCTCCTTGCCTGGAAAGTTGCCGCCTCTTCGCACCCACACCTCGTCTGATGTTGTACGCAGGGGCAGGTCGATGGCGGCGGTCATAACAGTGCTTCTGTTTTTCTTGCGCTTATGTGGCTTTTTCCTTTGCCGCAACTCTGATCTTCTGGCAGGCGACTGTGCGACTGTCAGAGCATGTTATGCTAATGGGAGCGTCTAGCCTGAGGACCGCTTTCAGCTGGGGCAGCTTCCCATAAATAATTTCATACGGCGTCACACCAGTAGACGTCTGCAGCGCTGTGTTAACCGCATAGCCAGCTGCCGGAAGGTGGAAGTCCGAATTGGCCTCTCCTTTTGTTCTACTTTTGTATATGAAGGGAGTCTTGCCTGAATGCTCTGCTTTGTTCACTCAGTAAGGCCGTTTGCCTGGTTGAAACGCGGATGTGTAATGATGCTGCACCCCTGCCGTGGAAACCCGTCGTGGTTGCTCAGTGGCTATGGTGTTGGGCTGCCGAGCACGAGGTTGCGGGATCGAATCCCGGCCACGGCGGCCGCATTTCAATGGGGGCGAAATGTGAAAACACCCGTGTACTTAGATTTAGGTGCACGTTAAAGAACCCCAGGTGTTCTAAATTTCTGGAGTCCCCCACTATGGCGTGCCTCATAATTAGATCGTGGTTTTGGCACGTAAAACCCCATAATCTAATCTCTATCCTGCCGTGGAAAGGTACTTTCGTAGTTCCCAGCTGCGAAATGTTGTAGCACAATCTGATATCAGTTTCTTTGGCAAGCCATGCCTCCATTAAAACCTGTGTTTCAGAAACTCGACTAAATGAGCAGATGCCAGGGATGGTACGACTGTCACTTCCACGTATTTGGACCGATAGTCCACAGCTACAATGATGTAGCGGTTTCCAGCAGTGGTGGTAGGATAGTGGCACATTGCTTTGCATCTTCAGCCACCAGAAGCGTTCTTGTAGCTTGCAGAGCGTGGCTCGTTGGCCAATGTGCCCTCCTTCGGGGGTGTCATGAATTGTTCGCAGTATTTTTGTGCGAAAGCATTTCGGAACCGCCAGGAGGTAACATACTTCCGAGCGGTCCTTTTGCCACTGACGAAGGTACAGTACACCATTACATACTGCAAACATCAAGTTTGTTTTTGTGCCAGTTATAGAGGCAATGGCGCAGCCGACCAACGAGCCGACCAGCGGAGCAGACGCACACTTCCGCGTCCCGCTGCTTCTCCAACTCGGGCTTCTGCAACCAAACTCACTACAGTTCCTGTCCAAGCCAGCATGCTATTTGCAACCGTCAACACAGCAGGTCAGCAACTCAACTGCCATGGATATGGAAACTACCTCGGCGCCAAGGGACGCTGTACACGCTCCCTTGTGCTTTGTTTCCCATACCACGCCGCAAGCGACCTCAGTCTCGACGCCAGAGGTCATCACTCCTACCTTTAATGTGGCTTCCAGTGACCTCGCCGTATTCACACAGGCAATCGCTGCCATGACCAAGTACTTTGAAAATGCCAACATCTCCATTGCCACAGCCTTGGCACGTACCGCACTGCCTCGGCCATCTCTCACAGCAATTCCAGAATTTTTGGGGTTTCCGGATAATCCGACACTCTGGCTGCAAACCATCAATTCCCTGGACCGTCGGCACTCCTGGCCTGATGACATCAAAATGTCGATTGGTGAGAGCCGACTTAGGGATTCCACCAAAGCATGGCATCGATGCGAGTGTTGCACCTATGAGAGGGGGGGGGGGTTCTAACCCCCCCCCCCCGTGAGGCCGAGTTTGCGTGGTGCTCTATCCACGCTATTACTGACCTTCCTGAGTTCTCCCACTCCACCAGTCATAAGTGACCTCCTCAAACACTGCCACCACTCACTGCTGCCATGACCGTTACGGTAAGAGCTTCAACGGATGACCACCTGGACTGCTCTGCAGACCGGCTTCTTGGCCCTATCAAGCTCTTTCAAGAATTTGAGTAAAATGCTAAAGAAATAAACATCATCCTCATCCTTAGTGTCATTTTCTGTTGGATTCCACTGGCTAAAGCAAGGAAATTGCATATTATGCAAAGTTCTTGCTCCGTCCTCCCCCCCAAACACACAAAAATTCACCCCCCCCCCCTGGAAGAGATCCTGGGTGCGCTACTGATCGATACGATGGCTGTAATCACCAAACTTGGACCGAATTTAGTGCAGCTTTAGTGCGTGCCTTCAGCCCGCTCTCATCCACATACGATAACCAGTTCATGCGTATGTGGTCGCACTGACCAAAGGAGGCATTGCGCGGACAAGCTCCCACTGAAGACGTCACCAACTACATCTACGATAAGCTCCGACTCCTCAATGACTGCGGCCTCACATGACCATCTCCGGCTATGCGCCAGTACGTTGGTCGACGGACTGTCCGACTCTACTCATGCTGCCATCCTGTCGACTGCGCCATTGTAATGGAATAAAGGAGACACAGAGACAGCACCCATTCCTGGGCCAGCTGTTTCTATTATCTGCCCACCTCCTCCTCCTCCACTTCGCTCCTTGCGCAAGCAGCTGAGCCCCGGTGCTGTTCTTTTACATCACAATATATATATATATATATATATATATATATATATATATATATATATATATATATATAGATGACCACATCTGGCTGACTTTGAAAGAAAATCGATTTCTAAGAGTAGCCTAGCTCTGTTTGTAGTTTTTGTTTTAATTTTGTGTCTGTATAAATAATTCCAAAATTGCTGGAACTATATATGCCGCAATATTTTTGGTGTTGATTTCTCCCTAACTTCTGCTTTGGAAGTAATTTTACTGTTCTTCTTTGCAATCGCAGGAAAGTAGTTGCTGCTGCTGAGAACCAACTGAAGAAGCTCTGGCATACATCTAATGTGTATCTTTATCCCACTGTGCACGAGTTTGCTGAAAAACTTGCTGCAAAAATGCCTGGGGACCTGAAAGTGAGATGACGCTAGCACATTGTGTGTTCTAGCTTTTACTGAATGAAATTCATTGCTAATATGCAAAGTATATTCTTTAACAGCAACTATTAGAAATAACATATTGGTTCACTTGACATTTTCGCAGCTATATTTGTAGCTTGGTCCTATGAAATGAAGTTCTTGCGTTCATGTATAGCTGCTGTGGAAAAACATAACAATAGAGGGTTCTGTTGTATGTTCTCACTCTGAGATCACACTCTTAAAGCATCATATTATGTATTGATTAATTGTTGCCCAGTCAGGGTTATCTTTTCTTTAGTGACTGGCTTGAAATGCATTTCATCTTTGTTGCTGTATAGTGCTAAAGGTTGAGCTTATTTGTGCATTATAATGAAGCAAGGCTGCTGCAAACACAACTAACAGGCTGTTGAATCACAACTTCTCACAGACATTGCATCGATCCTTAATAACCAACATTTTCGCGAGGCACTAACCACGATTGTTTAAGTACATGCCTGTTTGACATTGTTATTATTACTCACTAAATCTTGCTGTTGTTTTTATGTTTGTATTTTTTCCCACTCTCCTTTGTAATGCCTTCGGCTTTGAGGGTAAATAAATAAATAAATAAAAGTGGGCAAATGAGCAGTGTTGGATGTGTGTATTGCTTCATTATTATCTATAGATTATTTACTACGATCATATTGTAATGAGTCTAAATTTAAAGATAAACACTCAGCAGAGGCCTACCTGGCTGGGAGCAAGTATTAAAACTAAGAAAACTAATGAAAATTTATTGAAATGTGACTTTTCAGAGCTATTCCAGCTCTGGAATGTCGTATTTTAGTAAAAGGTGGTGGATCTTTCACAGTGTTAATTAAAAAAAATAAAAATAACAGTGTTGTCTTCAACTTCTTTTAGCCATGCCGCCGATTGGTCACCTACTGGAACTGTACATGGCTCTGAAAGTTCCCAAGAATTTAACATCAGAGCTTGACCTAGAAATTTTGTTGTCTGACCTCATACAAAGACGATTTAATTACCATTTTGCCTTTACCTGCCTTCCCTGAGAGCTCTTAGCATTTATTAAAAGAGTTGTATTACAGAGCTCTGTTACTTCGCATGGTTTGTGCTTCTCCATTGATTATGGTATATAATATGCGGTTGGACTGCATGAGGCTTGGCTATTTATAAATGACACTTGGTGCATTGCATTCTCTTGTTGTCTAGGTGTGCTACTTCACTAACAGTGGCTCAGAGGCCAATGATCTGGCTATGATGATGGCACGGCTTTACACAGGAGCATATGACATTATTGCCCTGAGGTAGTACTGTTGCCAAATTTTTAGCACTTTGCATGAAACTGAAAATGTCACATTTTTATTTCTGGCTACACAGTCACTGAGGAAACATACTTTGTGCATTGAGTTGTGAAACTTGTATTTTTCAAATTTTATTCTATTTATCTTCCCTTCAGTTGTTTCTTTTCTCCTGCTTTTAATTTTCAAATCTTTTAAGATGCTGCAGTGACCATTTTAATTTTTTATGCAACTTGAGCATACGTTTGGGTGGGCTCATTCATTTCTTCACCCTCTTGACACAATTCAAGCAACTTCATAGCAAGGATGTGGTAAAGAGAGTATTTGTGCAAGACAATCCATGCACATTTGACAACCTGCTAAGTGATTTACACAGAAATAAGTAAAGCAGCTTAGAATCATGTAGCCTGTTTCATTATTTAGTGTTGGAATATTGGCACTTGAGACAGATAAAGTAAGGGCACCATTACTAGCCACTCTTTTCCTTCCTCCAAGGATATATGCACCTAACACACTTAGTTCTTGTGTTATGTGAATTAAACATTCTTTATTTTAGCAGAGCAAACTGTCAGTAGCTGTCGGATAGAATTTCATCTTTAACTTTTCTCCTGAAGAGTCAAAAGAGCCACAAACATCCCTTTAGATGTTCACACATGTCACTGAAGTGCCAAGGAATGAAGCACAGAACGAAAAAAGGAAGGAAAACAATGTTCCTGTCTTCACATTTTTACCTCTCCTCTGTCTCCATATTTCATTTCATGGTGCCTAATCACAGTTATGAAAATTTTCCAACTATCCTAGATTGAAGATTTTCCCCAGAGGACATTTATCTAAAACTCATTAGTGGCCATAAAGTTTAGTTTGATATGCCATTAATAAAATTGAATAAATAAATAAATTATCCAATAATATTACTACTTAGTATTGCACACATTATGATGCTACACTGTTATGTCAAGCTTACAATGCAGCTTTCTTTTTCTTTTTTTTAAGCTTGAGCTTAAACATTGCACACAACTTGGGCATGGAATACAACAAACTGTGGTCTATGTTTACGTTGGAAAGAAGCTTCTGTGCCACATGTTTTCTCAGCTTTGAATTTTTGAAGTTGACATTACAAACTTGCATTTAAATTTAGTAAAAATGTGTACTCAAACATTCTTCTATGTTTATGCTGTATATTTTATAGTTTTTACGCATGTTGTAGGTATAAAGATAAAGCTAGCTTGTATTGGTAGGTGTGAATTATTCTGTCCAGAGGGATCAGGTGAATATTTGTGTACAGATGTATTTCTTCTCTAGCAAGGCACCAGTATGAAACCCTCTGGAGCTGACTAGTAATGATGGCAATGTAATTTTGTTGGTACAGAAATGCTTACCATGGAATGAGCCCATACTGTGCCAGCTTGTGTGGTGTTGGCAGCTACAAGCACCACATACCATCCAGCTTTGGCGTATTTCATGTGAGTGCACAATAAATAAGCTCAGTAATTTATGAGCGTGGGAGGGTGTTAAAGGTGCACTAAAGGAAATTATTCACTCGAGCTAGATTGGTAGATTATTTGCCTAGAAATATATCGTCGTTTTCTATGTGCCAATATTTATCTTTTTCTTGTGTAGAAGATTGCTGCCAAAGGCCCCCTGCAGCTCCTCAATTTGAACCACCTGTGCCAAAAGGACGAGCTGACGTAATCTTCACGTGACCTCCCTATATGCCACTCTTTGTGAATCAGCCAGTGCTGACATCGTGTGAGAGGTGCCATAGTCCACAACAGGCGCCACTCCGATTTTAAATTTATGTAATTTCCTTACTTATAAAGGCTCTGTTCTTGCTATGAATGATCAATTTGTTACTACAGAAGCCTAACCATTTAATCCAGCTGGGCTTAATATTTTCCTTTAGTGTCCCCTTAACTTATATTGCTCCAAGTGAACTTCACTAGTGTGAAACAGAATCAGCTATACAAGAGTGAGGTGAAACTGGTTGTCTTGATGAGCACTATTACTAAAAAATAAGACAAAGAAATTATTCAGGGATAGGTGCAATAATTTTTTTATCTAAGGTATCTAGTTATTGCTACTTGTGACAGTAGGTACAGGCAGACCTTAGCCGGATGAAATGTGAAAAGGGAGAGACAAATCAGGACACCTCTGACACGTAATTGCTTGAAATTACAATATGTCACTGTGGCACAACTTCATACCAAATATGCTCTTGCCTGAAACTAAGCATCCATAAAAAAGTCCTGCCAGTGTCATTCAAACAGGTGAAATTGGAAGGGGAACAGTACCTTATAGTTTCTCATGTTCGCGTTTCATTCCAGCATCATAGTACACCCCAGTCAAAAAAAAGCAATTGACTCCAATTGGGAAACTTTCAATTGGTACCAACTGGAAAATTTCCAATCGTAAATTAGTACATAACTGGACCAATTGAACCAACTGGAACGTGACCAATTGGTTTTTGTTGGAGTGACATATTGTACCCAATGGGTGCCAATTGGTTTGAAACCAATTAGTTAGAATGGCCGATTGCACGAGTGGGCAATACCAATACACATATATACCCCACAAAGAAAACCTAAATAGGATTCCAGCTGTCAGAAACAGGTTTGCTGTAGCCTTAGTACTGCATGCATATAAAGCTATAACTCATTCCAGTTTCCTTGAATGGGTTCATAAACTGAAAGTATGATTTCCCAGTTGGTTACGTTCTAGGTAGTTTATTCCTATTGGTAGTCTAATTAGACTCAGTTGGGAATGTAAGGTGGGCCTAGCTGGTTCAAACTGGCAAGTCCAATTGGACTCAATTGGTTTCATCCCTGACTCAGTCGTAACCAATTGGAGGTAAGGATTTCCCAATGGGCCCAGTTGATTCCAATTGGCAAGTCCAATCGGACTTAATTGGTTGCACTTTGACTCAATCATAACCAGTTGGAACTAGGGATTTTCCAGTCAGTTCAAATTGAGTCCAGTTCATTTCAATTGGCAACTCCAATTGGTTTCTCCTCTGATCCAATCGTAACCGGTTGGAAGTAAGCATTTTCCAACTGGTTCCTATTGGTCACAGTTGATGCCTATTGGAAAAGCTAATTGGGGTCAATATTTTTTTTTTTTTTACTGGGACCAGTGCACTGTTACAAGACTAGAGTGTGCAAATCTGAGGTGTTGCATATTTTGCATATCATACATGTATAGTATAGTTAATGAATTTACTCAAAGTACTAAGTGACAGCTACAACTGCATGTGCTGCTAACGTGAGGTGCATTGATCTTTGAAGAGGTGGTATTGTAATTCACATGACCTCCTTGTTATTGGCCACATCTTCATGGATGCAGTCACATTTATATATACTGGTTATTTGCGCCATACCAAAAGTTAACCTGCTTATGTAAGCCATATGAGTCACTGAAATATCACCTGAAAAATTACTGATGAGTACGACTAGCAGTAACTTAGTCAAACAGATATATGTAATCTGAAAAAAAAAAAAAAAAGATATTGCATAGTGCAGAAAGTTTGTTGCATTTTTTTACAAAACAATGTTAGGCTCAGAGTGTAAAATTGTTTCCTTTAGGCAATGAATCCTGATCCATATCGAGGTGTTTGGGGTGGCTCCAAGTGTCGCGACTCCCCAGTCCAGGCAGACCGCGCCTGTTCATGTGGCACAGAATGTCAAGCTGCCTCTCACTATGCCGATCAGCTCAGTGAAGTACTGCAGCAGTGTGTCTCCAAGAGGAGGGTGGCTGCGTTTTTTGCTGAGAGCATACAGGTATTTGCTGACCTTTTCACTGAATTTTGTTTGTTGAGTTGATGAGTGCGGTATATGCCAATAACGGTGTTAATATTTTTTTGCATATGACTGTTTTATATACAGCACCACTGGATGCAGCAAGGGTGGTTTAATGAAGTTTGATGACATCTTTATTTGAACTAAGCAGAAGTTAGTATAATGAAGTTTTATAAAGTTGACTGTATAATGCGAGTTGTAAGCAGATAGTTTTGCATTCTTATCTTACACATTTGTATTCCAGTTATTATTGTGACCCAATGCCTAGGGTGCATACAATTTGTGCACGGTTCTCACTCAAAGGGAAGTGAAGAACTTCAGAAACACTCCTTACTATATGCGGCTCACTGTTATGATATAACCACCATTTACCTGCTTAGCTGAAGAGGCTTGGTGCTGGTAAGTGTAGACTGTACTACTGAAGGTGAAGATTTGTGAATATGAAGGTGAGTCAAAAACGATCCACACTCTTGTTCTCTAAAAAAAATTCTGTTCATAATATTGTCTTGTCATTGCCTATGGGATCACTGTTTTTCCAGTGACTTTAATGCAAGAAATTAAGGCTGCCCCAATTATGATCAGCACCAAAGGAGAATAGTGTGCAGTGATTCTATTTGTCTGACCTGAAGGCGTGTCTGGTGCTGACATTTGTAAGAGACATTGTGCAGAGTAGGAAGACAGTGCTCTGTCACAAACAACTGTGTTGGATTAGATAGCGAAGTTCAAGGAAGGACTTATAAGTGTCCAGTTATTTGATAATAATAAAACGGGTTCACTACTGTGAGCCTGAGAATAAATGATGGAGTATGGAATGGAAGCACCTTCAATCACCAATCACATCAAGAGTCAGTCATCCGCTGGAAAATTGATGCTAACAGTTTTCTAGCATTCTCAAAAGCCAGTACTGGAACTTTATCAGGAAAAAGGATCAACAATCAACAGTGTCCATTATAGTGATGTAATCAAAGAAGAGCTAGAAGCCCGAACTTTGGACAAGATGCAGAGGACTGCTGTCCAAGAGCATTGTGTTGTTGCACGATGATGCATGCCCCCGCACTGCTGCCCACAACATCGACACTCTCCAAAAATAATGTTTTGAGGTGCAAGAGCATCCACACTATAGCCCTGATGTTGCCTCATCTGTCTGTCACCTGTCTGGTTCCTTAAAGGAAGCTCTAGAAGGATGAAGATTCTTGTCTGATGATGAGGTGAAGGCAATGGTGCATTTGTAGATTTTCGTGGATTTGCACATTTGTAGAAAACATTTTTTAAGGAGAGAATGCAAAAGCTTGTTTATTGATGGCAAAAGTGTGCATGTTAAAAACCTGAGTGACTATGTAGAAAAATCGTAAGGTGCCATTGCAGAAAAATTATTGTAATTAATACTGTCGCCAGAGTGGGAATAATTTGTTTACTTACCTTTGTAATGCGTTATGCCAGCAAGCTTAGCTGGGACAATAGTTGCTCCCACCCAACATTCCCAACAAAACATTCCCTGTCAAAAAAAGCAATTGACCCCAATTGGGAAATTTCCAATTGGTACCAATGGGAAAATTTCCAGTTCTAAATTAGTACATAATTAGACCAATTAGATCAGCTGGAACGTGGCCAATTGTTTTTTGTTGGAGTGACCAAATGTACCGAATTGGTACCAGTTGCTTTGAAACCAATTGGATGGAATGACCAATTGCACCAATGGGCAATACCAATGCACATATATACCCCACAAAGCAAACCTAAATAGGATTCCAGCTGTCAGAAACAGGTTTGCTATATATATATATATAGCCTTAGTACTGCATGCATATATAGCTATAACTCATTCCAGTTGCTTTGAATGGGTTCATACACTGGAAATATGGTTGGCTACGTTCTAGTTTATTCCTATTGGTAGTCCAATTAGACTTAGTAGTTGGGAATGTAAGGTGGGCCTAGCTGGTTCAAACTGGCAAGTCTAATTGGACTCAATTGGTTGCATCCCTGACTCAATCGTAACCCATTGGAGGTAATGATTTCCCACTTGGTTGGAACCAAGTCTAGTTGGACTCAATTGGTT
Source organism: Dermacentor silvarum (assembly GCF_013339745.2). Classification (NCBI taxonomy): domain Eukaryota; kingdom Metazoa; phylum Arthropoda; class Arachnida; order Ixodida; family Ixodidae; genus Dermacentor; species Dermacentor silvarum. The sequence continues at coordinate 123,217,215 of NC_051154.1, read as the reverse complement.
TCACTTTGAATCAGCCGTAACCAGTTGGAACTAGGGATTTTCCAATCGGTTCCAATTGAGTCCAGTTCACTACAATTGGCAACTCTAATTGGTTTCTCCTCTGACCCAATCGTAACCAGTTGGAAGTAAGGATTTTCCAATGGTTCCTATTGGTCCCAGTTGGTTCCTATTGGAAAAGCCAATTGGAGTCAATTGTTGTTTTTTTTTGCTGGGTTGTTATGCGATTCTGTACAGTTAATATTTACCAAGCAGTAAATAATGCTGTACACTGTTTTTCTGTTATCAAACTTCGTGCCAGTGTACAAAATATGCAATGGTGGCATCTCGTGAGCCAATAAAAAACAATCAGACAATCAGAAACAGACAAAAGCACAGCTTTAAGTATCTTATTCCATGTTTTCCTTCTGTTAGTGATTGTCGGTTGCGTTGCACCCTACAATTTGCAGCACACGTTCCTCCCCCCCCCCCCCTTTTTTTTTTACCTTAGTGTAAGTGAGCAAAAATTAAGTCACCTACGTACCGCTGCAGTGCCTTTACACAATTCAAAAGAAATGGAAGCTGCTTCACTCACCATGCATAATTATTTTTTCTGGTTAGATAATGATGTTGCATCTGTGAAATGTGCTGCAAAATGTTCTGCAATATGTTGCATCCATAACACTTTTTCACATGTCACACAGACATCTCGGTGGCATTAGGTCCACTGATACATATTTTCCAGTCACTGAGTGCTGCAGAATTATGGGAACATATTTAAACGTTTTTTCTTAAGGCAAACATCTCTAAATACATGTCTTCTAACAGCTAAGCATTAAACTTATATTTGATGTTTAGCTATAGCTCCTAAAGATAGGCATTTGTTGCAGTTTACATATTTTTGACGTAGAAAAAAAAAATTGGAGGGCTCCTCATGTTGCACTTGAGTGAGCTGTATGCACTAGTATGAGTGGGTTTGGCTTGCTCTTTACCTTCATGCTGCTATCCTTATGTTCTTCTGGCTGCCGACAGTGTCCAAAGCAAGGCACACTCTTCATTTGTAGCATTCTGTTTGCATCAGTGCTTCACCACCCTGACCGCTTTTAAACTGGACTATGCAATGCTCGGGTATCTTCACAGTGCGCTGTTGTCTATCCAACTCGGCTTTATGGCTATGTCTTTCGGCAGCAGCGCTAGCATTAGCCTCCTCCTCTGCTACCCTCTCTGTTCACTATGGAATGCCCTCTCCACTCTCTTGCTTGCCCTTTCTATTTCTCTTGGTGGCTCTGGTGGTGACATTACCACTCATTCCACCCAGTCACAGCACTCCTCTCCTCCTCTCCTCTGGGGATATCCCACTGTCTCTCCTCTTTCCTTTTCTCAGCGTGGCACCCACTAGGGAAACTTGATGACATACCCCTACTGCAGAAGACCTGTGACGATATGTAGAATGCTACCAGATTGAAACATGTGAGCGATATAACACACCTAATCACTGCTAATCCTCAAACTACGATAAACAAAAGATACAGTGAAATAACTCAGTCCCTCAGTTTTGTCGCTTCACTTTTCTTGCTTTCTCTGGCTCACCAGGGTGTCGGAGGCTCTGTGCAGTATCCAAGAGGCTATCTTAAGAAAGCCTACAATTTAATCAAGAATAAAGGCGGCCTTTTTGTTGCTGATGAGGTGAGCATATTTGCCTGATGGCCATGTAACCTATTATAGTTGTCCTCATGCATGCCACTGTACTCAACTTGGGTAGTATGTACTTATAGCCTATGTCAGTGAAGAATGTGTAAGGTCTAGCCACATTGCAGTAGGCTTTTACTACTTTCGAGCTAATTTTAGATAAAACAAATTTCAGCTTAGGTTTCTTGCTTTCCTTAATTTGCATTTTTGTTAAGGCTTGATATTATAAAACACAAGCTAGTGTTTGTACTTAACAGGTGCTAGTCTTTAAATGAATAGCCTTAATCATACAATATCATCAAAAAAAGTAGTATGTAGTGTGCAAATAATTAAAAAAAAATTAACAGCAAATTGAATGTCCTGCTATTTAATTTGGTCCCTAAAGTATATATCGTATTTTCTAAACTATAAGTCGCACCTCTGTATAAGTTGCACCCCCCAATTTTTGGAAGTAAAAAAAAAAAAATGGGTATATAGGTTGCAGTGATGTATGAGACGCACCTACTTTAACTCAGTCAGCAAGATGAAACACGATTATGCATGCTTGTACACTACCTAATTGCAAAATGCCGCACTTACCCATTTCAGGGCACTAAATTTCCGTACACAAAATTTTTACGAGCCACAAATTATAGCAGAAAGAAACTTCAACCAATCCTCCTCTTAGATGGCCAAAACCAACAATTATTGCACTTCACTCAAAGCCATCGAAGGCCTCGTCCTCTAACGCAGTTAAAAAGTTTAGCTACTTTGGCCAGTAGCATCGCTGGGTCATCGTTGTCAACCTCTGAATAACATTTACAGACGTTGGACGCAAGTTGCTGGCATTGCTTCTGCAGTATGGTGTGCACGGGAAAAAAAAGAACGCTCATATTGGTAGTGTCAGCATGCATGATTTTATGTATATGAAAGTCACACCATTGTATAAGACATACCAACAAAAATTTTAGAACAAAAAATGTGACTTTTACTAAGGAAAATATAATAGTAGCTGATATTCTATTTGGTTCTTGAATTGAACAATGGCTATCTGCAATTTTTTATTTTTTTCAAATAATTTTCAAACACACATGAACATAGGATGATTGACAGGCAAATTGTGAACAAATAGGCATTATATGGTGGCAGAATTTCAAATCAGTGAACCAGAGTTATAAAGCCGATGTATTTAAAAACTACCCAAGAGGCTTCCATTGTATTCATAAACTATTCAAAATTATTTCTAAATATTCAATTCTCATTTGAGTTTACATAAATATTTATCTGTGGGCCAGTGTATCTGGAAACTGTCCAAAAGGTTTTTTTGTTTGTTTGTTTACTTAATACTGCAGGCATGAAATGCCCAAGCAGGAGAGGCAAGAAATACAGAATATACTGTCACCTGTAGTAGTGGGAACAGGGCAAGCGCAGAGGCACAAGAAGAAAGAAGTGCACGTGTTAACCGCCCCTCTCGATAGACTTTTACTAAGGAAAATATAATAGTAGCTGATATTCTATTTGGTTCTTGAATTGAACAATGGCTATCTGCAATTTTTTATTTTTTTCAAATAATTTTCAAACGCACATGAACATAGGATGATTGACAGGCAAATTGTGAACAAATAGCCATTATATCGTGGCAGAATTTCAAATCAGTGAACCAGAGTTATAAAGCCGATGTATTTAAAAACTACCCAAGAGGCTTCCATTGTATTCATAAACTATTCAAAATTATTTCTAAATATTCAATTCTCATTTGAGTTTACATAAATATTTATCTGTGGGCCAGTGTATCTGGAAACTGTCCAAAAGGTTTTTTTGTTTGTTTGTTTACTTAATACTGCAGGCATGAAATGCCCAAGCAGGAGAGGCAAGAAATACAGAATATACTGTCACCTGTAGTAGTGGGAACAGGGCAAGCGCAGAGGCACAAGAAGAAAGAAGTGCACGTGCTAACCGCCCGCTCGATAGTTCGTTCTCGCCTCCATTTTTCTCCAGAGCCCAGCTGCTCTCAATAAACGTCGTCAGCCCCCTTTGAAGGCGCATGGCAATACCAGAATAATGCATGCACAATAACAGTTCAATATTATAAGCAGTAATACAATAGTTTGGAGTACAACAAAAGTTCTAAAACTGGTAGTAATGCATAATATTCAGATACTTATATGACATCATTGTATTACAGGAGAAGGGAAAAAAAATCTAAATAGAAATATATAGCAGGTTATAAGGTTTCTAAAGAGTAAAGACTTGCATGTGGAAGCTTGTTTCATTCTGCAATTGTTCAGGGAAACAAGGAAAACTTGAACAGGTTAGTTCTCACAAAGTGCAGATTTATGGCCAGAGGATGAGTGTGATGGGTTTGTGATGTTGTTAATGGAGTTATATTGGAGGCAGGGTCCAGGTCGAGTCTATGATTGAACAGTAAGTATAAAAACTTCAGGTGTAAGTATTTCCTTCTGAGCTGTAAAGTCTTGATGCCATTAGACTGGATTAATTCTGAGATAGAGTCCTCACGGCTGCACTTGCATTCTGTTCGTAAACTATTCAAAATTATTTCCAAAATGTTAATTTATATTTCATTTTGCATCATCTATTTTTATCAGTATTCAATTTATCTATACAAAATTACTCTTGTGTAACCACAGAAATGCAACATTGAGATGATGGAATCACCAAATTTTTAACAGCCTTTTGTAACACTAAAATCAGTCAGTGGTTTTTGTTCTGTTTTGTTTGCATCTCTTCTCTTAGAGGCACTTTGAGCTCACAGCATGATACTGTGATGCCTATATATACAGCAGTGTGGGCAATGTTATATTTTTATTACTCTTTTTAATAATTTTTATTGCATTTTTTCAAGGAACTGTGGAAGCTTGTTTGAGTGAAGTAACTATCAAAGAAGCCAACGGAAGTCATTGGCGTGATGCATTTTTGCTGGTGTATATACCTCAGAAAGTTCTGAAGCTTTTGTCATACTATGTGGAGGGCTTGATTTATGAAGTCCATAGACCTTGGTGCTTGTTAGCTTCTTAAATTGTTGCTTCACTAAATATAGTATCTCATTATGGAATTATATTGTGAATATATATCATTCCTAAATTGCTTGACTTTGCAAACAGCATTTCACAAATATTGGGGACCGAGCACAGAAATAGGCTAGTGATGAAAGAGTGTAGCTTTATTTGAACAAAGTCTGCCTGCTAGCATAGGGGTTGAATGAGTAATGCATTAACTACGGTGCACACACCAAGCTCTCTTTATGCCAAACGAATCCACAAAAACAGAAAATGATGCTTACCTGATTGCAACAGTTGTATTTTGGCAAGACACTTTGCAAGCAGTTGCACTTTCAAGTGCATCTTAAACATACCAGGAAAGCTTTGTCATTTGCACCTCAATTTAGCTTCCCCCCCTTCTGCTTCTGCAACATCCTGTACAGGTTCTTGTGCCATTAAATGGATCTAGATAAAGCAATCTCCAACAGCAAGGGTAGTTCAATTTATGCACTTTATAAATTTGTCACTTGCCACAACTAAACGACTATAGCCGCTAAAGCCAATGTTTGCAAACTTCACCTTCAAAGGCATGTTCAGTGAGCATGTATTAGGGCCTTCAGGTCACGGAAGAAATCAAGCAAAGGTGCCAACATTCAGGTAGTGTCATCGATTTTTTTTTTTGGCAGCAGTGACAGTTTCTGCTCACATTGCAGATTTGCCGCCCACAAAAGTTTGAACACCGGATCAGTATCGCTGGCGAATTGGCCTACGATAAAGGTGACGAGCAACAGAGCAGGGCAGCTGTGCAAAGCCGGATAATTCCCCTTCAGACGGCGCTGGACACCGGGACCTTGTGACAAACGTACAGCCTACAAATACAGCAATGCTCCGGGGACACATCATTTGGCAGCAGTGACAGCATCGACTGTACATCTGCTAAACAGTTTCTGCTTCACATTGCAGATTTGCTGCCCACAAAAGTTTGAACACCGAATCAGTATCGCTGGCGAATTGGCCTACAATAAAGGTGACGAGCAACAGAGCAGGGCAGCTGCGCAAAGCCGGATCGTTCCCCTTCAGACGACGCTGGACACCGGGACCTTGTAACCAACGTGCAGCCTACAAATACAGCAATGCTCCGGGGACACATCATTTGGCAGCAGTGACAGCATCGACTGTACATCTGCTAAACAGTTTCTGCTTCACATTGCAGATTTGCCGCCCACAAAAGTTTGAACACCGGATCAGTATCGCTGGCGAATTGGCCTACGATAAAGGTGACGAGCAACAGAGCAGGGCAGCTGCGCAAAGCCGGATCGTTCCCCTTCAGACGGCACTGGACACCGGGACCTTGTGACCAACGTACAGCCTACAAGTACAGCAATGCTCCGGGGACACATCATTTGGCAGCACTGACAGCATCGACTGTACATCTGCTAAACAGTTTCTGCTTCACATTGCAGGTTGGCATACTTTTATTTTGCCTCTTTTATCCTCTTTTGAATTTTTGCTGTCACTGCTGCTACGGTGTACCACAGTGTGTTCTGTAGCGTACACTCCATTGTGTTGTGAAGCATGCAAGTGTGCCTAGTTAACCGCAGAAATGGCTTCTGGCAAGACTGACGCTCTGTCTGATATTGCTAAGGCCTTGGTTGAAAAGGCACCAGCTAGCATTAAAGAGGTATCAAAGGTGCTTGTTGAGATGACCTCTAAATTTGTTGAAGCAATGTATGACCTAAAAAAGGAGATGAACAAGATTGATGCGATGAATGACTCGATGAAAGCTGAGCTCACTTCCATCAGGCAATCAGTCGGGTACATGAACGAAGGTTTTGAAGAATTCCGCAATGAAATAAAAGGCCTTCGACTTGAGCTCACCGAAGTGAAAAACCAGGGCCTTGAGTGCAAGAAAGAGAACCTAAGACTAAACAAAGAGCTGCAGGAATCGAAAAAGCAGCTTATTGAGTTAAAGCAGTACAGTAGGCGCAATATTCTTGAATTAAGAGGTATACCGAAGGCTGAAAATGAGGACGTCCTCGGAACAGTCGCAAAAGTCGCATATTCCTTGTGCGTCCAGCTTTCTGACGGTGACATTAACGTGGCTCACCGCGTCCCATCGAGGGGCAGTGCGCCTCCAAATGTAGTCGTGAAATTCACATCCAGATCTGTTCGTGACAAACTGTTGAAGGCAGCTAAATAGAAGCGACTGAATACAGGCCTTGCTGGGTTTTCAGAATAGCGATCCAGTGTACATAAACGAACACTTGTGCCCCGAAAACAACATCTTGCTTGGAAAAGCCATCCAACAAAAACGTGAGAAAGGATAGAAATTTGCATGGGTTTCTGAGGGAAAAATACTAATGCGTAAATCCGAGAACTCCAGAGTAGTGCATCTAACACATGAAGAAGACCTAGCAGAAATAGTTTAAGTATTTTTTCATAACTGTACAACGTACTTCTTCACAATGGTATACGGGTTCTCATAGTGGGTTCCGCGGAACCCAGGGGTTCCGCAGGCCCCTCCTCGGGGTTCCGCGAGCCACTGATAAATTTTCCCTGGTTCCGCGCTCACCAAGTGGCTAAAACAGCGAATGCGAGGAGCGCTCGATCCAAAGAATCTCCATAATTACCTATTCCCAAGTGTCAAAAAGCACCATCACAGTGCGTAACAGAAACGCGTGAACTGCGCAATAAATCTGCCGGCAGCTTGTAGCCACCCAGCCTCCAAAAACTGGCCGCGCGCCTAAGCTTTTGCACTTAAATCTCGGGGGTCGTAACTTCTACCATGCGCATTTCTCCCGTTTGTAGATCGGGGCCCATAGCGTGCGCGCTGATGTACTCGTCGGTGGATTACAAAATAAATGCGGGGAGCATCGCAAATGCGCAATGAAAAGCGCAAAAACGGCGCTAGCATCCAACCTAAACCAAGCGGCGGAGTCACATCCGTCCGCATCGTCATTTGTCGTCAGCGGAAATCGTACGTGAAACGTGTCTGACAGCAACGCCAGAACGCTTCTTGCAGTTGTGCCCTTTTTATCGCCGCGCATAACACCGCGTTGGCGGTAGGCCGCGTGCCTTCATTCATAAGTGCCTAGTCCCAATCCATGATCGCATCGATTAGAAAGCCTACGGGCAACGCTCCCTAGCATCGATAGCCACAACAGTTTCGTCTGCAGCAGTTGCGGCACACTGTAGTTTCGTTTTGACTCGGTGCGCGCGTCTGCCGCGTGCCTTCAAAACTGCATAGTCGCCATCCATGATCGCGGCGATAGCGATCGCGGTTTCGTGCGTGCGTAGGCCACCTGCCTTCAGAAACACAAGGTTGCCGTCCATGATCGCGTCGATAGCGGCCGCGGTTTTGTCAGCGGTTGCGGCAAACAGTAGTTTCGCTTTGATTCAGTGCAAAGCTGTCGAAGATGAAGCACACTGGCAACATCGCGATGGACAGACGATTTGTTGGTGACCAGCTCACGGGCGACAAAATAATCGGGATGTACGCGTGGTAGTGAAAAGCGTGTCTCAGATAAAGACGTGCGCTGCGGACTCGCTGCGAGCGTTATATAATGAGTCTCGAGGTGACGAGAATTGCAGCTTCCGCACAGCTCTTGTGCAAAATAGGAACACGATTTGCTGATTCATTCACTAAATAAAAGCTGTTGACGTAGTAAGCATTTGTTTATTGTTTTCTTTATACCCTCGATAATTCGACACAGTTCGGTGTCATTGCAACAACTGAGACGTGGCTGCGAAAAAGTGAAATAATCAGTCTTCCAGGTTACATAACAGAAAGAAATGCGCGCGACTCCCACTCACGCGGAGGCGGCATTGCATTGTTCGTAAAAGATAATGTATCGTATTGTAAAGTTGCAGTGGCCACATATAGTTGCAATGAAATTGAATCCCTTTTCATTCGGCTTGATTATGACGTCATCATTGGTACAGTTTCTCGCCCCCCGAACGGTAGCCTCGTATGATTTCTCGATAAGCTGGAATAAATTTTCTGCACTGTGTCAAAACATCAGAACGAACCAGTGATTATAGTAGGTGACATGAACCTAAACACATATAACATGACAAACTGTGACTATAGCTATTTGTTGCAGTCTTACAACTACCGTAACTTAATTACGTCACCGACGCGTATAACTAAGGCATCTACGTCATTAATTGACCACGCATTAACAAATCTAGATACGAGGTTTACCGGACGCGTTTACTTAGAGCCAATCTCTGATCATCTATCTTTGCCACTTTGGATTCTCCAACAAGTACCAAGCAAACAACAAATAACATTGTGACGAAAATAGATTACAGGGTATTACGAGAAGAAATTCTTTGCATTAATTACAGTGAAATATACAACGAGGATGTCGATATTGAATTAACTAACCTAATTACATATCTTAATATTGCTGTAGAAAGGAGCAATCGCAAGGTTTCAAATGGCTGACATGATAAACCGATGTGCCCCTGGATGACAGAGCAGATACTTCAAACACTTAAGGCCAAATAAACTGGCATGACAAATGGCGACATAACAAAGATAATCTATACTACTTACAGCAATTCAAAGTACAGCGGAATAAATCTGTCGCTATGATTCGATCGCGCAAAAGGGCATATTATACTCACCTAATTACACAGACCGCTGGTAAGACGAGTAAGCTGTGGGAAATTGTAAATGAAATGATAGGAAAACAACGTAAGCTAACTGTGCTTCCCGAAACCATTAATGAAAATGTTGTAGAGAACTTCAACACATATTTCGCATGTATCAATCCATCCCGGGCTGCAAAGTTCAGTGATTCAGAAGAAATATCTATCTCGCAGACTCCCGTACTTAACACTTTCATTATGCATACCATTGAACTTGAAGACGTGATGGAAACAGTCAGTAAGATGTCAACCTCTAAGGCCTCCGGACTAGATGGTATTTCTATTCGAATGATTAAAAAGAGTATAGATATAATTAGGACCAGTTTTATGCCACTTGTTTAATCACTCCCTGAACTGCTCTAAATATCCGTCTCAGCTGAAGGTGGCTAAGGTTGTCCTTATCTTCAAAGATGGAGACCGCAATGACCGTTGCAATTGCAGGCCAATATCCGTGCTCAGTACCATTAATACTACATTTGAAAAAATTTTAGCCCGTACGTTCCACAAGTTTATCGATAAATATCAGGTTATGTGCCCACAGCAACATGGGTTTTGTCCGAATCACTCAACTTCGTCAGCAGTGTTAACGTTAACTCAAATAATTAACGTAGCTTTGCAAAATAATATACTTGTGTGTGTCATATTCCTGGACTTAAAAAAAGCCTTTGATACAGTTGATCACAACATACTTTTGCATAAACTAAAGCATTATGGTAGCTCATTGGATCTTCTTACTAGCTACCTTCATGAACGAATGCAGCTGGTCAGAATGAACATTGTTACATCATCACCTAAGAATATGTGCACTGGAATCCCTCAAGGATCCATCCTTGGGCCACTTTTATTTTCACTATATATATTAACGACTTCTCACTTATTTTAAGTACAAGTGAAGTCCTATGTACGCCGATGACACCTGTATTGTAGTAACAGCCAATAACAATTGTGATCTCGAAACTAAAGCAAATGAGGAGTTGAAGAAAGCAAGTGATTGGTTTTTAATGAACAAGCTTATGATTAACATTAAAAAGACTAAATATGTGGTTTTTCGAACGCGTAACAGTATCTTTCCTGATAAATCATTAGATTTACAAATAAACAATTTTCCATTAGACGAAGTCATTATTTCAGTATCTTGGCGTGACTTTCGATTGCAATCTGCACTTGCAAGAACAAATAAGCGCAGTTTGCACAAAGGTCGCATCAGGATGCTGTGCACTCTCACAAGCACATCATCATCTCAATAATAACACTCTGCGTATTTTATATTTCGCACTCATCCATAGCCATATCGCATACTGTAATGAATCATGGGGTGCGACATACAAAACTTATCTTGAACCTGTACGCAAACTCCAGAAAAGAGCCCCGAGAATAGTTACCCATTTATGTTACGATGAACCTAGTCGGCCTTTGTTTAATAGAATGAATGTTTTGCCGTATGATATGATACACGAATTAAAAATTGCCACGTGTGTTTTCAGTATTGTTAAAAACAGCCTGCCTTTTCATATTTCTACATTTTACACATCGTGTCGAGCGACTAGAAATCAAACGTACGGAAATATTAATCTTCTTCCAACTAGGAATATTTACGGAGAACGTTTGCTTCAGTTTTCAGGGTAAGAAATTTGGAATAAACTACCAGCAGAAATAAAAAAAGCAAATAATTTTTCGTCCGTGCTTAAAAAATACTTGCTTAGCCTGAATAACCCTTTTCAATGTGAACAATTGTGATGTCCTTTATGTTCGTAAATCGTTGAAGCCTGCTAAAAATACCATGCTTAATTTGTTGTTTAGAGTTTTTTTTTTCGAGATTAATAATGTATGGGCTTTGAACCTTCATAATAATGCAGGAACTTGCCTGCAGTCCTCTTGTTAACTAGTGTTTTACATATTCACTTAGAAATGTTTAATACTGTAGCATGCTTTTCACTATTTCGCATTTCCTTTGTACACTTGTGCTACTTAAAGGTGTACGATAGATAGTTGTATGCACGTGATGTATCTTACTTAATTTTGTACTTATAATTTATTTATTTTTCATTGGACCCGCAACTAGCCTTTGGCTATGGGTCCAACCAGTTTTGGTATTTCTGTATGTTCTAAGTCTGCAAATAAAGAATTGAATTGAAAGTTATAATTCTAATTTTCTCATTCTGAATTGAATTGAATGCTGGGATTTTACGTGCCAAAACCAAGATTTGATTATGAGATACGCCGTAGCAAGGGACTCTGGATTAATTTTAACCGCCAGGGGATCTTTAATGTGCCCCCAATGCACGGGACACAGGCATTTTTACATTTCGCCCCCATCGCAATGAGGCCGTGGTGGCCGGGATTTGTTCTCGCACCCTCATGCTTAACAGCACAATACCGTAACCGCTAAGCCACCACAGCGGGTTTTTCTCATTCTAATAGGGCACATTGTATTGCTCTGTTCTTATCTAGGTCCAAACTGGATTTGGAAGAACTGGTGACCACTTCTGGGGCTTCGAAGGTCATGGCATAATGCCAGATATTGGTAAGTGTAGAAAGATCAACATTACTTTGATTTCAATTTTTAATCAGACACACGGAAGCATTAATATAGCAAATAATTTATTTTTAAACTGTATGATTTTTTACGCAGTAAAACTTCTTGGGCAAGTTGGTTGATAAGTATTGAAGCCATAGTAGCGCAAAGAAACATGGACAAAGAAGAGGACAAGAGACCACAGGCGCTAACTCACAACTTGTTTATTGGGTTGCACCGAAGAAACAGGAAAAATAGATATACACAGTAAAGCGCATGCGTACAGTTTCTTCATGGAAAAGAAAAGAAAATTCAAAAAGGCGCATCTCACTACCAAATAACCAGATCGACTTGTCGCTGATGCTGTCCGTGCCTCTTTCTCTAATATGATAAGTTTCCAAAAGTTCACGAGCAGTAGTATCCTTACTTCTGTGCAGAATCTTACACTCACTAAACTGTTCATCTTGAAACTGCAGCGCGCACACAAGAAACGAGGACAGCGCCTGTCTGTTACCTTTGCCTTGTGTCCTTGTTTCTTGTGTGCGCACTGCAGTTTCAAGATGAATAGTTACCAACTCGCCCAATTTTCAGTACTTTTACAATTCACTAAACTGTTTTTCACACTTGCAGGCCAGGCAATGCACAGGCAAATGCGCATTGCCTCTTTTAATGATTGACAGTCTGTGCTCCCATGGAATGGCATGCTCTTTACACATGGAACCCCTTCCCATGGTTCAGTTCAGTTTTTAGACATTTTAATATTTTTTAAGTAAGACCATGCTTATTGGTTATATAGCCCACGGTCGCAGAAAGCTCTTATGCTATACGATTCTGCTCATTCAAAGCTCGTTAAGAGAGGAATTGCCACCCTATGACTAGAATCCGCGCTTATGAAATCCTGTCCACATATGATGCAGGCCAGTTTTGATAAACAACTGGCAAAGCTCATTGCAGCAGGCTATCCATGCTCGTGGTCTTGGAAGGTGTCTCGGAGACTCTCCTAATAAGGTAAAGGGCTCCAGACGTACAGCCACCACCTCATCCTGAAAAGAGATAAGGGCCAAAGTAGTCCCCTACCTACATGGGATGTCCCACAACATCAAGAAGGTCGTTGTGGTTTTTTTTCGGTGCCATGCAAACTGGCAGGCCTGTGCCCGCACGTTCTTGGTGAACAAAGAAGGCTTGATTTCCAGGAGAAGCACGCTAGGCTGTTTGTTAAATGCCCTACTGGCGTCATTTATATTGTTACACGGGTGTTGTATTTGGTTGTTTGAATGAGGGGCGCGGGTGCAATAACTCGAGAAAAGAGGAGGAAGAACGAACTGGGCTCGCTCTGTGAATTCAACTGGTCAGCGCTGCAACCGCTGTTGTAAATATAATCTGTAAATAGTTGCTCGTCTAATTGACTTCTCCTTCGCGTAACAATATGATACCGCTGTCGTGTGGGAAGGCCTACATAGGTCACACCGGGAGGTGCGCTAACGACCGAGCATGGGAGCACAAACTGTCAATCTTTAATAGAGGCAATTCGCATCTGCCTGTGCATTGCCTGGCCTGCAAGTGTGAACCACGGTTTATTGAGCTTAAGATTCTGGGCACAAGTAAGGATACTACTACTCGTTAACTTTTGGAAGCTTATCATATTAGGAAAAGAGGCACAGAGTGCATTAGCCACACGTCGATCTGGTTATTTGGTAGTGAGACACGCCTTTTTGAATTTTATTCTTATTTGTCATGGAGAACCTGTACTTACTGTGCATATCTATTTTTCCCTGTTTCTCTGGGGAGACCCAATAAACCCGTTGTGAGTTAGCAGCCGTGGTGTCTTGTCCTCTTCTTTGTCTGTGTTTCTTTGCACTACTATTGCTTCATTATGTATAATTTATGCATGTCTTCCCCTCCAACAAATGTAAGTGATTATTATTAACTATAAAAGAAACAAATTGTTCAGAATAAACATGTTTTTATTATCACCGGCAGTGTTAAATTAACTTCGATAGCTTTCTCACACAATTTTTTCTAGTGTATGTGCCGTAAAATTCTGTTTCAATATTATAGATTTGGTGAAATTCTGTTTCAAAAAAGGTTTTGTTTAGCATTACATGTGATGAAAAGGTTCTCTTGCGAGCAATGTGAAAGGAAACATGCATATATGTGTGCTCTTAGCCTCATGCTGTAGCCAGAACTGAAACCAAAGGGCGAAGGCAACATATCAGCTCCTGGTTCCTATTCATCAGTGCTAGTCTTCCTCCAGCGTGCTCTTTTTTTTTTTTTGTAAACACAATTATGTTGTGCAGAAAGAAAAGGTCAACATGAGAAGGAACAGGAAGGGTTAGTTGCCTTTAGGTTGCATTTACCGTGCAGCGCAACAGATTTATGTTCAGCAGTCATTTAAGCCAAACTTCTTCCCCACTTCCTTGGCAAATCTTTCTTCAAATCAAGGTCGAGCTCCAGCCATGCCTCGGCTCCCCTAAATAAAGGCTAATAAAGGATAATATCCCATGCATGCTATAATTATCAGATAACAACCAGTGAGACCTTTTGTATCTATGAGGGCTCATGAAGGAGACAAATTTTTGTTTAGACATGCAAACCAAGACTTCATATGATGATTTTGTACTAAGAAAGCATTATTTGTGTGAAAATTACCAAGTTTTATGCTAAGCAACACCCAGGACAAGCCCCACATGCCCACATCTCGCCATTCCCTTAGTGGCACAGCACCTGTTAGAAAAGTTGCATTTTTCCTCTAGGTGATATTGTAAGAAACTCTTGCCTAGAGGGGAACCAATGAACCGTTGAGGGGAACCAAGGTGAATGCGCCTACTCGCTGCATCCAAATGTCCTTGGGACTCAAGCAAGAGCCACTAAAAGAAGCCGAGATGTCTTGTGAAGGCTGCCTATAGTAGAGCTGTGCATGAGATCCTGCCAGAGGTGTATGCAGTGGTCCCTATTAGTACAGTTCCCTCTTCTTCTTGGCAATTTCTTGACCACCTTATGTGCCCTCTGTACCAGGTAGCTGCAGAACCTTTGAAGCAGCCATTCTGGAACATTTGCTCAATCATAATGGAAAACAATCGCTTGCATTCAGTTTTGTGCCCTCAAGTTCACCAACATATGCCATCGTTCCAAATTACTTACCTTTTACAGTCATATATGTATCCTCTACAGGATACTAAAAGCTATGGGGCAGACTAAGGCCTTTTTCTCAGTAGCCTAGATGGTCCTTTGCTCCTCTTGTCTCCTTGTGCACACACCCATGCGCCTTGCTTCAAAATCTATTTTATGAAAACTAATTTCTTGCTTGACTGTAGGAGCATGTATTGGAACTAAGCGATGCAGAAATGCTGATCCCATTAATTTTTTAAGATTCCATTTATACTGGGATTATGTGTTGAAATGAATCTGGTGTTAGAATTTCAAAATGTTTTGAGGAAAAACTTCTTCTATGGAACTCCCCTTTCTTTCATTTTTGGGAAAACAAATTACAGTTCACACATGTGGCCGAATTTTTGAATTGTAGTAACACATGCCTAAAACCATTTAGTCAACACTGTAAGCATGTTTTAAGCTGAAACAACTATTAAACTGCAGTTTTTAAACATGCTTGCTACGTGCAGGTCTCCGAAATGTATTTTTCGTACATTTGTTTCAGTGACCATGGCAAAAGGCATTGGCAATGGCTTTCCACTAGCTGCAGTCGTCACAACACCTGAAATTGCCAAAGCCTTGGATGCAGCGAGCTTTTTCAATACATTTGGTGGCAACCCTGTGGCAACTGCTGTTGGGTCAGCTGTTGTTGATGTCAGTCACCTAAGTGGCCTTTTTTACATTTCTGTTCAAGCTTAACTGCCACATTTTTGTAGGCCTCTTCAGCAGCTGATCCCAAAGCTGACCTAGGCCTTCTAGTTCATTATTTAGTATGAACAGTTGTGTTGTATTAACAGCAGTGATAGAAAATAGCAATTGGTGACATGGCACCATCATCTTAAAACATTGAAAAAAAATGTGAGCCAAATTCAGATGCAGCATCAATCTTTTGTTTGAGCCAAACACACAAATTCTGAGGTTCATAGGTGCTGGCTGCTACTCTCTGTAACTTTCACAGGCGGTGGAATTAAGTGCCATGCAGTTTGTTCGTGAACTGGAGATGCAATTATTGGCCTCTGTGAAACAGGTCTTCTTTTTCTTTGTGGGGTTTTACGTGCCAAAACCAGTTCTGATTATGAAGCACGCCGTAGTGGAGGGCTCCGGACTAATTTTGACCACCTGGGGTTCTTTAATGTGCACTACAACGCAAGCACAGGGGCTGTGAATGCTGCGTTTTCAGGCACAGAAAGAAATGCCAGTAACTTGCTTGTCAATGCAAGTAGGAGAAGTGTGGGATATTCCTGGAAAACAGCTCAAGCATTAAAGTGACAGGGGAAAAAAGTTGTTGTTAAAGGATCCCTGAAGTGTTTCGGACAAGTTTTATAGACGCATAGGGTACAGCTACAGTTAAACAATCGCACCATAATTTAAGTGAAGCGTCTCGTATTAAGAGAGCTACGGACAATTACAAGTTACTTTGCTCCCTAGCCACGCTTTTTCCTCCTCAACTCCTTCACCGAGCAATTGAGGCTAAGCTCTGCCTTCATTGGCTCTGCGTCATGATGTGACGTCGTGTCGTCTACTTCCGGTGTCTTGGAGCCAGCGCGCGAAACCTGTCCAACCTCTCTGCTAGCTGCCTGGCCGTCGATCCCCAGCGAGAGCTATCTAAGCAGCGGCGTGCATTGCGAGTGTTCTGTCGCAGGGCTGAGCGTGTCCAGTATTCCGATAAATGCCGGCGAGCTGGATGTTTTGACAGATGGGTGGAGGCGTAAACCAGAGTGGCCTGCACGGTGTGATCACCTGGTGGTGCAGAGCTAAGCCAGCCAAACACCGTGCTAATATTGCTGTAACCAAGTGTAAAAATTTTAAACATTTAAAAAAACGTGTTCAATTACACTGCTGCTGAAAACAAGCAGCAAAGTAGAATACACTTAGTTACTGCTATATTAGCTTGTTTATCTGGTTGAGCTCGGCGCCACCAGATGGCTGCATCCTGCACGCAGGCCACTCTAAGTCATGTTTGTGCCCCCGCCCAGCCTAGTCTGCCTGCATTTACCGGAATGCCGGACACGCTAAAGCTCTCTATTGTGGTAGTATCCTCCAGTGTGAAGTGACGGCTGCAAATGCATAGTTCCTGGTGCCGATCGGATAATGATAGCCCGATGCACTGCAGCCACTCCGTTCGCCTGCTGCCTTGCAGAAAGACACGATGCTGCAGCTTGAGATGTCTCCATTGCTAGATTTGCAGCCCACAACGCAATAAGGGCGATTCATGGTCCTCGCAAAAAGAAACCTCGAGACCAACACTAACTGTGCAGCTCGCGTCAATGCGGAGCACGTTGTAACACATGCAGACAACACTTGTTGTGTGCCGGAAGCACTTGAGTGTAGTGATAAATTGTCGTGTATTCTCTTCCTGTAACTTTTTTTTATATAGAAACAACTTAGCTAACATTTCAACTATTATGAACAACATTTGTTCGCCATAAAGTTGGAAAAATTATCGATGACGCAACATGGGCAGCCAATCGGTTAGCTCACTTTACTGATGTCACGCACTTGCTACGCAGATGGTGATGGGGCGGCTGAAAACTCAGGGGAGTGACGCCATTGCGATCGGTAGCGATGCACATTTTTAAAACCATATAATAATTTACATGCTTTACGGGGAGCACTTAAATATGTCACGTAATGATCAGAAGGACCTAACCTCTGACAATTTGCTTAGAGAAAGAATTTTGCTTGGGCCCAACTTTAATTTTACTATTTCATACATATGTGAAATGAAGAAATGCTTTCATGAGGCACCTACAGAAATGCAATTGAATGAAGTTTGTTGCATAGAGTAATTTCGATTACTAGTTACAGAATCTGTATTTAAGCCATCAACTATTTTATGGAAAGTGAAAAAAAAAAAAGAAGGTTCAATACAAACATCAAGTTCACAAGCTCATAACTCACCAGAGAAAAATGAGTGAGAAAATAATAATAAATAAAACAGGACGAATCGGGGAAGAACAGGTGGACAGACAGACAGATGGACAAGTCAGTTCTGTGAACTGCATCTGATAAGAGCAGTTAAAGCAGAAAAATTTGATGCATAGCACTAAGCTTTAGCTAACCAGTAATTTTCACAATTACTGTCTTTTAAACAGCATAACAAGTTCATGTAACTCGCAATGTAGCACATTTATTTTATCCACTGTCAACTGTTTATGAGATTAATTTTAAGAAATTGTGACAATGTCTTTCTTATGGAGTTATATCAGTAAATGTCGCATTGCATGTTATAAAGTGTTATAATTTTTCTTTTTCATTTTTCATAACATATTTTAAAGCCTAAATTAAGCTTCTACAACATTCAGTTAATATAATCTGACATTTTATTTGAAATCCTACAAATTTTACTGGAATAGGGTTGCCTCATGAGAGCATTTCACTCCACATTATTTAAATGAGGAAATTTAAGTTGGGCCTGCACTAAAGATTGCATATGCATGACATGCTTCACTGCTTTGCTGCCAGGAATATTTCATCCATATATAGCAGGGGACACAGATGCTTTGCTTTGTAAACCCCGTCACAGCTCTCTGGACATGGAAGCAATGCAGTCCAATATGTATCTACAAGAGGTGCTAGTGGTTTAAGAGAGAGTGTTTTCGTCGCTGCTGAGCATGTGCTCTTAAACAGGCAGAACATCGCTACTCGCTTGTCTTGCTCTTTATTACTTCACATAGATCCTGCTTATTTACGACCTCTTGCAATGCCAAGGAAGCCTTGGCAGTTGCTAGACAGCAAAACGAAGGATCGTACATGCCCAATCACTTTTGTCTGCAGTTGTCATTGCTGCATGGTGATATGTCCAAGTATTCATGGCTTGCCAATTTGGAAGCTCATGCTCAGAAACACAGCTGTCTCACACCAGCATTGCCTCCAGTAGAATGTGCTGATCGACGCAGAGTTGAATACAGCATTCCTGCACCCTAGTCAAGCATTAGGGGACTGCACATTGAAAACCAGTACAAACACAGCCAATGACAGAATTTCGGCCACCCTCTTAACCACCAGGTGGAATAACGCTGCATAAAAATTTGCACCACGTCTTCATGTTGTCCATGTAATGAGGATAATGATAAAGGAATGTGCTAGACATTATCAACAATATCTTTTGGTGACGTTTCCATTAAAATTCGTGTCATAGACGGAGAAGGTGCACTTCACACAGAAGACATCAACGGGCAGATTGCTATTAGTGTGTGTGCATGAACTTGGCTCGTATTCTTCATTAACTGATTGACACTGACTGGCTTCATTTGCCCATTTCCTCTGCATGCAGCAAGTATTTGTGAAGCTTGCTTGAAGGGCTTTCACCAGTAGTCTAGCTAGCAAGTTTAGGGAGCTGTATTTGAAGTCAGCTGTCTTCACACTTGTGGCCATACTTTCTGCTTTTGTTTTTTCACATTTGACCTCTCTGTAATTATAAACATGATGTACAGCTGCTACGTGCAAGCCCTGTGCTTTATGTTACTCTGAAATACTTTTCTCTCCACAGCTGCCTGTAAGCCACTTGAGTTTGCCTTTGACTTACAGGTTTTGGATGAAGATGGCTGTATGGAAAAGAGCCGTATGACTGGAACTCGACTACTGCATACCTTAGAATCACTAAGGAAAGAATACACTGTGGTCGGTGACGTCCGAGGCAAAGGGCTCATGATTGGCGTGGAACTTGTGGAGAGCAAGGTTAGTACAGCTGCTTTTAACAATTCAAAACATTATGCATGTGTCAGTGCTGTACAGCTGAGCATTACTTTCGGCTAGAGTAGCAGACTGAAAAGATATACTTAGATATACTTTGTCAGAATAAGGGAAGATATCACACGTAGAGGTGAAGTCATAAAACACAAGTATGGTGAACACTCAATGTAAAATGAAGTTTGTTTATTAAAATCTTTTCATTGTCCTAATGCAGTGCATGTATTTTGAACGGAACTTAAGGAGTGCAGTGATGGAAAACTTCAACCTGCTACAGTGTCTCGGTGGCTATTGCATTTTGCTGCTGAGCACAAGGTTATATGCAGGTTCGATTCACAGCTGCGGCACCTACATTTCGATGAGGATGAAGTGCAAAAATGCTCGCGTACTTAGCTTTAAGCCAGCATTCTTTAAAAAACCCCAGGTGGTCAAAATTAATCTGTAGCCCTCCACTACGGTGTCTCTCAATATCCACTGTGCAGTTTCGGGACATTAAACTCCACACTTTTAATGGAAAATTTCACTTAGCATGATGAGGAGGCCCTTCAGTCCTGCATGTAGGAATGTATACAATGATCACTTGTTTTTCCTTCTTGCACTCCCACAAGGCAAATAGTGCCACAAAGATTATTTGTTATTACTATATGTACCCATTAACAAAAGATTTGAAGACAGGCCGGCAACTGCCTCTAGAAGGGACACAATGTCTGCTTGTCTGAAAGAGGAAGGTACAGAAAATTGAGCAGGAAAGGAAGACAGAGAAGTGTAAAAGGAAAAAAAATTGAAGGAAAGAAAGGAGGTCGAGCCAAGGCACGAGGCACATCTGCAGAATACAGGTACAATGATGAAAGGGCAATTTTCTTTCATTCCACTTTCATTTTCCTTTTCTTGATCGTAAATTTGCCTTCTTCTTTAATTAATTATACAGTTTCATAAAAAACTTTATTTCTTCTATGCTTTCATTGGCTCCTTATGTGGATGTTTTAACATAAGTGTTGTGTTTTGGAAGCACATCACACACAAACCTACTAGTAGTAATGTGCTTTTGGCTGTCTGTCGTTATTGCTCTGGCCAACTGCCAGTCGTGCACATGCTGGCTAATCCGCATGACGAATGCATCTGGCAGCAGCAGAATGGCGTAGCTAACGTGCATAGCTAGCTGGCAGATGGCTGGCATGGTAACAGTAATACAGATCCAATGCCTCTCTTCATGATGGTGCTCATGAGGAGGCAGTCTCAAGGAGCATCACAAACAAGTGAGGAAAAAGAACCAGAGCCTGGCAGAGAACAATCGTTGACATAACAGTCCTTGCAAACTGTCACAAAGCCACATGGAGCTGCAGAACATGCCATGTCGATATATATCGTTATAACATAAGACTTGTTACATATCTTGGACATATCCTTGTAACATAAGACTTGAAGAACACAAACGTCTCAAGCTAGAAATATTGTGTCAGTACTCCTTTAATGTTGGTGCCATTCCTTGCTCAAGCTTTTTATTCTAGTTTGTGTGAAAACCACCTTTCATAAAAAGTCAGTATTTTTCATAACTTACAATTTCCAGACAATACATTTAAAGTACATTTAAAACTTGATCTAACGAAACCCATTTTTACGAAGTTCCTGATTTAAAAAAAGAAATTTCCATTCCCCCGCAGGTACCCATAGGGTTCAATGTTGTCATCATTGTCATTGTTGAATTAACGAAACTAATGGCCACTAAACCCAATTTAGCAAAGTTTTTCCTGAAATAATTCAGTAAAGAAAGCGGTCATTTCTTTCTAGTTTTGACACAGGCGGGTTTTTCTTCAAGCGTGCGCTCTAACGCTATCGTGTTAAAACATCTCGGTGCCCTAGTTACAATCTTTGCACCCACGTCTTTGCATATTGGTAGCCTGTCATAGCTTCACGTGACCATCTACCTGGCCTGCATCACACATCACACAAGCAATTCGAGCGATCCTACGCGCGAACCCACGTACGCGCTAACCTATGCACTAACCTACGCTAACTCACGCTTGCGCGTGGGTTAGCGGCAAATACACTGCTGCGGTAGCTTTTGGGTAGATTTCAAAGTACCGAAAATCCCTTTCTCGATTTTACGAACTTCCCGATTTAACTAAATAATTCGAGCGTTGTCATCACTTTATTAAATCGAGTTTCAACTCTATAAGGAATCACTTGACAGACTTGTGTTCAGTTCTTTTTTTTTTCTTATATATTGTCACGAGCCTCTAGAAGTGGACTTGAAGGTTTAATAACCCGTAGAGCAGCTGGCTCTCGGAAGACGCGACCGTTGGGGCTGGCTCGAGCAGAGAAGGGGGCGCGCGGTCTTCTTTCTTCTCTTGGGCTCGACCCACTCTTGCCCTCGACCCACTACCTACAGGTGGCAATATCCCCCCTTCCAAACAAAAGCATCGCCTCGATGCTAAAAAAATAGGCGTAGAAGACAACGAAGAAGAAGGCAGGCAAAGCGAAAGTACACAAAAAAAAGTAGCCGTCACGCCGGCACAGTCAATGAACGAAGAAGCAATCTCCCAACGATAAATGAAAAGGAGAAACAAAGAAGGGAATGAGAGAACAAAAAAACGAAAACAAAAAAAGTTGCGGACGCGCAATGTACGGCTTCATGCGCACAACATGAACAATGTCTGAGCTCGGTTGTCTTTGTGTCCTACTCCGTGTCTGCGATGATGTGTCCGGAACAACTTCGTAGTTTACGTCACTGACGCGGCGGAGCACTTTATACGGACCGAAATACCGGCTCAGCAGTTTTTCACAGAGACCACGACGGCGAACGGGGGTCCACACCCAAACTTGGTCCCCGGGGTTGTAGGACACGTCCCTGTGGCGGATGTTGTAGTGTCGTGCGTCTGCCTGCTGCTGCTGGCCGATATGCAGCCGCGCGAGCTGCCGGGCTTCCTCAGCACGCTCTGCAAATTCCTCGGCGTCAGTTGTCAATAGGTCAGCGTCTTGACACGGCAGCATAGCGTCCAGCATCGTCTGGACTTCGTGACCGTAGAGAAGGCGAAAGGGCGTGAAGCGCGTCGTCTCTTGCACGGCGGTGTTATACGCGAAGGTCACGTAAGGCAAGATCCGATCCCATGTTTTGTGTTGAACGTCGATGTACATTGCGAGCATGTCTGTGACCGTCTTATTCAGTCGCTCGGTAAGTCCGTTGGTCTGCGGATGGTACGCGGTCGTCTTGCGATGCCTGGTGTTGCTCAATT
This sequence comes from Dermacentor silvarum, assembly GCF_013339745.2. NCBI lineage: Eukaryota > Metazoa > Arthropoda > Arachnida > Ixodida > Ixodidae > Dermacentor > Dermacentor silvarum. The sequence goes on along the minus strand of NC_051154.1, from coordinate 123,194,326 downwards.
CAAAAACCTCGTCCATAAGCTGCGCTGTGAATGCTGTCCCTCTGTCAGTTATTACAGTGGAGGGAGCACCGTGACGCAAGATGATGTGGCGCATGAAGAAGTGCGCTACCTCTGAGGCTGTGGCTCGTGGGATCGCCTGCGTCTCAGCATAGCGTGTTAAATAATCAGTCGCGACGATCACCCATTTGTTGCCGTCGGCAGAAAGAGGAAACGGTCCGAGAATGTCCATGCCGACTTGGTCGAAAGGCGTGTGAGGTGCTTCAATTGGCTGAAGTAAGCCAGCCGGTTTAACGGATGGTGTCTTGTGGCGCTGGCATTCACGACAGCCTTTAACGTACTGTTTGACGCTTGCCGAAAGCCCGGGCCAATAGTACATTTCGCTTACTCTAGCGAGTGTTCGTGAAAAGCCTAAATGACCAGATGTCGGTTCATCATGGCAAGCGAAGAGGACGTCGTCGCGCATGTCCCTTGGAACCACCAGGAGGTAAGCACGGCTGGTCGAACGAGCATTCTTCTTATACAGCACGTTATCTCGCAGACAGAAGGACGTCAGCGAGCGGGACAGATGGCGTGGTATGGTTGTGTCGCGACCCTCTAAATGATCGATGATCGGTCGAATCTCAGCGTCGTCACGCTGCCGTCTGCTCAAGTCCGACGAACTAATGGCGCCCAGGAAGCCGTCATCATCCTCTGTTTCCTGACTGGCAGGATCAATGGGTGCGCGGGACAGCGTGTCAGCGTCTTCATGCTTACGGCCAGACTTATAAACGATGGTGATGTCAAATTCCTGTAGCCGCAAGCTCCACCGTGCCAGTCGTCCTGAAGGGCCGCGCATGCTTGCCAACCAACAGAGGGCATGGTGGTCCGTCACTACCTTGAAGGGACGACCATACAGATAGGGGCGAAACTTGATGATCGCCCACACGACCGCGAGGCACTCCTTCTCCGTAGTCGAATAATTCGCCTCGGCACGGGACAGGGAGCGGCTGGCATACGCTATAACTCTTTCCACTCCATCTTGAAGCTGGACGAGCACTGGGCCAAGGCTACTGGCGTCGGTATGCACCTCAGTATCAGCATCATCGTCAAAATGTGCAAGAACGGGTGCTGACTGAAGGCGCTGTCGTAATTCAGCAAAAGCCGCCTGTTGCTCATTATGCCACACAAATGGCGTATCGTCTCTTGTAAGGCGTGTCAGGGGTTCCGCTATCTTCGAAAAGCCTTTAATAAACCGGCGATAGTAGGCGCACAAACCCAGGAAGCGCCGGATGGCCTTCTTATCGGCAGGAGCTGGAAACGCGGCCACAGCGGCAAGCTTGTCTGGATCGGGTCGGACCCCTTTGGCGCTTACTACATGACCGAGGAACTTGAGCTCTTCGTAACCAAAGTGGCACTTTTCGGGCTTAAGTTTGAGGTCTGCCGATCGGATGGCTTCTAGCACACTCCGTAGGCGGTGAAGATGCTGCTCGAACGTTTCAGAGAAGATGACCACATCATCCAAGTACACAAGACAGGCCTGCCACTTCAGTCCAGTAAGGACAGTGTCCATCATTCGCTGGAAAGTAGCCGGGGCTGAACACAAGCCAAAAGGAAGCACTCGAAATTCATAGAGCCCATCTGGAGTCACAAAGGCTGTTTTCTCGCGGTCGCGTTCGTCTACCTCGATTTGCCAGTACCCGCTTTTTAAATCGAGAGAAGAAAAGTACTGGGCGCGCCGTAGTCGATCTAACGAGTCGTCGATACGCGGCAGCGGGTACACGTCCTTTTTAGTCACGTTGTTGAGCTTGCGGTAGTCGACACAGAAGCGCAGCGTTCCGTCTTTCTTTTTGACAAGAACGACCGGAGATGACCACAGGCTGTTGGAAGGTTCGATGACGCCATCGTCAAGCATCTCCGGGACTTGCGTACGTATGGCTTGGCGTTCTCTTGCCGACACGCGGTAAGGCTGCTGGTGTATCGGGCGTGCGTCTTCGTATGTGATGATCCTGTGCTTAGTGATGGAAGTCTGGCGTACCTTGGAAGAATGTGCGAAGCAGGTCCTGAATTCAAGCAAGAGCTTGCGCAGTGCTGTCTGGCTATCGGTGGACAGTTCAGAATTGATGTCAAGATGGCCCAGAGACGTGTCTGCTGTCTCCACTACTTCTGACGTGAAACAGTTGTTAACGTCTGCTATTGCGTCTGCAAACGCTAACGAAGTGCCGCGGAACAGGTGTCGGTGCTCGTAGCTAAAGTTGGTAACAAGCAATTGCGAATGACCAGCACGAATCTGTATAACACTGCGAGCCACACAAACACCTTGTTTCAGTAGGTGTTCCAAGTTACTTTCGGCCACCGCTTCGCCATCGCGTAAGCCACAGCATGTGACGTCGACGAGGACACTGGCACGTGGAGGAAGCGTTATACTGTCAGCAGAAACACGAAGTACGTCGTCGCGCTTTCGGCCGTCTTGCACGTCGATTGCTCGATCGGCAGAGAAAGTGATACGACGCTCTTGCAGATTGATAATCGCGCCGTACTCCTGCAGGAAGTCAACCCCAAGAATAACGTCGCGGGAGCATTCGCGTAAGACAAGGCAGCTTGCTACGAATGTAGATCCTTGAATCTCAACTCTAGTCGTGCAGGCGCCCAGCGGAGTAACGATGTGGCCGCCAGCCGTCCGAATCTGCGAGTTATGCCAGGGCGTGATCACTTTCTTCAGCTGCGTTGCTATTTTGCCGCTTAGTATCGTGTAGTCTGCGCCGGTGTCCACTAAAGCACTAACGGCATAACCGTCAACAGTAACTGGTATATCTAGCGAAAGCCGGTCGTCCCGTTCAGTTGCAGGTGGTGTCAGGTCAGTATCTTTCCGTAACTGCGTCCGTCGGAGGTCTTCAGCGCTTCGACCGTCAGCGACCTCGCCCCCAAAGATCGCCTCAGTTAGTTTTCCCGGCGGGGACTGGTCGACCGCTCGGGAGAATACCGCTGGGGCGGAGGTGAAAATCGCCTCGGAGACGGCGAACGCGACTGCCGCCTGGCAGGCGGTGGCAAGCGCTGCTGGGACAGGTATTCCTGAATGTCCCGGGGTCGTTGGCCGTATCGGGGCGGCGGCGAGTATGCGGAAAAGCCGCGAATCCCAAGGTGCCGGTATGGGCACTGGCGGTACAAGTGGTCCGCTTCACCGCAGTGGAAGCACAGAGGCCGATAATCGGGTGTGCGCCAAACATCCGACTTCCGAGGGGGCGGGCGTCTATCGTCGACGTAGTGAACCGCTTGCTCCGTACGATGGACAAATGGAGCGGCATGAACAACGGGCGGCGGCGTGTACCCAGCGTCGTAGTACGGTATCGGCTGCACCGACTGAACTGACACCGTAGGAGGAGCACGAACGAATAGCGGCGGAGAGGAAGCAGGGCGCTTCAGGGCTTCCGCGTAGGTCGCACGGGGGTATTCAGGAGGTACTGCCGCAGCGTTAGCAGGAGGCAAGGTATCACGAAGCGCCTGGTGCAGTTCGTCCTTGATAATGCTCGCTATGGAGCTTACCGTAGGTTGCGGTGTTACAGCGGCCTTTTGCAACTCTTCATGCACTACAGAGCGGATGAGTTCTCGCAGTGAGTCGCCGTTGCTTCCTATGGCCGTGAAAATGTCAGCAGCAGACATGCTGTTCGCTTGCCGCTCATACAAGTTCGAGCGATGCAGAAGCATCTTTTCCATGGTTACGGCCTCGGACAAGAACTCCGCGACCGTCTTCGGAGGGCTCCGTATGAGGCCAGCGAAGAGTTGCTCCTTGACCCCGCGCATCAGATGACGTAACTTCTTCTCCGTCATTCTTGGATCCGCTCGTCGGAAGAGGCGCGTCATGTCTTCGACGTACGTGGTCACAGTTTCGTTTGGCAACTGGACACGGGCCTGAATCGCTCGTTCCGCTCGTTCGTGGCGATCAGAACTGGTGTAGGTCTCCAGGAGCTGACGACAAAACTCGCGCCACGACGGCAGTTGCCCGTCGCGGTTCTGAAACCACGTACGCGCGCCATCCTCCAGGTAGAAGTAGACGTGTCTGAGTTTTTCCGTGTCGTTCCATTCGTTCACGGAGGCCACGCGCTCGTATTCGACCATCCAGTCTTCGACGTCTTCGAACACTGTGCCATGAAACGTCTTTGGGATCCGTGGGCTCTCAAGTGTGTAACGGTTCGACATCGTGCTTCCCGTACCGGTTGGGGCGGTTTGAAGGGAGGCGCTGGTCATACCGGTCGATGTGGTGGGAACCGTAGCGTCGACGACTTCTGGGGACAGTCCCCTGATCCTGCGGCTGGCCCGATGCACGGGAGTGTCGACAGGCACTGGATTCGTAGCGCGGATCCTTGGAGGGGTCTGCAACATCCGTGAGGACGCTTACCCCGCACCTCCACCAGTTTGTCACGAGCCTCTAGAAGTGGACTTGAAGGTTTAATAACCCGTAGAGCAGCTGGCTCTCGGAAGACGCGACCGTCGGGGCTGGCTCGAGCAGAGAAGGGGGTGCGCGGTCTTCTTTCTTCTCTTGGGCTCGACCCACTCTTGCCCTCGACCCACTACCTACAGGTGGCAATATGCACATATGTACTTGTACATGCATACATTCCGTAAACTATTTTGCTGCGTATGGCAGTGTTTACTATTATTAATGCTTTAAAAGACAAGTTATAAATAAATTACTTTAGGCTTCATTCTTTTGCGAGCTTAATTTGACTTCATTTGCGAACTTGATTTGATGAAGTTTGACTTATGCTGAAATTTTAGAATAATTTGAAGATGCTGAATTAGAGGATCGTGAAATTAATGTGATGGCCAGCCTAGAATTTTGCCTTCCCTTGTCATCAGTGCCAGTGTGCACTCCTGGTAGCATATGTCAATGATAAGTCATTGACATATGAAGGGCTTTCACCAGTATTGTAAAGGAAGATTTTATTGTATGTGTATTGCATTTTAGTGTAATTCATTGAAGTCATTGTTTTCGGGTACCATACTTACAGTGCAAAATGTGTGATTTTTAGGCATCAGCTTTTGGTCTATTTGAATAGCCAGTGCTATAGTCAGTAGACAAGACAAGAATGCAAGAGAAGATGCTCCCCAAAAAGTGGTGTGATGTCCTTGCCCTTCATATCTCTATGGTTCAAGAGATAGTTCCCTTACAGGTGCCACTGGCATAATTAAAGAGGAGATGCCCCAGTTGTTCAGGAAAACAATGAGCATGCAGTCGTGCACCACATGCACAAACAGCCAAAATCTCCGAGTGTTTGAACAAATAAGACAGCTGACAGCAATTACACACATTTGAATAGGGGTTTAGGAGAGGGATTTTACTGACCTCCTGAAATTGGCTCTTTTTCGACACATCTAACCACTGTGTGCGTGCGTGACATCAACAAGATGTACCCTGAAAGGCCGAATTACCTGGTCGATCCCTTGACAGACATGGCTATTTCTCACCCAGCACCAAAAAGCTCCTGCCTCTGCAGGGCGAGGAGTTTCAAGGCAAGAAAGTGCCTGACCAAACTGATAGCAAGGACACGGATACAGAGAAGGGAGGAGAGGGAGACCAGGGCGAGGTGATGCATTGGTGCACGTAAACATGTACCCTTTCAAGGGCACTTGCTACTCCATTCTTGACCTTCACTGATTATAGGGATAATATGCAGTTATAATTAGTGAAATGACACTTTTGAAAGACAGTGGCTATGACAAGCGGCTAGGAGTCAAGAAAGTAGGAAAAGATGCTGTTACACATCATGTGTTTCTGATGTGGCACTTTGCGTGGTTTTAATAGTTGTGTTGAGTGTCACTGAGCTTTTTCCAGCAACTAGTGGCAGTTGTGTAAAAAATAAAAATTGCTATCTGTGTGCAAGCTTTTATTAAAAATTTTTTTTTTAATATCTGTGACTTTTGAGATGAATGTGCATACTAAATGCAGTAATTTCACCATCACCATGTGTGTTATAATATATTTGATTTAGAAATGCACTAAAAAGTATTTTTGTATCTTAGTAAAAATGCTACCTAGGCCACATGATTTTTAAGCAAAACAGTGCCTTTTCACTGCACTTACTGTGCAGTGATCATGTAGTCATGTAGCATGTAGTCATCATTTAGAGACATAATCCACTTGCACACTACTGCTTTATCTGCATTGTCTTTTTTGTCATTATAAGCACCTGTGTCATTTTTTTAATTTTTTTTTTTGGGGGGGGGGGGGGGTAGGGTAACAATTCTATAAAAAAAACATTAATTTGCTAGTGATTGTGTTTGAGCAGGTCGTATACAATATTTAATGCATTGCTTTGTGCAGTGGAAGTTGCTCCTTCAACTGTTGATGCAGTAACAGGAAGATAGTATATATAATTTATAAATATGTATGAATTGGGTGCATTTGTGATGAGGTCTTCTTGTTGACATGTCTCAGTGCTCCGTGCAGGTTTCTAGTGATTCAGAAAATATGGGCAAAAATGAATATTCTCTGTGCTTTGCAGGAAACAAAAGTGCCCCTTGCAGCAGTCAAAGTGAATGCCATCCTTGAGGACTGCCGTGAAATGGGCCTTCTTATTGGCAAGGGTGGTCAGCATGGGCATGTAAGTAGGGAACAGGGACAACTTGCATAGTGTCCATTGTATGGCCACTTTTAGCACCTTTTTGCACACCCCTCACCATAGTACATTTAACAGAACCACCGCCATAACAATATAGAATAAAAATAGAATAAAGCATGCCATTTCTTCAAGCATGCATACAGCTCTGTGATGTTGTCAAGTTCTGTGTTGTAGCATCCTCGTCCATAGCTCTCGTCAGGCATTGCATGTACAGCTGCTGTCTTTTCATTTTTGCACTGCTTGGCCCCTTTGTGTCTCAGCTTCCTCCTCCTTTGTCCTCAAAGGTGAGGCCCTTTGGCTGCTTCCCATGAGGCAATTCTTGCCTATGTGCTTGCACTGTAAGCTATGTGCCTTTTACTTTCTGATGCTACATGCAAGCCTGCCTCCTTGGGTGTCATCGAAGCACAGTGTTATTAATGTTTCTCCTTCACAACGTCAGATGTCATTGTGCAATTTACACTGTTAGGTTCAATGTGCACACCACAAGTGAATTATTTGCATCTACTAAGCTGGCCCAGTTCCCACTGGATATTGCCATTGTTATCTTGTTCTTCACTTTTCTCTACATGTATCTCAGTGCAAATGACATCTGGACATTGTCCTAGTATCTTTCAATAATTATTTTTTCCCCAAAAAGCTGCAAGTGCTAGCAGGCAGTAATTAACTGAAACTTGTGCTGGCTTTGAGGACCATGTAGCCTAGTAGGTAGAACATATACCTGGAAATGTGCAGGTTCATTTAATTCCAAGCTTTAGAGGTGGTGCAGAAATTTTTCTTTATGCTTTCCTTTGCTTTTACCTGTTGCTTGATGATCAGTGCTAAATGGTGCTTGCCAGGACTTCACGAGGTTGGTAAAAAATCAGCAAGTCCGGCGAGGCATAATGAGGTCTACAACACTGTTCAAGGCCAGTGAGGTGACGAGGCTATTTGAAGAAAGGTTCATGCGACCTCCAAACATTTCTTTCTTAAAACAACTCCACTAATAAAGCTGCTAAAACAGACACATTAGGTTTTGTCCATTGACTATGTGCACTGAAAACATGCATGTTAGTTGTCAGGTGTATTGTGAGGTGGCTTTGTGCCCGCATTACTTGCTACATTTGTCGAAATACTAATCCATGAACATGTGAAGAGTCAGAATTTAGACTAAGGGGGAGCATAGCCAAATGTACTCTATTGCTGACAAGAACAGCAAAGGTGTGCTGAATTCGTTTAAGTCTTAGTTTGTCTCTGGAATGAGTACATTAAAAATTTCTGCAGACTGTACTTAGGTCTCGTCAAACGAAAGCAAGAATGCGAAGCTCATTGAAAGCAAAGTCAATACAGTCAACTTGTGATAATTAAAAAAAATTGGGTTAATTCAAGTAAATGTCAATAATTTGATTGACTCACTATGCTCTCAATACATTTTGAAGCCAGTTAACATGGCTCTGGGTTAATTTAATCTTTGAGTTTCAAGGCAGACCAGCGCCAAAGTAACATGACAGCAGCCGAATGTCCGTAAGAGGAGATATTCACACTGCACTGCATAGTCAAGGTATAGTAGAACCTCGTTGATACAATTTTTTTTTTTTTCTGTGGGACAGAAAAACAAAAAGTTAATTTCAAAATTGCAAGAGCCAGGAAAGCTTAAAAGTCAGAAAGTCGGGAGTCTATAGCCTTCGCATCAGGACTGGGAAGTACGATGTACCATCCAGGATAATGCAACAGCAGGGATGTACCGAGGTTATACCACAGCTTAATTGTATTGTCAACCAAATAAAAATAAATAAATAAATGACTTGCATTCAAAATTTACCTTAAAATCTTGTATGTTATTAGGCAGTTTTAGTTTAACGTTAGCGTAATAGCGGGGTTAAGGGAAATAGCATTACCGTTCTGCTAACGAACTTTGCAGAAAGAGAGTTTTAATATAGCATGATAGCGTAGTTTACGTGCGGGACGCTATTCCATTATGCTTTGAATTTCGCATACATAGGGCACCTAAGATATGTGTGTGTGCGTCCGGAAAGTGTGAGAGGCAGCGCAATGGAAGCCAGGAGCGCGTTGTATTTTTACTTGCCATGTCCGCCGATCTGCAGCGAAACAGACAAGCAGTACAAGCTGTCTACCATAGCCTCCGAAATGTTCCGATCTCAGAGGCCATACGCCGTCGCCACGCCTATCTCCCGACTTTACCGACAGGCGGCGCTCGCATCTCGGAGAAAATTTCTCTCGTTAGGCTTAGGCGCGTTCGAAACGAGAAGAGATCTCGAAAATTCCTCAAGATTAGCCATAACGCTCTCTCGTCGAAGTGGCATGAGACTAAGCAAAAGCCGTTTATGCAGTCATTTGCTACGAACGAAGTGAATTCTACAAAAACAACGCCAAATTCAGTTCGAAGCGGGCGACCGGGACTGCCGCCATGTTTTACGTGAACTACGCAAACACGCTAACACGGTAACGTTAACTCTGAGAAATAGCGTGCGTACGGTAAACAGTATGGGTCGTTTAGCGTTCTGCGCATGCGCATTTCGATCCAGCTATTCCGGTAACCACGCTAAACTAAAACTGTCTATTGACATGGCATTCTACTAGTGACAACTACATATTACGATTGAGCTCGTGGCAAATGAAAAAATAATTGCAAAATAAGTTGATACACGTAATGATAATTTGATGCATAAGTATATGCTAATATGACATCCAGTTGAAACCTCCACCTGTCTATGATAATTTGCTGCCATTGCAGTAAAATTCAGCTACCAGATCATTGCCTCGAAGGCCAATAAACAACAGTTTTGAGTAGTGCGGCTGTGTGTGGGTGTGAAAGTACTACTCATATATCCCACGTCCACCCTCTATCGCCCCTGGAAGCTATCACCACTGAACTTTTCAAGCTCGTTCGTGGAAATGGAAAGCAACCGAGACCAAACAGTTTAATTGTTGCTCACCCTGGAAGCAACTCGGTGACTATTGTTATAGGTCTGACACAGCTGTAGTTATTATTCAAAGCGAAAGGGCCTCAGAATTTTCAACAACAGCTTTTAGAACACTGAGCATGCACATGCGACACATGCGTATTTAGGCCAAAACACTAGGCCTAAATATCTGACAGACCATTGAATGTGTGCAGAGCACCATTGAAACAAGTGTCATGGAATTAAAACTGACTGTGTTCACTGGGGGCAGCATAAGCATGGTGTGCATGCTGAGAGAAAGAGCACTTTATGGAGACATGGCACTGCATAGTTTGAAATATACTGTACCTGTCAGCTGATGTTCAGTATATGGCCATGATGTTGCTATATGCTTTTATATGAGATCTGTGATATTCAAGGAAATATTTCTGCTGTTAAATATAGGCAATAATTCAAAATGCCTAGCTGGGTTTGATATAAAGAAGCTCTTCTGTGCAAGCACATTACCACCATGCATATGATGAGTACGTGCTATATATCACAGTGCCCTTGTTTATATGTACCTGATATTATTTGGAGCTGCACAGAAGGAAGCACAAGAATATGTTTTGTGTGTAAATCAACTATCACTTACATCCAATAATTAAACAGAGATGTGATCTTGAGAAGTTTTAATTAACATGAACTGATTGTGTATTGACAGTGCAGAATTCTGCAGCATTACAGAGCTATAAGCAGTGACCCATGCACATGTAATGATCTCCGATTTTCATGCAGGTGTTGAGGATCAAGCCACCAATGTGCATCACTGAGGCTGACGTTTGCTTCACGGCAGCAGTGCTCAAGACAGCCATTGCTCGTGTTCAAGAGCAGTGACATGCTTTGTCATTCATATCTGTGCTTTTGCTCTACAGCTGGCGGTTGTATTGTGTCAAAACCCATTACCTTACATGTACTGTCAGCGCAAATCCAAACATGAACAAGCAAAAAGCGACTAGAATGTGTTGCTGCATTTCCAGGTTCTATGCATCTTCAGTGGATTAACTCAGGCTCCAAAATGTATGTTTTGGACTACACCATGCTTAGTAGTACGTGTTGCTAGGCTAGTCGGTTCATACTGAAAGATTTCAGACCATAACACCTATGGCCACTTTGCAAAATGGAAATAAAAAAAGGGGGATGTGCTTAGAAACTGGCTCCCGTGTAATTAAGTGTAATGTGCATTCTGATGATTTTTTTTTTCCAGTTCATATTTAAATTTATGGGGATGACACAATTGTGAACATGAGTATACCCAGGATGTGCAAGTGGATTGATTGATGGATATTGTTTTTTGGCGCAAGGGCCAGAAATGACCAAAGTGCAAGTGGAAACAGTGCGCATTCTTTTGTGGATATCTGTGTTTTCATGCTGTACTGCAACATGATGCTTGTGACTAACGACTATGTTATGGTCACTGGTATGCCAACCAGCTACAGTCAAGATGCTGGCCATTGGTAGAGTAGCCATGTGTGCTGCCAAACAGACACTTCAAGTGTCATGGTAAAGGGAAGCATGCCTACAGCATTCCTTTCACTGCAAAATGATTTTAATGGCTTGGCTAAGTTTGGAATCAGTTTTACTAAAGTGACATACAACCCGTCGAGGTGGCCCACTGGCTATGGCGTTGCGCTGCTGAGCACAAGTTTGGTTCCTGGCCGCGGCATCCTGATGGCGGTGGAATGCAAAAATGCTTGTGTACTATGCATTGGGTGCATATTAAAGAAACCCAGGTGGTCAAAATTAATCCGGAATCCCCCACTACAGCATGCCTCCTAATCAGATTGTGGTTTTGGCACATACAATGCCAAAATGTAATTTTTAGTTAATGTGACATACCTTGGCTTCCTAGCATGCACCCGTCATCATGTTGCTGCTCAGTGGTACCTTGCACTGTGTTCAAAGTCGAGAGCCACATTGCTGAACAACAGAAGTGCAGGCCTCAAGCACAGTATGAGAAGCGTGTGCTCTTGAGTAGTCTTAAACCCAGCAGATGGCACAACAATGCAGTTCAGATACTGCTAGCATGTCCTGGGCATTTTTCTTTGCGATAGTATACAGCAAAAGAAATGTCAAGTTTTGCTTTTGCATTTTAATAAAATCTAAAGACAGCCACTTTGCTAAGTGGCACATAACATAATGGTAACTTATTTTTTGCCAGAGGCTAGCTTTCATAGTCTTCACAAAGGACCTACAGTCAATGAAAAATTGCCTCTGCAAAATGCTGGCACAAACAGTTTTTACAGTAGCATGCCCAGTAGTACCCTAGCCATCCCATGAAATTTTGCGTCCATGAATTATTTAGAAATTTCACATCGGAATAGAATTGCAATAAAATTTGAACAGTTACTCACAGTATGTTTAAAGTTATCTGTCAAGCACAGTACATACTATATGTAAAGCTGATATTCAGGCCGATTACACACTCTCTGTACCCCCACTCCCTCCATTACTTTTTTCATTGCTGACATTGTATTTCTGTTGTATTTACACAGTTATGCATTATACTCAGCTTAGAAGGCCAAAATTTGCAGAGATTACTGTTTTTTTTTTTTTTTTTGGTGTGCTTTCATTTGAGTTTACATACAGCTTGTTTATTATGAAATTAATTTTAAGATATGCCCATGTGTATAAATAAAGGATGCCCCTTCGTCTCTTGAACTCCAACTGCACACACCCTGCAATGTCATTGTTCTGTCTTGCTCATGGTACTATATAGCTCTGTTCTTAAATTGATGTCCTTCAAAGAAAAAAAAAAAAAAAAAAGCAGACACTGCGATCATTGGGGAGAAAATTGAGTTCGAATGAGTTACAGGTATTATGGTTGCATCTGTGAGCACTCATTAGGCATCATTGACGAAGAAAAAAAAAAAAAACTGAGATGGTGTTACTCTGAATTTTTGGCAAGCCACGAGCCTTGAAAATGGCAAAACAGAACGCTGTAATTGTAGCTGTCTGTACAGTACTTTAGAATGAAATTTTTGCACTCTTTTAGACCTGTGTACATGTTATATTTTTTAATTGAATAAAAATTGCTTTCTTGGTCCCTTAAAAAATTGTCTAAAGTTCCTCCCACTCTACTGTATTGTAAAGTTGGCTGCTGCTGTAAAATGATGTAAGACTTCAGCTCTAAGATCATGAATGCGTTTTGTTGAGAGAGATGAAAAGTGTTAATTTGATACTGCAAATATTTATGTGACACCTAGGTAAAACAAAGCAGTTCTTTAGCTGAAGTAGCATTAACAATTTAATCAGGTTGAATTGTTCAATCTCCTTTGAAGGGCAACTTGATCGAGCTAGTTGGTACGAATCTATGGTGACAGGTAGCGCAAAGTTAATGGGGACACAGAAATACGAAGCAGAAGTGCTAACTTCAACTGAACTTTTATGCAAAAAGCGCTTACATCTAAATATATATGAAGAAAGAAAGAAAGAAAGAAATCCACATACAAGCAAAGAAATTACTTATTTAGAGGGTGTGCAAGGCAGTTTTGGATGAATGGTGCCTTTTGCATGACGCATGGCATTATAACTTTTGTCTCTGGATTTCATATAGGATTATAGAGTAATAAATTATCAGGTGCACAAATAAACAACCATATTAACAGATAAATAAATAAATAAATAAATAAGACAGCAATATCTCAAAAACGCGAAAGGACACGAGAGCAAGTACGAAGAGCATTGATTGCGTTGTTGAGCAGCTAATACAGCATATGACGAATAAAAATTAAGGAAAATGCACAGCATAGATTAGGGAGCTTTACAAATAGAACAACCAAGCGTCTTTGCGTACCCAATCACCCTGCTTGCGCTGTTATCTGCCCCATTTTCGTTCCTTTTTGCGTTGTTTTCTAAGCCAGGTGGTTTGCTTTGACTTGTAAGTTGGCGCATTTCTCTTTCCTATTAAAGACATCAGTTTGTTGTCTGATGCAATTGTTTCACCATCAGTGAAAAAGTGTTCATTCGAGCATTTGATCTGCAAATGAAGTCGTTGGCAATCTTATTCAAATTGATTTTGCGGGAGAGTTTTTTGTGGTTGTGCAAAATTGCCAGATAGTTCAAATGGGCTTGTCCAGTCCGTCGACCGCAAACACATTTTCAGTCGCCGAAGACAAGAAAAGGACTCTCGGATGTTCTCGACGAGACTGGTATGGTCAATGTAATTTCTTTTTAGCTTGGCCATTTCTGGCAAAACGTTTCACGGGTGTTCGCCCTTGTCCGTAAACATGTGCATGAGGTCCTTAGATGTGTGCAATGGTGCCGGCTTTTGCTGGCCTACAATGTCAATCAGCATATCGCTGTGCAAAATCAGGCGTCCTGGTTCAAGGTCGTCACCGTAGAACTTCGTTACATATGCTTCGTTTTCCTTCCATATGGCAAGAGAGAGAGAAGGGAAGACAGAAAGGCAGGGAAGACAGAAAGGCAGGGAGGTTAACCAGACTTAGTCCAGTTTACTACCCAACACGTGGGGTAACTGCTCTATGTGTGATATATGCTGCCACATCTCGGAAGATACCTGTTGCTTAACGAAGACAGCACAGTGTCAAGCACTTCATAGAACCTCTGGCGGTACATGTCACTCGCTGATGGGAACACGTGAGCTGAAGAACCTTCTTCATAGCGCCGTGGAGTGTTCTTTCACCTAGCAGCTAGAACACACAGGTCCTCAACTCCTACTTTTCCTTCCTTTGCCATACATATGCGGGTCACGCTCTTTGTTTTGAAGGTAATCTGCTCCGGGTTCAAGCTTGGACAATTCGAGATGACTGGACCCTTCGCGTGCCTGGACCCTTCGCTGTCTCCCTGCGCGCCTAGTGTTATGTTTTCGCTGGTGCTTACACGGTGGAAAATACGCTTCCTTTTTAGTGTCGGACGGGTTCTGGCGAAGTACCTATAAGCGACGTGCCCACTGTTGGCTTTGTCGTTGGTGCTCATGCTGTCTTTGTAGCCGGTGCACATTGCGCCGTACGCAGTTGCGGTAGAAGCGAGCTCAACGCATGTTTGCTATTTCTTGTTTTGTTGCGATAGCAATTGTATCGACACTCAAGGCAAATTTTCGCTTTCGTTGTCGCCGTGATATTAAGTCCAAAAGTCATATGAATGAGCGACCCATACACTGTGGGTGTGAGAAAAAGCACACAACAGCGAGCCGAAAAGGATTGCGGCTTGACAGGCATTATCTTCCCACGCGCTCAATATTTGGGTTTTTAATTAATTGGAGGTTACGTGGTCAACTGTGCATGGGGAGGAGAGCGTGCCTCTCCTCCTCTAGTCTCTAATTAGATACGGCACGCGGCACGTGCACAGTCATGACGGTGTGCGTGCCGCGTGCCGTATCTAATTGTTGGTAATCATTGGTGGGTGCAACAATAAAGGCCGAGCAGGGATGGCTGCTAACTTCATGCGCGCTGTTTTCCTTCTCGGGCTGCCTTTCTGCGCCTCTATTAGCCCCGAGAACGACCTACAGGGGCGCTGCGAGCGCCCTTCGCGTGACGTCAGGGCCCGGACTTGCGCCTGTCGTCTGCTGCCGTTCGGGCACTGTCCGGGCGCCTTCTGCAGTGTTTCCGTTTGTTCGCTGTTGTTCCCTGTGCTTGTATACTTATGACAGTCATCTCAAATACATTTTTACGACGTCTTCATTCGCGCAAACTTATTCAAAGAGCTTATTTCCTAGACGACTATTTATTTCTCAAGAGCAACGCTGCAATGCCAGCCGAAGGAGCTCAGACCAGCCCATTGCATGTTTTTCATGCGCGAATCTAGACTTTGTAGATTGAGGGACTAATAAAAAGGCATAAATAGCATGTGACTAATAAAAGCATAAACACATAAACATAGCACATAAGAATCCAGTTAGGATACCATACCTGCTGTGGTGCAATGAGCATGTCACTATGTCTGCTACATATGACTGCTACATTTACCTTGATTTTAACCCATTAGAACGTGTTTGATTATGACGAGTAGCTCATGGTATAATATCTAATTTTTCATTTCTTCACAGAAACACTCGGCAGTAACATGAGGACCTGACAGTGCAGTTTAGATTCAACCAGTACCACTTAATCCTTTAACCGCTTCTCAAAATTAGGCCGTTCTTCACCGGTTAATTTCAAGTGGAGGTAATTTGAAGTAAAGCTAATTGCGGCTTACAACTATTTGCAGAATACACAAAGGCATGTACCAATATTTATTCACTGTGTGTGCTACACGTTCAACTCACTTGTGCAATTTACTGTTGCTTGCCTCTTGGGGAACGGACATCACGAATCTGTTTAGCGAACTGACACAGGCTGCTCGGCCCAAATTTTTTAGTGAAATATGCCTTTTGGACCGTATGGCTGCAGCTAGAAAGAAGCTGAAGCCTCATTCATTAGCAGTATGGTGCTTATTGAAGATATCATTATTCCCCGGTGGAGGTCAAAAATGAAGTGAATTCTTTTGAGGCTTGTGGTGTTTTTTCTATGAGGCGGGTATGTGAGGTTCTCTTTTATGCACTCACGAAGCGAATATTTCTCAGTTTGTGTAGTTAAACAACGCAGTATTGAGACATGGTGAGGCAGAAGGCGTTTGAATTTTCCTCTTCAGCGCAGCCTAAGCTGCGCTGTATAGCCTCGAGTATACCTTAGTCATTGCAATTGGCGCTTAAAGAACTACTTCGTGGTTTCAATTTGAAGTTGTAGCGAACTGATGGGGGTGGGGGGTTTCGCGAATAATGCGTGCCGTGCCATAACGGCAGTCGGTAGGTTTGGTTGCGTAAGGGCTGTGCCATGATGTCGATAAATGCAACTGAGAATCACTATGAAACATTTTCTCGCTTGCAATTGATAGGCTCTCGACCTTAACCACGAATCTCTTCTTTCAGGTGATTGCTGTTATGGTATTCATGAAGTATATACATACTATACGTGATGCGTCGTCGTGTTAACAGCCATGAGCAATGCGTTTTCTGGGTGCCTGTTTCAGAGAATGGTGAAAGTATTAGCAAACGTGTTCATGCAAAATGCGCGCGTAACTCTTCCTTTTACAGCATTAATAAAGTGGCCATATTTGACTAGAACAACTCACCATAGTAATAAGAATCATCATAAAAGATTCGCTGTGCAGTTAGTTTCCTTCTAACACTCATTTATAACATTGACATAAAATACCAAGATTTTTCTTCCTTGTAAAATGCAATGTCTCTCATAGCTAAGCACTAAGGGAATGTTAAGTGTTTTGCGGAGCATCATACACAACTTTGTATGTTGCAATTGCAGACATTCTTTTTGCGCAAAGTTTATGGACAGACACTGCACATATACGCATTGCAAAACCAGTAGACCCTTTCAATGCTACATAGCTTGCGGTATCCACGCCGCAAATTGTCACGACTCGTGGTTTTGAAGAAGAAACTGCCGTTCAGGCATGACAGTAAAAAAAAGCCGACATATCCTTCAATAAGTACGGCTCGAGCCACCAATACCCCAAGCATGCACGAAGGGAACGAGCGCGCACAGCAGCCAAGTTTGACCAAGTTTGACGAGCGATAGCACGGTTTTGCTTGCATTGGGAAAGGACAGACGCTGCTCGGCGCCGTCAGCTAGCAAATACCGCATCTACAACTGCATTACGAAACACACAGATGCTGCTCGATGCGGCAGCAGCAGCTAGCGAATTTACCTTCATGCTGCGTCTCGCTTCAACGCGAACTAAGCATCGAAAGCACAGCGCATATACGAAGCTACCAGCACTCGACGCACTTTGTGCACATCGCAGATCGCTTTGAAGATTAGGTCCGCGCGACCGTGCACTTTGTCCACATCGCAGATCGCTTTCAAGATAAGGGCGACCACGCGGCGTACGCAGCAGCCGCCGGTAGTGGCAGGCTAGTTCCCAGTTTGACCTTGGCTGTACTTTAAGGTCAGATTTACGGAACCAGGTGTTTTCTGGGTTTGTACCTGGAGTAGTAGAGCGCTCTAAAACAGGCAGATGATGATGATGAATCTAATTTTCGAAGTCGCGGTTAGTCGCACGGCTGTACGAACCGTTCGCCCCCCACTGCCGGCGTTGCGACAGCGACTGCTCGTGGTCATCCAGTGTGATATTTACAGGTTTACATGGTCCATGGATTACACGATGCTTGTTATTTTAATTAGTAAGTAAATGTTACTACAATTCATATGGGCGATATAACTAAAGTATAGATGTCGTGCAAGGGCTGCACTTTTTTGTCGCGATCGATTTTGACAAGCCTTACATGGGACCGGGATATTTTATCTAGTTTTTCCGACTACGAATCTGAAATCCGCCGTAAACCCCCACGATTAAATCCGCGATTAAAGCCCCTGGGGCTTTATCAGCGATCGCCTCCTCTCGCCATCTAGTAGCGACGCGTAAAAGTACACCGCGCGGAAAAATTCGCTGTCGAGCGCGGTCGGAATCAGTGCTCCGAAAACGATTGCTTCTCGGTTGGACTTTTTTTTGTAATGAAGACAATCTGACCATGTGATCTTGCAGCTGCATTGTTGGCAACTGTATTTTTGACCTGTAAAAGTTGCCTATATGTTTGTGAAGCATTTGTGTATCGAATTGTGCAGACATTTATAATGTATTACTACCACAAGTGTCTAAAATTGACTCATTGTGCTAAATGTTGACTGAAAAGCATTGTGATGCTATTACAATAAAGCTAGTGTTATATTGGATAAGTGTCTATCCTCCCATATCCTACACCCTGCCACCACCTTCAAGAAGGCACATTTTGTTCAATAGCTCCAGAGCTGTGCTTGTGTTTAAATAAACCGTAGACAGCTGTTGAAATCTATGTTTCAAGAACAAAAATGCACGAGGACAACGTACCACATTTTTTGCAAACATCACCCCAACATGTCATCATGGACAAGTTGAAGAAATGCAAGAGCAGCATCAGCAAATCCAGCATAAAAGAAATATAATGCTCTATCTGAAGCATGCTTCTTCATATACTAACATGAGGCACATTCTCCAAGGTGGCAAATAATAATAACTAAACTTGCATTAGTAGTAGCAACAGTAAAAATGTCTATTATTTAGGGAATGGCTTAAAGACTTGGAAGGGGTAGGGTAAAAATATTGTCACACGTGCACCTGCTAACGAGGAAGCTATAGGAACTAGTTTCCCAGATGTAGGAGAGGAGTGTATCATGTGAGGGGTCATTTAGTCATGAATGCAGGCCATTTTAATCTTGCACACTGACCTTGGCTTGGGCAGCATGGCAATGCCTAGTATATGCTATAGCCAGGCAAGTTCACAGCACTTTTCACGTGTCTACAGGTTTGCTGTCGAACTTGCATGCCTTTTATTCATATATACTTTCGCTTTATTTCTGCAAATCCTAATAATAGGAAGACAAGCGTATTAGAAGCACTGGCGGCGGCTACCTCATCCAGGTAGCAGATAGGCTTTGCAGATCTGTTAAGGACACCAGGTCACCAGCTCACAAATGACTTTGTTCTAATGCACATGAAAGCAGACTAATGTGCACATTCCCATTCCTCTGTGTTATGGTCCCCAGGCTATCATTACCTGGTTTCAAATTCTCATCCTGGCAGGTGAATTCATGGCACCATTTAAGGACCAGGGTGCAAAAACGTTTGGCAGTAGCAATAAAAATGAGAGTGTCAACTTATTGCATGCACGTTTCTAACTTGTGGTGTGCAACAGTTCACGTGAGCAGTGATGAAGTGGTCAGGTCACCATGTGTTCCTGCTTTATTTTTGCTTTCTATAACTACATGGAAAAACTGTGATGCAGTGACCTATATTACATTGTCTACAATACATATGAAAAATAGAATTTCACTTTAGCGTTCCTTTAATGTGAGCTGTGCAATGCATGCAATAAATGCGTGCCCTTTGTCAAAAGTCTAGAGCCCAATTGGCATGCAGTTAAGAGGAATCAGCTTGAGGCCAACTCCGATGCCGCCTATTCAAATATGTGTAAAACGCAGATGCTTTTATGAGACAACCCCACTGACCAATTTGAATGAAGTTTGTTGCATTTCAGGGAGAAATTTTAAGTCTAGTGAGTGTAGAAAGCAGAATTTTGATTTAGGGCCTAGAATTTTCTTCACAAATTGCCAAAAATCGGCAAGTTCAAAAATAAATAAAGTTGAAGCACGAAGCTTACAAATCTGTAACTGTGCACCAAAAACAGATATCGCAGTTCTGTAAGCTGCATCTGTTAGAGCATCTGAACTGGGCAAATGTGATATATGAATTTACAGCTGACGTGAAATTGTTACAATGTTTATGAAGGTTTTTCGGAAGCTCTGCTTACATAATAGTGTTATATTTCACAGTGGTGAATAATACAACTTTTGTTCGCTTTAGATGTATTATTACATCTAAAGCGAACAAAATTGTATTAGATGTATTAGATGTATTATTATTATTAAATTATTAGATGTATTAGATGTAGATGGAGCATACAGAATTCTGATATCATTTTTCATTGCTAAGTTACAGAGTTCTAAACTTCATAGTTTCATTTTCTGAAATTTTGTGATTTTCGACAGTTTCTATTAAATTAAAAAATTGACGGCCTAAATAAAAAATCTGCTTCCTACAGTTAGTAGATTTTAACTTATTCTTTTAAATGTAACAAATCTCATTAACAAATCTTATCAAAATTGTATTCCCGTATATTTAGATAGAAAACTCCCCAAGCTAAAGCTTCCTCTTAAGTTGACTCTGGGCTGTGCACTATGCATCTCATTATATCTCTGGGACTCCAGCGGTGTAGAGTGAGAACTGTTCACCCTCCAGGTTTTTTGACCGCTGGAATGCAATAGAAGGCTCACAACACAGCTTAGAGTAAGCTTTGAATATCTTTGGTTCAGTGGCGCACCAACGGGGGGGGGGGGGGGTTCCGGGGGTTGTAACCCCCCCCCCCCCCCTGAGGCCGACTTTTGTTAAACCCCTTTTCTTTCTTTGCGCATTTGAATAC
This sequence comes from Dermacentor silvarum, assembly GCF_013339745.2. NCBI lineage: Eukaryota > Metazoa > Arthropoda > Arachnida > Ixodida > Ixodidae > Dermacentor > Dermacentor silvarum. The sequence continues at coordinate 123,173,819 of NC_051154.1, read as the reverse complement.
TGCAACAAAGATGGAAGATGCGCAGTCGTCTGCACACTCGCAAAAAGTGAATTTTTTTGACAATTTCCCGTGAGGAAATTGAAATTAGTGCCGTTTAGATGGTATTGGCAAACTGTCAACCCCCCCTGGCAGAGATCCTGGGTGCGCTACTGCTTTGGTTGCAAACTGATGATGTATGGCGCTTTAATGGCGTAAGGGAAAATAATGGCCAAAGAGCGCCAGGAAATGGCATGATGTATTCAGGGGTGCATTCAATGACAAATGGTATAGAGGTGACTTGGTTGTACAATGATGTATAGTAAAATATTCGCTGCAAGATGCGTAAAATATACTGTATATGGATTAAACTATGACATATGAGGTGAGCTATAAACATAAAATATATATGTTACAAAGTGATTGTAAGATTAAAATGTAAGAATATTCAGATAGCACTAATACCTCACCCAGGTGCTTGTACGCAAGGGCAGAGAAGCACGTGTTCTAAATGCCACAATTGCAGCAGTAGCCTCCGATAAGAGGTTGTGCTATGTATCAGTTGTGTGTATAACATGCAGTAAACAAACATCATTAAAAAAAGTTAACTGATATGCTATCAAAATGCGGGTCATTGCCAAGGAACACATTGTTGGACAAAGTGGAATTTGCTGACGGTATGGTAAACGAAAGTGTTTTTTTCTTTAAAAATTATATTTTGGGGTTTTACGTGCCAAAACCATGATCTGATCACGTGCCAAAACCATGATCCATTCTGAGGCACGCCGTAGTTACGGTGGCTAGATGGGTAGGCGTGCCGTCTGCCGGGCACGAAGAGTAGTTCAGCGCTTCTCCGCATTATGACGACAAAATTGGCACTGTGGTCGGAGGTTTGTCGCAGGCGGCGCGCGTCGTCTGCTGCTGCGACCGTTTTGCAGTGGAACTTCGGTACACTTATGCGTATAAACTGGAAGCTGTCTTTAGGTGACATCAGAGGCAGTTAGGAATTTTATCAATGCATGTCAGGTATTTGAATGGCGAAAGTATCGTATTTGAGTTGTCCGTCAGCTGCCTCTTCCCAGGATCGAGAGGTAAAATATATAACCTGTGCTGATAATTCTAAACATCTTTCACGTAAGTCTATTAATAAGGACACTAATTGTGAATCAGAGTAATAGCTTTGCAGAAGTTCTAAGGCGAGAGAGACGAAAATTCGTATTTTGAGACAGCATATAAGTCGAGCCCACATATAACGGCCCCACTTAAGACGAACTTTCGGTTAAAACGAACGAAACTCGTGCCGACCGTCAAAATATACATTATTTCAATGGCACAAAATTGCACGTACAACGAACGTCTTTGAGCCCTGCCGATCGGTTACAGCAAACGGACGGCGTAAACCCGGCGCCACGATGCTAGGTATGACGATGGCCTCTGACTCCTTTGCGCGCGTGGACTGTTTTCCCGAGCCTCTTCGCAGGCGAACTACCCAGAACACCATCTTTGGCCTTGTCTGAGGCAGAACTAATATATCTTAACAACCGCAGTAATTCGGGGGAAATCTAATCGGTGTCTCACTCTTTTTTTGGCCATGCGCAGTGTTCCTTTTTTTTTTCTTCAGGTATATATTTCTGTTTCTTTCTGAATAAAGAATTCAGTCGTCAGTCAGCGCTGGTGTGTCTCCCTTCTTGTCAGTCGTGTTTTTTTTGCGCTGTTCCCCTATCGAGTATGTACCGACTAGCCCAAGCCTCTATGGCGCGCTCGTAAAGTTCACCTGTTACAATATGACCCCCTCACATGTGTTGTTTTGCTTGTCGATGTTTGTCTGAATTTGGTGACGCGGGTAGTTTCATTGTTTCTTAACCTGTTTGGTCAAAAGTAGTGAGTTGCGACGGCCAGATAATTGTTTACTTCAGTTGTTTTCGTGCGACGGCGCTCGCCGACGGTCTTGGCGTCCGACGAAAGGACGAGCACTCTACGTCCAAAGTGTTCATCGGCCTCCAAAGAAAGTATGTTCTGTGCAGGGATGCAATTTCGGACAGCAACTGCTTCTAGGAGCATACAGGGTTTTCATTCCCGACAGGCAACACCTGCTATGGATCTAAAAGTAGCCAAGCATCCAGATGATACTGTCAACTATATTGTATTACACTGTGCTGGAATAAAGATTTCTTTCTTCTTCTTCTCTATCAACTGTAATAGCCACACTGCCGGATGATGCAAGTGTCATTGCAGTGTTTACAAAAAATAGCATATTGTCGGAGAAAATTTGTTTGTGTATGCTTGAGGTGTGTTTCTTGAACACACAGCAACCAGGGACTAAATCTGCGAAGGAGTTCTTTAATGTCATCAAGATTGTGAAGAAGCCCTCTAACATTACATTAAACTATTTGAGTGCCCATATTAAAAAAGAAAAGTGTTTTTAAAGTGAAGGCTAGGCAAAACAAAAAAGCGTCTGTTAGTTGACATGCCACAGAAAACTATGATCATCAGCATTGGCTCGAGCATCGTCTTCATCTGCAGCAGGCAAGTTGGCACCCCTCGGGTTGCGCTTGTGCTCGGCACGCACTCGTGCCATTGCTCCCGCATTCATCGTCGTCTTCTTCCACAGCTGGCTGCATTGCTGCTCAGCATTCCAGCGTAGAACTTCACTTCTCTTCTGTCGTCGTAATTGGGAGGCAGCATTTACGGGTGTATGAGCCATTGCCTAAGGGTTTATGAGCCATTCATTGTCTTACGTAATGGATAGATTTAATTTTGAAGCAATTTAATTTCGAAGAATTGCAAGCGGCAATGGCGGGCGAATGCTGCTAACCACGCCACCGCGCAAACTTGAGACATCGAACGTAAGTGACAACGGTGGACAGGGGCATACCGTCAATGACGTTGTTCTCTCCGTCGCAGCTGAATGTGTGTGTAACCTCATTAAGAAACACAGACGTAACCAATAATTGAGAAATACTTCAATGAACCGTCGGAATCAACCCAGTGATAAACACCGGGGCCGCACGATTCAGCTTCGCTGGTTAACCATCTGTACAGAGTGCTTGGGCAGTGATTTTTTGCTGTGTGTTCAAGAAAATAGAGTTATCTGACAGGGCCCTTTTCGGGCTCTATGATGCAGGGTTTCTCTTTTTTGGAGTAGTTGAGATTTTTGCCACTCTTCAGGTGCTGGCTGCGCCATTTGGGTGGGAGTTGTGTCCATTTCCTCTTGAGGGGCGCTGGACACCCGCTCTTGAGAGCGGGTTTACTGCGTGGAAGGCCTCGTCTCGAGGGACGAGACCGTTGAAGCCACCAGCCCGGTGGTCGATGGCCCCTTCTCCTGGGATGGCAGAGCAGTGCTGGCTGCAGCCGCCAAGGAGGCAGATGGCGTTGCCGCCAGCTCACTGCGTGTGGGCGTGACAGCTGCTGCAAGCCGAAGTGGCGCGTCGGAGCCGTTGTGGCACTGCCTCCGACGCGCCACTTCGGCAAAGGTGTTCTTTGGCAGGTATGATACCCGCCTCCGTGCCTCCTTGAATGATATATTTTCTTTGACTTTGATTGTCATGATGGGCAGGACAGCGAGTATGCAGCGTGCTCCCCATCACAGTTCACACAGTGTGCACTGTTTTCACGTCTCAGATGTGTGTTCGTGGGCACTAAGCACAAGTCAGTCGGCCTCGACAGTTTTGGCAACTGTGGCCGAATCTTTGGCACCTGAAACATTGGAGCGAGTTAGGCACGTATGGCCTGACACAGATCTTGACATACCCAGCCTCAATGGTCTTGGGTAGCACACTTGAGCCATAGGTAACAATTATGTTTCGTCCGAATCTCTTTTCCATCGTGCCTCATTTTAATTCATTTTACGTTAACCACATTCTCTTCTTTACATCCTTCCAAAAGCTCTTCCTCGGTCAGTTCCATCAAATTATCATCTGAGATGACACCGCGGATGGTGTTCATGGTGCGGTGCGGGGTCACACTAACAGGAACGGCACCAAATGACACTATATTCTGTAGCTTTTCCCACTGTTTCTTGTCTCGGAGTTCCAGGAGCAAGTCACCACTGGCCAGCTTTGTGGCTTTATAGCCTGGGCCTATAGCTTCAGGGGAAATGATATCAGGGAAAGTTCTCTTTTTGGGGTCTATAAACTGAAATACTTCTTCGGTGCACCCTCTTTTTTGAGGGCGATCAGGGAGTGGTGGGAAGGAACTAGCCATAAGTATATGTGCAGTTTTCAGCAGTAACGCCAGCCACCCACCATAGAGCCCAACAAGGGGACGCCGCAAGAATTGTAAGAAACAGATCCTGCGAACGCCAACTGTACGTTCTGCTACAACCAAATATGCACAACCAAGGTTGGTTGTTCCATACAGGGTTACCCTTGCTGTCTGGAAAAACGGAAGTAAATAAAAGAGAAGAGAAGGCAACTACATTTCCCTCGGATGGGTCAGTCCAGAGGTATCGTCTACGTGAAGCGGAGGTCAAAGGGGTGTGTTGCCTCTGCCAAGGGGCCTTAACTCTTTCCGTACCGCACCCATTGGGCATGGTTAGCCCTCTATCGATGGTTTCAAACACCGCTTTCGAGACCTTCTGCACCGCTCACAGACATACTGCGCTATCGGACTTGAAGGAGGAGAACTATATTTTAGTTTTCTAAGCAGTTCGCTTTTTCCCGTGAGGCGGTGATATTAAACGTGCTCCGAAATTTCATGATCGTCAAAGGAGGATGAAAAAATGGCTGCCCGCTATTGATGGTTTCAAACGCCGCTTTCGAGACCTTCTGCACCGCTCACGGACATACTGCGCCATCGGACGTGAAACAGGAGAAACTATATTTTTGTTTTCTAAGCAGTTCGTTTTTTTCCCGCCAAGCAGTGATTTTTAACAGCGCTCTGAAGTTTGGTGATCGTCAAAGCAGAACGCAAAAATGTCTGGCTCCGGAAACAGCGCGCGCGCTTCGCGAGATCGCAGATATCGCAATTCTGCTGCTTCTGTGGCTGATCTTATCAATACATCGAATAGCAGCGAGTCAGAGGACGCTGACTTTTCGTCGGATTTTGAGTTTGAAAGCGACGACGATGCAAACCAGCCCGGAACATTGCCAGCCGCAGCCCGGCACGCCCAACTGTAGTGCTAGCAGTTAAATTTTTGTAGCGAAATACCTGTTCAAGGAAAAATTTTGATTTTTTCGGAGATAGTGCCTAATAGACAGCAATACATTTTGTATATCTCATAAAGTATATCTCACAATCATAATCTCATTTTGTATATCTTATAACTAAATAAATTTTAGTAACATTTTTTTCTTAGTAGATACAAGCGTGTCTTTACAAACTTTGTTCAATTTTATCGCACAATCTTGATTTTAACAATTTATATCTTTTTTATGACATATATCTTGTTAATAAAACTTTATTGCATGAAAAGTGCATTCATTTTGCTTTCTGTTTATGTATTTTATTTATTTTCGAATACTGTTAGCCCTTCCGGGCTGTTACAGGGTGGGAAGGGTACATTCAATCAAAACAGCACAGTTCCAGCTCTTTTTCAAAAGTTTCTGATGAACAAGTATTATCAAATACGTGTCAGTCAAGGTTATTCCATTCTATAATTGTTTTAGGCAGAAACGAATATTTATAGACGTCAACTCTTGGCACGTAGGACATAACTGCAAAGGGATGGTTAGTACGTGATGACCGTCTACCGGCCGGCCACAAGTATAAGCCAGAATCCAAATTGAATGCATTGTGATAGAGCTGGTAAAGATACTTGAGCCTAGCAATTTTTCTGCAAACAGCCAAAGTTGGTAGCTCTGCACGTGCAAGAAGTTCTGTTACGGACTGCATTCTTCGGTAACAGGAAAATACAAACCTCACTGCCATTCTCTGAACACGCTCAAGCTTGTCAATGAGATATTTCTGATTTGGATCCCAAATTATATTTGCATATTCCAGAGTTGGCCTTACTATATACTATAATACTTACTATAATATTGAGCGCAGTAGTTCGTTCAGAAAAAAACATCTGTCGTAACATACAAAAAACACCTACTTTCCCCATGGTAGGGAAACAAACGTCCAAACACCCAGCATCAGCTCAACCACCAGGATCCCCTTTTCCCCGGACACGGCTAAGTCACGCACGGCTAGACGCGGGAGAGTCCAACCCCCATGTGTTCGGGTTCATGGCGTCACAACACACCAAATGCCTGCTGACGCAGATGTCCCGAGGGGACTTTGGTTGCATGGAATTTAGGCGTTCATGTGTACATACATTTGAGAAAGGATGCACATACAAATGGTAAAATTTTTTGTATAAGTCAGTAGTTCTGACATGACACAAGCATGCTGCCGTAACAGATGTTGTCATAGCCAATAAATGTAACAAGCGTGGTGATGTCACATCTGACACACCGCAGGCAAGTGCCCATACTTCCAAGCAAGACGCTGTCTTATCAATTTAACTTGTCCACCACGAAACATGCAGCAGCTTCCTTCTTGCCCGGCAACAACAGATATGAGCTGAGCCACAAGTTACTATGTCATGCTAGAACTGCCACTGATTGATGGCCCTGAAAGCACCTCAAATGCTAAAAGCCAATTTCATTACACATCCTGTACAAATATTGCAAGCTGTATTTGGTTGTAAAATCTTCCATTCATTTACTGCTTCATTCAATACAAAGTAGTGACTAATTGTGAATTAGTCAGTTTCAAGTAAACATTTTTTATGAAGAACACACAAACCATATAATTTTGTTAGCTTGATAAAACAAGGGGAATAGCACAGCAGTGATTCACTGCAAGCAACTCTAATGACTTGCATTAAAATACATACCTCAGGAAGTCACGTTAAGAAATATTTATATGCACATTTCCCAATAAGATGGGGCTTTTCAGAATGTGACATTATACAGTCATGAGAGCAGTTCCCACTAAAGTGTGGGCTGTCACAGAATCTGTCAACTTTGTGAAACAAATTCCATCCTTCATGATTTCACTGTGATGAAATGTACAAATTGTGTGCAAAGCTACCCCCCCCCCCCTGCCCCATTTGTAAACCAGCTTAATACTCATCTCTTTTACCACACCGCCATTAGGCAGTGATCAGCATTACATTGGTTACAAAAGCCACCTGATGTTCATCAGATGGCTTTTGTAACTGCAGGTGAGTGAGAATGGCCATCCTTATACGCTAAAAGAAATTCGCATAACTTCCCACTACCATATCCTGAAGTGTTCTTGTGTGCATGAATAGATTACAACCGAGACAGAGACAGATAAGTTTACATCCCATTTATGTATTTTATCATTTTTTGGCTGTAACATGTGTGTATGACTGATGAAACTTCTTTCAGTTTTTGTTTTCCTTGCTTTGGTTCTTGCAAAGACTGGTAGAACACCTAGAGCATTTATGAAGGCTTTGTTGCAGCAAAACTGAAATAAAAAAGAAAAAGAAAATACAATGTGAATTTCGCTACATAAATTCAACAGCTTAAGGAGACACACCTTAAAGCTTCAACTGGAAACATGCTAATTTTGGATACATGTTCTGTACAATTTTGGCACATCTTGATTTAAACAAAACCAACAGCGGAATGCAGGCTCTGTTTCTGATCATCTGTACTGTCCAATTCACCACACTTATTACAGGCACACAGCTGTTAACAAGCACGGGAATTAACCTAGCCAATCTTAATGGAAGTGCACTGCCTAGGTGTGATGTTAAACATTGCAGGCACGCACCAAGAAACGTTTTACACCTGTATGCAGCTTAACAAGGCAAGGAAAACTAGCGAGAAAAACAGAAAGACCACTCAGATGGTATAGACAAACTATACCATAGTAAAATATTTTCCTTACCTTTTCACAGAACAATACCGACTCAAGTGTGCCTCTACAAGCATTAACAAGCTTACTATCTGAGTAGCTCTAGATGATTACTTTATGCGGCAAGTTGACAACCCTTTAATACCTCTTTTTGTTTATTTGCAGAAGACTTGCAGCTACCTTGTTTTCTTACCGGCTGTGGTGACTCGGCAGTTGCGGTGTACTTTTAAGCACAAGGCTACAGGTTTGATGCCAGATCACCACAGCCACATTCTGATGTGCGCAGAATGCAAAAATGCTTGTGTAACATGATTTTCGAGCACATTACAAAGCACCTCAGGTGGTCAAAATAATCTAGGCCTTACTACTACAGTGTCCCTCACAGCCTAAGTCCAGCTCTGGGATGCTAAATTCACATTAATCATTTTACTTTCACCTGTTCTTTTTTTTTTTTAAACCAACCATTTTTGTTTAATGTTACGTGGAATTAAAGCTTGAACTTTGGCAGTAATAGGACAGGCCATGTTATATAAGAACCAGAAATAACAAATGCATTTTCTTCTTTATGAAAGAAGTGGTATAAACAGTCTATTTAAAAAAGTCCAGCTTGTCTAATGTGAGTGCTGTTAATTATACAGAATATACAAGCAATTGAAAAATTTTGGTGTAGAGACCTAATTCTCTGCAGGATGACTGATGCAAAGTGTGTTGATAATTAACAGAGTAAATAAAAAATTTAGTGCATTTATCATCTGCTCCTTGAAGACCCCCCCCCCAAACCAGTGCCTATCAAATACTTCAAGGTGGGCAAATGAATGCTTTTGTAGTGACTCTCAGTAGTCAGTTTTCACCATACTGTACACTGAACTATTTACCAAACCATTTCCATTAGGAATATTATAATTAAATTCTGTGGTTTTACATGCCAAAACCACGATATCATAATGAGGAATGCCGTAGTTGGGGACTCTGGGTTAATTTTGACCCCCTAGGAAATGCGGCTGCGGCGGCCAGGATTTGATCTTGTGCCCTCGGACTTAGCAGCGCAATGCTATAGCCACTACGACACCACAGCAGGTCCATGAGGAATTTTCAACAAGCTTATAAACAATTTCAATAAACAACAAAGCCCTCGATGTTATATGGCATATAACACCAGTGTTATGAAAATGAGCACCATTTAAACTCAATAGTAACCATAAAAAAAAAGTGCACTTGTTTTATTGTTTTACTGTGTAAACAACAGCTAGAAGCAAAAATGAAATTCTCTTCTAGCTGGCTTACAAAAAGGCTTAGTTTCAAGTGTCAAACAAACATACACAATAAAAAACAGCATTATAACTATGGCATGGCCTATTAGTAACTTACGGAGTTTTGTCTCAAAGCAGCACTGTGGGCTATGAGGGACACTGTCCTTGAAGGCTCTGAATTAAGCACATAAGCCTTTTTGCATTCCGTCCCCATGAGCCATGAGAATAAGGCAAGACATAGCCAGGAATAAAGCTCATGAATTTGTCATGCTGCGCAGCAGAACACTACAGCTATTAAGCCACTGCAGAGGGTGCTGGCTTAATACAAATATTAAGAGTGTGTGTATGGTGATTGATTCAAATATTGAAGTGCTAAATAGCATAGTATTCTTTCCGTGTTTTTAAACGTTGGAGAGGAAAAAGGGTTAAATCTGATTATTGTCCTTTAATGCATATAGTGTGTGTGCATGTGTGTCGCTGTGACTAGATGGCTGTAGAACATTGGAGTGTTTGTACACAAAGGAAATATTTAATGTAATTGTTCCTTTCCTTTAAAATAACTACAGCATTACACAAAATGTTAGTGATGGAAATGTGGTGAGCAAGTGAAAAAACTAGGCCTCAATCAAGGTAATTAAATTGCACAGTTGAGTAAAAACACAGACACCGACCACAAAAATAGAAGTTTAAAAGAACAAAAAACAGTTTGTCTCATATCAGAGCCTTGATCACAATTTTTTTTACAGCCAATATAAGACTAAAAGGTGGCGCAGACAGTATACCAATGCAGTTTGCAGGATGCCATCATTGCGATTCAGTATCTGCGTAGTCGTTTGAATGTGTAATGATTCCACATGAAGGCGTGCCATCTGACTGCGCTCAATGCTGGTGATGGGTGCATTATCCCAGCATTATGGCCATGTTCACTGGCAAGTGAATTCAGTGATAGCATTTGTTCATGAATTTCCCTTTCCTTTTTGACATCATAGCAATGTTGCTTCAACCTTCTTGCAGTCACCAGTCTCTTTCATGTAGTCAGCCCAAAGAATTCGGTACACCACACCTGGAAATTTATTCTTTGGTAGTAGGTCCTTCAGGTCTACCAGGCTGCGAGGTTGCTTGACGACGTGCAAAAGCCTTTGCACTTGATGAATCAGCATAGAAACAAAGGAGCCCTTGCAAAACTAAGAATCGACAGACCTGCAGTTTAGGTAGCAGCCTGTGTGAGTAGCCTTCTGATAACTAAAAAGACAGCTTTGCGCGTTACTAAGACATCAAGAAAAGGCAATCGTCTGTTTTCCTCTTCCACAGTTGTGAAACTGATGGCTTCCTCCATAAAATTTAAATGCACCGAAAAATATTAGAGCGTTAGATTAGTCAAAAGCAGTCATTGATATACAGGAGAAAACATTTTGACCCAGGAGAGAATGTAGCAAGTGCACGCCACTCCAAATGCTCCATGGTCAAGTTAGCTGTAGTAAAAAACACCGAGGCTCCCACTGCGGTTCCGTGGAGTTGCTTTAGAAAGCACTGATGAAAACGAAGTAGGTGTTCTCGAGACAAAACTTGAAAAGCTTGCGAAGGTCTTCTGCTTCAGTGGCACTCCTCTGCAGCAGTGAATCATCACATTCAAGAGCATTGGCACCCGCTTGCATTGCAAAATCAATTGGGATGCTGGTGAAAAGTGATTTCACTTCAAATGACATTATAATGTCGTCATCAAGAGAAGCATCACCTACTTTTTAAATAAAATTACACGAGTTGCTTACATGTGTCGAACAGCAGCCTACAGAAGGCAACTATTCGGTGAAGGTAGCTGGAGAGCATCTGCAGAGGTGAAAGGCTATAATGAACAACAGGGCGCATAAGAACGTCAGGCTTATGTATCGTTAAGAGTCCTTAGAGTGCTGGGGCTACACCATTGTGACATAAGAGCAAGAAATAGAGGAATTTGTGCTCAAGAAGGAAGCATATAAAAACCTCAGCAAGAATCTTCTTTCTGTTGTTGGCGTCGTCCAGCAAGGATTCCGTCCTGTTCACATAGTCATCATGGTCAAGTAGCACAGTAGCATTGCCTTTGTCAGCCGGAAGGATCACTAAGTTTCGATTCTTGCAGAGGCTTCTAATGGCCTGGTGTTTGTATGCAGAAAGTGGAGATGAGAACTGCATCAGATGAAATACTGACAGCAGACCAATGACTCGAGCACTAGCTTCATTGTAATATGAAGGGTCAATCTGGCTGACTGTTTTCCCCTGTGCAAACAAGCTTCCTTGCATTTTGCGTTGGACTAGAGTTGAAGTTACGAGGGCAAGAACTGCAAGCTCGGCAATGCTTGGATCATGCAAAGAGAGGTTGTGCACAGTATTGGCAAGCCTGACTCTGGCCGCACCAGTGCGATTGTGATGTAGTCTTTCAAACTTGTTCATGTGCGATAAATAGCATCTGCGGGACTGTACAGCAGCCTTGTAGTTTGTGTGCAGCCAGACACTTGCAAATTACTCTGGACACTCGGACTCTTGAGGCGGTGACGGGCATTTAGAATGCCTTTATCATGTCCTTGCAATCCTCAATTTCTTCCTGCAGAAGCTGGCGTTCCACCCTTGCAACAACACTACGTCTAATGCTTCTTGGCAGGGGACGGCTGAGGGACAAGGTTTTCACACTTGCAGGATAAGTTAAACTGTAGGTGGCTTTTGAAAGAAGCCACCCGGCATGTAAAGAATATGTATACTGACGAATCGTGGTGATGAATTGTTGGCCATACACCCGATGAAGTTGTATGAAATCTCGAGTCTGAAGAAAAAAAAAGGCTTCAACTCTAGCCAAGATGTTTTTTCTTTTAAACTTCATTTTTTTTTTTTTTGTGGTTGGTGTCTGCGTGTTTACAGAACTGTGTCATGATCACCCGCAACCAGACGAACTTTCGTTAAACCTTAGATTTCAAGGTAATTAAATATCCCTGGTTATGTCACTTGTGGTTAGTATTATGAAAAAACATAGAAAGAGGTCACAAGCTCGTTTAGTAAAAACTCCCGTAGTGCAGTAATGACTCCTACAGCAGGTAACCTTTCATTCGTAAGAGAAATTGCTGAGACATCAATTTATAGCTAACTTAACAGTGGCCATTTGAAGTAGTCAGCTGCAAAATGCCACCACGTGCATGGTCATATTTACAGACAGGATTTCTCTAACAGTACTACTTTCATTTATTTCATCATAGCCAAATATTCAAAATGGTCAAATGTCACATTTTTAAATCAAATGCATTGAGTTGAAATGCAAGCACCCCGTTTCTATTTGTAGTTTCAAATGTCTTAACACTCCCAAAAATTACATTGACTTTAACATGTGTTTCTAATACATAAAACATCAAACATTTTTTTGTTGTTTCAACTGCTGTTATTAACAAAATCAAAATATTACTAGTAACTTATCACTGAAGAATACAAAAGGGGAAGAAGGAATAGAAAATTGAAGGCAGGCACTGTAACTGTCTCGCCCTTCTATGGAAAAGCAATCTCTTTTCGACATAATGAATGAAACAATATAGTAACGCGGTCATTTTTGACCAAAGATATTTCTTGTGCCTTACTACTTTTCTACTTGAACATTTGGCTGCTTTTACTCAGCATACCGAAATTTATGGACTCCTTTGCTTAGATAGAGCACTGGCAATGGAGTCTATGGTTTCTTGACATTTTTAAGCACTGCAGCTGCATACTGAAGTTATAACAATGCAGAGTTGCAAGCAGAAGTGGGATGTGGCTTATGGTGGAAGTCATTTTTTAAGCACAGATGCATGATAAAGGTACAACAGTTTTTGTCATCCTGTATATATTTTTACAGGTGTTTTGATCACTAAATACAAACAAGCAGTCATTCAAACCTAGACAACAAAGAACATCACCATTGTGGTGTTCTTTCTGCTCTCTCTGCATTGTTTAATGTTCCATTATAATAGGTCTTCTCCACATCCATGTGAAAGTGAGAGCAAGGACATTTTGGCCTCCTTGCATGGTCTTCTGTAGACAGTTCAGAAAAGAAAACATACTGCTTAATGTGCATTCCATGAATCTCCTTTGAAAACATAGTATGAACCCTTTCAATCAACACAAATTACTTTACGCACAATACAACTAGTAAAATGTGTATATTTAGATTTATTTTCTTTTTTTTTTGCAGATCCTGCAGTTCATGTTTCCAGACAAAGAACATTATGTGCTGCTGACCTCATTGATGGAGGCACCTGGTTGAGGGGAGGCACCTGGTTGAGCAGACAATTGCCTCCACAGGCACCACAATGTCTGTTGTAGTTCTTCGCACAAATGCACCACAAGGTAAAACCATTCGGGAGAGCTTCACCTTGAGGATCACACTATGTGCTGCAGCTGGGATCACAAATTGTTTGCAGCTGTAACAGGGGGTAACAGTGCACAGCAGCTCCAGTAGAGATCGTGGAACATCCTCAGCTGTCAACTCCACTTTCCTGTAAAAGCAGCCACAAACAGCCACATCATGCCGGCACATAATAGTATATTATTATTGTGAATGTATAACACTGCCTTCCATTTTCTGAGCCACTGATGGTCAAGGAACAAATATCTATGCAGTTCAGCTTTACTACAGGTTGAGCTAAGCACAATTTCATAGGATGGGGTAGAACAGTTCATAATAAATGTACCAAAACAAAACAATGTCACCCCTTGAAGGCCTCACAAGATCTCATGCATTTAATATCTCCTTTAAATGAAGCAGAAATCCTCTCCCAAAGCAAAACCGTCACCAGCCTGTCTGCTGAACAGATAACACAGGGACGCTTATAACATTTGAAATCACGAAAAGGGGTTTAAAATTAGCTCCGACTCTCAAATGAATATTAATTAATGTATTTTTGAAGCACTGCAATAGAGACTACATACTTTGATGCAATGAAGAGAGTTCACAAAACATACAGCCAGTGTCACTAAACCTTTCAGTGTGACAGCCCAAGGATGATGCAGTCTGTTAATGGTGAAGTGCCCTCACTGGAAGAGACACTAGATTTGCCCGCCTGACAGGGGTATTACATGTAGCCTGGCAAAGTGCCAAGCCTCCCATAGCTGGGCCAGCAGCATGCTTTGAGCTTCTGGTTCCCACTGCCCACGAAAAATGAGAAAGAATTTAATGGCAGCTGCCCATGCTGCACTAAGCCCACAATGCACTGCTCATGTTGGGTGCTGCTAGCGTGCTGTACAAGTTGTCACAGTCATGTCAATCTGCCATTCATCTTGCAAAGTGTATGCAGTGCACATGGCATCATTTAAATGTTTTGAAAACAAAAGTATTGACGACTGCAAAAAAGCTATTCTCATGTGCACTCAACATACCAACATTGTTAGAAATGTGGGACACGCCACGGGCAAGCTGTGTGTTATGATTTATAGCAGTTCAGTATGCACAAAAACTGAAGTCTCAACATATTACCTGCAGCAGAGCACGCACAATTTGAGGCTCTGTATATACCAATAATAAACTTTACAGTAGCAAAAGGTAAAGACGATAGCCAGCTCATAGTTGAATGATCACTATCACAATTTTCATTCCCATTCATTAAATGTTCCCTGCAGCCATTCAACATGCTGTGGTAAGAATGCTAGCATACCAGTTCCAAAATAAAGTGTTGCTACAATATTTGTAGACAAGCTCATCAATAGTTGCAACTAGAAACACAATCTTGTAGGCACTAAACAATGTGTCTTGAATGCCAAAACTAGCTGCTTAAAAGGGCACTAAAGGCAAATACCAAGTCGGTGTGGACTGTTAAAATACCATTCCAGAAACCTCGCAGTGCTTGTTCCGTGCCAAGAAAAGACTTAGTTTAAGAGAAAATTGCGTCTGAAGGGTCCGCATACCTTTAATGTAATTTAAATTGGCCGCCCCTGAGCCGGGGAGCGGTGACAGAGCTTACGCCATGGGCCGGCTTTTACTGCGGTCGGTGAGTAATACGGTGCCCGGCAGATGACGCTACGGTTTTCTGCGCAAAACGCAGTCGCGCGGCCAAAGTGGTACCAAGAAAAGATCAGCTGCTCATGCAGCTGCTCTTGATCAAGTGGCATGGAGCGTCCAAGAATCCCGCGACATCACATGGACATGGCATTCTCTGCTACTTGCAGTTTGTGTGTGACTTTCGCGAGCCAGCAAAACCAGCGCAGCCCTACACGATAACGAAACTACTGAAACGCGAAAGCGCGGGCGGCACAGAGTGGAAAAAACGAAATCTATCGACCGCTCACGTTGTTGTCAAGGTTGATGTCAATGAGTTCTTTTTGTAAAAATTAAATAGAACTGGACAAGTAGCCTTTTCTCTCATCTTTTAATGCTATGCAATAATCTTTTTATTGCGAGTGGTTGAGTACTAGTGACAGAATTTTAATGAGGTGTGCCTTTGTCATTGGACGAAGTCTCTAATTGAGTCCTGCATTTACCTCAATTTCTTGATTACTAAAGCTCCTGTTTGCGATAATATTGATGCCTCAGATGTTCTCAAGCACTAATCTATCATTTTAGCTTGACTTAATATTTGACTTTAGTGACTCTTTAAAATAGGTTTAGGTGTTGAAGCAAAAGTAGGCACTGTAAATTTTGTTGGAGAAATGCAGTTAATTTCAGGTAATAATGTGCATGACAAATATCTGAAGAGAAAGAGAGAGAGAGAAAAATAGAGGTGGAAGGACAAAACAACACAGAACAATGATTTGTGTCGTGAAATCAACACAGAACCCTGTATAATACACAGCTATTCAAAAGCTATGCTACACATTTTTGGGAACATGGAGTATCACAGTACAGTTCATTGATGTATTTCACCTAACCAAATGTTTACAGCACAAAGTTTTAAGTGGTACATGATCAGTCAGGCCATGTTCAATACGTATATGCAGCAGCAATCGAATATCAAACTAAGAGAGTTGTAAATTGTTTATCGAAGTTAGAACTTTGTATTAGCAGAATAAAACACACTTTATTAAATATGAAAGCACTATATGCCTCAAAAGACAGTGATTTATTCACAAAAAGAAAAACGTCGAGAAGAACTCATAGTTTTGTCCACAACATATAAGCACTAGCTAAATCATGAAGGTGAGTGTAATAGCAGGCTGAGGCTGACTGAGTCAAGCACTGCAAGAAAGCTTGAGACAAGTAAAGGAACTGCAATATAATAAACACAACTTAAACCAAAATTTAAACTTAATCTCGCGGCACTCCATCCAAGCAAGAAGCTGGGCATCACACTGCTGTATAATTTTTGCTATTAGCCTATTTAGGGATTACTAAATAATAAACTTAGTTAAATTCCTTAAATGGTTTCACAATTTGTAGACATGAACTACACACACCAAATTAGTCTTCTTACTTACTGCAATAAATTATGGATTAAAAATGTTTGGTATTCGTTTTAGTTGTGCATTTCGCAGTGCTTGGCTTAGAATTCTAGAATTTCATTCAAATGTAGCTCAATGTGAGTGGAATTTTATTTTGTACACAAATGAGGCACATTTTCTCTTCGCGGTCAGTCACTTGAAAATATTAGTCGTACATCAAAGTATTTTTAGGTAGAAGGGTCATCTCGCTTTTCATGGTAGACATTTTGTTGGTTTCCCTTGGGAGACCTCATATTGGCAGAGACTCTGTGGGTCTTTGTGCCCTAAAAGTTCAACAAATGTAATTGTTGCATGTCTTCACAGTGTGACTGGTACCTAAAAAGCGTAGGTCTGGCTTACTGCAATTTACAGACGAATTGACAGCCGGCATACAATCCTAATGGTAGTGAAATAGGCAGAAAAAACAATGCAATGTGCAACTTAGTATATTGAGCCAATTTTACACAAGATAATAATCGTCTAACATGGGTGATTTAACATTGACAGTACTCTGGCATGCTATGAAAGAGCATATTGTCATAGGAACATTGCGAAAAATGAGCAGGGATGGTAGACCACCTATGACAGCTGTTTGTGACTATGAAATTTCAGAACAGACAGAATATAAAAGCACAGAGGCACTTTACCATTCAGTATGGCAGGCTAGCTGCTAAAACAACAAAGCATTTGTACCAGCCTGTACCGATATGTTTTAGGGCAACAATAAATGGAAAACATTGTTTATCAAGAAATTATTGCAAACACTGTGAAACTAATGGGAGGACAAACACAACTTCCAGACAACCAAAAAATCAGTGGTGAAGACTGTGCACCCACAAGCTTGTCAATGGTAAGAACAATCAATGCTGCATGGAATGCAAGTCGAAAGCAGAATGCATGCTAAAATAAAACGCGTGATAAGTCAGATTTTGACATTATTAAGCACCAATGCCTGAAACAAAACAGAAATTTTCAAGCAACGATGCCCAAAATAAGCCTTTATTGGTGTAACCAAAGCATTGCTGGATTGCTTATTCTCCTAATTTGTGCTCATATGTTTAAAAGGCAAAACAGATGCACAGCCAAAAATAAGCATTAAAATTTGAAGTATGTGCTTGTCCTCAAGATGAATCCTGTCCCGATGTTTACCATTGGCACTTGTTTCAAAAGTGCTCAGTTTGTACCATGACAGTCTAGAGCTTGGGGGACATGATAGATTTTGGCGTACATATAACAAGCTCGTTTTTCCGAGGCCAGGAATGAAAAAAGAAACGAGCCAGTATGTTTGTTCATGCGGTGTCTGCAAAATGAACAAAATAAAGTTTAAGCAGCCAATAGACGCCATGTTTTAGCTTTCCAGGCCACTGTGCCTTACAACTTGATAGTACACCTTGATATTACCAAATTAAACAAGAAACGGCAACGAGTTCCAAAGATGCAAACTTTCCTCCTAGTCATTGACAAGTACACATCTATGGCCAGGATTCCTGTTACTGTGGTTTGTTTACTGTGTACAGCAAGTGAGAAAGGGAAGAGAAATTTCCAATTAAAAAAAGGCACCATGTGCAATATTTGCTGAGTCAACCATTTTCCATAAAACAACATGGACTACTTCAGGGAGCAATCTTTACTTCACAAGTGGTCTCAATTTATTTATCAATGAAACCCATGACCAGCATTCAAAATTTAGAACTGGAACACACAGCTTCAATAGCAGCAGAAAATTATTTGCAAGTGTTATGAACCTGTCAGTGGAATGCTACAAGGCCTTGTCAATATTATGACCTATCATGAACTGTATGCACTACTTACTACACCATTGTCATGGAACTTCTCCTGATACACTTCAAGCACCACTGCTTCACATTATAATTTCCACTCTACACGCCTATTCGCTTTACAAGTCTGACATGCGATGTGCCAAGGTATATTTGTGCAGAGTTATTTCATAAGTTGGGCAGACATGCCATGCTGTACAACCATGAGCTGGGGAAAATAAAATTGAGAGAAAAAGAAGGAAAGTAAATAAAAAAAAAAACCCACCTCCCGTATCCGCAGGCAGCAGTAGCTTGAGCTGCCAATTGAAGCAGATGTAGTGGTCCTTGGCTAGTAGCAGCCTCTGGGGGCATGGCACCAGTCCAAAGGGTTGCCACAAATTGAGATATAATTCAATCTCCCCATCAGCAGACTGGATGGCAGCAACTGCAGTCATTCATTACGGCACCATATTTTCACATTCAAGCTGAACCAGCATTTTTACTTTAAACAGTGGTAATTGCAGCATGATTTTAAATGTTCTGGATATTTTTCATCGAGTGAAAATTTCAGCAGTGAAATACAGGTAACCGTGGCACCAAGGGTCATGTTAACACATAATAACATGACCCACTAGTAGTAGAGTGTTCCATGCTGAGATGAAATAAACAAGGGAAACATGGTTCTGAGCAAGCAGTGTCAAGACAGCATAGCACAAAATGGCACTGCCCGATGACCCTGAGACTCGATGCCCACTAAGTTGGTTAGCTGCTTGGCTGCACGTAATTGCCAAATGCTTTCCTCAAAGGTACGCTGTTTGGAGCACAAAGAAAGACTGCATCATGTAAAGCACTTACTCTGAGTGCATTACTTGTCACGTCGAGGACGGTGAGGCAGGACATAAAACCTAGACCATGTGGGAGCTTTTGGAGACGATTGCTTTTTACTACCAGAGTCATTAGCTTTCGTGCACAACACACTGTGTCTGGTAGAACAGTAAGCTGCAGAGAGAAAGAGACCAGTTAGAACTTTTAATGTCTCAGTGTGACGTAACTATATGCTTGAAGAATGGTGCAGAGTGTACTAGTTAACATGTGAAAACACCACTAAACAAATACAGACAGCTGCACTCATAAGCGTGTCACCATTAGACAGTTTTAGCAGAGCGCTGCTTACGCTCCGCTCAGATTTTAAGCTCTGAGATACTGCAGGGAACTGCGTAGATTTCGCATTTGATAGGCGCGTCTTGCCGAGACGTGAGCGACACACTATCAACTCGGCTGCAAAACGTCGAAGAGGCCAAGTAGACACGCAGTCATGCTCCGCTCAGTCAATATTCATATTGCTGTAACCAATATTGCATCAGATCTTGCATTTTTGGTTTTGCAATAGATGCAGCAGGAAACCAATTGATATGAACCATGGCCAGCAAAATTTCAAATTTAACAAGAACAAACTGTCAAGGCTTGTTGATTTATAAATTTACTTCCTGGTACCTGATAATTTGTTAGACCTGTATTTGTTATATTGAGCTCCAACTTTATTTTAATATGTACTTTCTTGCACAATTACTTAATGTACAAGTATGCAAGATAAACACATCATTCCTGAGCAGGATGTGACACTGTGGCATTTTACAGTAAACACTGATAGGGCTCATATGTTAAAGCATATTGCTTCATTACGGGCCTCTTGAAGGCTGCTTTTGAAGGCTGCTTTTAGTGTATATTAAGTTAGTATAGAGCAGCTAGTAACATCACTGGACAATTCCAGGTGCTGCTACTGATGAGGAGCACGCATGCCGCTTCATGGTTGCTCTCACCAGCCAGTTTGTTTATGCATATGACAATCTTGAGATGACCTCTGGCTCACCTGAAGCAACCTTATGGTAATTATTATGGATTCAACCAAGCTGAATTAAGAGGAAGCTTTACCTTGGGGGTGCCTATCTAAATACATGGTGAAGGAGAAATTGTTTTTTTCTGCAACCACTGCACCAAATCTGATGATGTTTGTTGCATTCAAAAGAAAAAGTTAAAATCTTGTGAGTGTTGGTTGTGAATGTTTGTTTTATTTGTCAATTTTTCAAATAAAAGTTGGCAAAAATAGCAAATCACAAATTGGCAAAAATTGCAAACTTCATGCTTCTATTTTTCTCAATCATACCAATTTTTGAAAATCCCATTAAAAAAAGTCAAGCTCAAAATCGAAATTCCGCTTCCAGCAGCCACTAGAATATAACTTTCTCGCTCAAGTTCAATAAATTTCATTAAAATCGGTCCAGGGGTTATCTCAGAAAGGCATTTCTGCGTTTTACATGTCTTTGAATAGGCGGAAACAGAGTTGGGCCTGAGCTAAAGCTTCCTCTTAAAGTGCAATACTGAAGTTCATTCTTCTGGGCAAAAAACAATTATGCAGCTATACTAAATCAATTCCTCTATAATTTATTTTAGTTGAAATGAAATCACCATAGACATACTAGTCTAACATATTGACACAAGACAAAAACCGTCTTTAAATAACGCGCGCAGGTTCGTGCACCCTCGAAGAGGACAGCGGCGTATTAGAAGAACAAAGACGAAGACGTAATGGCACGTGCATTCGCCGCACGCACTGGGAGATATGTGACCGTCGCCAAAAGAGGAGGAAGTGAAGCGTCGCTCGAGGAAAAGAAGGCTTCTTGCTTGCAAAGCGGCTTCAGCTCTTTCTCGGCGGTCTGTGCTCGAATACGTAGCCAACAGCTCCCGTCGGAAGTCATCCCACGACCGGAGGGCAGCTTCATGGTTTTCAAACCACGTTCGTGCAGAGTCTTGCAACGCGAAATAAACGTTGCGGCGCTTCCGGTCTTCGTTCCATCCATTGTAGTCCGCCACACGCTCAAAGCCTTCTAACCAGTCCTCGGCGTCTTCAAAAGTGTCGCCGTGGAAAGGCTTAGGCGTCATCGGCTGATCAACGACGACGTGTGTTGAGGCGGTCTGGGATGTCATTTCGGTATTGGCTGCTGCTGCTATTCTAGTTGGCTCCGGTAAAAGAGAAAACTCGGGTCGCTCACCACGTAGGCGACGGCTCGTGCGCTGGTGGACAGGCGTGAGCTCGTTGGGTCCGAGTTGGCGTGGCTCCGGGCTGCTTTCTTCAACTCGAATGGGGCTGGAAATCATACCCAGCACCTCCACCAGAATTGTAACGAATGATACAAGGTCTTCTGAGATAACTATTTATTGGGGCGAACTTGTGCCCGGCAAGTAAATAAATTAAATAGCTGCAGCGTTCCAAGCAGGAGATCAAGAAGCCTTCTTTTCCTCGAGCGACGCTTCACTTCCTCCTCTTTTGGCGACGGTCACATATCTCCCAGTGCGTGCGGCGAATGCACGTGCCATTACGTCTTCGTCTTTGTTCTTCTAATACGCCGCTGTCCTCTTCGAGGGTGCACGAACCTGCGCGCGTTATTTAAAGACGGTTTTTGTCTTGTGTCAATATGTATATTTGTTCTGGTAGTATGTGTATGTGTGTGTGCTTGTCATGCCATTTGGCCTTGAGGGCAAATAAATAAAATAAATTTTAATACAAAAGTGTTGTGCTGGAAAGTGCACTTAACTGTTAACACTTTTTGCTAATTTAAAAGAAATTTATTGCACAATGCAAATAAAGCCAAACCTGTGCAAGTAATTTTTACGAGTCAAAGCTTGGCCAATATCAAAAAGTTTAAACGTTGCATTCAAACACAGTCAAGTTCACACTATAGCTCGCTCCAACAATTGCATGTGCTCCAGCAATTTTTTTGTGCACGTACACATTGCAGTACAGTTGTCAGCATGCTTATTTAGAGCGTGGAAACAGCACGTCTTAGGCTGCACATTCAACATCTGCTAATAACATCCTGTTTGCATCTGAGCATACGCTGCCACTTTGATGCGACTGCCTTCAACTTTTTGCACAACCAGTCACTATGGCTTCTGCTGCTGCAGCTGCCTGCAAGAGCCAGTGAAGGCATAGTGGGGTTGGGGAACAAAAGCGCAGATAACTAGAGGTACGTAAATACGTAGTTGAAATTTTGAATATGAACAGTATTTGATTCTAGAATTTAATACTACAATTAAATTAAGTTGTGGGGTTTTACATGACAAAACCCCGATCTGATTATCAGGCACGCCATAGTGGGGGACTCGGGATTAATTTCGACTACCTGGGGTTCTTAACGTGCACCCAATGCACAGTAAACGGGCATTTTTGCATTTTCCCCTATTGAAATGCGGCCGTCGCGACTGGGATTTGATGCCGTGACCTCGTGCTTAGCAGCGCAACGCTTTAGCCACTAAGCAACCACGGTGGGTGAGAATTCACTATCTTAGGTTTTTGAATATTTGTTATGCTGAAATACTGTAAGGGACAATAGTTGTTGCAGTCTACAGCAAAAAAGACAGATGCTAGTGGAGGCTCCTCCGAATGATTCAGCTGCAGGAGAAAACACGGTAGTTGCACTGATGAACAAGTTCCGCAGCAAACGCATGGAGGAGATCACCTCTAAACAATCGTTAAATGAGCAGTCGCTGAATAAGCACGTCGTACCTTACACACAGCCTACAAATTTGCTGACTAGATTTAGCCAAAGCAATTTATTACTTTCATCTCATCAGGTATAGATTCCTTGCCTGAAGAACAGTGTGTGGTGCTGTAGTATAGCACTTAGCTCCCTTCAATGAGCACTACACTCTGCTACATGCACCTGGTGACGTGCTGTTCCTTTGTTTCATTAGGGTCACTGTCATGGTGCACCATATACGATCGCGTTTCCTGTTTCTCATTTACAAGCTTTTCAGTTCACGTGACACACAGTTGTGTATTAACAGTATCAAATGCACCATAGTAAATAAGCATTTTGCTGCCATAGAGACTCCACAGAACCTTTATATTTCACTTTATTTAGAAATCGTAAATATTTGATATTCGATTCAATATTCGAAGCAAATTTTTCTCAGCTATTCATATATGATTCAATTAGAAAACTGATATTTGAACACCCTGAGAGATAACACCTCTTGGCATGCGCTGCGCAAAAATTTATGCACAAGCTACTTTGACATGGAGCATTCATTTTCATTACCATTCTGACAACCTACGGTTCTGCATGCACTGCACGCTTGCTCTTGGCACAAAGCTTGATCATTTGTCACCGTCACTGATGGCTAGATCTTAAGTGTTGTCGTCCAGTGTGTTGTGAATTGACACAATCAAATAAGGTGAAAAGTTTCAGGGATACGATGAATGTGATCATTGCGATGAATTTCATGTTTAGAAATGTGCACACAGAATGTGTGTAAGATGCAAAAAGTACCTCATGCTGAGGAGTGTTTTCTCTGCTTTTGTTCTACAACTCTGTAGCGTCTTCATTGGCAATTGAAGCTGATCACAGCTGTGGAAGCCACAGCAACAGGCAAAGCACAAAAATTGAAGCTAGTCCCATCAGTGCAGTGTAACATTTTCAGGTGCAAGCTATTCTAAAATCTAGCGATCTCAGTAAACATCACCTGTGCAGCCCAAAACAAGCCATTCAAGCACTCTAGACAAGCGTGCTGACTATCAAGTAAAAGAGATGACACACACTTATTTTCTTTCTAACGAAACAGGTCACATGTCATTCATGTTAGTCAAACAATACACAAAAAAATTATTCACAAATAGCCTTGCCTTGTTTTCAGAAATGTCAAGGTACCGAAGGGAGTTGAGAAGCTGGCCTTCAAAAAGCTCAGGAGGCAACCTTTCAATGTTGTTCTGTGAAACAACCAACTTTTGCAAGGGCAGATTGCTCATTTGGAGAGGCAGTGTCTTCAGGCTGTTGCCAACTAATGTGAGGTTACAAAGGTTGCCCAGTGCAAGTATATCATGACCCAGCCGAGCCAAAGGGCAGCCCTGCAGAAGAAAGACAGGGTGGTGTTTACATAGGCATGATCAGGCTAATACAGTAACAATGACCCAAAGCCAGTAAAAGCTTCATAGTATCCAAGACGTGAATGTAGGCACAACTTTCATGAGGAGAGGACTCAAATATACCAACTACAGAGTATCAATTTCCCCATTTTAAAGAGTGCATGTTGCACATTAAAAAAAAATAATAAAATAAAAAAATCATGACATGATTCTACTCACTTGTGAGAAGCTTTTATGATAATTATTCACTTAATTTATAAACTTATTGGTGCTGACGTCATCTATCGTAGTAAATATAGCGAGTAATATAGCGACTAATCTTATAAGTTTTGTTTAAAGAAAGTGGAGTAAATGATGAAAGAAGGCACAATTTGAATGTGTAATGGAAATGGCATTGGAAAGGCAAGAGTAGTAATAAATAGAGATCACAATTTGCACTTTTATTGTGCTTCAGCATGAATGGTTCACTTGACGACTTCAACCATGTGCTGACCTAACCCCTGTATCTATAAATGCACCTCAACTTGAAGCTCTTTCTCGGCACTGCTTATGTGACCGACAGGACTTCCCTTTGACTGAACCAGTCACTGCCGTTCAAGAATGCTCCTTGCTGACTCCCGAGACAAATATTGTAAACAGGCACTTACCTTTTAATGCCTACGAGAAGGCATCAAACCCACAACAGAATCAAGGAAGAGCTTCAAAACAAGATGCATCAGTAAATATCAGGGTGAATCTACCAAACACGAAAGAGCTGAAAGTACATTTCAATCAACCTAACAGTTTGGCATTACATTAACACGAAGAATCAGTAAAAACTGCAATATAGTAGCATTCACAAATACCCTTTGATACCTAATGAAGCTAGAGAAAGCACATAGAAGAAGTTTGGATGTACTAATATCCCTTATGTGCAAAGCTTTCATTAGATTTTCCATTCGTCAATTCCTATAACCTCTCTTGGTATATATACATCATTAAGCTTCATTTGTCAGTTCAGCTAACAGAACAGTAAAAAATTAGTATTTTATTTTTAGATAAAAATATTTCAAACCCTTGCAGGACTGATCCTGTGTCACAAAACACTGCTGCAACTAGGTTTGTGCACTGATTATGGAACATAATTAGTAATTATCCTTTATTTGATCAATTGACTGATTAGTCAGTAGTGCTGATTTATGTGCATATCACCAACAAAAGGCAAAATAATGTGTTTTGCATTGAATATGCGTCCAATGGTGCTGTGAAAAACAGCCTCCTTCTTGTCTATCTTTGCTGGCAATTCATGCCTGGAGATTTCGTAATCATACTAGAAGCACTGCCAGTTAACAAAGATAACTGCATTCAATACTCTGCCGGAATGAAAAATGTATTACTCAAACAGGAAACTAATGCCAGACAAGATGAATTACCGCAAAATACCGATGAAACTATCGCTGAAAAAGTGGGGAAGAAAGCTTGCTAAGTCTGAGAGCAAAAATGCAGAAGGGGCACACAGGTACACAGGTGGATGGGCGATTGCTTGATCTGATCAGCGAATTCAATATGGCAGCCATTTGGTGCACTTAGCAAATGGCCGTCGTCTGCAAGCATGGCCTAACGTTCCAACGCATAAAAACAGAAAGACCTTGCGGAAGCATTTACATGAAGTTTACTGCGGAAAAAAGAAAAAACCAATATTACACCCTAGCCTTCATCATAACTAGCATCAGTCACTTCAAGTTCAAGGAAGCAACGACCGCTCCCGACAACTGGGCACTTGCTGTGTCTGCATATTTTTTTTTTAATTTGCCTAAAATAGGTGGGTGGGCACTTGATGTGTCCTTTGCTTGTTTTTTGAAATGGTTAAACGTATGGGGTGGGTGCTTATTGTGACATGGGCCTATAATCGGTATTTTACGGTAGGGGAACTGTAAGGCTCTAAATTTCTACTGTAATCACCACGTAAAGACAACAGACCTGTAGCCAAGGTAAGTATACTGGTACTTTAGCCTTTAATGTGTTCATTCACAAGGCTAGGCTACACACACATGTACTATCGACCAAAAAAGTTTACGGACCACAGGATCTCAGAAAACGCTAAATACCCGAGCAGTCTTTAAAAGTAGCCTGTAAAACCGTAAATCACAATGCTGTTCGCATATACCAGTAGAGGCTGGAAATGAGAATACCAGGCTGCGTTTTGAGGCTGCGGAGATATTCAGCTTTTTGTCAGATCCCTTGGTCCGTAAACTTTTTTGGTCGATAGTACATGCACAAAAATAACCAAGAAATTGGAGGACAGCCACTACCACAGCTTGGTAGAACACCGAATGTGTCATGCAGCATTCCCTTCCATCAGCAGCAAGTTATTTTTTTTACTTTCATTGCTAGAACTTAAACAAGTGGCATCTACAGAGTGATTCAGCTAACCAAACTAAACTGAACTTTATTTCCAAAGATGACCAAGACATTTTTGGAGGCACCATCAGCTAAAAACTGTTCCAACCAGCTTGACAAGGCCGAGGACCCCTAAAAGGCACGTTGAAAACACTTTGAATAAAGTAAAATACATACAAAATACAAGTTTCAACACCATTTTTAGCAGCATAAAGAAGAAACACCCAGTACATTAATCAGCAGTTTTCATTCACCTATGAAACAAAAGAATAAAAAACTCATTCCAATTTCTACTGGAGAAGAAAGACATGTGGAAAGCCACTCAGAAAATCACGTAAAAAATGTGCACAACTGATATTTTCGGAAATTCGGAGTTGTATATAACAGTCACCAGGCATGTCATAAAACTAAGCCAAATTATATACGTATAATCAGTCTGGTCACACACTCACATGCGTGCAAAATGCATGCAAAGCTGCTTTGGCGAGAACTTACTTAAACACTGACATTGGTTCAAAATGCTGGGAAGGCTGTGCTGTAATGACTGCAATTTGTAGTGAAGGCATTTCGAGACGTACCCTACATCACTACTGTATTTCTGCCAACTTGTGTCAAGTCTCATATATATATATATATATATATATATATTAAAAAATAAAAAAAGGCAAGTGCATGCTAGGTGAATGCAATCCACATAGTATTGTGTTCATGAGCAACTCGGGCTATGTTTTGAAATGAGCCTAATATGCTATTTAGCAAGGATTAATTTGCTATCTTTCTAACTATTGATTCAAATGCAGAATCTTTACTGCAAATTTTAGCGTGTTGAGCAACATACCAACAATCTCTTTCCATGAAGAAACCTAGTGTGCATTTAATTTATTTCGATCGTATGTGTGTGAAATCTAAATACTAAGTACTATATGACTAAGTCATGACTTAGTGAGTGACTCCAACCAAATAAAGGACTTTATTAGAAGTGCTTGCATATAGTGATGTCAATGCCCTCAAACATGTTTCAACAACATCACTGCCGCATGCAGATAGGATATCTGAATAGGCTGTGAGTTCTGGTGAATGATTTATATTGGTGATCTTGGCCCTCTAGTTTGGGCCAAAATGACTTCCCTGCTGAAGTGATGGTACAAGAAAAGTGTATAGCAAACACTTGGGTATGTGTCAGCATTTTTGCTATTGATAGACTGTGTAAAGGGTGAGGAGGCTGAGGGTAGAGGATGGCAATGCAGCCAAGATTAAATTAGTGGCTGTCTTCATGGTAACTATCATTTTCGCTTATAACCTGTACATACTTGTTGGCCTGTGTGTAGCACAGATTGTTCATCCAAAAACCAAAAACTATATCAAGTGTCGCTATATGCAAGCACCTAGTCATGCGGTACTTTTTTACAACACCACGTGGTTTCCTTAAAGCCTGGAAAAACTAAACAACTTTCAGCTTCTTGGAAACAAATCAAGTGGATATTTCTCAACATGCTCTACAGGTTCTCTGTGAAAGCTCTTCCTTGAGAAAGTTATGAGAAAGTTTATTTTTTTACATTCATAGGCTCATTGCAAGAAATACTATTTCTCAATGAGAAAGTTTGCATTCATGTAGCATGCACATGCTTTCTGTATGACTTGGCACAAGTTATTTAAAACTACCCATGCAACAAATGATATAGGAGAGTGTTATATGTTGCTAAAGCAACAAGCTTTACTTGTGGCACACACACAAACAAATGTGGCACCCGTGAGTGTCAAGTGTCCACTATAATCATGACAATGACCCTATTGCACATTATATAGCCCGCTCAAAGCACCCGTGACATAGCACACACACACACAAAAAAAAAAAAAAAAAAAAAAAAAAAAAAAAATTAAATATAAGCATGCGATTGCAGTTCATTGAACCAGTGTTGATAATCTTAGAAATTCACGTTCCTTGCTTGATAAAGCTAAAGAGGGTGTGCTTACGCACAGCTTTTCACATTTCAAAATGGCATCAGCCTCAATAATCTCACGCGTCACTTGATTGTGGCTACGTCCTATAATGATGCATCTATCAAGTAGTGGTTTGCAGCCGCAAGATTTGCAATGTATGGCAAGGAAACCGCTTGATGAAATTTTGTTGTTAGCATTGTAATTATGCTCGCGCAAGCGATCGTTAATACACCTACCGGTCTGCCCAATGTAGACACTGTTACACGACAAGGGAAACTTATACACTACTGCGCGAGTGCAATCAACATACTTGTTAACATCATCAAGCGGTTTCCTTGCCATACATTGCAAACAGTGTCCACTATAATCATGACAGGTCACTGCTGGCCAAACTTCATGGAAGTTGATCTACTGAAGTTTTATTTTTCATGACACGGTCAAAGCAGCTTTTTAGGAAAGAAAAAAATGGGGAGTTGGGTGGAATGGGGGACATCTTCTACAGTCTTGTCATTACTACATGAATATTTATTCAAAAAAAAAAAAGTCACAATCGATCCCAACCTACCTACCTCTACTGTCAACGTCTTTAGTGTTTTTGGAAATCCACCAGACGGGTAGTTTCTCCGGTGACGTACAACTAAGGTTTCTTTGGTGGGAGTGACTTTTGATGGAGGTCCAGAAAACACAGATTGATCAAGGTCCTTACCATGGTGCGCAAGATTTATTAACTCCAAGAACCGGCGCAGCTCTGAAACATCAGCCTGTGTCAATAAAGGCAGAAAAAAAAAAAAGTAAATGTCCTGTTCTACTCATAATTTAAAAGCACGTTATATGAGTGCATCAAGTTGTGTAAATGAAGTGGTACTTCTGGTAGTTCACATGTGCCACTATGTCTAAATTTAATAACAACTGACACACACAGTTTCACACAGAAAGCCACCAGTCAAAGAAAAGTGTGCTGTTGGTGTGTATCTAATGGTAATGGAAAGCCATATTTGAGAAAAGCAAGATATAGAGCATATTAGATTTCTCGCAAATGTTTGCAATGTTTAGCAAGTTCTTGCATTTCTTTTTTATTCTTAATCCAAGCATATGTGCTTCATACAACTATTATATTACATCAGACCAACCTTAAAGGGGTCCTAAAGCTCTTTTCTAACTAATCATAGAATGGCCTCACAGTTAACTAATCAAAGAATGGTCTCGCTATTAAAGGACATTACCTCACAAATCACATGCCACAAAAATATTTCGAATCCTTCAACAATAAGTGGAGTTATCACACTGGATACCCGGCTTTCTCTCTCTTTTTGTCTTCGTTCGAGCACTGGAAGCTACACAGCGGAGAAGCCAAAAAGGCAAAGCCCCAGCCATCAGTTAAGTGTTGTGGCGACGAAAGGGCTTGTCGAGGCACCCCGTGGTGGCCGCGGTAGATTATGCTACGCAGCACGCAAATGCCACCTGGGAGGCCACGTGCAGCTGATGCAGCTACGTGCAGTGCAAAAATGAAATTACCTTCCCGTCTTTCTGAGATCGCAGACATGCATACCTGCCAACCTCGCAACATGAAAATTCGGGAGACCGCCACGCGAGGGGAGGTGGGGGGTCAATAAAGTGTTCACCCCCTCCCCCCCCCAAAATGTTGCCGCCGTGCGAAACGGCGCACGTGGTACAGAGTCCATACTTGTCATGATTCCACGAAGTGACACAGCACAAAAACTCAGTTGTGTATGATCTCATAAATACTTGCAAGTGTACTTATTCTTGGCTTTCGAAAGTGCCATCGATCGTTCCAACTGAACTCAGGGAAACAAAGAGTAGTTCGGCATTCGCAATTAACTCGACAACCTGACAAAGTCAACTGAAGCCTATCCCACTCAGAGTCATATGATTGCTAAAAACGCTCGACCCAGCCTGAGACGAGCCAATCCGGAAAATCCAGTATGACAGCGCTAGTCGGCTGCTCGCGTTCGTGGTGGTGCCGGCGGTCGCTACCACGATTCACGGTGCATGCTGGTGACGAACTGCTCCCGCGCCGCTTTTTCGCATGGTTATATTACAGGCCAAAAAAAAAAAAAAAAATGTGGCGGCCAGTTTTCGGAAGATTTGAGGTCACGTCCCTACAATCGGGAGATGTGAGAAAAATTCGGGAGGCTCCCGGACAATTCGGGAGAGTTGGCAGGCATGGACATGTATATTTTCGCATTTATTTAACGTAAAATTAGCAATTATGTATTACTCAGAATGCTCTTGTGATCATGAAATCAGCCAATAGCATTGGTGGGCCAGCTGCTTTCGATGACGCTGCATGAAGACATTGCGGAAGCGAGAGCAAGGGACTTTTCGCTGTGTTTGACAGATTGTAAATTCCCAGCTGCATGCAGTGCAGTAATATTTGGCTCACATGTTCACAGCAGCCTCTATGACAGATCGGCAACGTTTGAGGGCACCTTCAAAGCAGGCACAGTATTGTGAATGAAGCTGCGATTGATTTCAGAACCCATCAGCAGGCGAATAAATTTATCAACTTTTCTTGCGCCGGTACATTAAAATATTTTCTAAAAGAACAAAAAATCATATTGGAATAGTATTAGTTTTGGTCCACTCTCAGCCTTGATTTTCACAGTGCGGTTTTACGTGACAAAATCACTATCTGATTATGAGGCCTGCCTTAGTCATGGCCGCTGGATAAAGAAAAAGGTGCGGCCTGCCGCGTCGGGCGCTCTGCAATGAGAGCGAACGTGACGGCCGTAGTTGCATTGTCGGCCGCTTGGCTGGGCCGAACGGCGCTAGTCATCGGCGATGGAACGCGCCGTCGGCTTGCACACGCGACGGCGTTCCAAGTGCGTTCCTGACGCATTTGCTATGCCGATGCCAGACAACAGCCCCCGACGTGTGGTGCCGCGGTGGCTCACACCGTTTTCGATGCACGCGGCAGGCCGCACCTTTTTTTTATCCAGCGGCCGTGCCTTAGTGGCCTCCAGATTAATTTTTGACCACCTGGGATTCATGGTACATGAGCGTTTTTGCATTACACCTCCATCAGAAAGCGACCACCATGGCCAAAATCAAACTTGCGACCTTGTTCTCAGCAGCCTAATGCTATAGCCACTGAGCTACTGTGGCGGGTGCAGCGAGGTCATCCACGTAAAAATATGACACAAAGTGCATTAGATAAGCCTCTTTGTTAGCATTCCATTTCCAAATTTATCTTATTTTATATTTTTGCTCTAGGCAAGATATGAATTTTAGAATTCATAGTTCCGTACTACCACTAAACCACACAGCATGACTGTCAGGCTAAGACAGTAGGTGCACAAAGCATGGGACTGTAAGGTAAATTTCCTTAGCACATGGAGGCTCAGCTGTGTTGCCCTGACCCAAGAACCATTATATTTTCTTTGCTTTGTCTTTCTGTCATACCTCCCAAAGGCATCACAGTGCTGTGGCTGCCGAACATCACAGTTAAAGGGGTTGAGGCACCAAATATTGATTATATAAAAAGCCTGCTGTAGGCTTCCTATGTATGCAAGGACACTAACTTGAAGTGCTGGACACAGCAAACGTTTAAAATATAATTTAATTCGCTTCCAAAGAGTGCCTAAATACTCGTTCTCCGAGTATTTGGGCACTCTATTGACACCGACGTCACTGTGTTGGAAGCGTAACGAAAGTTTTAGTGACGTCATACCACATTACAGTGACGTACGATGAGCGGTGACCCACAGCACCAGGCAAGCCTAGAGAGTCTAGACTCTAGAGTGCAGTAAGCCGCATCGGACGCCGACATAGAGTCGGAAGCGGAGCTGCCGCAGCTAGCCATGACAGCTGTCGACGTGGTTTTGTTTGCCTGCGCTGGTACAGAACGTGTGTGCGAGCAGACGATGCAGCAGTGCATGTGTCACAGCTTTGTGGCCACACGTGACCAAGCTTCCTAGACAGTGACGTCACTGTCGAACTCTGCGCCCAGAAACCCAAACCAAAATTCGTTCACATAAATAATGCCATATTTACCGAGAATATATGAATCTTCAAGCGTGTATCATGCTTCCTGCAGCAATAAGAAACCTTTGAAACAAAGAACGCGCAAGCCGCAAATTTAACCCTTTAAGAAAAGCCACAAACCCCTATAAGAAAAAACGTTTTCTTCACGCATGTTTAGTGCAGCCCTTCCTATTAAGGAAACTGGAAAACTTCACCATACCGAGCTGAGCTTAATGTGCACTGTCCTCGTTGGATTGACATCGTACTCAGTGAAGTAAGAATATAAAGTAAAGAAGTCACTCTGCCAAAACCCTATATACAGAAAAAATTTGACTTTTCAAGTCTGGAACTCCTTGAATAAAATTACAAAATCCATGGCCCTATATTGTGTTCATTCATTCAAAACATTGGAAGAGACCTTCTCCTTGCAGGGCACATTTTACACGCAAAGAATGATGACGAATTCGACAATGATTCTAAAGCTGGCTTGAACTCGACATTTCAGTTAATTTACCTCACCACAGGCAGACACCAGTTGTGAGGTAAATTATACATGCCTTCTCATACACAGCACCTTCCCATCTGCTTTTCATCACACCAGTACTGCTTCCCCTCTTCCCTACTCCTTTATCCAAGATAAACACTCCATGTGCACTAGATATTTTGGGCATGGGCACTCAGGTATGAGCTTTGAAGTTTCTCAGACAGGCCCCCCTTGTGAATCAGAATTTAAGAAAAAGAATGAGATGTGATAAAAAAAGGAAACTCTGGGAGCTCTCGGCCAGCCTCCAGGCTTCTGTCACGCCCTGAGGGGTCCGAAAGGAACACAAGGCAAAGACAAAAATTCACGGTGCATGATATATACTCTTTAGGTGAGTACACTCGCCAGACTCGATCAACCAGATAAAGTAGCAAAGGCGCGCGCCGATCGGCCCGGTGACGGCAGCGGATACCTATCGGCAGTACGACGCAACTTCAACACGGAAAGCTTTTGATTGGTTTAATCTCCCGTTGTTATAGCAGCCGGCGGTTCGCGGGAAATCCGAAATGATTGAGTGATGCACGAAAGTAGGTCACCGGGGAGAGGGCATGCGCGCGTTCCTTGTCGGCGCACGCTCTCGCCTGCGTTCTAACTGAAGTTGCGTCGTTCCGCCGATAGGTATCCGCTGCCGTCACCACCCCGATAGACGCGCGACCTTGCTACTTTATCTGGTCAATCGCGTCTAGCAAGCAAGTCGAGAAGTGTCCCCACCTAAAGAGTATATATGTTACACCGTGGACAAATTTTATACTGGTTCTTGGGACTAGGCAACACAGTTGAGCCTTCACTTGCTGAAGAAATGGCATTGTGATCCCAGGGTGTGTGCATTGACTGTCTGAAGCACAACTGTTGTGCTGTATGGTGAAGAAGAACAAAACTTTATTCACACACGACTTTGTTGCCCATAAAATTGGGCAAGTCGCATGGTCGGGCCCCTATTCCAAGGCACCGCTGGCCCACGCCATCCTTTCTGCCCTCCGGACCAGCCAGAGCTGGTATGAAATTATGCCGAGCGTGATGCAGGGGCCAAATTAAAAAATTACTTTCACTTAAAACAGAAATCAAAATTACATGACAGAAATGGAATGTGAACAAAAAGGTCTATCTAACGCACTTTGTGTCATATTTTTACATGGACCACCTCACTGTGCCCAAATCAGGGCTGAAAGTGTACCAAAACTGTCATTTTGTCAGTATGTCCTGTTCTTTCTGAAAATACTTTCAATGTGTTTATGCAAGAAATTTTTTAATGTAAAGTGCAGCTCTAGGACAGTTAAGTAAATAATTACAACATACAAATTGTTAGTAGTTTTGCCAGGAAGAAATGGCCAACTTAACAATTTTTGTAAAATTTTGGGACTCTTAGAAACTTCTTGCGAATGAAGTTACCAATAATCACCACTACATATTGAAGACGAATATTTGTAGGTGAAGCAAGCGAAGTTGTGGAACATTACACACTAAAATAACATTTATATTAATTTTCTTGCAGAACCATGTTTCACTACTTCAGCAAATTTTGAAAGCACGTCACGTGACATGAAAACTATTTTCAGAAAAACTATATCAGGAATTGACTGTGAGCAGAGTAGCATATAGCTATTATTTTTAAAAAGAAAATCTTAGACAGTTGAGAAACACGTTTGGCACACTAGGTGTGGAATGATGCTTATTGGAGTCTCAAAGGAAAGAGACCAATGCAAGTGAGGCCTGTTCAGAATGATTTTGCTTCAGGAGAGTCGTTGTTGTACAGAGGCACCAGTTCCTGAATGCATGGAGCCGAACACTTCTGCAATATAGTTTCCAGTTGCTAAATAAGAATGCCTTGCCTTAGGCAGCCTATGAATTTACTGTCTCAATTTAGGCAACACAATTTATTATTTGGACAATCCACCATGTTTGCATCTTTAAAACAATGTGTGGTGTTGTAGCATTATATCTAGCTCTTCAAAACAAGTCTACAAGGCACATATGGTGATGTACTGCTCCTTAAGTTCATTACACCATTGGTGCACCATGTATGACCATTACCCTTCAATTGCTTTTCCTGTACAAACTTCTCAGTTGACCTGACATCCAGTTGTAAACGGCTTTACCTGTATCAAAAAACATAATTCTTTTTTTTTTTCCCAATGGACTCCATGCAATCTCTCACTTTGTTAAGAAATTGGAAATATTTAGTATTCGATTCTCTATTAACAGGTCACGATCTTCGAATATTCATATTAAATTCAATTAGAAAATTTTGCTATTTGAACATCCCAACAAAAAAGCTTCTGCACATAAGTTAAGAGGTGAATATTAAACTGATTGTAGTAAAAACAAATTCCATGTGCTGCAGCCACATTGCCATCCCTCTGCTAGGAGCGGAGCTCACAGTTCTGGAACCTAGACCGGTTTTGTGAAAATGCTGCCGCCACTGCTGTACACAGTTGTTTGCTTCCCTTATATTTTGGTGGAGCAATACAAAGAGCAAGAAATGCAAGTAACAATCGTCATTATACTTTCTACCTACCTTACTAATGATCAAGTTGTGTTTTGGTTCTCGTAGTTGAATAGTAGCCTTCCCTTGAGTAACGCACTTTGTGAAGAGCCTCTCAACATTGCCATAGATCTGCAAGTGAAGAAAAAAAATACGTTGATAAAGCAAATAATTTATAAATTAATCCGTGAGAAATACTTGATAAAGCAACAAACTATAAAATCATGATAGGTATACACCATTAGCCAGGCTATATTCGTTAACGCTGCACCTTCTTAAAAATTTGCAAATGCTCCAACAGAAAAATTTCACGCTGGGTCTCATATGAAGGGCAAGTGAATTGTCTCTCTATGTCAAATAATAGCCTAAGTTGGCATTTCACACCTCTTCAACAGGGCTACAACAAAATGTATAAAGCTGGCATTTCTCAGTCATTCAGCAGGGCTGAAACAAAACGTATAACTCAAGCCACTAGAGTTGCTGCCGATTCCACTTGCAGAGAAAACATACAAAATAACTGGCCGACTTTAACGCAAGAACCCATGTACAAATGGAGCATTTGTACAAGAGTTACCAATGAAAGAAAGGGAAAGACATGTGAATGAATCAGGTGGTGGTGATGGCAGTTAGCGTAAGATGGTTGTGCGAAATAGTGACATATTGGTTGTGTCTTTGCTCTTAATCAGGCATATCAGGCCAGTGACTCTCACAGACTACAATATAATCTGTTCAATTTGCCACAGTTAACTCATCCCACCATACCTATTAGGCTGGTTGAGCAAATGGCAGTAATGTACTTCGCCATGCCAGAACTGTGCAAATTCTGCAATTTAAGACAAAGCAGCGATTTTGAACAGTCTAGGTTCTCACAATAAATTTACAAACCCTTGAGGATTTCACAGATGAGCATATCACTAAGAAAATTTGATAGATTTAGCTCCATTTATAATAGGTGAATTTTATCCCAGCTTACCCTCACTTTCCAAAGTGCTACCATATTGAAATAAATAACAAAAGATTCTTGATTCATAATTTCAAGCACTAACTTTAAATACAAATCCTTTACAGTTGGATTCAACTGTAAAATGTGCTTTGAGCGAAGTGACAAAAGGCGCTAGTTAGTGCATTTTTCTTCTTTATGAGCTGTGTTTTAATACAACTTATGAAAAATAATGGAATGGATGCGACATTAATTTTTCTTTGTGCAACATTAATGAAATTTATTGATGGAACATTATGAATGAGCAAATGGACCCTTTAAAGTGCAGAACATTGTGCCTCATCATATTTATTCTGTAATCCATCCTCATCTCTGAAGTGTCTTAAGATAGCACAAGGAAATGAAATACTGTGCATTTTCGTAGATTTTAATGCAAGTTATACTCGCAATAAGATGCACTTTTCACTTATTTTGCAGACAGAGTGACCACTGTGATTTGTGCACTAAACTACTGATGAATAGAACAAATATTACATTGTTGCAAGAGAACATACAATGCAAGGACTTTTGTGCCAAAAGCATTACGATTTTAGCAATTTCACGACGACGTTCTCACAACAGAATTTCACATGAACGTACTATATGGAAACCATCAAAGGTTGTAAAGCTAGGTTTATTCTAGCGAGTTTGCATGAACGTTCAGCTAGGCCGCGATTTTGTAGCGAGGCATTATGACTTATTCTAGTCTAGTCTTATCATCCACCGCTCACAGCCGGCTGATCCCGTTGATAACGCGAGCGGACCGTCGCTTCGACCACTGACAAAGCGCGATAAGGCATTATTACCAGAAAGGAATCGCTACAAAATACCGGCCCTAATCTGCAATATATTATGGCGCTAAATGAATGCTTTATCGAAAAAGAAACAAATAGGTTGTTCATAAAGAACTTAAGTACACTGCTGGATAGTCCAAGATAGTACGTCAATGCACACCCTACCTTTCTTTACAGAAATACGACGCTACCTGAATGAAGTGTAACCTTATTCGTGAAATGTTCAAGCGGAGGTACTTTTGACACTGCCAGCAGTGACACTAACTTAAGAAGGAAAACAGCGTATCCTGTGAGGGAAACTATCGCGCGACTATCACCACAAAGAAATGAACAAAATAGTGTGCCAGTTCTGTACGTCTTCTCTGCGATTGTGCTACCCACTTTGTTCGTTTTATGAACAAAAATGATACGAAAGCAGTGCTCCGAAGCCCTACGTTCTGAAAACGACATATGAACAATTATTGAGCGCAACTTTACCTTATACTTTGTTCCTGCTGGATTTTTTGCAGTGCACAGTAGCAAATATATGCTCTGTTTCTGTTGTTTTGTTTCTCCTGGCTTGCGACACAATGTGATAATTGTGAAGGCAGCTTTCTTTTTGGATCTTGCTCCAGAACGCTGGTACTCTAGCAGCCGATAGCAGATTTCTGTCTCGCATTCTAACCTCATCTTTAGCAAAATATGCGTGGATAGTGAACTTTGTAAGATAAATAAGTCACCACTTTTTGTCCACTGCTAAGCACACGAGCTCCTTGAAGAACCATGCATCAACTGAGAGCGCACACATGCAGCAAGGCTCGCGCCTTTTTTTGCGCAACGTAGCGCAAGTTTCGCATAAGCCGTAGTTTAACCGTAGGTTTAACTAAGTCCTCAAATATACCAATTATAGTTTAAAAATGTATGAGTAATTTAGTTTTTGTTATCAATTGAATGCATTTGTTCTTAAAAGCTGTTTACAAACGTTTGACTTGCACTACACTGCGGCTTAAGTAACTGTTTGCGCGAACTTCGCAGTCGCTGGTGGTTGTTGCCAATCTTGGGTCAGCGGTCAGCTGCGCGATGTGCTATCTGTGGATGGGTGCTCAATGAATGGGGACGTGTTGGAACGAGCTGCGAGCATGTAACTGCCCGTGAAACCTTCTCGTCATATTCGGCAAACGTTGACTACAAACGCTGCAATGGCCATCGCCGACGAAGACGAAGATTTTCGTATGGCTTTGGAGCTTCAGCTACAGATTAATGAAGACAATGAGTATCGTGAGAGTTTACAAAAATGGGATCACCCGAGTACAAAGGAACCAGTGGAAAGATCTGTGGTACGAGTAATATTATCACTAACAGTCTAGCATGTGAAGATAAATATGCTTAAGTAGCGCTTGAAAAATCGATGTAGCTCATGTAGGCTTGGTTACGGTTTGGTTTGCTTGCCATGTCGGAAGCGCGCCAAATGTCAGTCACTCTGAACTTGAAAATAATACTTTATTTCGTTGTTGGCTATCGCACAGCTTGGCAGAAAATAACTTTTGCTAATGTTTCATTTGTTCCGAAGCACATATGTCACAGGCAATGGAGTAATTTAAAATGCACAAGCGGCTATTCGCATCTGTTATCCAAGAGCATGCTGGATGTCAGATCTGAGTGTTAAGCGAAAATGTGCCAGATAAGAACTTGGAAAAGTTTTTGTAACATATTTAGCATGTAAAACACAAACAGTCAAGCACAGGCGTTTTATATGTTAGGTGTAAATCGTGGACAGAACATGTATGCCTGCCTGCTCATTCTCGCGTAGCCGTTTACATAATGAAAACCGTGTCCGATGAAATGTGGTGAAGTGGAGCCGAATCTTAGTTATTCCTAGAACACTTAAAATATAGTGCATCCGCCTTCCTATGAAAGACCTAATGCAGCAAGTGCAGGGGAGTCAGTTGCAGGAGGAGCCGGGTTGGTGCATGCTGAAGGGAATTGAGCAGTGCAGAAGACGGGACGTAGTGTAGCCGACAGGCTCTCTTCTGCACTGTTCGATTCCCTTCATCAGGTTCACTTTGCTGTTATCTGGTAACAGCGTGACATTAGCTTGTGTATAGTCTGGCGTCCTGTTTTCACTTTAATTTAGGGCTCTTCACAATACCTATGTGTGTTTTGGTTGCATTCCACGTCCTTGCAGGTAAAGGTCTCAAGCCCCATGCTGAGTCAATTTATTGAATGTTGTACCCACCGTGGTGGTGTAGTGGCTATGGCGTTGCGCTACAAGCCCCAGGGCGCGGGATCGAATCCCGGCCGTGGCTGCTGCATCATGATGGGGGTGAAATGCAAAAACGCCTGTGCATTGGGTGCATGTTAAAGAACCCCAGGTGGTCAAAATTTACCCGGAGTCCCTCACTACAGCGTGCCTCATAATCAAATCGTGGTTTTGGCGTGTTTTATTGAATGTTGTAGAGCTTATGTTTTTTGTGAACAAATGCCCATATTCATGATGCATTTTAGTCTCTGAAAGTGTTTCAGTTTTAAGTGGAGTGCACCCTAGGAATGGTATCTGAATTATACCCGTGTCACACGGGCACGTTTGGAAGGCCTTCCAGTCGACAGCCTTCAAAACGCCACAACTCTAGCGACTCAAAGGAGTTGTCGCGCTGCTACACAGCACATTTGAAAGGCCGTTGAGTTGTCAATAAACACCTGACAATAAACTGTCAGGTGTTTCACCCATAGCGAGTGGATCGTTGCTGGATTCTTGGAAAATGCAAGGGCATTTGTACAAATGTTATGTCTTACACACAGCCTGCTCGTTGTTGCTTTGGTTTCTATACCTTGTGCACATATATCATTACGGAGGAAACTTAGTTTCATCATAATTTGTACGTTGCTACTGAGAACCCGAGTTACTTGACTGCTTTTCACTGCATTGGTTAATGTGCTATTCCTCATGCTGTGGTTGATGGAATGTTTCAATGTCTCCATGCCCTGCTGGAGAAAAATCTGTTGTCTCTGGAGATGGCCACTAGTTACTAGTTTGTTCTAAATGATCATCATTTTCAAGTTTTTCCATACTCTAGGGTTATTCAAGCCTGTCAGCATACTGAAATCAATTTCTTTGTGTGAGCATGCCCATGATTTGTGTTTTTAAAAATTAAGCCCAAGCTTCATCTGTTTTCTTTAGGGCATTGAACAAACTTTCAAGTAGCTTAGCATTTTCAGTCTATGTGCTTCTTTAGATGTACCGTGTGTTGTGACTGTACCTGAATGAAAGGGGTGCTGCAGCATCGCTCTTCACCTTTTTCTGTGTCAGATATCTCATCCTCCTTATGACATCACCATGTGCATCAACCATCATCGTATATGGAAGCCACTATTGGTGGGGTTGTTTGAATCATTGCACAGAGCACAATCACTGGCTTGTTAGCTACTCCACTGACGTAATGCACACAGGAGTGATATTTATTCAAACTTCTGTCTACTTATGGCCACTTGCACCCACCACGCGTGCCTTCGTAGCTCTTCTAGTACTGCTCACTGCCCTGTCTCTATCAATTTAGTGGGTGTGCTAGGGCTGAATTAATATAACTTCTAACAGGCTGATTAACCTACAAGAAAAAAAAAACATATTTAATATATATAAGTGGTTGCCCTTGACTGGTCAAGTATTGCATACTGCACTGGACCTGGGAAACTTCTTTGTAAATGATGAAATAAAAGAAACAGTGAAAGGGAATGGTTCCAATGGTTCATTTGCTGTTGTCATAGGTCAGCAGACTCCTTAGTCTACTTACTTGAACTTAGACACATATGAGTCTGAGCAAGTACTAGTGAGCTCATGTGGGTGTGAGGTTAAGTGAATTCAAAAAGGTGCGATTCTGGGTGTGAAAGTCCCAAGCGTGGCTGAGTGGGCATGAGCAAAGTCCATGAGTTAAGAGAAACCTTTAGCTTGGGGCCAACTCTGATTTCCCTATCGAAATCCATGTAAAATGCGGAAATGCTTTTATGAGACATTCACTGAGCCAATTTGATTGAAAATTATTGCATTTGAGAAAGTTAAGTAGGAAACAAAATTTTGATATAAGGCATGGAATTTTTCACAAGAATTACCGAAAATCAATCAGTTAAAAAATTAATTGAAGAACGAAGTTACAAGTCCATAACTCGGCTCCAAGAACAGATATTGCAGTTCTGTAAGCTGCATTTAAAGTGGACAAATTTGATATATACATTTACAGTTTGCGCGAAATTGTTACAATGTTTACAAGGCTTTTGCAAGTCCTACTCACAAATTATTAGTGTGATTTTTCAGAAGGGTGTATAATATATAAAGTTTGTCCACTTTAGATATATTATTAGGTGTAGTTTACAGAATTATCAAATTGATTTTTATTGCTGAGTTGGAGTTGAAAACTTTGTAGTTTAGTAACTTAAAATTTTACATTTCTCAGCAATTTTTATTAAAAAATTAATGGCCTAAATGAAAAATTTGCTTCCTAATCGCTAGATTTTAGCTTTTTCGTTTTAATGTAACCAACCTCATCAAACTCGGTACAGTGGTTGCCGAAAAAAGCTATTTCTTCATTCACATGTATTTAGATAGGAGCCCCCGAGCTAAAGCTTCCTCTTAGGCTGAATTCAAGTGAGCTCTCAGTAAAAATATAATTTGGGGATAAATTTTCTGACCTATGTCTCTTGACAAGGGCACCTTTGTGTGCTGTCATCACTGTGCTACTAAGATAGAACTATTGATACTATCATGTGGTGTTGTGTGTTAGGTTAATATGAATATTCGTTTTAAAGGCTGAGATCTTAACCTTGTTTTACTTACAAGAAAATGTTGTCTAGTCTGAGACTATAGCTGTGTCACCTGTCGTGGTGACGTGGCTTTGGCATTGCGCTGCTAAGCCTGAGCTCGCAGGATCAGTTTCCGGCTACCGCGGCCGCATTTGGATGGAGGTGAAATGCAAGAACACCCATGTGCCATGCATTGGGTGCATGTTAAAGAACCCTTTGTAGTCTATGGTGTGCCTCAATCATATCGTGGTTTTGTCATGTAAAACCCCAGAATTTAATTTTTATAGCTGTGTCCATACATGCAATAATGGGCTGTCCCAAGGAGCCCATTGCAGGCACACTCGTGTAACTGCAGCTCATCATGGTAGCATGCTATTCTTGAAGGTTGCAATTGTCCTTTTGGGTCTGTAGAATCTCAAAATTAAGAGATGTCTTGGTTTATGTTCATGTGTTTTACTTGCTTGTGTGTATGGACATACTTGGCAAAACATTTTTTTTTATAGGCCCAATTTATTATGTTCTCTCTCTCTCTCTCTCTCTTTTTTTTTCAAGTACAGAAAGCACATACGTGCTCTAGCTTCTTGTGGTGTAGTCATCGCAACACTGCCAGTGCTGTGGTTACATGATTAGAAGTATTGGGCTCAGATTGACTTGCCTGCTCTGTGTCTGCAGGTGTCTTACTCGTCACGGAGTGACCTCTCAGTGGTGGATCCCTTTTGGGAACTCAATGATCCCAACCCAGATGTGTACAGCCTCTTCGTTGAATTTAATAAGGCCTTCTTCTTTGGAAAGCTGAATGGCGTTGAAGTGCGCTGGAGTCCACGCATGACCTTGTGAGCATATATTTTTATATGCAGATGCATTTTTAATCTTTATAATGTTTTTATAATACCAGATACATGACTGACGTGTTACAAAACACTGTAGAGCAGCATGCATCTCACAATGCAATTATTGTAAGTGAACTCTTTGTTCCCTAGCTGTTAGTATCCATGGCAGTATTAGTTTTCAAAAATAATGCAATTGAGCTAAAAATTATTTTAAAAACGTAAGAAAATTACTCTAAAATATTGCCAGGCGGTGTTGACAACATGCTGAAATTGCTGTGCAGCCCAGACGCTAGTTTACATGCTTCTTATCTGTTGCGTAAGCAGGGTAACCCTGGCATAAGTATCCAAAAGGTGCATGCTGCAGGGCAACAGCCAACTGTGTTCATTTGGGCTCACAAAAAACTTTTCTCGCTTGTTTGTAGTCAGCTTTGTTTCTCTGTACAGATAAGCCTTACTACTGTGTTACAATGGCAGATTTAAAGAAGGCTAGCGAAACACCCCAATGGCAGAATCGATCTCAAGATGAATGTTATTGCTATTAGCATTGAAACAATGTAGCGAATCGCAGTATTGGCCACCGGAGAAACGCGTCATGCATGAGGTGTGTACGCAGGCGGGCTCCTCTCTCTCACTTTTCTCTGGACACGCTGCGCCATTTAGCGGCGGCACCGTGAAGTCCGCGCGTCTATGAATATACCGTGTGTCCCAGCTAACGTTTGCCAAGCCATTCAACGAAAAAAAAAAATATATATATATAATAAATAAACACGGAGCAAGATACAATTATAGGACCTATGGTGTTTGGTTGTCAGTGTTCTGACAACCGAACAATGTAGGTCTTAAAATCGTATGTTGCACTGTGGTATTTCAATATTTTTGTTGAACAGCTTGCCTAACATTAGCTGGGAAACCGTATATATTCAGACAAGATTGTCTAAATATGTATGGAGAGATTCTTTTTTTTTTTTTTTTTTTGAAGATTGGCACTTACACAGTATCACAAGTTGGTTTGATAGTTGGTTTTGAAACTGGTTCTCTCAGCACAGCAGGCCAATGCTCTAACCATTAGACCATGAACTACCCAGCGAACCAAGTTGGTAGGAAAAGAGAGAGACAGACACACACAAACGCACTTGAAAATATGCGAAGTATCCTAAGAATTCTAATTGTATTAAAAAAAGTTCATCTTCCTTCTTTTACTTAACATGAACAATGAGGACACCTCTGTAAAGACCTAACTTTAACAAATGCCAGCTGTAAGGAGCAAAAACATATTCA
The DNA here is from genome assembly GCF_013339745.2 of Dermacentor silvarum. Lineage (NCBI taxonomy): Eukaryota > Metazoa > Arthropoda > Arachnida > Ixodida > Ixodidae > Dermacentor > Dermacentor silvarum. Next base: position 123,129,719 of record NC_051154.1, on the reverse strand, counting down.
AGAATCCTCAACCAGAAATCTCCAGCACCTTCCACAGGAGAAGTAAAAAGCTGCTTAAGGCGCGTTCACGCTAAGTATGATGGCAACTGTACCAACTGGTCCATTCTTAGGGTGAACAAGCGAATGTGTGGTTGCACTTGGTGGTGCAGCGACTCCTAGAGGCATGGCTTCGTGTCGTCTTCTACACTGTTCAGGTGTGCCAGGCCTGCATTTCATTTAGGCGAACTTTGCTTGCATGAGCATGTCACCCTGTCAGCAAAGCCAGGCATCACATGGAGGCAGCCGGCAGATTCCCCACCCTGTGCCGAATGAACTGCATCGACACCAGGAACATGTTCTCTGTTAATGGAGAACGATTTGGCTTCTTTTGCTAACTGCTTGTGATAATGAAAAGGGCCACACTGTTTCTACCTGACCTAAATGGTTACTGGCATCGATGCAGTTACTTAAAGGGATACGGACACAAAATCTGAAAATTTTACGAAAATGCTGAAAATGAATCCTCAGTGTGTGATTACACCGAAAAGACATAGTCACTTAGCTCATTTTTTAACCGATGGCCTTATTTTTGGCATTTTTGTGAGCGCGCGCCTCGCCGCCCGACCCGCGGGAGTTGGAAGGCGTGGCGTCACAACACCCTCGTCGGATAGCCAGCTGGCCGGCCGCGGTCATTCGAAGCACGCCGACACCGCCATCGCGAGCATGGATTCGAGTTCTGGTGCATCTACCAGCAATTAGTACAAGTCTGAAGACGAGGACCATTCCAACTTGGCAAGGAACATTACCGCTTACGGTTACGAGCCTCACGTCAAGCGACGAAGAGCAGGCGGCCGTGGAAGTGCCGGTCAGGTTTTTGCGAACCGTAGCGCGAAGATATCGCTCTGCATCAGACACTTGTGCAGGAATTATTTGTCATTTCCTCTGTAAACTTGCTGTTTCAAGAGCGCGCGCAGGCGAGGAAGCTGCGGGGTACTTCAGCACTGCGTGGATGACTGAATAGTAGTATATGCCGTCGGCGTGAGCAACTGCTGTGAGGTATCAGTACCCCCGAGACTCTCACGTCCACTTCGCAGCCGCCCAACAGATGGCAGCACCTGTCTGGCGTTATCCCCAGTTTTTCCCGCAGCTGTGTGGAGAAGCAGAGCTGTGTGTGTGTCTGCCCCGCTGCCATGTAGAACTGATCTCGTGAGTCACCCTCGCGCGCACTAGCCTTGTATTCTTTTACTATGCTTTGCCAACATTTTTAAAGACATTACTGCCTTCGTGCCCAGCCTCGGGCATCTCGCCCCAGCCTCGCCCTCACACTGCTCAAGAAGGCTGCAAGTGAACGAAAACAGTAGCAACGTCTTTTCGCCTCCTCTTTTCAAACGCGCCGCTGATCATTTCTGCCTTGCGTTTTCATGAGAAGACCGATGGCCCAGCGTCAGGGTTTACGTGTTGCCTTTTGAGCGGCATGCCGAGGCTTTTCAGCACAGCCGGGCTGATCACATAATCATCGTCGACGAATGTGGTCCGCACAAGTCAAGTCATATTTTAGAGGTCTCCAGGCTGGGCGTGATGGCTGACAGGCAGGTATCCAAAGTTTACGCACCTATCCAATGTTGACGCACCTTCTCGCCGAAAGGGGTGAAACAAACGCTGCAAGGGAAAGACACCCCCGGAAAACACTGCGATGGCTGCGGCCGACCTTGGCCGCGCGCGCGGGTGGGTGTTATGACGTCAAATTTCAGCCGCTTGGAGGCAAGGTGCAACAGAAAATTGCAAAAAAAGATGTTCCTCGTTCTTTTTTTCAAAGCAGCTTGTTGTTTTCGTCATTTTCAACTGTTAAACTTTTGTTCTGACGCAAAAAAACCACCCGCCAACTTTTGTGTCCGTATCCCTTTAAGCTGAAGGTGGTGAAACCTCTGGCCTTTTGTGTACGGTACACAAACGCAAACGTGGCTTCTCTACAATAGTGGTATGCTATTGAAAGTTGAAGTTCTATTCAAGGCAATGCAGGTTTGGCGCGAATAAAATGGAGCCACGCCTTCAGGCGTCTTTACACCTGCGCTGCGTTTCTTCAATGCATGGGTGCACTGGTTGCATAGGCACTCTGCAAAGCACAGCCATGTGCTTGTATGTTCATCCTAAGAGTGGACGAGCCTGTACATTGACTGACCTTTTGAGACAGCACACTGAATGCTAGTAGTACGCTGTTTGCAGAATAGGGAAAGAGGCGCACTTGGATTCTGACCATATATTATGCAAGGGCAAACATTTATTTAAAGCCTCGTGTTCCTGCCTCGATATTTAACATAGCTAAATGGTCATGATCTTTTAGTGCAGTGTCTTAGGCTTTATAATGAATAGTTATCTGTGCGGTTTCTGCCATCTACCTGAGCTTCTATTTATTTTAACAGCTAGAGCTGGATCACATAAGGTTTTTGGGTAATATCTTTAACATTTTGTGCATTGTTGTCGTTTTACTTGTCTGCCGTATTTCAAGAAATGTGCCTTGCTGCTCAGATAGGTTCTGATTTTTTTTTTTTTTCGTTCAGTTACTATTAGTATTTAGCCTTCCCATGCAAAGCTCTTGAATTTTAATTATTTCAGGCCTTAATCTACTTGTAGATGAAAACCCCTATGAGGCAGCTAGTACAGTCGACTTCTCTTAAGTTGACCCCGACAAGACCAACGAAATTGATTAAATTATCTGGCGGGTCGAATTGACCAAGATTCAGAAAAAAAGTCAAAACACACTGGTGATTCATTTGGCATTGTTTGCCTGATTCTTACACGCCCCCGAATGAAATGCGCTCTCGCTTTCTATTTATTTATACAAGTATCTCACAGGTTCCACATGGGAACATTATGTGAGGAGGGGGAGTACATATTTTTGATTCCACAAAGAGCGATCGAGACAATATAGAATAGAAAAAAGGAATGACAAACTCTTGTATCTGAGAGATACAAAATGTAAACGGAAATAAAAATTTTTTACAATGTTAAGGGTGAATCATAAGTTTATGCATCTGAGAATGACCAACTCTTCGTTATAAGAAATACAAAATGTACATGGAAATCAAACATTATACAATTTTTAATGACGACTCGTAAGGTTATGGATCTGTATAAACAGCTGTTCTAGCCAAGAATACATTTATAGTGCTGAAGAAACAGCGCCTCCAGCAGTTTCCTAAAGCTTTCAGCACCTTGAGTGTTGGCTATATTATCTAGAAGATTATTTCATAATACAATGGCATGTTGCAAGGCAGATGTGCTAAATGCGTTAGTGTGACCGTAGAGATGCTGAAAACTGAGGTTGTTGTGCAAACGGCGGGAACAGCGATAATATCTAAGAAGCAGCAATGAAGAGGCATGTTTGGTGTTGATGATTTTGTGCAGCAGACAGACAAGCGAAATGTTTCTGCGCGAGTCTAAAGAAGGAAGTGATAGCTATTGTTTAATTCTAGTCACGCTGGAATGTCTGCTGTAGTCACTGACGATACATCCTAAGTGGAAAACTAACGAAGAGATAGCATTCAAGCTCCTAAACAAAGTAGAAATCTAAAACGCACCAATGGGCGAGGCTGTAATATGTGTTGCACAGTGGTGGCCGGTTTTCTAAAAACAGCTTCGCCGCAATGCAGCTATGTTATGCGGCAATACATACAAACACCACGAATGCAGTATCCGGCTCAGTGGGAAAAAAAAGGGGGCGCACTTTAAAATCGGTTAAATACCTGCAATCGGACATTGTGAGCTACCGTTATTGTGTCAAAATCTTCCTAGGGCAGGCCGAAAATAGCTTTTTCGGCAGGACATTTTTTTTTGACTCGTGTTAAAGCATTCACTGACCCCTACGCTCTGCCAAGACATATATGCTGCCAGCAGGGGTGGGACTCCTGCGCCAAACTACGCCAAACACAGAAAATTGACCGAAATGGCGCCACGCTGTGCCATGACGTCTTCGCCATGTGTGCTCCGGCAGTGCCCGCGAACAGCGAGCGGATTCGTTCTCCTAAAATGAGTGCAGCCGTCCACATTCCGCAGACCACGCGACAGCACCTCCCGGCACACAGTTTCTCGTGATTTTCGCGCTTATAACACTGGGCGTTTCGGCGCTTCTGGCAAGTGGCCGGCGCACGCGCGGCCACTCCTGGCTGTTGTCACTGCTGTCGGAACGGCCAGGGCGGCTGTATTTAGAGTGTCCTAGAATACGGTTGAGTGGGCCTCAGCTCCCTAGCTGAGGCGCAAACCGTCGAAAAGCAGGCTGAAGGCACCGCAAGCAAACTAGAACTACTAGAACTAAATACTAGGGAGGCGCGCGCTGCAGCGGGTTCAGCGGGGCGGGGTACTAGATTTACGTTATTCCAGCTCAGGGTTCAGGGTTGATTGCGGCTCTCTGTGTCTGCGGTGACATATGGTAACCCAGAAATTATGTTAGCGCGTTGATTGGACCGCATAATTTGAGAACATTTCCCGCGATCATCATGAGAGTCGGCGCGGGAATGTATTGCTCGGTTGTAGTTCCACTGATGTTTTCGGCTTCACAGGAAAACATGCGCCGTGCCTGTGCTCGACCCACTCTTCCATATTCTAGTATGCTATAGCTACAAAGTGTGATTCTACTATGCGCTTTGTGTTGGTTTATTCTCTTTTTGATCCATATTCCATTATTTCACCAAATTCAGATTGGCCTGCTCCAAAATGAATTTTACTCTGCTCCAAGCTGCTCCAAAATGCTTTCTCTGCTCCAAACTGCTCCAAAACACAATTTTACTTGCTCCAAAAATTGCTCCAAAATTACTTTTGGCAGTCCCACCCCTGTGCCAGTAAAGGGGTTGCTATTGGGGTCACCATAAGGGTCAGGCATGTGCATGCATGCTGCCTTATCAAGTTCGAATTGTCCGGCGAAGGTCAATTTTAGGATCGGAATAACGAAAGTTCAGGCCCATAAAAATGCATGGGTGCTGGCCGGGACCTTGAATCGGGATCGAATTAACCTAGAAATCGAAATAGCCACAGTCAAATTAAGGGAAGTTTATTGTTCTGTTAAAAACAACTAACTCAAAGCGAAATGTTTTTCTTTCAATTTTTGGAATGATGTTAAGTGGAATTTTAACCCACTTGCACCTACTGGGTGAAATTTGTTATCAAGTGTTCCTATATTTCTAATGACCACATGTGTTATGGAAAATCAGTTCTGCAGAAGCCTGCCAGGTGGAGGAAGTTTCATGAAAGCGAGTAATTGGTAGCCGCCTGGACTGTAGTACAAAGCTGCAATTCAGTGTCCCTATGCTTTGAGTTAATCAATTCGGCCTTGCCCTGCAATCTGCTAGCCGCCTGGTTAGCTGAAATGGTAGATGGTTATTAAGATGAAAGCCTTAGATGGCTAATGGGGTGAAAAATCCCACATACGGCGTTATGGCACCAAAAGTCATGGTGCCACCAACAAAGGTCGTAGGTTCGAGCATCTTAATTAACTCTACCTTAATTAAGATAGAGTTAATTAAGGCACTCGAACCCACAACCTTTGGTGTTAAGGTGAAGTTCATTGAGCCACTCGAACCCTTGACATTTGGTGGGAGTTGAACCCACGACTGTTGGTGTTAATTAAGGCGAAGTTAATTATGCCACAGTTAATTAAGGCATTTGAACCCATGACCTTTAGTGAAAGTCGAACCCGCGACCTTTGGTGTTAATTAAGGTAACATTATTTAAGACAGTTAATTAGGAGATGATTAATTAAGGACCCACATTCTTTTGTGGGAGTCGAACCCACGAGCTTTGGTGCTAATTAGGGCAGAAGTAATTAAGACACTCGAACCCATGACCTTTGGTGGGAGAAATAATAGGATGTAACAACGCATTCGAATGAGAATGTCAACTAAGTTAATGAATGTCTCATGAGGGTGCAGGCTATCGCCTGCATCCTCTTTAGCGTATCCTAAAGTGACTGTCAAAAGTGACTGTGTTGGTAGCATGGTTAAGTGGTCAGGACACTGGAATGTAACGGATAGTGCAGAGGGTTGTGGTTTGATTGCTCGGCGTCCGATCTTTGTATTTAAACTGTACCACAAAGAGAAATAAACATGTATTGAATATTGTATTGTATTTATATCCACAATCCTCTGCATCAGATCCTGTGGGCACCTCAAAATATATTAGCTTACTGTTTAATAATTTCCCCTCTCCCACGTTGATGTCCCTATGTCCACGTTTTTCTCTAACGAGGTGATTCCCCAAGAAGGTAATTTGTCATATCTGTATCATTTCTGGGCAGGACATGATAGGACAGGACAGAACAGGGACTAAACAGGGTAAAGAAAGAGACTAAAAGGACACACTTCTGTAAAGGATAGTCATAAAGCATTTACTACATTAATAATACATTGAATGCTTTTGTTTATAGTATACTATTTATAGCTTGCCCTCTATGCATCCTATATTTGTCACACACAGGTACTTTTAGTACATGGCTATTGAATTCATGGTCATGTAAACACTCTTGGACTTTCAGAATTGTGTCATTGTTGCTGGCAATAACCACTCGTTGAGATGTTTTGATAATTTGCCACCAAGCATATGTGTTGCCACTGTTGCCACTAATAGTATTGTACCATATAACAATAATAATTAATAGCCTAAGGAATAAAAAAAATGCATTTATTTTTACTGTGGCATCAGTTTTAATGTTCATGGAAATGTTAACATTTTACACCTGTTGCATTTGTATTTGCATTTTTCGTGGGCTAGGAACTGATTCCTGAAACTTTTTCGCAACATTGAGGTTGTAGGATGTGGCATTTTTGTCCTAGCATGGATGTGGTGCTCTTTCTTGATTTTACAGAATTAATTGTTCTTAAGGCAGGGAATTATTTACAATTATCTCTTATTTTGTTTCTTCTTTATGGTAAATAAGCATCAACACATTGCGGACAAAGATCGTTCTGCCTTCGTTCTGCCTTGAACGTCTTCAAGGTTTTGACAAAGTTCCATGCTACTCTGTCGACTTAGTAGACTAATTCAAATGCCATTAAAATTGCCTGTGTAGCAGCACCCTTTTGGATGTTAAGGCTGTAATGTCACTTGAAATGACTCTGGTGGCATAGTTATTAGTGCCTCAATCTTAAGTGCGGAAGCTTTCATTGTAAACGTATTGTATACTTCTGATATATGCATGCTGCTACAAGAAAGAGCTGTAGTGACAAATGTGTACTGCAGCTACATGATGCATTATCAATGCAAGCAACTATGGTGCGACTTGCAGGATTTTGCATTCCTCTTGCAAGTGCATTTATGTATTTAAAATAAAAGAAACAGCAGTTGTAAATCCTTATCTTCAAGTCTGCAGCAGACCAGAAGATAGAAACTAGAAATTTCACATATAATGTATACTTCATCTGTACTGTAACGATCGGCAGACTGCAGTGATATCTGCAGCAGTGAACTCATCTACTGCGCCAACAGCAAACTCATAGCTGACATCTCCATATGAAGAACTACTTCCTCTGTGTGATGCACATAATGTGATCCTCGTCCACTATATTTCCCTGCTATGGACTCTGAAATGCATGCACAGATGCCACCACTCTCAGAGTCCATGTCGGGTGCATAAACCTTGCAAAAATCACCGATACTGGGTTTTGCACAATACTTGTCCAGCTCCCAAGTGTACAGTGCTGCAGGGACATAAGTTCATTGCAGTGCACATTGCTTGTAGGAACAGCGCATATATTTGTACCAACTCCTACATTTTGACTGATGGACTGACAGGTGAATTCTATATATGACTCAGATGTGCTGGTCTGTGCTGCTACGAGGGAAAAGGTGGCCTATGTTCTGTACGCCTCAGTGAACCACTTTTGAAGTTGCGGCCAAGGAAGGACCTCATCGAAACCCTGCTTGTAAGTATCTTTTGCTGCAACTTCTTTTTATTTCTAAAGCAGGACATGCTTGCTGTGAAAAGTTTTCTTCATATTTTGTTTGTACAGGCAGCAGTGTATACAAACGAGGTTTTTGTGCAAAATTTTTCCTCAGTTGCTTTTGCACACACAAAAAATGTATACCGTATTTTCTGGTGTATAAGACGCATTTTTTTTTTCTGAATTTTTCGTCGGTGCGTCTTATAGAACCCTGCATCTTATAGACGCAGGGTTCAACTGCGGTCTTATAGACGGCAGTTTTTCCTTTCCGGAAAAACTGCCGTCAAAATCGGATTCAATGTTATGGCCACGCGAAGCGCACTGGTTGATTTAATTGCTATGGGTTCTGTGCGCGCTATCGAGGTGCCAGGTTCTTCTCGTGATCGAGTTCCCGAGCACCGTGCGAGGACAGAGCAACAACGTAAGCGGCGGCAGGCCGACCTTGAGTCAACCGACCCCGAAGTCGTCGCATCTGCAGATCACTGTCAAATACAGTGTGCACCGCTGCGCAAACTACGCAGTTGCTACCAGAGTACAAGCTGCCCCTCCTCCCTCCCGCACTGCCTTTCCGCTTTCCTCCCTTGTGCGCGATTCGGTTCACCATCGCACGCTTTCACTTGCTCATACAGTATGCGGCGCGTGGGGACGATGTTATCGCCCTTGGACTTCATAAGGAACATCGCGGCAACCATGACGGCTGAAATGCGCCTGGAGTGTCCGTATCATTGCTGTTGCAATTATATCGCACCCATACACTTGCACGTAACCCGTGTTCATGGAGTGAAACGTCACTGTAATTCTTTTAAATCGCTTACTGAATGAACAGGTGCGTCTTATACACCGGTGCGACTTACATAGGGTTTTTTTTTTTTTTTTCCTTGTACAAAGGTGTGAGTTATAGACCGGAAAATACGGTAATAGTTTTAAAAACTTTTCTGATTGATAAAAAGTATAAAGTAAAAGTTGCTAGGCACTTTATCGGCAATGAGTTCTGATTGCCTTCTAGGTAACAGCTAAACAAGTCAAGTTATTTGCGTACTGGAATGAAAGGAAATCAAATGCCATGTAATGTTTCATGCTTTGGGTTCATGGCTGTGCATAGGAAGAAAAATCAAAGCCACTGGTTGGCACAACAATATTTCAACTTACTGAGCTGTTTGGTGATATGGTGCTATCTAAGCATTCAATTTTTTAGCTGTAAGCGAGTCTTTCTCTTAAACATAAGAAAGCTTTGCAATATCAAGAGTGACTTGTTGTTTATAAAGCGCAACATTTAATAACAAATTTTGACAAAGATAAACACCAAATTGACTTGTTCTCGGAACGTGTACGTAGGCACCACTGTAAAGGAGCATCAACACAAAAAAACTTGTCTCGCTTTTCGTTTTATTAGATAGCTGTGAACTCCATAATTCAGGTATTCTAGTATCAGGCCTTAATTCCTCAAGTATCATCTTTTGCATGGCTTCAAGCTTCAGACAGGCCCACTGGTTACAGTACAGAAATAGGGGGCAGTGGTCATATGGCATCGCAACTACTGACACATGCCTTAGTCAGCCCAATGCAGTGTCCACAGGCCACATTATACTGGTGTCATTGAAAGCTGGGCATGTGCTGCCAAAACAATTTTTTCCTTTTTAACCCATGGCTTCTTTGCATTCAACATGGGATATGCCTAGTCTTCTGCTTTAGCTTCTCTGGGAATGCCAAGTGGCCTATCGCTTTCTCTCCTCTATTATCCTGTCAGGTTCTCAACGCAGTCACGGTGTGGCCTGCAAGCACTGCACTGGGCTGGCTGACTCTTGTCAGTGGTTTGTGACGCCATGTGTCCTCCACCACTGATTGTTCGATGTAACTAGGAAGCCTGTTTTGGTCTTGATGACTTGCTGCACTTAACATGCGCCAAAAACCAAGACAAAAGACAGAGACTAGTGCGAGTCTTTTTCTTTTGTCTTGGTTTTCAGCTCTGTTATAATTATGCCCAGTTCTAAGCAGATTTTGAATTTATGGCAATAGAATGTGTTGTAATTAGTTTTTGTTGCACCTTAAGGAATTGAGGCTTCATACCATGATTAACAAATAATTAAAAGTTTTGTATCAGTATTTCTTTGAACCATTGACTTCATTCCATGAGTTATAGCATGCACCCTTCCATGCATTGGTGCTCACAGACTGGCCCTCCTAATGACACACATCTTTGATTACCCAGGTTTGGATGACAGCATTAATGCGCAGATGTGTGAAGTCAAGTAAAACACAATTTAATGTTAGCATTCTTGGTCTAAGTGCAAAGGGTAGTTGAAGTGAAAGTATAGAAGAAAAAAAAACAAAGTTTTTGTTGGAAATCAGATGACTTCTGAGTAAGCTGTTGCAGTTGCCGTTGACCTTTCCACTTCAACTTGTGTGTCAGGCAAGACCTGTCCTTGAAGCTGTTGCTGGACACCATTTTTGATTGTGGCAGCAAAAAGGGAATCCTGCTACGCTACAAATCTCCTGGGGAATATAGTCGAAGACAGGAGCTAGCAGCTGGCACAAATTGCCGTATTATGCTGCTCGTGGCATCAGTCAGGACAAACAGATCAGTGATCTTCGCTATTCAATGAAATATAAGTGATAATAGTATGAAGAAGCACATTTCATAAAGACTTTCTGTACAGTCAAGCAAATTCTATGCCTGTGTAATCTAAACAGTCATCCACTGGCTGGTGTCTGCTGCCAGCTGACATCAGGAGACAGCCGACTGGCAGCTCCAAAATGAATAAGGAGAAGACTTCAGGTTGAAAAGGGGGAATATAAATTCATGTTCTGCTAATGGGCTTCGTGCAACGTGTAGAACTACACAAGGGATGTCTACAGCTCATGCTGTACCCATGGGATTTGTTTGTTCACCAAGTTTAAGAAGCATTTCAGGGACGCTTCAAGATTTGCTTTGCTCTCCCTTTTCATTCATTGACTGTTGCTCTTTTGTTTGCTGCAAAAAGTTTTATTTGATATGTTTGTTTGCTTGGTGATGTTGTTAGAGATAAGCAGCTGCCGTAAGAAGTGTCATTGTTAGAGGTGTGTTTCCAGTGCATTGTAGGCTACTTGATTTCTGTTTATTTCTGTATTCTGATAATGAAAATTTTCTTTGTGAGCTGCTTATTTGTGTTTCTGCCTTTGCAGCTAACCTTTAAAGGGACACTAAAGGCAAATATTAATTTGACGTGGGCTGTTTAAATACCATTCCGGAAACCTTGCAACGCCTATTTCGTGCCAAGAAAAACTTAGTTTACAAGAAAATTGCATTTAAAGGGTCCTAATGGCTTTATCGCAATTCCAAGTCTCCCGCTACCCAACTAGGGAGTGGTGACATTGCATACGCCATCACCACCGTTTGCTGCCGTCGGTGAGTAAAATGGCGCCCGACAGACGGCGGTACAGTTTGTTGGACAAATACGCAAACGTGCGGCCATGGAGAAACCGAGCCAAGACACAGTGGTGAATTCGCCGCTGCAGCTGCTTTTGGTGAAGTGGCATGGACCATTCGGGCATGCCGCGACATCACATGGAAGTAAAATTCTCTGCTACTTGCAGTTTGTGCGAGTTTCGCAAGCCAGCAAAACCAGCGCAGCACTACATGATAATGAAACTACTGAAATGCTAAAGCGCGGGCGGCGCAGAGTCGAACGAAAACGAAACCTTTCGACCGCCCGCGTTGTTGTCAAGGGTAATGTCAGTGAGTTCTTTTTCTAAAAATGAAATAGAACTGGACACGTAGCGTTTTCTTTTGTCTTTTAATGCGATACAATGATGTTTTTTATAACGAGTGGTTTAGTATTAGTGACAGAATTTAAAGGAGGAGTGCTTTCGTCATCGGGCAAGTACTTGAATGCCCCGAGGGAGTCTCTAATCGTGTCCTGCAATTACCTCAATTTCTCGATTACTAAGGCTTTGTTTGCCATAATATTTATGCCTTAGAGATTCTTGAGCATTAATCAATCACTTTAGCTTGACTTAATATTTGCCTTTAGTGTCCCTTTAAGATTACTATTTCAAACGGCCATAGTACTAGTGACAGTACAACAAACAGGTTTCTGTTGCAGCATTCATGGTGGTAGTACTATATTGTCCTGCACTAACTATACTCATGAACAGACTTACAGGGAAAGTTTTCCTTTTCAAAAGGTTCAATGATGCCACACTGCTTATGTGTGATATGGGGTGTGTCCTAGATAGTGCAGTCCAACCTGAGGCTGTATATTGCTCATGCGAGCTGTGAATAGATTGCACTCTTTGGGGCAAGATGTTGCACTGAGCATCATTATAATTATATGCTAAATCATGCTGTACTGGTAGGCTAGACTCTTCGAACCATTTTTAGCATTTGTTCAGTCGAAAAAGAAAGCCAAGCTTACCTGTCTGAATTTTGCACTTAAATCATAATGTTGATTACGTAATTTGGCGTTGTGAATTTCACAGCATTGTTGCAATTTAAGTCATTTATTTTTGTCAAGAAAATGTTTCAAAAAGTTACCAGATTGAGTTTTTGTATATTTTTTAATGCAATGGAGTGCTGTCTTTACAAAACGTAATTAGCTAGCTTTAATATGCTGTCAAAGTCTGTGACATCAGGGGACTTGTTAGGAGTGTTTTCTAACATACGAAGGCCCTTCGCAGTAAGATTAACGGATTTGCAAGTCAATGGATGTGATCTGCCAGTGACTTTATACCAGTTTATATATATTGATATGTTACATATAATGATGTGCATTTTCTTTCTGTTCTAGCATGAAATGATTCATGCCTACCTCTTTGTGACCCACAACAATAAGGTCTGTTCTCACTTCCATTTTCCCTTCATTATTTTGTACATTAGTGATATGCGTTGAAAAATTTAGACACTGCTAAACAACTTGCTTTTGTCTGTTCAGTGCTTGATTGCCTTCATATGCACATGGCCTCCTACTGCAAAGGGTTCAATCAATGCATGCTGCTGTGTCTCTGTATGTACCATACTTCAGGTTTTATGTGCACCATGCATGTCACTATTTCCCATGTCAAAGCCATAGTCAGTTCATGATTTGTGCTGTTTTTCTTAAGGGTGCCCCCCCCCCCCCCCCTTGCTATGTTATATTAGCGTTCTAGCCTTCTTTATGCATATTTACCAGTGCACCTTGCCTTTCCTGCTTGGGCCACATTTCGTCACATAGTTGCAGGCGGTATTTCGAGTGTGATACTCTACTTCCTGCTTTTTGGTACAAGACAAACTAATTATATGTCACCTTATCCAACAAGTGGTAAAAGATTGTCTTGTATTAAATTTTTTTTTTTTTTTTTTTTTTTCTTCGTTTGCGGGGCCGAGTAGCTGGACAACATTCGGTATGCCCTGTCGACTTCTTCCATCGTATGGTTGTGTCCATGATTGCATAAGGCTTAATTGTTTGTTTCCCCGTTTTGTCGAAGAATGGCACTATTTTGGCATTGTGTACCATCAACAAAACAGTAACCAGCTTTTTGTCTCTTCATTGTATTGCCAAACATTTGCCTCTTCAGAAGGCAAGAATTTTGCCTCTCTTCAGCTTGTTCTTGGCAAAACCAGGAGGAAGGTCCTTACGCATTACTCTTGCCATTCCATAGATATCTGTGGATCTCTTGAGCAGGAAGTCAATAAGTTCTGGGGATGTTTAAATGTTGTCTGTAGTGATACAGTAGCTTTTGTCCAGAAGAGGCTCTGCAAACTTCACTACAAGTTTCGTTACTATACCACAACCTTCCGTTGGAAATGATGAGGCCTCCAGGTCGGTGCCTTTTCCTGTATATGTTAGTGAGTTCCAAATATAGCCACTTTGCGACTCATAGAGCAAGAAAGATTTGATATCAAATCTTGTTCTCTTTAGCTTCATGAACTGCTTCCAATTGAGCCATTCTTTAAAAAGCAACAAGCTCTCATCGGCACTCATGTCGTGCTCAGGCTCACACAGCGTGCAGTATTTTTCACGGGCTACTGGTACAGTGGCCAGATTGTCTGGAGCCGAGGTTGAGGGTGTCCTTCCAAGTTCTGGATGCTGCTGTTGTCAACAAAGTGCATCATTCTCATAACGAACTGGAACTGTTTCTCAGGCATTGTTTCACCAAATACCATGAAATCTCGTTGATACGATTGTTCATAATACGTTTTTCGGAATAATACTTTTTTTTTTCTTTTCCTGATAATACGATTTGGTTGGATAATACATTGGACAATACAATTTTCGGATGATATGCTTTATTTTACGGTTCCCGTGAAGATTGTATCAACGAGATTCCACTGTACGTACTGGAGTTTCAATCAGGCGGTTTTTCGACCAGTACAGCCTTTCGTTTGGCTTCCCTACAGTGCCCTACAATATCAAGAGTCCAAAACAGACACGCAATTCTTCATGCATAACTGGAAACCATTTTTCTGAAGTGGGAATGCTTGCCCAGCTTCCCTGACATCAAAGAAAATTCACCAACGATTACGACACTCCCTAATGCGTAATTTGAGCGCAGCTCTGTACGGGTTTTCATTTCGCTACATATTGGCAGGCGCGGACAATCTGTCTCGGGTGGCACCTTGCAAACGGAGCGAAGTGTGGCGCGACTGCCTTGCTAATCTGGAGATTGCGAGAGCTAGCGTGTGGGTGATGCGTGGGCGCAATTCACAGCAGCCGCTGCCGACAGACCTCCCAGACGACACGCGCTACTCTGCTGCCATTTCATAGCCATCGTCGCCACACTATGCTTTTCTTCTCACCCTTTTGCCATACCCTCCTCCACTTTCCGCCTCATGGTTCTGCTGCAACCTCCCCCGCTGCGCTCCACATTCGCTTTCTCATCTTTCGCTGTGCTCGTTTGCTCGGTTACGCCACCGACGCCGACACCTGCTGCAGGAACGGGTGCCTAAGAGCTGCACTCTAAAACTGAAATGTGCAACGGTTTGTCTCAGCTACAATATCAACAATGAGTTGATCAGTGAAGTAAGCCTGAAAAAGCTATAGCGGCTGTGGGGGAGAGCTCACCGCGAAAGTCAGTCCCGGTGAGCCTTTGAATTCGAAACGTGGAGGTCTCGCCAGCACATTGGTAACGTCTATGCGACACCATTCACGGGAGTTGGCGACTGTTTCATCACCACTTTCTTCGTCTTCGGACTCACTGTTGTCTAAAGTGTTGTCACTGTCTTCGCTTGAAGAATGGACCAACGGTATCTCCTTGGTTTTTGTAGAAATGGTTTTTTATATTATTTAGTATATATTTATGCATCATTAGAAAAAATGAAGCAAGACAAAAATTCTAGGCTAAGCCATTCTTACTTCGCCAGTTAAAGGGTTAAAGTTTTGAGTTAGACACAAAGCTCATCTACACTTTGCGACGCACACACAGACGGGCACTATGACAGGTTCATTGGCTCACTGTCAAGGTTTAGAGATGACTCCAGCACTTGAATCAACAATGGGGTTTATTCCCTGATATTTAGGGAAAACAGGCACAGTGAAGGACTACACAGGGGTGGCAATTGCGCTCCACGGGTGAAAGCTTCCGGGAAGTCTGCTCAGACACATAAGGCTATGGCAAACTAGGTTTGCTAAAAAGGGGGTACTTTTTTAGGTGCGCATAGAACCAGGTGGGTCTCAACGTCTGATAGCCTACAGTGCCAAAGGTAAATCTGATGGGTGAAAGCACCCACACTCCTCGGATGCCACAGGAGAGATGCCATGGCAATTGGCCTGCTCCTTGGACACTACTTGCAGTGATGCTACTGCGGTGCCAATTATGCCAAACTGCGCCAAGAGGCAAGCGCTGCTACATCCTGCTGCATTTCAGCGAAATATGAGAAATCTGTGCCCACCCTGCGACAGAAGGGTTGCTCGGGCTGTTGAAAATGGAGCCAAGTCCTCAAGTGCCATTTCTCTGCACAATCGATCAAAAGTGGCATGGTGTGGACCAGCGGATGCGTTAGCTCCGCAGTGGACCGAGTAAGCCTCTCTCCTAATTAAGCCTGCATCGTACTGCTGTTTCTTCTATGAGCTGTTGTCCATTTTCAATACCTTCCATGTGCGGCTTGCTTGGGTAACGAGACAGTGTCGCTTTTCAGGCAACAGCGAGCGATCGCACTGGCACCAAGCCAGACCCTGCACTCCTCTATGACCAATGTAAAGCAGTGACCAACATTTCGGACACTGTATGGTGTCTTGCTCGATTTTTCGGACATATCGCGCACAATGTTGCACACGGGGTGGCCATCAACAATTTTTCTGCTGTTCAATTTTTTGCCTATCTCCCACTTTTGTTGGCGAGACAATTTCATGGCTTTAAGAATGACATACGACCACTACTAAGAATTTAGTTGACTCTGCACCAAATGAGAACTTTTGCCATTGGATAAGGACAAAGCGCCGCTGGTTGGGCCTAGCTGCATCGTATGGCGATAACAAAAATAGGCTACCAGTCGATTTGGCAGCCAGTAGGTCACCGCGGCGAGGTCACCTCTAATATGTTCGGACCATTAGGCTGCCTTGGTGATTGGGCGTGAAATCTCGGACTAAACTGGTGGCTGGAAGCATCGATTTGGGTCCATGGGCGACCTGTCGGCAACTACCGCGAACCCTTTCACAAAGTTTGTTTTTGTGCTCACTGGACAGAATGACGAAAGCTCGCGTGTAGGCAGAAAGCTCCAAACTGAATTTGTGCATAACAGCCTAATCTGACAGCATTGCTAAGTCAAAGGTCGCGCGCATATATGTGCACTTCGCGATGCACACATCAAGCTGCGCGACGAGCGAAAGCGAACCACCCTCGCGGTGTCGACCATCACGGTATTTCAAGTAGATGGTATAGTAGTGAAGCACAGCACAGGGCAAAATTAAGTAAATTTTTCATATCACTAGCGTTGTAAAAAGCAATAAATTAATTTTACTGCTAAAGTTTGTGATTTTGGACTGCCTGCACGATTACTCAGACGTTTTTGCGAGAAATTCTAAAAATTGATTGGCGACTGTTTTCATCAGTTTTGACACTCGGTGTGCTAATTTCACATTCAGAGGCAAAAGTCCCGGCACCAAAAAAGACGAACCCACCATGTGACGTAGGTGATTGTGTAGCACACCAGCCTGGCTGACCTTATAGCAGCTGTGTTACTGCCCTCTCTCGGCTGATATTTCTCCGCAATAAGCTGCGTCAATGGGGGGGGGGGCATGGAAATTTATCCTACCGAGTGTCAAATTTGATTATGATTATCTTTGAACGGAAGCGTTCTAGAAGAATCAAACAAAACAACACTACATTGTCAATCGAGCTAGTTGGTTGGTTTGCATTTTGAAAACTTTTTAAGTGCTACGGTAGACAGTACATGGTAGAAACAACAGGACAAGGAGCTTACTCTCATAACTGAAAGATTTATTATATCTATTTATATAAAGAATTATTAGGTTTATTTATAAATATTTCAGTTGAGAGAAAGCACCTTGTCCTGTTGTTTCTATTGTTTGCTGTCTGTCATTGTGCTTAAAAAGTTTTCAAGATGCAAACAAAATGAAGTTGTCTCTGAATTTATCATTAAAGTTTTTAATATAAAATATAAACATATATACCATAAATCGTGAAATAAAAGAAATCATTGTTATTTGCAGGCTTTACTTGTTTGCAAAAACTGTCTGCCAAAGCAGATAAACTACCTATGCAAGCAGTTAGTATTTGCATAGATAGCATTAGTTTTATGAAAATTACCAATACCTTATTAACTTTAGAGGACTTCTGTAATCTGGAGATAACGATGTTGCGAGAACAAAACCACACTGAAAACCATTAAGAATTGCCAATTCCGTAAAGGGAGGTAAAGATGGAGAGTGCGCCTATTACATTAGGCTCTGCTGTATTATCACCATACCGTTTTATTCACAGAGTGCTCAGTCTTAAAGGATATATTTATAGCAGCAAGATCATGCTGAAGATTTTCAAAATTCCTCCGAAGTCTGCACATGGCACATCCAAGTGCTTTCGTGCTTTTATAAGCCACTGAAGTGCTTTTTAAGCACATTTTGGGACACCACCGTCTCGTTGCAGTCCATAGTAAGTGCTGTGATGAAGGAAGGGGGGGGGGGGGGGAGCATTTTCAGTGTTTGGATTGAGTTTATGACCCAGCGACCACTTAATGCGTTCACATGGCTTGACCACTGTAACAGCTCTATATAATTTAATTTGCAATTGCTTCCATAAACCTGCTTCAAAAGTCAATTTTACTGCTCAAAAATGCATTTTTGGCTGCTCCAAAAGCTGCTCCGAGATGGCATGGGCCAGTAGCATCACTGTTCTTGTGCAGGTGGCGTACAGCATAATGTGAGCCGCATGCATGGGCAGTAGGCTCCATTTCGTGCCAGTGCCGCTGGCCGAGGGGTATTCTACAGGAGAACCTTCATAAAATCCCGTTTTGTACAATTTCGCGGCGGCAATGTTCGTGATTGAGAACAAAAAAATTATCCAATACATTTACGCTTCATTTTCACTGGTTAATACGTTTCCGGAAAACGCAATCTTTCGGCACCAACGTTTGTACATCACCAAGCTGCGATCGTATGAAACGTTTTCCGGCCGCTAGATCCGATGTGAACAAGCAAAGGAGCGAGTGCGCAATCGAGAGCAGTAGGTGCCCGCCATGACAGCTTCTCCACAGCACTTGCCCACCCATCTCACATAAAAATGCTAGCACGCACTCAGTTTCCTCTTCCGGTTCCAGCAAATCTTGCAGGTCTTCACGTGTTACCTTTACAGCTATCTCTACCAACCCTATTGCAATAAACATCTTCATCTATTACAGGGCAAACCCGCCGTGGTTGCTCAGTGGCTATGGTGTTGAGCTGCTAAGCTCAACACCACAGGTCGCGGGATCGTATCCCGGCCATGGCGCCTGCATTTCGATGGGGGCGAAATGCGAAAACACCCTTGTACTTAGATTTAGGGGCACGTTAAAGAACCCGATGTGGTCCAAATTTCCGGAGTCCCTCACTACGGCGTGCCTCATAATCAGATCATGGTTTTGTCACGTAAAACCCCATATTTTTTTTTAATCATAGGGCAAGCGGCATAGTGCCGTTGGAAGCATACTGCACGCATTTAATTAGCGATAACCCAAATGCACCGCTGCTCCCTGCTACAGGGGGAGCGAAGTGAGTGTAATGTTTAGTTCTGGCGGCATCGTATTCTAGCGTCCCTCACCAGCTTTATTTTGTTTTGGTTTCTTGTAGCCATCTTAAAACACTACACAATATAAAAACGACAAAGCGCATCGCTCGACACGCCGGTGTCTCGTGCCGCAAGGATTCTCGCTGAGTGGGCACCTCAAGACTTCCTGTAAAAATGCCTTGCCTCAAGAAGCTGCTGACCAGGCCCAACTCGAGGAGTGTAAACCTGAGCTTGCTGAAGCCGTCAAAACAACAATGCATGTTACAGGCCTCTGTGCACATCAGTTCAGTGCACGGGTGTCTCGTACTTTGCATGCACAACGCTTTGCATGACATACCTGTCAACTATGTTAGAGTCCGCGGGCGCCTTTTTTTTTTTTTTTTGCTTCGGTTTGTACGTTTTGTTTTGTGCGTGTTTTTTTTTTTTTTTTTCTCCAAAATGTGTGAACGAGGTTCTACTGTATACGCTAGCCCAAATAAGACCACAATGGCACTTCACCAAGGCAAATGGAGCAAATGGCATATAACCAGAGACAGGGGCCTAAAGCATCCCCACTATGTGTTATGTAGCATATTTTATGGTTGTATATCTCAAAAGTGCTGCTAGTCTTAGGACTCCTGCTAAGCAGACATGACTTCACTATTGCTCTGCTTCAGGCTTTCAAATTGTCACGGATTTCAGCGTTCCAGAAATGGAATAAAGACACGATGCAAAGATATTAAAAGACAGTTATCTCAAGAAACAATTCTAAATCCAAAACAAATAAACAGTAAGTAAACTTACACAGAATAAATCCTATGCACACAAGAGAAATTCTCACAAGTCACGTTCATTTGTTTTCTGAATTTTTCGTCGATGCGTCTTATAGAATGGTGCGACTTATATACGTTTTTTTTTTTTTTTTTTTCTGGCACAACTGTCGTCAAAATTGGATTAATTACTATGGCCACGCGAAGTGCGCTGGGTTGATCTCCTCTGGCAGTTGCTACGAGTTGTGCGGGAGGTAGCGGGTCCTCGTGATTGAGTTGCCGAGTGCCGTGCGAGAAGGACGTAGCAGCAACGCAAGCAGCAGCAGGCCAACCGCGAGTTAACCGACCCTGAAGTCATCGCATCTGCAGATTGCTTTCAAGATAGGGCGCACACCGCTGCGCAAGCTACGCAGTTGCTACCAGTGTACAAGCCACCACCCCTCCCTCCCATGCTGTCTTCCTGCTTTCCTCCCTTGTGCACAATGCGGCTCACCGTTGCACGCTTTCACTCGCACATGCAGCATACGGTGCGCGGGGTCGATGTTATCGCCCTTGGACTTCACACGGAACGTCGCGGCGACCACGATGGCAGAAGTGCACCTGGATATTGTTCCGTGTAGCTGATGCCCAAGGCTATTTACAATTTATTTACACGGAAGCCAACGGAGGCCAAGATGGCGACGCTATATCAAGCAGGAACATCGTCTTTCTCCTCTTCAGTGCAGCCACACTGTAGCGGCTGTTCCGTATCATCACCGCCAGCAGTAGAAGCACCATCCCGGTGCTAAGCTACACATCCGCGGTGAAAGGTGTATGATGTGGCTTTAGTCTTGCTACATGAACGACATCACTTGCAGCTGACGATGCTGCTGAGGGGTCGGCGAGAATGATTTCATACGTGACATCGGTCACTTGACGCACTACACGATGTGGTCCAGTGTAACGAGACAGCAGCTTTTCGAAAAGGCCCACACGGCGGATGAGTGACCAGAAAAGCACCAGAGAACCCGGAGAAAAGTGCACATCATGATAATGGCAATCATAGAGGCGTCTCTGATGCTCCTGTGAGGCCTCTAGATGGGTGCGGCCGAGCTGCTGCGTGTGGTCGGCGCGTGCGATCGTGTCGTGGGCTTATTCAGTGGCTGAATGTGCGGGAGATTGCAGCAAGGTGTCCAAGGGCAATGCGGATTCTCGGCCGTATAGGTAATAGAATGGTGAATAGCCAGCAGTGTCTTGACGCGATGAATTATATGGAACGTCACATAAGGTAAATGAAGATCCCAGTTGTGGTGGTCGGCCGTAACGTACTTCGAAAGAATGTCGGTGATGGTCCGGTTCAGGTGCTCTGTGAGGCGTATGACCCAGTGTGACGTATGATGTTGACCTTCATTATGAGCAGCGGGGTTGCGGTCCTTTTCCAAGACCCCCGTGGCACAGAACGCTGTCTGGGCCAGTCGGGCATTGTGCCGCTAAAGTGGCAAGACGATTGCCTCTGTGGCAATGGACAGTGGCCGGTTACGGCAGCGTGAGGCAGGACCAGGGTCGCAGAGCACAGCCACGGCGACGTAGTCAGGGATCAGGAGCTGGAGCTGTCGCCGGCCAACTCTCGGACGTCCCCTCTCCGGTCCATGGTTCTCAAAGCTGCCGCTTCCAGTCTCTAGAGCACAGCTGGAGATGCATTTGCCCTGCTCCTCGTCCACGTCAACAATGCCAGCTCATCTGCCTTCGCCTCCTTTTTCTTCAACTTCTCTCGTGCTTCGCACATCACGTGTCCACTCCCATATCGTTTCGCCGACCGGCATCGTTGTCTTCTTCACATATTCATAGTCACTCTTTCGTACATGTTTTGCTGGTGACATTATGACATATTGCTCTGCTTCAATTTTGCAATTGCAACATGTGCCCTGAAGTTAGTCATTAAAATGTTACTTGGCACATTTTTTTGTTAATTAGTGAAACAATCATTGAAATTTTTTTTCCTGTTATGTCCACTTAGCCACGTAACCTCTCTGCAAAAAAATGGCAGGGGCCTAGATATGGCAGTTTTTATTTCGACACATAATAAAAACCACATTATTCGTTGGATCGCTGTACCCGCATAATGTTACAAATAAAGTATCCTTCTATATGAGTTCAAATATTTAAGTGCACTGTCTTGCAGGGTCACATTGCTGTATGGCATTGTGCCCGTCTGCTGCTTGAAAACTTTGTTGATTTGTGTATTGGATGCAAGATTATAAATTCTATCCAAATGCATAATCATTGTCGACCTACAATGTTATGCTACTGTAGTTTGTGTAAAGCTTGCATTTCCATGAGTACACAACTTGTGTGTGCTCCAGTCTGTCTTTAAGGTACGTTTAAAGTGGCGTGGACCAATCACTCTGTAGTTCCTCAAGTTTGTTAATCTTTTACTAACAGTTTATTATGCATTGATGCAACAAATTTGAGTAACACTTTTGTGTTTGTAACAACGAATGTAAGAGCATTTTTTATTCACTGTGTTTGTGCAGGATCATGATGCTCACGGACCTGAATTTCATAAGCACATGGAACGTATTAACAAAGCAAGTGGAGCACATATAACGGTGAGCCAGTTTGTAAACCTTTAATTAAGAATGTCTCACTCTTAGCAATAAGATACCATTTCCTAATGCATCGTAACAGCTTTTTCACCTCCACTTTGATCTGGCACTAGCTGTATAGAGTAACATTTTGCAGATACTCTCAAGGAATATCACATATTCCTATTTTAAGGATGGCCCAATTTTGTAATGAAAATACAGTCCACACTTCAAGTCACTTGCATTATCTTATTACAGTCTCTTCTGATACAATAATGTCAGTCCAGAATCAGAGGAGTTAACAAAGACTGTAGAAAGAGACACAATATAGTCTAAAAGGCTGGTGTTTGCAACAACCTTTTTTTCTATTATTTATTAATGACATTGTCGCAGAACTTTCAGTTTCCGTGAAACTTTATGCAGATGACTGTATTTTCTATGAAAAGATACCTTCTGTTGATGATCTGGTGCGTCTAAATAATGACCTGGCAAAGGTCATTGCTTGGTGCGAACAATGGCAAATGTCTATTAATTTTGAAAAAAACTGTTTTTATGAGAATCACACGTAAGAAAAAAACCTCTTCAATTTGCATATAGTGTTGACAACATATCTCTATTAGAGGTAACAGAGTACAACTATTTGGGCCTATAGATAGCCAATGAGCTTTCCTGGACGAAGCACATAGATACTGTTATTGCAAATTCTTTGTGTAAACTTTTTCTTGAGGCGTTCACTAAAATCATCTACGTCTAGTGTTCGTTTATTGGCGTACAATTCCTACATTCGTCCATTGTTGGAATATGCCGTAATCATTTGGGACCCATTCACTTCAACCAATATTAAAAAACTGGAACGTGTACAGCATAAGGTAGTTAGGTTTATTTTCAATTCATACGGCCGTGCGTCTGTTGGTGAGCTCGTAAGACGCAGTGGATTACCCCCGGTGACTGTGCGCAACCGTATCTGCCGATTAAAGGTCCTCTTTCAACTTGTAAACGGCCATTATAACGTTAACACTTCCAAGTTTTTACTTACTCATCAGGCTATAACACGAGACGAAGGCACGCTTTATCAATAACCCCCTTGAACGCACGAAATAACTGTTTCAAGTATTCTTTTTTTCCTAGGACAATAACAGACTGGAATAATCTTAATTCTGTGATTGTTACCCAGCCTTATCAATGTTTGAAAAATGCTTGCAAATGTTATGAATTTGTGTGCGTTATTTGCTTGTATATTCGCTTGTATGTTTTTATGTATTCTTCACCAGTGTTTGAAAAATGCCTGCATATTTCTATGTATACCCACCCTGCTAGATCGCAGTATCTATAAATAAAAAACCTTTTTGCAGCAGAAATGCTGCCAAAATGTATTCACCTATTTTGAGTTTGCACCTTTCTGACCAGGTGTACCACAACTTTCATGGGGAGGTGGCGAGCTATCGTACTCACTGGTGGCGCTGTGATGGCCCCTGCCAGCATCGAAGGCCCTACTTTGGTATCGTCAAGCGGACCATGAACCGGCCACCATCTGACAAGGACCTATGGTGGGCTGACCACCAGCGCACCTGCGGTGGCACCTTTATAAAGATACGCGAGCCTGAGCCGAAAGCTCCAAAGGGGAAGAGGAAAGATGGTGTTTTACCTGACAGAAATGGTTAGCAAGTCATACATTTTATTTGCATATTGGTGGATGGTTGGACCCCTCAGTGACATGGTGTCCCACTGCTGAGTGTCAGATCATTTGCTTGGCCCATGGTTGCAGTGGATTTGGATGGTGGCAAAAAGAAGATGCATGTAGGCTGTCCGACATTATGGCATGATGGCTCATGGCCCTTGTTTTAGCTTTATGACTTAAAATACATTGTGCAATAGTTACTGAACTGTTCCTTCATGCCTATACTCTGTTTCAGTAGTCCCTCACAGCAGAGCTAAAGCTATGATGCCTGCAAGTGCAAATTCTTGCGCAGCGAGATGTGGTGCCATACTTGAACCCGTTCACAAGTGGTCTTGTTGGCAGGTGTTTACTTGGAAGCTTCTCTGCAGGTCGCAGCTGCGATGTTTTGCATGATATTGCTTTGCTTTTTAATTAAATATTTGTTGAGGCTCTATGATACTGAAAATAGATAGAGCTCTACACTTATTCGAGTGATAATGCGCAAAGAAGAAAAGAAATCAATGCAACACTGTCCTATAGACATTAATTTTCATAAAAAGTACACAAAATTAATTGCTTTGACTCTGGCTAATTTCATATGTGTAGTTGACACAGCCACAGCACCACGGAGGGCTCCCTCCTGAGTAGTTCTCTGTCCTTTGCGTAAATGGTGTCCATAGACTTGCCTGTCCTGTATCATTCCAAGCTGCTCTTGTACGTGAAAGAAATGAAGTAGCTGGTGTTGAACATGCTTGGGTTAGTGCAGAAGGAGTGCGGTAAAGGTGGAAGCACAAACTCTGTAATCAAGAGAACGACTTGCACTTGCAAATGTCAGCGAGCGCATCCTGTACAAGTGGATGTAACAAAAAGGATTGAGAGGTGGGGCCACCATCTCATGCAATGTTATATGCTGGCCGAGGGATCCTTCTGAATCCTCCACTTCCTCAGTCTCCTCTGTATCTCAAAGTATCTCAATGACGCACATATTTTCGGTGTCGAAGCAAATTTTCAGCCGCTGCTGTCTCAACGGCCGATCTCGCTGTGCAGTTGCACAGTACGCTCGTAGCTTCCTGTCATGTACAAAGACTTATGTGCGCGTGTCTGGTGCGGCGGACGGCCAGTGACTATAAAAGAAAAAAAGAATGGTGGTATTCTGCGCGAGCGCGCCTGACGCGGCACCTCGACCAACAGCCAATCACGATGACACACGGGTGCTGGAAGAGGGAGCAAAAGAAGAGAAGAAGGAAGGCAGGGTTCGAAGAGAAGGAAGGCCAGTGTGCGGAGTAGTGGAAGCAAGGTTGTCGGGCTCCGGGTCCGAACCTCAAGACTTCAAGAGCACCGGGCGGAGAAGCGAGGCTGTTGGACTGTGGGACCGAGTCTCAAGACTTCAAGAGCACCGGGCGGAGAAGCGAGGCTGTCGGACTGTGGGTCTGAGTCTCAAGACTTGAGCGCCGGGCAGAGAAGCGAAGCTGTCGGGCTGCAGGCCCGAGTTTCATGACTGCAGCGACGATCCGGCCTCTGTCCTGCCTTTGGTGTTCGGGGATCCTGGTGACCTGGTGCTGAAGGCAAGCCCTTCCTACTCCCCTCCTGCGACTCCTTGGCCGAGCTGTGGACGATCCTCAAGAAGCAAGTAGCGTCTTATCATCTTATCCTCACGCGACTGACGCCCTGCATCTGACTGGCCGTCGCAACGCCGCCTCGTGCAGCTGCACCGACACATGCCAAGTAATTGTGACCGGTCACGAACCTTACTGTTATATATAATTCTTTATTGTGTGAGAACATTTGAAAGTGCATGAACATTTCTATTAGTCTTAGTATCTTGGTTAGCTGGTTTGTGTGTGTGACAGTATGTGGGGGTAATTATATGTTCATGTCTTGTTAACAATCGGCTTCGTTGTTTCTTTTCCCCACTGCGAATTAGTCACAGTGGTGGCCACAATAATTCGAACCATGCAAGTGTAAATACAATCCTGGGTAAACAACCCCTCGTTGACTTAGGAAAACCAAGTCATCACACTTCCACAATACTGAGAGGAACTACTGAAACAGGGTATAGTCACCCATTAATGATTGTTGATAAATCCAAGTGTCATTTCTTAAAGGGGTACTGACACAAACATTTTGTATAGCTTTTTTACTTGATTAGATAGCTGCTGATTCCGTATGGTGATACTATGCTGCCAGAATTCTTCGTACATGCAGCAAGTCATTAATTATATCCTCTTTAATGTGACCAGTCAAGAACATGTGCCAAAAGCAGTGCTTGTTGGCATAAGGTGTATAGATGAGCATGCTTTTTATGTCACAAAGGTTGGAGGTGTCACAAACCTCGGATGCTCAAGTCAGTCAGTCTAATGGGTCAAGTGCAGTGATCGCAAGCCACACGATAGCTGAGCTGCCAAGAGTTGAGTGCACTACATCAGCTATTCATTCCTCTTTTATTCTGCATTAGTCTGCATTTGACATAGGTCCTAGCTGTCACTTCTCTCGAGAACACACAGCACCCTTCTCACCTTGTCTCTTCGATAACCCCACCATATAAAGCTTTTGGCAAGACCACTACTGCAGCTTTCAACCACTGCAACAACCCATGCGTCATTGATATCACATGACCAAACCCCCTAGTTTCGTGACGTGTTGGAGTTTTGGTCAACAAACCTGCAGCATCACTCAGGCCTTGTACCATCATTGTGAAGTTGGAAGCTACCTAATGAGTCAAACAAAATAAATAAAAAATTTATGTGAGTACTCCTTAAGTAAATAGTCTTACTTTGTTTACACAGGCCTCTTGAACATATCTTTGCTTCCTTTGTGCAGCGGCAAAGAAATCGAAGAAGGCAGATGGCACAGACATCAGGACTCTATTCGTTCCACAGCACAGCATCAAGGCAACTGCAACTTCTGTGCCTGCTACACATGTTCACCAAGGTGCACGTCCCAAGATGTCGGAACCGCGCCTCTCCAGCTTTCCTGGCATCATGAAAAGGCTACCTAGCAATGTGCACACGCTGTCTCAACCAGTGGTCAAGTCCCAATCAAACCAGCTGGTTGCCTTCAGTGGCAGAGGCCACATGCTGGGTAGTCATTCCTCTATATCTCAGATTGCAGAGAGAGGCAATTTCTCCTCAAAAGATAAAAGTTTATTACCAGTTTCCAGCTGTGTCTTGGGAACACCCATCAGGGAGACACAAAATTTCCAGGTAGATAAACCAATAGCTGATGGTTCTACAAAGTCAAGTCCTAGCCATTTAGGGAACAGAGATGGCGCTGATATAGAAGTCAAGATGAGAACACCAAAGCTGTCTCATTCAATTCAGCCAACACTGAAAGAGCTTTTAGGTAAAAAAACATCCCCTACAAAACGAACCAATAGAAGAATCAGTGCTGCCAAGATGAAATTCATAAGAGAACTACTCAGCTCTGACAGTGAATCTGACGATGAATGCACGATAATCAATGCGGACAATACTTTGAGAGGGCAAGAAACAGACTCTGGAAAGATGACTGAACGGAGCATATCCACATCACCATTACACACTCCACTGAACACAAGCGCCACCACGAATGTGAGCACTCCTAGTGAGTCGAGATTAGTTGAATGCCCTGCCTGTGGCAGCTTCATGGAGGAGCAACACATCAATCGCCATTTAGATATGTGCCTCATTCAAGATCACTAATTAATTTACATGCATTTTTGAGGAAAGTTGGAGGGTTGTAGTTTTGCAACCAGATTGCATAGTGCTGTCTCACTTTACATGTTTATGCAGAGTAGATGAACCAGATGGATCTTAGATTGTCCCCTGCTCTTAAGTTATGTGTCAAAGAGCACACATTCCAGTGGACACAATATCAGTGGCAGTCGTAAACTGGTTGCTTTGTCGGCAAGAGGCTCCATGGAAGAGTTTTTTGTATAGTGCTATCTCATTTTATATTTTTATGCAGATTAGCCTGCTGGATTTGAAATTGTGCATTTAATAAATTCTATTCGTACGTGCAGCGTACATACGAATGTCAGAGTGGTCACAAATGTTGTATATTTATGTGTCGGAGCACACACCTTCCAGTGGACACAAGTATCAGTAGCAGTCATATAAACTGGTTGTTTTGTTGGCAAGAGCTCCATGGAAGAGATATTTGTATATTGCTATTTCAGTTTATATTTTTATGTAGAGTAGCTAAGCCTGCTGGATTTTAAATTGTGCATTTTATAAATTCTGACTGGTTGTCTTTGAGAGCTTCATGGAAGAACTGGCTAAGAGTTGTCATCTATATATGTGCCTTATTTAATATCGTGATTGACTTGTGTGCACATAGAAAGCAATAGAGCATTTTAGTATTGCTGCATGATGTGTATTTTGTGCAAAGTAGTTGTCTTCAGGTTAGACTGATTGGCCGCTGCTGTTGGCAAGTTCTGTGTCAAAGAGCAAATTAAAACATCATGTCCATGCGAGTGTCTTTTTTATTCATAGCCGAGTGATGTAGATTTTTATGTGTGGTGAAGTAAGCCGCCCTGAATATGAGTCCATAGTTCACGTACCGTTTTGTACAAAAATGGAAAATCTTCCACTTGTGTCTATGGGACCACCAGTCTGGCAGTTACCCACAGGCATGGCTATGATGAGTCTTGTGCAAGAGAGCTGGCTGTGAATGAAACTGTGGCTTCTTATATAAACCTTCTTGAAGTGAGCTTGTTAGTTGTCACAAATTGATTAGATGGAAAAGATTAGTTAAGTCTTTTACCTCTACTATTCATGTTTTAATTCAAGGAGGAATTAGTTGTTTACTATTTGAAAAGAAGTTACAGATGGTAGAGTCCACATGTTACCAAATTAATACACACAACAGTTGTCATTTTTAATGCATTGTTTGACATCAGTTTCAGAGTGCTGTATATTTCTTCATTGTAAGGGATCGTTATAAGGTGCATAGTGAAATCTGGAGGTGGTGGGGGGCCTTAAACATGACAAAGGGGCAACAAGCATTCGTTAGCTCAAGGCTGGCAGGTGCTGAATTCACTGCTTAAGTTCGTCATTTCTTTGTTTAAGTGAAAAGGAAGCGTATCTCATTTATAATTAGTAATTTTAATACATCTTAACTACTTGCTCATACAAGTAGGGATTATGTTCTGTAACACCTGCATTTAGTATTATGTTTTATGAAAGGGCGGAACTTCACAGAGAGATCGGGTTTAACCAGAGTTCGATCAAACTTGTTTGGGGTGCAAAAATCTAGAATTATTAGGTTTTACCCAAAAACGAAGTACCCTACACATAATAAACTGGCTTGGGTCACCTTGTTGTGGGGCTGTGTTCTCTAGCTACTATTTTGGGGAAATTTTTCTACTCAATTTAATTGCCTGAGCCAGCATAAGTGATTGTGGCAAACACTTTTTATGCTGGCATGCTTTGTTCATGCTTTAGTTTTTGAGGGCACTAATGCAAAGACCAGCAGATTCCTCACTATAGCAAGGCATCATGGCAGATGTTAGGCGACACAAAAGTGAAATAGCTGCTCAGTGTGATCGGTTGAAAAAGCCCTTGCTGCATTGCCATGATATCCTGCCATCACCTTTTCACTCACAGCTGCGAGTTTATGAGCTGTCATTGTCTAGTCGTTTCTGGTGGCTAGTCTGGATGGAGGCACGTGAAGGGGCTACACCTACATGTTGGAAAGTTCAACAGTTTTTGAATAAGAGAAGTCTTTGGAGCCAACTTTGGCTCCAGTGAGATCCCTTGTTCAACCACTGTTTATCACTCCATCCTGTGAATGTCTTGTTTGGATGTTGGAATCTTGCCACTTGCTGTGGGTCAGCAGCTATGCCACTTCACTGCTGAGCACACAGTGGTTAGAGTTTTAATCACAGTGGTCACTTTTTGACAACAAAAATGCAGGAGCACATGTACTAACAACCTAGTGGCGAGAACTGGAACGGCTTGTGTAAGTTCTTGGTGTGTAAACATTAAGTGGTAGCCACTAGCTTGAACTCATTCTTTAGGGCGTTTTTCTAAGGAATAATGCAAAAAAGTAGATTCTTTCATCTGTCTGTGAAGAAAAAAAAATAAGCCACAAAAACAGTGTATTTCATAACTTGCAAAAAAACAATATTTAATGTGGGCAAAAGTTGGTTTTAATGAATATCAAAGGGAAACATTGAGTTGTTTCATCATTTGGGAGAAAATTAGTGCTAGTCAGTAGTTTGATGTTCTTGGTAAAGATGTGGACTAATATGATGGGGCATGCTTTTCGGTATTATGTAGATGCAAGAGTTGTTGACAAGTTTGGCTCAGTTCCATCGATGACCCCACATTGTGCTCAGTAGCAAGAGGATTAAGTGAATGGGCAATGCACAGCTGGATATTAATGTTGACAAAAAGCATTCCACTTTAAACAGTAGGTCTTCCTAGCTTAAATTTAACACAAACTGTACCAGGGATTACAAGACTACTTTTTTTGCTAAATATAGTAGGCATGGCCAGTAAGGGCAATTATTGTAGTTACTTCCTTCTGCAAGTGCACAGACATTAAATGCATGAAGTGACAAACCACATCAAAATGTTGCGGCCCCCAAGGGTTTAATGAAATCATATTAGGCCTAAGAAAATCGCAAAGGATCACAACAATATTGTGTTTTATCGTGGCACTGCCAATAACGATAATTGTTGCAAGTAGTTGTTTCAAGCATTTTCTCTACAAGACAGTATCCAGCAGTCTGAAGTATGCAGTTCTTTGCGTTGTCAAGTATTAAGACTAGGCAAGAAGTTATGCTCACATTGGACAGGTGTCTTTGCTAAAAGCTTCAAGGCCACTGTGTAACTAATAACTGCTTTTGGGTGCTGCTGCTCATCTCTAGCTCGAGTTACTGTATATGCTACCTTTGGTAGCATATACAGTAACTCCAGCTACAGCTCTGGAGCATACAGAAAAGTTTCCTAAATTTTTGCAATCGCCACAGCAAAGGTCAAATAAAAATCCATTAGACATGCCAGAAGACAAAAAGTACATGCTGAACAGTGACCACTCGATGGTCATCTCAACATTTCAGCTTCGATATTGTTTCGCTCTAGTTGGCAGATATTTACACATAAAACAGCTCCTCATCGCCAGAGTTCCTTGAAATATTATTCCAAGCAACACTGACAAACATCGGGCACGGTGAGCATGGCAGAGCATGTTCTGTGTGATGCTATTCAAAACAAATGCCACTCAACGCAACAAACGTCACTGGCAGTTGGTAAAAGTCAGGTTAAGGCCCGTGATGGGAGCGCGCAGGCGTTTTATTCACTCAAAGACACGCGCGAGACCGGGTGAGAGACGTGCTAGAATATGGTGAGCAGTGCAAATACTCCGTATACAAGGGCGCAGGGGTAGAGGACGAGCGGTTGCTGATGCACCATGCTCAGCGCTGTAACGAACAGCTTGGACGCAGACAGCGCGCACCAAACGACGACTGCGAGCGCGATGGCGGTACCCAGGCTGCCTTTCAGCGAGAACAGGATAGACAAGCCCGACAGTAGAACCATGGGGAGCAAGCAGTAGCCTAGCACACTAACCGTGCAGCCGACCGAAATGCCGGATGCACTCATCAAGTTCAGCAGCGAGTACATGGCCAAGCATCCGAGCACACCTATTCCATAGATGTAGCCAAAGTGCACCTTGCCCGTGAGCAGCAGGAATCCTCCAAACGCCAGGCAAAAGACTAAAGGTCCTGCGAGATCAGACTCTTGCAGTATGGCCGCGTCTGGGTCCTTCATGGGGTTCAGCACTGCTACTGTCTTCTGCAGTATGTGGTCAAAGTTAATGCCCAGCTCTTCTAGCAGCGGCGGTTCGTTTTCGAAGTCGTCATCTGTTCCGTAGGGGCCCAAGCTGGAATCTGGCGTCAAGATACTACCGGTGTATGGCGACCCTGATCCCACGTAGCTCGATGGGTCGCCGTAGCCTGCGTTCACTCCCCCGCCGGGTGCTGTGTAATCGAAGGTCGCAAACTGCTGCTGAGCTCCGAAGTCATGTTGGGAACCTGTGTCGTAAACGTAGCCTTGCTGAACTGGCGGTGGGTTATTCCAGTCATAATAATAATCCTGGTTTTGACCATAATTTGACATGATGCCCGCTGTGCGTACATTGACTAGCGGACAGCGTTGACAGCGTCACACTCCGGAACCGGAAGCGCACAATGACTACCCTCCAAACCCGTGTGTCCCGTGTGTGTTGTTAAATTAGTACTGGCATGACATTGCGACTTGCGCGTATATGTTTTTTTTTTGCATTGAATTAAGGTATAAACATTGTAAAAAAATAATGGCAACCGTCAGAGCACTCTAGATAATAATTATACTTGTTCTTACGAGCCAGTTTCGGTTTCACTTGGCGTACTTGGCGCGCTTCGCGTTCACCTTCTAGCATAACTCCTGAGAAGAAACAAAATATGTATTTTAATGATTCAAATTTTGCTTTCGTCGCTAAGTGTCCGTGGGTGTATGAATTTAAAATATTAAACATCCGTTGTGGCGAACAAGCTTGTTCATATTTACAGGTAGCACGCTATTTTTATTTTATTTTATTTATTATTATTTTTTTTTTTCTTATTTACAGTCACATCTACACTGAGCAGATATATACAGGACGTTGAGGTGGTCTGGTAAGCGTCAACATTCTTTACAAAGGGCCCTTTCCTTTGCTGGTGTTTCGATGCCGCAACTCCGGTATTTTCACGAATTCGTGTTGACTTTTTTTTTTTTTTTTTTTTTTTTTTTTTGCATAGTGTTTACGTTGCAATATTGAAGCGTAGGCCAGTTGGTGCAGCATTGTCAAGAATAAAATAGCGCAATACACAGGACAGAGATCACTTATGTTTTTTCAGCCTTGCGCTCTGTCCTGCGTATATAGCGGTATTTTATTCTTCAAAATGTTCACGTTTCAGGATTTGCCAAAAAATACGACTCGCGTAAGTTCGACATAAGCTTATTTTACTAAAATGAGACTTAGAAATGCTACGCGACTATGCGTTTGAAAAACCGTCAGTTTTCTTTCTGTTCTCTGTGATGTGAGCCACGCAGCCTTAATTGCGCTATATTTTGCGGTATAAACTATTTGTGAACAATGTAACACTGCCATATATATGTGTCTTCAGGTGTGCACAATCATTTCAGGAGGGCACAGTTTTTTTTTTTTTTTTTTTTTTTTCTTGCGCAGTTGAGCCGAATAACTTCGTTCAAAAAGTCAGCCTCGACTGAGCTACTAATAATTTACTCGATAGGTTTAAATCGTCAAGCCCTAAAAGGTACGCCTTTCCCCACAGGTTTTAAAGCGGAACTAACCGAGGCAAGTGGTTACAAGTTCCCAAGCAAAAAAAAATGAGCTCGGCAGGAAATCGTGCGCCCGAAGGCCCGATCTCGGCCTTCTGAGCCGGGCCGGGCTTGGTTGTTGCACGTGGCCAATCTAGCTGTTTGCCGACCACAGTCGGCATCAGGCCGACGTCATGGCCGCCAGTTACTTCATTGTGGCCATGGTTGGCCGCCGTATGGGGCGACGACTTCCGCACGACGGTCACAACGTGGCTTGTCCACGGCCAGCATTCTAGCTATTGCCGGCATTTATGTGTAGGCTTTCCTTTTTTGCTCACATGCACTGAGTGTTTCTTTTTCTTTCTTATGTCGATTTTTTAAGGCCCCTGCTGCAGATACCAAATATTCCGCTTGTTCAGCAGAGTTACCTTAACTGCAGACATTACATTCTGGATAACTTGTAAGCTAGTGCAGCAGCATTTAATTGAAAGAGTCGCGCTAATTATATTTTTAATTAATCGCTTTAGGGTACATGTCGTAATGGTGAAATTAGATGCCGTAAGCGCGCAGGACATATTCAATGGGAACCAATTTTTTAACTAGCACCAATTTCAAGACATACAAAGTCAAATTAAGTCAGTAAAATGAGTTGGTGTCTTGAATACTACCCTCGAACATTGCATATATTCGCAGTGCCGCAAGAAAATACAGATGACACCAAGGCATTTTTGCCCCATATTTTGACGTATACCTTGAAACTGCATGGTACTAATTACAACATTGGTTCCAACTGAATGGGCCCTGTATGTTAACGGGCTCATTTTCACCATTGCAACATGTGCACTAAAGTTAATAATTAATAAAATAATTGGCACGGTTTTGTCAATTAGCAACTTATGCACTATACTGCTCATTTAGAAAGTAATGTCCACCTGTTAAATGCAACCCAGATGAATAAACGGATTGCCGGTATCTGCAACAAGAATTTAAAAAATATATATAGTTTGACATAAGAAAGGACACCCTGTATAATTCACTATTTAATTCATGCACACGTTTGTGTCCTTAAGCGCGCTATATAAAGAAGGCGAGCGCTTTGTAGAGAAATTATCACTACACCTGATTTTTTCGACTTTTATTGAACTATTTAGATACAAACACAACAGAAACTGGAATACTTTGTTGTGAAATGCTGTAATAGTAGGTTAGTGGTTGGGACAAACATAAAATGGGAATTAATCAATGGCACTCTTGTATGGATACTTGAAAATGTCCTTCCTTGAATTGCGTATGCCCATTTATCCGAGAACTGTTCCGCCAGGTCACTTGACTGATTCTGCTATAGTCCCGCTCTAGTATCTGAAGTACAGACATGTACTACGTAAGTTTCAGAAATGGGACATGTATAACTATGATATTTGACGAGATGCTTCGTGGCCTTTCAATAACTCTTTAAGCATTGTACTTAATTATGAACAAGTTCTGACACAACCCTGATTTTTCATGACAAACCCTAAATACGCATCGCACAAGCAAACGCAGTCTCACATTATTTAGCCTCAAAACAAGCGTCGCGAAAATCTCACGCTAGCTGGGCGAAATTCGCCTTTCTATAAATTACCTTCACCGCGACTACAACGTAGTACACACATCATGCCTAGTATAGGGTGTCCCAACTATCATGCACCAAGATTTAAAAATATGCAAACACCACGTAGCTGGACAGAACCAAGGTAATATTGTTTGCCATCGCTTGGAGATACTCAGCTAGATAATTTTTTTTGCATTCCGCCTAATTACATATTTAGTCCTAATTAATTAATGAACTTCTCAAATATTATAGATTAAAAGTGTCAACGAGAAAATTGTAGAGCAACATGAAAAACTCCCGATACAGCTTTCTGTTGCTCAATACATGTTACATAAAAGTGTTTTTCCAAGCGTGAAAGAAGCCCGCGAATACACGCAAAATTGCCACGCAACTCGCCGCTTCAGGCACTTTGCGTGTATTCGCATGTTTCTTTCACACTCGATTTTTACTCAATTACTTGAGTAAAACGCTGAAGAAATAAACATTGTCATAATCCTTGATGTCATATTATTGTTATAATTATTATATAGGCATTTCATTTGCTGTTGGATTGCATACTATGCAAAGTGCTTGCTCCCCCCCCCCCCGACCACAACCTCCCCCCCCCCCCCCCACTCCTGGCAGAGATCCTGGGTGCGCTACTGGACACCACTGTACTATCAGTATACTGTACTAGAAAGTACACTGTACTATCAGACTGGCACTAATCGGAGCAGATACAAATTGTAACATATTAAGGCAGAAATAAAATGAACGAAATTGCATTAACAAAAATAAAAAAGGTCATAATCACAGCAATAAATAAATGTGAAGCAGAATTCTCAGCAAAAAAAATTAGGATAGAAGAAAAAAAGCACGCGCCAATATTCCACTGCTGTGAAGGTAGATTAAGTACTAGCGCAGCAGTTTAGCACACGACATAGAGGTGACACAGAATTTAGATCAAAGGAATGCGCAAATTTTATTTCTCTTGGCGCATCTGCCGGTCCCCCTTTCACCCAAGAGGAAATGATGATGCTTATTAAGGCCCAGGATCAGACCTCTCAAATCCTGGCAGTCCAGAGGGCCCGCGAGAGGGCCATCAGGTTTGACCTGATGGTCCCCGAGTGGGCCTAGCCAGGTGACGTCGAGTTTACTCGCGTCTATTGTGGACCCAATAAAGTTCACTC
This sequence comes from Dermacentor silvarum, assembly GCF_013339745.2. NCBI lineage: Eukaryota > Metazoa > Arthropoda > Arachnida > Ixodida > Ixodidae > Dermacentor > Dermacentor silvarum. The sequence continues at coordinate 123,093,623 of NC_051154.1, read as the reverse complement.
ACTCACTCACTCACTCACTCACTCACTCACTCACTCACTCACTCACTCACTCACTCACTCACTCACTCACTCACTCACTCACTCTTGAGCGGAGCGGCGACGCCGGTTATCCCGAAGAAAGGCACGCGCACCTTTATTTTGATCGGCGGTCTTGATCGGCGGCGTTCATTGATGATGATGATCTAATGCACCCCCTTTGAAACGGGGCGGTGACAAATGTCACCTAGCCTGCTTGATTTAACTTATGCTATGCATGTTTTTTTTATCTAACATTTTTGTATATATTTCATTATTCCTTTTTTCCCCCTCAATTTCTACCTCATACCGCTACCTATGACTGTAAGAGATCAACTAAGGTCGTATTAAACTCTTCCCCGCTTTTTTTTTTCACCAATACTCTAAACGTCTCTTGCTTATCTCGGCTGCTGAGCGTTTGATGCTTCCGTCCACTTTAAACCCAAGCGTTTCTGGAAGGTGTACGTTACCTATACTGTTCGCACTGGGTGAACCCCTTCACATTCCATTAGGACGTGTTTAGTGGTCTCCGGTTATTTGCTGCAGCATACACATGCCTCATCTATAAGTTCCGAATATTTGCTCCGGTATGTTTTGGTCCTTAGGCAACCGGCTCGAGCCTCAAATAGCAAGGCACTGCCCTTTGTGTTATTTTCCCTTCTAATTTCTTTCTTCTCATTCTTGTAAATATCCATGGTCCTATTTGTTTCCATTCTTTGCATCCAATTCACTGTCTCTATTTTTCTCACTTTCTTTCTGATGACTCCTCGTTGTCTATTTACAGCTTGAATTATCCTGTACTTGGTTGCTAACTTTTATTATTCACGTGGAAGACTACCGCCACCTCGCTGAGCCGGAGAAATCTAGACACGCCCGACGGGACCGCCACGCCGGGAGAGCGGAAGGAAACCAGGCATGCAAGAGCTTGGATCGACGACAAAAGGAGGGCGGTGCAAGCGTACACATGACCGACGCGGGTCGCACAGCGGCAAATCTTTGAGAGAACCTTATTACCTATCTGAGAGCCTATTGATTTTGAGAATGGTGCCTATTGATTACTAATCTACTGAAAATGTATATCCCAGTCATGAGACGTACAACCTTTTGCATAGAATGAAGCGATTTTGTCTGCACATTATCTACACTCAGCGGTTATTCTTATCTAATTGACTGACAAGAGGCGAGGAGCACGCTCTAGTGGAGAGGGTTTCGATGGGGCCGAGCCAGCACAGTGAAGATAGATAACCGCATGAAGAGGGTGGTGCCGGCTTCTCCGATTGGTCCGCTTCGCCTTACTTAGCTTGCGGTGGCTGGTCGAAAATCGCGGCGGCGTGCAACTGAAGGATAAGAATGCCGCTAAAACGGATCCTCAGCAAGGAAGAGTTGGCAGAACGATGTCGTATACGTGCGGAAATGGCTCGATAACGTTTTACTGCCACGCAAAAAAGGTTTATCACTCGCAAATAAATACGTACTCACCGGCAGGTGCGAGTAGCGAGGGCCTGAGCGATCGGCGGGCAGCCATCTTCTATTCATTTCGGAACGGGGCAGTCTGTGGCTATTCAGAAAAATTTTCAGTTTTGTTCGGCATATTAATGCATTTTTTTTCACGTACACGTCACTTTGACGTGGTGAGTTTTCGTGGTATTGTGAGGTCGCGTGACAGACAGGCGAAGTGGGCGTAGCCAGAAAACATTGGACCAATAGCAGAGGGCTAATGGTGAAAAGGGGTCGAATTAGGAATTATTATTTTTCTTTTGTGCGGTTTAATCATGCATAATCAGTGTGTACACGTTATATCAGATGGGGAGCTATCGCGGTTTTCGTGACGTCGCGTGACAGACAGGCGAAGTTGGGAATGGCCCGAAAATGTTTTCACCAATCGTGGAGGCTGATTGCAGAAATTGGAATCAAAACAGTTTGGAATCATTTTACGTTATAGCGCCCCAGGTCCGCGAACTTAGATTCTGTCCTTCAGAGATTCACGGAACTGGCAGTGATTCAGCCCACGCGAACTGATAACACTAACAGCTGAACTAACAGCTAGGTTCCAGAACACAGGACATACATGCCCATGTATTTCCACACAGAGGACTTGCTCGTGCATAATGCACTGACTTCCGCAACCTTTATTATTTGCTAGGGCTACGAGTCATTTACTTCCGGACTTGTATATTTTTAGATATACTATAAGCGACCACCTTGTTAGTTAGACGCGGTTTTCGCACACGAATAAAATAGTGTTGCTTAGTAATAACAATTTACCGTACAAGCCACAAGGCGATTAAAACCCTTTTTTCTATTAGTCTTGTTCGCGCGGTACCGTGATCAAGCGCGAGCTAGGGAGCAGGTGGGGAGGGGGGGGGGGGGGGCAGGTGAGCGGGCGTCTCCTTCTCTAGCCCGGCCGTGCGCCGCCCGAACCCTATCTTGGAGGTAATCTCCAGCGTGTGCGAAAATTGAGCGAGCCGATCGAGACGGCTGGCGGCTGCATGTGCGCTGTCTTTTGCGTGCTCTTCTAGTGCCTGGAGGTGGCGTAACCTCAAGTTTCGGAGTCGCGTTGAAGGGAGATGTAGCAGATGTGTGACGCTCCCCTCTGCGCTATCACCAGCGTTGCGAGTGTTCGCAGACATCGATTGAGAGCTGTTCATGTTTGCCTATGCGCGCGTGGCACAGTGATTGCTAATATAATTAGTAAGCGAATGTTCACTGGAATTTATACGGCCGATAAAACTAGGAAACTAATTAATTCGTGTAGTGCAACACTTTGCTATCGCGCTATCAATGCTTCGCCTTTCGGGCAAAACTGCGACATTTCGTTGAGCCCAACGACTACAGTGTTTCCCCGGCTATCTTGTATGAGCTGACAGCACGTCAGCAACCATTTCGCAGAACAAGCTAATTTAAGCATCTCCAAATCGTTTTACACTATATTCAGGTGACAACATATCCGAGCAGCACCGCGCCAGCTCGCAGAAGGGAGGAATAAGGTCCCTAGATTTCCTGCTCTTTTTTGAGTAGCGACATCTGCCTCCGTCGGCCGCCATGTTCTTCCTATAACCTCCTGAAGCGGCGTATCCGCGTAGATAGCATGCGGCCGTCAACGGCCGTACTGCACCGAATGGGTCAAATGTAAGTTTCAGGCATGGGGCCAGACAATCAAATACGAACCCAAAATCGGCTTAGTACTGCACTGTTAAGGCTAAACGCGAAATCTGTCGCCGTGATTGTGAACCGAACGTACTGATGGTGTCCGTTCTCAACTCATCTTTACGGCGACGCCTGCCGCGTTTCTAGCTGCGGTCGCGCGGACCGCAGGAAATCCTTCGCACAAGGAAAACACAAAGATAAACGCGCACTGAAACATACGCCACGCTAGCCCATTCCGCTGGGAAAGAAAACTCCACTTAACCTCGATAATAAAAGTTTATTCTCTCTCTTGCTCACTATAATGCGTCTTCAGCTTGCCCTGAAGTGTGCTTGCAGCAGCGTGCAAGTGACTGCGGGGGGAACAGCGCTATAGGAAGAAGATGGCTGCCGGAATGAGCGCTTCCCATGAGATTCGTCAGCGGTGCTTCAAATCTTGTCGCTACTTTAAACAAAGCAAGAAATATCTAGGGACTTTAGGGAGGAAATGCTCGCCGCGCGCTGGTTGCCAGACCTTCCCTTTCGCCCGTTGCGCCTTCTTCCCGTGATGCTCCTGATACGTACTCGAGCCACACCTCTGCATGGATGGTGCGAACTATAATTCTTTTCATTCCCCTGGACGTTGGAACTTATGAAGTATACCCCAGGAACTCTTAAATGTCATTACCCCTATTGCGCAGTATTGCCATTTTAGTGATTGTGTCGCTAGATTTAACGACTTTTTGGACTGTTTAGCGACAAAGTTTTCTATTTAGCGACCGGCGACTCTTCTAGCGACGTGACAGAGCAATTGGCGAACTTTCAACGACATTGAAGTTTAGAAAGTTAATTAGAAAATACTTTCTAGAACGTGCTTTATTGTACAAAAGCTACAAAAAGGTGAGCTAAATTGGCTGTACGGCGCGTGGGCTCTGTGACCATGATGCCAAACAGCCTGGTCAGTCTGGCGGTCGCAGACAACGTAGATTGTATATACTTTTGAAAGTTTACTCGAAAGTTGAAATAAATACCATGTGTATAAAAAATGGGAGGAATCGTTTTGGCGCCTAAACTATAACATATCTTGAGAGCCGCCAAACATTCGCCGCCCGTAGAAGAACTACTTCCGCTATAAACACCGTGAAATGTGGGTAAATTTAGCGCAAAAAATAAAAGAGAAGTTGGCATCAGCGATACCAAGCATAAACTGTTCGCTATACTGAAGGCTGGCTTCAGGAAGGAATATTCTACGATGGATCATATCCATGTCATATATATGTCTCGATCCAAGAGGGCACACCATCCCGCGGACGCTTTCGTGTCTCGCCCCACCAATAATTCATATTATCAACTCAAGGAAACGTGACACACAAACCCGCAGAGAGAAGCGCTGTCGCGCTGCTATACAGACGTCCGTGCGTCCTTGGCCTGAATTAAGCTTTCCGTTCTAGCTGTTCTTCTCCAATAGGAGTTGCCATAAAATTTTGACACGTGCGTCAAACCTAATTCCAGGGCCCCGTGCACAGCATTTTATGTGTTTCTTGGACCATTGCATGCGGATAATATGGGGCAGGAAATAAAATCTTCACCAATATAATTTCCAATAGAATCACGGCAACACTTGACTTCAGCCAACCAAGAGAACAGGCTGGCTTCAGGAAGGGATATTCTAAGATGGATCATATCCATGTCATCAATCAGGTAATAGAGAAATCTGCGGAGTACAATCAACCTCTCTATATGGCTTTCATAGACTATGAAAAAGCATTTGATTCAGTAGAGATACCAGCAGTCATAGAGGCATTGCGTAATCAAGGAGCACAGGAGGTATACGTGAATATCTTGGCAAATATCTACAATGATTGCACAGCAACCTTGGTTCTCCACAAGAAAAGTAGAAAGATACCTATCAAGAAGGGGTCAGGCAAGGAGATACAATCTCTCCAATGCTATTCACTGCATGCTTAGAATAAGTATTCAAGCTCAATTAGACTGGGAAGGTTTAGGAGTGAGGATCAACGGCGAATATCTCAGCAACCTTCGGTTTGCAGATGACATTGTCCTATTCAGCAACAATGGAGAGGAATTACAGCAAATGATTGAGGACCTTAATCGGGAAAATGTAAGAATTGGTTTGAAGATGAAGATGCAGAAGACAGAGATAATGTTCAATAGCCTGGCAAGGGAACAAGAATTCAGGATCGCCAGTCAGCCTCTAGAGTCTGTAAAGGAGTACGTTTATCTAGGTCAATTACTCACAGGGGACCCTGATCACGAGAAAGAAATTGACGAGAAAGAATAAAATTGGGTTGGAGTGCATACGGCAGGCATTGCCAAATCCTGACTGGGAGCTTACCACTGTCGTTGAAAACACCGGTGCTAACATATGGGGCAGAAACTTGGAGGTTAACAAAGAAGCTCGAGAACAAGTTAAGGACCGCACAAAGAGCGATGGAACGAAAAATGGTAGGCCTAACGTTAAGAGACAGGAAGAGAGCGGTGTGGATCAGACAACAAACGGGGATAGCCCATATTCTAGTTGACATTAAGCGGAAAAAGTGGAGCTGGGCAGGCCATGTAATGCGTAGGATGGATAACCAGTGGACCATTAGGGTTACAGAATGGATAACAAGAGAAGGGAAGCGCAGTCGAGGACGGCAGAAAACTAGGTGGGTTGATGAAGTTAGGAAATTTGCAGGCGCAACTTGGAATCAGCTAGCGCAAGACAGGGGTAATTGGAGACAACAGGGAGGGGCCTTCGCCCTGCAGTGAACATAAATATAGGCTGATGATGAGTATGGGGCAGGTTATTACGTCCACATTTCGATGAAAAAAAAGTATATATCGCATTGCTTCCCATTCCTATTGATACTGCTATAGCGGCTCTACTAAGGATCCGTCCATAACACCACCATCTTTACCAATGCGACCGGGGATATCCAGCAACCTAGACTAAACATATATCACAAACATCGTTCAACATAGTCATCTGCAACATGTTCGTTTCTTAAGCACAGTGATCATCGACTGGGCGATGGATCTGCAGAAAGCAACACAGCTGCCAACAAGGCAAAAAAAAAAAAAAAAAGAAAAGAAAAACGACCCAGTCCGGTAACACGCAGAGCCGCGCCAACCACCCCATAACCAGAGGTCTACCGCAACTGGACGAGCATCAACGCCTGCGCACGAAGCTATTCCGGGACTTTCGCGAAGCTATTCCAAATTGGCAGCAGCAGTTGCGGCGGCATGTCCCCCTTCTAAGACAATTCTTCTTGCCACCAGGTTGGTTGATTACTTCTGTACACTATTTCAAGGTTTATTCTGCCGCTACTGCTGCGCAAACTTGTTCCACTGTTTGTAGTGTGTGTATTCCGCTATGCCTACTACAGCGGAATTGGCGAAAAAATTGCATCTCTTGAGGAATTGCTTAATGAAAAGTTGGACACTCTGATCAATGATTTGGTGTCACGAATTAACATCAAGTTACAAAACTTAGGACTAGGTGAGCATGCTTCGCTCTGCGAAAGTCTTCCGTTCATGAACAAAGAACTCGACACGATGAAACTAAAACAGGAAGGATTAGTAACCTCAAACAAGGCGCTCTTGTCATGTAATGAAACACTCGGAAAAAAAAAAAAAAGCGGCTGATCTAGAGCAGTATTCGAGAATGAATAATGTGGAAATTATGGGAATCCCTACTTCGCAGGGTGAAGATTGCGGAGCCATACTGAAGCGAATTGGCGATGCTATCCAGTACCCTATCTTACCCACTGATATCGACACGGCTCACTGCGTTGCCTCTAGGTCGAATGAAAAAAAAAAAAAAATTAGGGCATGCAGCTTCACACTAGTGGTGCGAAGACTGGGCAAACAGCGAAGCTGGCGACCCCACCTAGCCTTATCTTGCTTCGGCCAAGTTTTTGCGAGGTTATGCTTCGAGACTCGGCCACGTTTAGCGCAAGATCACCCCGGAATCATCGACAGCCCAAGGAGTAACGAACACTCGGTCATTAAAGTATATGGACGGTTCTGGACGCTCAAACGATTTTGCTCGGTTTCGCGAGCTCGTAACTCTGGATCTTCTGCGAATCACCGACGTTTCGCCGCCGCTTCGGCGGCGCGATACTCGGGATCGGACCGAAGTCGTCTCACTCGCTCTCTAGTAGCGGCGCGGCGGCTTTCGCGTCTCCTCTTCTTCGGGAGTGACGCTCTTCGGCCTCCCCATCTTCGCGGCGATGTGCTCGGCGCGAAGACGGCGAGGCTTTGGTGTCGCCACGGCGGCGAAGCGGAGTTATATATCCCGTGGGTCGGCGCAGTGACATCACGGCTTAGCTCCATGTCTGTGCAGCCGCGGCAACCACTCTGCACGGCGCGGTGACATCATGGCTCGGCAAAGCTAAGGCGAAGCGATGCGGCGCGTGCGACGTCACGGCTCACGCAGCTGCGGCGAGGCTCGGCGCGGTCGGCGCAGCTGGGGCAAAGCGTTGCTAGACGACGCATGGTGACGTCATCGCCAGGCGGAAGTTTTGCGGCGTGCACTCGACGGACCATCCTCGAGCTTAAACAGCTTCGCTTGTTCACAGGGATATGTGCCATTACGCTTGGACCCTTTCTGCACTACCTCCAAGATCAGCCCACAGTTTTACAGCGAAGCTGTTAAGGGCTCACTCTTCGATGGTCGCGTCCGGCAATAGAAAAAAAAAAAAAAACTCTAATTGGCCGTCTGCTGTATGTGCGAGTGAAAGCGCGCGAGGGCGAAGGATATATGCGCGCTTTCACGGGAGCGAACGCACGGCGGAGAGCAAACCCGCGACTTCCCAGTGGAAGGGGAGCGGTGGGTGAAGAGGGCATTGAGGCACCCTAGACCATGCTCTAGAGCCTAGACTATGCGTGTGCGTGCCCGCTCTCCCACTGCGGCGCATGCGCGCAGCCCTGCCGGCCTCTGCGTCACGTAGCCCTGCCGGCCGTCACGTAGCCAACGTTTTGACAGCGGTTGTGTGCGGTCACACAAACAACGCGCACAACTGTTGTCGACGGCGGCGGCGTTTTGCCCGCGTTCGCACCGAACGCGCGCGGCGCTGGGTGACGTGTTTATGAAGAACGTGCCAACCTTTGCCGTACACCCCATGGCGGTGTACCGTAGCGACCATAAGACGTGGTCACTACGGTACACTGTGGTCATTAAATAAATGAAAACCACCGGACCATATATATGGAGACGTTTAGCGAAACATGGGACTGACGGTTTTTCGTTTCGCCTAGCCGTATACAGCTTTCGCTGTAAAATCAGTAGCCGCTCCCCTGTAGAGGAAATGGGGGTAAGCGAAGCTTGCTGTGTTTCTTCGGTGTTCCTCCTAACGAATTGCACTGACGAGTACCACGTTGTGCTCGAACCACAACCGGTCATACGCACTGCAGCTGGCTCCGAAGTTCTGGTTGAGAAACTCGCCTTGAAACCTGGCGGTCGCACCGGGGAAGTTGGCCCCAGCGTTGCCGAGGCGTGCACCACCGTTGTCGGATTCCTGGAGGGCAAGACGATCGACGCTGACGTTTGGCCTCAACATCGCGCTCCCGCTACTCGGAGTCGGCGGCTCTTCGCTGACGTTTTGCCTTAACATCGCGCTCCCTCAACTCGGGGTCCGCGGCTCTCCGCTGACGTTTCGCCTGGGCTTCGGAAGCCCTCACGCTAGAATCGGCACGTCGATTCTAGAGCGCGTTCATTCTGGGTGGATTTCCACGAAATTGCTTCAAATTTAAATCTGTCCGTTGTGTAAGACAATGAATGGCTCATACCCCCTTAAGCAATGGCTCATAGCCCCTCGTAAATGCCCCCCCCCCCTCCCATTACAACGACAGACGAGAAGTGAACTTCTACGCTGGATTGATTAGCGGCAATGCAGCCAGCTGTGGAAGCAGACGACGACGACGAACGCGGGAGCAGTGGCGCACGAGCGCGTGCCGAGCGCGAGCGCAAACCGAGAGGCGCCAACGAGCCCGCTCCGGAAGAAGACGACGACGCTCGAGCCAATGCTGATGATGATACTTTTTGCGTACATGGACGCCACCGAAATCTGTGAGTTATAACAAGCTTCGCTTGAATATCTATTAAAGATGAATATAGGATAGTGGCCTGCGGACTAAGTTGGGAGCGGAGTTATTTGGGAGAGGGGAGGGGGTGATAAGCGCGTCCTGCAGTGCACATAAAAATAGGCTGGTGATGATTCATCTCGGTTATTCTTCGGTTCCTCGCGGTACCATCGGAGCACTGCGACGACGACGAAGTGCACGCACAGCTCGAGGCGCGTTCAGGCACGCGAGGGCGAGCTCGCGCATTAGATAGAATTCCAGAAAACGTTCGCAGGGCCGCCATCGTGAGAGCCCGCAAGCCATGGCTGAGGATAAGAGCCCGGACCAGCAACGCCGCCAATCATCTTCGATGGGTTCGCTGCCCGTTGGGCGCGCTAACGACCAGGGACGTCGGCAGCCTAACGCGGAGGACACACGCAGCAAGGCGGCCTCTAGCTACGCGCTGCCCTGCCCGCCGGACTCGAGGCGCCGGCTGTCCCGAGACGTGCTCTCCAAATCACTCGGGGCGCACGACTACCGCTACGTGCAGCATGCCTCACCGATGGTTGCTTCTGTTGCCGCGGGACGCGCAAGCTATGCGGCTCTAGGTCACTACCCGCAGGTTGCCAGGGAGTACGTGGCCGGCCCGCAGCATGCCAGGGGCTATGGGCTGCGCGAGTACCAGGCGGGAGGCTACTACGTGCCCGAGCATCCATACGTCCCCGGTGCTGTTGCCTATCCGGCCATGGGCTCGTATGACTGGAAAGCGAGCCCGGGATCTCAGCGCGGCTCGGAGTTGGCCACCACGCAGGACAGCAAGGCTCGCCAGCCCGCGGTCACGCAGGTGGGCATGATGCACCAGGCTGGGGACGTGGCCGCACCGGCCGCTACGCTGACCGTCAAACAGCAGGCCTCACCCGGCCAGAATGCCTCACCCGGCCAGAATGCCTCACCCGGAGAGGCCGCAGCCGAATCCGACTGGTCCCCCACCAAGGAGCTCATGAAGGAGGACTCGCGCTCCGCCGTTTACTATGCTGGTACGCTGCCCGTACGTGCGTTGGTTAGACGACTTAAAAATTCGCCAGTTATTTTTCGGTGACGTAATTCATTCAGCACCCTTTCGCACCTCGGCAAGTACCAGTCGGTGTTCGTCGGAGGTTGAAACTACTAGGGAGAGGAAGCATCGCATAGAAAAAAAATGCGGATAGAAAAAAATGTATGATTTTGAAGCTGCGGAAAAACGGCCCAGTTATTCGCGGTTATCAAAAATGTGGCCACACATAATTGCTCAATCAATTACGTTGATTGGTGCCGCGACTTGCAGTCCTAGATGTGGAAAGTTTGTCTTCTGTTTACTTTGTTCGAAGTGCTAAATGTGAACCTATAAACATGAGTGTCGCGGCTGAGTCAACGACTGGGTTTCGTAATTCATGTGGGTCAGCGCTTGCTGGTGGCTTGCATGTCTACTGGTCGAACGTCTTTCAGGCCCTTTGATCCGGCGTCGTCGTGCGCGTTCGTGTTTCCTTGAATCGATAAACAAGGTCACTAAAAACTTAGGCGCCTTAGCGAGTTATTACCCGGGGTCATAGCATTTGCAGTACCCGAATTCGTGTATGCGTCCTTGTCGGTGTTCGAACGAAGATAGCCGGGTTGGAAGACCTCGAACGAGCCGCCTTCCCTGACGATGACCAGATACGCACAGAGGGTAGGTATAGTCGCGGGTTCATCATCATCATCATCATCATCAGCAGCAGCAGCAGCAGCAGCAGCAGCAGCAGCAGCAGCAGCAGCAGCAGCAGCAGCAGCAGCAGCCTATATTTATGTCCACTGCAGGACGAAGGCCTCTCCCTGCGATCTCCAATTACCCCTGTCTTGCGCTAGCTTATTCCAACGTGCGCCTGCGAATTTCCTAACTTCATCATCCCACCTGGTTTTCTGCAGCCCTCGACTGCGCTTCCCTTCTTTTGGTATACATTCTGTAACCCTAATGGTCCACCGGTTATCCATCCTACGCATTACATGGCCTGGCCAGCTCCATTTTTTCCTCTTAATGTAAACTAGAATATCGGCTATCCCCGTTTGCTCTCTGATCCACGCCGCTCCCTTCCTGTCTCTTCACGTTAGGCCCAACATTTTTCGTTCCATCGCTCTTTGTGCGGTCCTTAACTTGTTCTCGAGCTTCTTTGTTAACCTCCAAGTTTCTGCCCCATATGTTAGCACCGGTAGAATGCAATGATTGTACTTTTCTTTTCAACGACAGTGGTAAGCTCCCAGTCAGGATTTGGCAATGCCTGCCGTATGCACTCCAACCCAATTTTATTCTTCTTTAAATTTCCTTCTCATGATCAGGGTCCCCTGTGAGTAATTGACCTAGATAAACGTACTCCTTTACAGACTCTAGAGGCTGACTGGCGGTCCTGAATTCTTGTTCCCTTGCCAGGCTATTGAACATTATTTTTGTCTTCTGCATATTCATCTTCAACCCAATTCTTACACTTTCTCGATTAAGGTCCTTAAATAGGATTAAAGTCGCGGGTTAAATGGGTTCAAAGATTCATTTGATCTTCTGCCAATGTGTTTGTACAGGCACTGCCTCAGAGGGCTCGAGCGAGCACCATGACAAGTCTGATTATCACAGCAGCATGAGCTCGATTTCATCGTTTACCACCAGTGGATCAAGCGACAGCCTGGCTGAGTCTGAGCCACCACAGCAACAGGTGCCATCTCAGCACACCGTGCAAATCGATCAGGTATGACACACGAATGATGCCAGAGCTGCGAATTAGGAGCAATAGCCGCGGGAATTTCGCTAATCGAATCGACTCTGCAAATAACTGATGCATATATCTTAGCACACGTGCGCCAACTTCCTGCAGGCTTCCCCGCTCCCTCAGGTTCTCCACCAGATGGAGAATTTCGCTAATCAAATCGACTCTACAAATTAACTGATGCACTTTAGCACAAGTGCGCCAACTTCCTGCAGGCTCCACCACCACCTCAGGTTCTTCGCGAGATGCAGAAACATCAAGTACTGAAGCAGTTGTATGATCAGGTGATGCAGCAGCAGGAATTCCATCAGCCGCAGCCGGCGCGTCAGCAAGACGACCCGCAGAAGCCTGCCCTACAGCACGCTCCGCGCATCAAAGATCTCCGCGTCGATACAGCAGGTGAGTGTTCCGACAGTTTTGAAGGGCGCTCGAACTGCAGGAAAACCTTAGATGACTGGCTGCACGCGATCGAATGGGATCCGCCAAAGGCGTGTCGCGTCGCAGGGCGCGTGGCCTCTGTGCTGCCAGTGCCTCCGGTGGGGCCCCCACCTGGCTACTTCGCTCGGCCGTCTCGTGAGCTGAGCTCCTCCCGCACCAAAGACACAGACAGCCGCAGCCAGTTCTCGGTGGCCAGCCTGGCCGCTCCGCTGCTGCCAGCCTCGGCCGCTTCACTGGCCAACCGCAGCGCCATGGAGCAGGCGAGTCTGCATTATAAGCATATATGCACCACCCGCCTGCCCGCTTCGCTAAGCGCAGACGCTGTTTGTGCAGGCCTGCATTCTGGTAAACGTGGTACTGCTCAGTGTCCTGACTGGCATCGTGGCAGCTTTCCTGGTGCGCCAGCTGACCTGAATGTGCCTCGACAGGCAATCATCCCGCCTCGCCGCAAGACCGAGCACCTTCGCTTATTTTCTGCTCGTGTCTCCTCGTGGGATGAATAAAGCTTTTCTTTTCCTGCAGCTTGCCTACACTCGAGTCACATTTAACGCTTTTTTTTTTTTTTTTTGCAGAATGCCTGCTAAAAATTGGCGCTATGATTTCTCACTGCAAGCAGATAAGCTGTCGCCGGCCTCGACGCTGCAGTAGTGAGTGCGTGACATGCACACCCTTGCAATATTTTAACTAGAACGAGCGAACGTTTTACAAAGCGGCGAACGGCGGGATCGGCAACAGCATATGCGGGCGCACAAGACGATGTCCAGTTCGAATGTTCTGCTGCGCTGTTCGCTTCAGGAGTGCCCCTGTCCTCCCTCGGAGCGTCCTAGGCATACTATAGGAACTAACCTTCGAGAAGACCACATCATCACATGGTGCCTCGCTCACGAAGGTATACAGGGAAACGAACGGGCGGACCGCCTGGCTCGAGCACTAGTTTTCCGAGCCGCGAACACAGCACCCCGGGAAGAATACCTCACCTACGCTGCCGCGAGATATCCTCGATAGGCGAAGACGCGCCAGACAGACAATGGCGCCACCCCACCCTAAGCTCACACGCTGGCAGTGTAGTGACTGGAGACTCCTACAAACGAACAAACATCCCAACACACTCGGCAAAATACACCCTTCTCAATACGATGACTGCTGTCCTTGGTGCGGTGACACACCAACCCTCAAACACACCCCTTGGCATTGCAAACAAGGACTATAGTAGAGGGTAACTCACCCCTCGCCACACGCAACGAACTTGAAAGGTCGTGGGAGGCGCGCGACTCGAGCTGGGAAGCCAAGCCGAACGAGCCGCTAGAGCCCTGGAGCTTCACCCGCAAGAACCTCAGTCCGCTATTTAAATAAAATGTTTATTCCTCGTCGGTACAAGGCCGCTGACATGCCGTGCGGTCGACGCTCGCGTCTTCTGGTTTAAAAAAAAAAAATTGCAAGGGTGCACGCGCTATATTACACACCAGCCGCGGCTATTAGTAGCAGCAGTAGGATGGGGTAAAGTAAAGCGAGAATAGAGGCGCCTTAGGGTCCGGGGGTTTATCCAGAATTTTGATTTGGGGGGGGGGGGGGGGGGGGGGGGGAGGATACGAAGTTATTGGTTATATATTTATTGAGCGAAAGGCGAGGGGAGGGGGAAGAGCTTCGAGGGGATAGCCTCTTTTTACCACATTGTTTTATTTAATTAAGGCTGAACGCTTTTTTTTTTCAACCAATGGTGATGGAAAAGCTGCTAATTAGCAGAGTACACTAAATAACCTTTTAAACAAGCATATTAAACCACATGTTACAGGGGAGTTAGTCCTTGTTGATGCATGTCGAGCTCATGTTGTTGCGCAAAAAATACTACAACGAAGGAGGAGACAGGCGGGCACGAACGAACGCTGTATAGAAGGCCAAAATAGGTGCCTCGATTTGCGGGATTATAAAGTCAATACTTTAAACACCCATGCCATTCTGTCACCAGGTTTGAAAATTGCAAGAACATAAGGGACAGCGTTTAGAATTTTCATTTGATTGCACAAAGTTTATTCTTTCTGTGCAGAACAAAGTGAACCAAGTTCTTAATCTACAAGTCTTGATAGAACGCAGTGCAGACGTTTTCAAACCTAAGAACAATATCATTTTGCACTAGAAAGAAAAAAAAAAAAAAGAAACTATCCACTATAGAGACGGAGCAGCCATATATTTTCTACAAAACAATTTAAGTATAACTAAGAACAAGCAGTGTATATGTGCATCGTGTCCGCTACAATCCTGTACATACAATATCGAAAGAAACTACCAGGCCAACCTTCTTTGCAGGGGTCGATGCCGACATGGAGGAAGTAAAAAAACTAGGAGGGAGCGTCACGTGACAATCTTGAAGCCTAGTCATAAAAAAAATTTAGAGGAATGGGGGCCCTCACGTGATAGGCAAGCGGTAGATTTTACTCGGCTCGCTTCGGTGGCTTCGGTTTCGTCTGCTGCGGGGGTTTCGGAATATGCGCACATACTCGGCGTGGCAAACATGCGCCGAGGTTAGTGAAGGAACTCGAGTGTGTGAAGCAGTTGAGTCTCGCCGCTTAATTAGCAGACAGGCGCCAAGGCTGTTGCGAACGAAGGCGTCGGTTAACCGGCATTGCGCCCAACAACCCGGGAGGACCACCTCAAGGACGACTGGTTGCGTTTCGGTGTGGTTTCAGGGAAACGAGGGAACCTTTCGCCCTGCAAACGTGTGAAGGCAACCAAGCCGCCCTTCCGACGACGATTCGTTGCGCTTGACGACGTCTTCTGGGAAACAATGGTGCCTTTCGCCCCCGCAAAATGTGCACGCGATTAAGCGAGCGTACAGGGTGCGAAGCGACTGTCCCTACGGGAAAAAAATTCGTCCCGTCTTGTGCCCAAGGGTCGACTGGCGAGCCGGAGACTCCGAACATATTTAGGGCCGTGCCGGCCCGTTGTTAAGGTAGCGCAGTCGACACTGTTGCTCGAGATCTGCTCAAAGTCTTCGGCCTCTTAGCAGACTGGCGAGAACTCCCGTCAGCAGTAGGCGCACCTGCGTGATGAAGTGTTGTGTGCCAGGATGCCCTAATCGAACAGAAAATCGGCGCGATGGTCTGTCCTTCCATAGGTAAGCACAATGAACGTTTCTTTTATTTATGAAAATGGAACTGCAATATTCGCGATCGTTAGTGACTACGTGCTCGTGTGAATTATAACTGACGAAATAGTGGTGCAATACTATTCAAGCCATTTTTTTTTCAACTTTGTCAAAATTCCCACTAAGTGTTAAACATTTATTTCTCCTTAAAGTACTTTTATCAGCCAGCGTACACTCCTAAAAAGCCCACGATGTGAAGCTATTTATTGTCGAAGAATTTCATTTCCTGCTATAAAAATTATTATTGACTGAATCTTGTATGTATTTCTTTTGACTGAAAACAATCAAAATTGCAATAAAACTAATTAATTGAAGAAACCATGAAAGATTAGTCTTCACATAACATACCAAGTTTTGCAATGGTCGCCAAGAACAATAATTTTGTAGAGAATATTCCGCTCGTAACTCGGCTTGTGAGTGCAAAGTTCAAACATCATGTTGCAAAGTTTCTATCACTCCCCATGTTGAGGCTAAATATCATTTTCTTTTTTTTTTTTCAGAAGATATGATGTCGGTTGACATATTTTAAACAACAGGTAAATGACAGTTGAGATGAAATAACGCAGTTTTACTTTAAATTACAGGAGTGAACATCATTTTCATTCATTTATTAGTAGTACCCTGAAGGCCTGGAGGCATTACAGAGGGGGCATTACATTACATTATGTATGTGTTACAGCTATATCTATGATATTTTTGTGTGAAACATGCACTGCAAAGTTACTACAGCTTCATTTTCCCTTGAGATTCAATTAAATGTATGTGTATTTTACAAGCACACTTAGATCAAACATAGTTTTCTACACAAGGGGATGTGGTGTGTAGGGAAAGCATGCACAGATCATGCGAGGTCTTTTGCATGACTCTGCAAAGGTTGTGTAAATGCATTCCACAGCAAATGTTATTGTTGGACCTTAAAAATATCTGGTGGGTTATTCTTTAACTGCAGACGCTTGCAAAGGACAATGCCACAGTAATGAGTCAACCTTAAAGTGAAGCAGCTACATCCATGGAAACATAGCAGCATCAAGTTGAGCCAGTAAGTTGATGCACAGCTGTATGCAGCCATAATGCATGTTTCCAGTTTGATCATACCTTTTTCATGACTGTGGTAGATGTCCCCCACCATTCCTCAAGTGAAATATGCTTTTATTATATTCAGGCAGCTCTCTCTCAAGCCACAATGGATATGGACATCTCTGAGGGCTTGTCTGATTGATGTGCTAGCAGAGGGTACTGCTACATCTGCTAGCGCGTACTTGACTGATTCAGACATCGCTGATGAGCCTTCCGAAATCCAACATGTCCTGGTATGTTTGATTGTCGTAATGATCACAGAGCTTGCTTAAGACATTTTCTCACATGTGTGCCTTGGTTCATTCATGTTCTGATCTGCTTTGCAAAAATCTGGTGTTTCCCTGTAATATATAATTTGGATTTCACTTTTAAAGTAATTATTTCAGTTTCAAAAATGCATATGAGACTGTCATACAGCTTTTTGTAAGATGTTTTCAACAGATTTAAAAGATCTATTAGTAATGCTCAGAATGAAGAGAAAGATGGAACTGTTCAACATATCATTGGCTACATTACAGTCCTTTTTTGACACAGGTGACAAGCATACTGCATTCAAATTTCATTGTTAACACTGGCAAAAGCAAGTGCTAATGAATGAAAGCCATATATGCTACATTATAACCTCATTTTAGTCAATCTAGGATAAGTACAAGATGAGGAAAATAAAACAAACTGCAGCAAAGCAGTGTTATGTAAGATGAAAAACTACTTTTTTTTCACTAAATTTGGAATAAGGAAAACACACTCCTTCTCTGAATTATACTTCAGCCATGTCCTCTCATTACACACATAATTAACACCCTTGCTAGGCTCCAACATTTTACTACAGTAATAAAATTTATACCATGCCAACTGTGCTGGTAAGCTTTATCAACATTTTTTGGGACAGTAGATAAAGAATACAGTATATAGCCACAGCCACTGATCTCCCTAACAATGCTGGTCATTATTGGGCTTAAATTTTAAATGAAGCCAATGGTGTCGCTATTAGTCCTGAGTTTTAGCTTCAACTGTGCATCTGGTGTTTCGTTTGCATGGTCAGCAATTTCAAGTTATGTTGCAGTAAGCAGTCCCTCCTCACTGCACTTGGTGTATTTTGTCCTGTCTCCCCGCCCAAGGCCCTCCAGGACGCTCAAGGGTGAAGCTTCTGCAGCACTGCCTACACACAACCCAGCGACACCTCGAACAGCAAGGCATACTATGGTGAGGATAATACTCGACCACTACAATTTTTACATACTTGTTTCCTTAGGTAACTGCAAGTGAAGTAGCATATATTTTCGTGGCAACTGTTTAATAGCTGAAGCATAATAAATGTCGCTCAGTGAACTGCACGTGGACTTAACTAACATTTATGATCATGGCAACCATCTAATTAAAAGCTGAAACATTCATATTTGTCTGCAGTGGTATGAGTTTCCTCAGGGTTTTCATTAAACACCAATTAGCGGCCAATAATCCTTTTTCAATTTCTCTTTTCCATTCAAATGACACAATAACTAGAAGACCAACATGTTTTTCACAATTTTCTATGCTCTTTATTTGTTCGATCGGTCACAATGAGCCGTGATTTACGAGCTTAGTATATTTTGCCCACTCAAACTAAAAGGCTTCTGTGAAACATCTCTCATTGAACTATGCTACATTGGCATCTCTCATTGAACTATGCTACATTGGCCTCTTCTGTGTTAGTTGTTTTGTACTTCTACCTTTCCTGCCTGGGTCCAGATGGGCCTGCAGTATTTAGCAAATAAGTAAACAAACAAAATTAAGTGGCACTAGCAAGCTCGTGTGGATGGCAGTTTTATGCCCCCACAGTTTTTAAGTTCACAAAAGTGTAAACGGAAACCTTCGTGAGCCAGGTAATGACCTAAAATTAAGCATTACATTCTTCATAGCTTGCACATGAGTGTATGCCACAACAATTAAGTACTTTGTTCTGCGTACGTGCTTTGTGTCATGTTGGTCGCTCATGCACCTGTTACAGCGCGTGATATTTTGCAGCCACAACCAGCAGAAGACATGCCTGAAAAGGCCTTTCTGAGGCATGAAGTATGGCGTTACACAATTACAAACTGCGACCAAGAAGAAGATGAAGACTCTACAGCAATCCCATCAATGGCTTTTTCAAAAGGTTGCTCATCTCGAAGATGTCATAGAAGATTTATCTGACAATCGCATTCTAGGAAATGAGGATGTCGCCATATTGCAGAGTCTTGGTGAGGCAAAAAAAGACTTGCTCATGCATCAACTGCCACATAAGTCTGGTGCCAGCAGTGTTATGTGCTTACTCGCCAGAGCTCAGGCCATTTGCAGTGACTTTGCATTTTTATTCCCCTAGAGCATACAGATATGTACGAGCTGTTTTCAACACATGCCTCCCGCATCCAAAGACGCTGTGTAAATGATATCAATCCATTGATATGGCTTTTCAAAAGAGGCAATGACTGCATTGGCTATCAAGGTAAAGCACGGCTCTCCACATTATGCAATCTGGTTGTGGATGAGATGGCAATTCAGAGAAGTGGTGTGGGTTGGGAAAAGCTTCCATGGATATGTTAACATGGACATTGATGTCAATGATGACAGCTTTCCAGTTGCCAAAGATGCATTTGTTTTAATGCTTGTTGCAATCAATGGCAGATGGCAGCTGCCGATTGGCTACTATCTAGTGCATGGCCTTGGTGGTGAGCAGAGGCGCAATTTGGTGCTCCAAGCTGCTAGCTTCACTTGCGAAAAAGGTGCACACATTGTGAGTTTGACCTGCGATGGTGCTGCAGCGAATTTGTCATTGCTGCACAGCCTTGGCTGCAAGATGGACCTGACTGAGCTGGATGCTTCTTTTCCGCATCCAGTGACAAAAAAAGCTTCTCTTTGCCATGTTGGATCCCTGTCACATGTTGAAGCTATTGCGGCACACCCTGTTTGATAAAAAGGCTATTGTGATACGAACAAACAGTTCATATTGTTGAAACACATTGATGAGCTGCATGAAATCCAGTACACAGAGGGCTTACATTTGGCAAAAAAACTTAGACAAGCACATATTACCTGGAAAAACCAGCACATGAAAGTCTCATTGTTGGCTCAAACGTTTAGTCAATCGGTAGCAGATGCTCTTAGTGACTGCAGAGCTCAAAAAAATTCAAAATTTTCAAATTCCTTGCCAACAGAAGAGTTTATCAGACATGTCAACAACGCATTTGACATATTTAATTCAAGACATCCAAGGCAAGAAGAATAGAAAAGACTGCTGTGTCCTGAAAATGTGGCTCCTGTCACTGCGTATGTCAAAGAACTGATGGCCTACTTTTGCTTGCTTAGGGAGTCTGCAGCTGGTAAACTAATGACAGGGACCAACCAAAAGACAGGCTTCATTCGCTTTGTGGTGTGCTTAGACAACCGTCTATACAACCACTTGGTTACAGAAAATGGCTTATTGGCATATCTTCCGACTTCCAAGCTCAGTCAGGACCACCTTGAGTTACTTTTTGCTGCAATAAAATCATTTGGGGGCTGCAATGACAACCCAACAGCAAAGCAGTTTGCAGCAGCATTGAAGCGTCTGATAGTCTGCAATGAGGTCAAGGACATTGATGGCAGAAATTGCTTTCTATTGGAACACATCGAAATTCTCTTTGTACGCTCCTCTGAAAAAACCATACTCCATCGATGTAATTAACCTCACTGCCCCTCAGAGAAGCCCTGCAGCCAGTGAACCACTCACAGAAGCAATTTTACAGGATCATGGTTACTCTGCTGACCCAGGCAGGGTGTCTGAGCTTGGGTGCCTGCGGCTCGCAGTACTGGAAGAATTGCTACATAAGTTTCCTCGTGGGTTCATGATGTTCATGATGGCCCACACAATTAATTCTTTTATCCATCAACTTCAGCTGTCCCACCAGGTTTTATGTTAAGGCATTTGTTTTTTGAGTTACTTTGTAAAGTGCATATATTGTTCAAGAGCATTGTATGCAGATGTCAAACTTTTACAATAAGGTATCACATTTTCCCTCTATAAATTCTGGAAGTACATGTTTGTTGCCTTGCTGAATGCTGTAGCTTGAATCACCTGCATGCAAATTATGCTTAAACAATTGTTCTGTTCAGCCCAAGCTAAACAGTGTGGACAATGACGGTAGGTTAGCTGGCCTACCTTTCACTAGAGTAAACTGTGTGATGACATGGACATGCTGTGAATGCTCTCAATGGATTATGTGTGAGCTAAGCATACTCTTGAGGATGACAATGTTTTTTTTTTATGGTTATCCTGTATGTCTTTTACCTGACCTTTGTGGAAATTTGCCACTGTCACCTGAAATACCATTGGTTTTACTATTTTTAAAATAATTTAATGTGCTCGCTCTGGTCATTTGCTTTACAATAGCCTTTTATGATGCCAGATTCACTGTAACCACAAACATTTGGTGTATACCAGTCAATGAGTGTTTTAAATATCGTGAAATATTCATTCATTTGAGGTTCACAACGTAATAGAGCCATCACCTCTTAATTTTGCAGTGTGTTGGCTCAGCTTCGACAGCGCAATTTTTTTTGTAGGTATGTGATACAACATAAGCTTTGTTGTACACTTACTTGCAGCAAAATGTATTGTATTTTAATCTTGACGTAGTTTGTGGGTCTGACCTCACATCAATTCTTTCAACTTTGACTTTGTGAACTACCACTCTTTTTTTTTTTCGATTTCTGCATATGTATTGCTTACTTTTCTGACAAGCACAATCACCGAAGCCTTTCGATATTTGTTAGGACAGCGCAGATATAAATGTTATACAATTATAGCCCTGTATTGAAGGCGTTGCATACAAGGCATTGTTAGCAAAACTGTAGCTACATTCAAGGACAGCTGATCCCATTGACCAGTTTTATTAAAGGTATCAATACTACGTGTGATATAGTTTACTTTGTATAACATTATTATACAAATGCCCTGTGGCATACAAGTATGCTAATACTGATACCGAAGAGTAGTGGCACAATAAGTTTTCCTACTTGCTGTTTATAATTTTCTTTTGTGTATAATCTTTGCAACATAGTTCATTTAAATTATAAATGTGGCTTCCTTCTGCACTTGTGTGGAAACTTCTGGCTTCTATAGGTGCAATAAATATTGAATAAAGAATGAAACAATTACTGTTGTCATAAAAATGTGCTTTCCATAGTACAAGTACACCAGCAACACAATGAATCCACAAGTGCAAATGAATGGTGATATTTTTCCCTTGCGCTATGTATTCAGTTTCCATGCCGTTTCACACTAGCAGAGGAAGAGGGTCCCCCTGGCAGTGTTTGATTCTAGGACATAATTATGCTGTGGAGCTATACTCGCATTCGAAAACAGCTGAATAAACTCTAGATAATGCACAAATTCCGTCCATTTGCTTTATTATATAACGAAAATTGATCACCGAGGCCCGTCTCAACAGCGTCGTCGCACCACACAATCTTAAAAAATAGTGCACGTAAATCTGAATAAACGGCGACCACTTCGGCGTTTAGAATGCAGGCTAATGCTATTTATTTCTCTCAAAATAAAACACGCACACCAGCCTTTTATTAAGCGAAAATGCGACAATACAAACATTTTCCCTCAACACATCTAGTTTCTTTCTACGTGCAAGACAGGGGGACGAAAAATTAGCAAGATAATACGCACCACAGCTTAAGGTGCACAACGGCTGATTTGACGAAACTTGAGTACGTGGGAAAAATAGACCACACTCGGGCGTCTGGACGGGTTTCGAGCCGCGAGCGCTGGCAACTCCACTAACCGCGGTGGTAAGCGCAAGTGACGCCTTGAAAATTTTCTGTTTCAATAGGTCATACGCCCCAGTCTTGCTCCACGTTTCAAGGCATCGCATTTGAAGCGAAGAACGACGCGCGCAATAGCAGAAAACAACGCCTCCTTGCAGAAAACCACCACCCGCGCACGGGCCTCCAAGCGTGTGACGGCAGGCGCCACTAAATGTTACCACGTACCAAACAATCACGAATGCTCCGGCAACCTTGTGGGCCTATTCCTACCCAAAAGGCACCGCGCACGGGGCCCCTGAGAGACGGAGGGGCGGCTTCAGAGGAGGTTGGCTTGCCGAGGCTAGCGAAATCACGTGACGCTCCCTCCTAGTATTTTATTGCGATAGCAATTATATGGACACTTCAACCGGATTTCTGCCGTCGTCGTCGCCGTCGCCGTGAGGTTCCGTATAGATAAAAGACAGTTTTAGTTTAGCGTGGTTACCGGAATAGCGGGCGTACCGGAATAGCGGGATCGAAGTGCGCATGCGCAGAACGCTAACCGACCCATACCGTTTACCGTGCGCACGCTATTTCTCAGAGTTAACGTTACCGTGTTAGCGTGGTGTACGTAGTGTACGTAAAACATGGCGGCGGTCCCGGTCGCCCGCTTCGAACTGAATTTGGCGTTGTTTTTGTAGAATTCACTTCGTTCGTAGCAAATGACTGCGTAAACGGCTTTTGCTTAGTCTCATGCCGCTTCGCCGAGAGAGTGTTATGGCTAATCTTGAGGAATTTTCGAGATCACTTCTCGTTTCGAACGCGCCTAAGCCTAACGAAAGAAATTTTTTCTGAAATGCGAGCGCCATCTGTCGCTAAAGTCGGGAGATAGGCGCGACGACGGCATATGGCCTCTGAGATGAGAGGATTTCGGAGGCTATGGTAGACTATGGCGCACTTCTACGCTGCCAACAACCGCGCTCGTCGTTCGTTCGACCGCACCGTCTCTTATCTCCACACAGCTCTGACCTTTATGCGCCGTGCATTCGCCGCTCAGTTTCCGTTGAAGCGATAGACCGCCCGCTGCTGCGGCGTATGCGCTTGCTGCCAGCGTTTTGACAGTCGTTGTCTGCAGTCATTCAGTGTGATCTATTCATGTTTGTTTGTGCGCGCTCACACCACGCTTGTTCAATCAGTTAGTAATAGTCGGGCCACATTTTCCAACGCACGCTACACATGCAATGCTGCCCGGGTCGGCAGTGCAGCGCTACAGGTGTGTCCCTTCGCACGCGCTGCCCACGGGAAGCGCTTCTCATCAACACCACCGTTTCACACGCGCCTTCTCGTGGTCATCGAGTCTCTCTTCATGTCGGTCTACTTGCTCCGCAGCACACCTGCTTACTTAATCAGCTCATGTTTACTACAATTCATATTGCTACCAAAGCCGCTCACCTTACTTCGTATGACATTGCTGTGTTGCTATCGCATTCATCGCTTCGCCCTTAGGGCGAAACTGTGACATTTTTTTTTTTTTTTTACCTCCATGGATGCCGACAACACCACTTCGAAACCAGTTTTCTCGGCATGCTCCGCCATGATCAATCTCGCTTCAGACGGCCGGCGTACACGTGCATGGCCAGCAGCCGTGCTGTCCTTCTGTGTCCCGCAGTGCTCTGATCATTCGCGAAATGGCTTGCGAATTTCGTCACTTCTGAGACATACAAAAAAAAAAAAAAAAAAAAATCGTCGGCCCTTCCACTTCTTGAAGATGGTTAACCAGCGAAGTTTAAACGTGCGGCCCCTGTGTTTATCACTGAGTCAATCCTGAGGGTTCATTACAGTATTTCTCAATTATGAGGTTACACACACACATTTAGCTGCGACCGAGAGAACGACGTCACTGACGGTATACCCGCAATCCGCCGTTGTCGCTTGCGCAAGTTCGATGTCATAAGTTTGCTCGGCGGCGTGGAATTATATAGCAGCATTCGCCCGCCACTGCCTACACTACACTTTATTTCTACAAATATCAAACTAATACACTTAATAGTTCCTTTTGGCAAGCGTTTTGCTCTCCCCGCAATTATAAGAATTTTGAGAATATTTTGTGGCTCGACATTCCAATTTCGCGGGCACGTATCGAAGGTTTATGCTCGATTCGCTGGAGCCTTTTGCCTTACACACCAAACCTAGTAATTCTCTCGCGGCGTTTGTGTGTGTGTGTGTGTGTGTGTGTGTGTGTGTGTGTGTGTGTGTGTGTGTGTATATATATATATATATATATATATATATATATATATAGAGAGAGAGAGAGAGAGAGAGAGAGACAGACCACAAGCGGGTGCGGGAAAGCTATAGCAAAAATTGCGGAAACGCATAATTTCTTAGAACGCGCAGATAATTCATCCCCGCGATCGTAACTGTGCCTCAACATTACCAACGTTGCGTACAATTTCCGCCTTGCTGCGACATTTGCTTCTTCAGATAAGTTCGACTTTGCGCTCATGTGTCTCTGTATACGCGCTTGTTTTATGCGTGTTTTGTTTGATACTGCGCGTGTGAGTTTCGAGCGCTTCTAGTCAGTATAGCAGGTCCAGTGCAAAATATGAAGTCCACCACTGGCGATCTCCACCGCAGTTACAACGATCACCCTAGAGCTCGAGAACTCAGACTATTGTCAAATCTGTCCAAGCTTGAGAGCTTATCACGACAAATAAAGCGCGAGGAGCACATGCACGCTCGTAACTCGAGACCGTCGAACACCGTTTCGAATGCACTGCAGATATTTAGTTTAGCATTTCCTTTGCTTGCATACTTTACAAATTTATTCGTATGCGGTGGCAGAATTGCCCCGGCCATGCTTACCACCTTTAAGTTTCGAAATGTGTAAAGTGACCCAAGTTACTTCGACGCCTTTTGTTAAATCTAATGACTGATTGCTAAATACGCAAAATTGGGAAACAGGGCACCACACAAGAAGAGACGGACGGAAAGAACGAGCGCAGCTCGTTCCTACGCTCGTTCTTTCTGTGTGTCTCTTCTTGCGTGGTGCCCTGCTCCCCAATTTTGCGCATTTAGCAATCAGTCATTAGAATGAACCAACAAGCCTCTCAAGACATTCTAATTTGCTAAATCTTTTGTGCATATGCCTTGCGGCAAGTCCACCGATCGAGTTAAAAGAAAGAAAAAAAAAAAGTGTCGAGGCCCGGCGAGTTTCGATAAAACACGGTAGGCGACCGTAATCTTTGACTTAGGTGTCTCGGCGTTAATTTTAAATAATTCTAATTCTTCCAGATACTTAAGTAACTCAACTTGTAACTAAACTTATGCTCTCATATCATATCTATAATGAAACCCATGCATTTTGTACTGTACTATTTTTTTCTGTTTTTTCTGATTTATTTTGAATTTCGTCCCCGGTCGTCTCAGGAGGTGAACCGGAAGTGTGGCGCAAGATACAGGAGTGTCACTCGATACTCGTGCGACTAAAAAGTTATGAAGTTGATGCCTATGACTTGCTATGATTGGCGGAATCAAACAAGCTACTGACTATACGAGGAATGGCAAGGACGCGATCGAGTCCGACCATTCGATCATTACCAGGAAGATGGATGGATGGATGGACGGACGGACGGACGGACGGACGGACGGGTCCGTCCGTCCGTCCGGGACGTGTTAATGTAGGCTGTCGTGTAGAAATAGAGAACGATTCCAATCACAGACCAGACCCTTTTTGAGTTATGCCCACAAAGTTCTGCAAGAAGACATGGTTTTCGGCTACAATTACCGAAGTTGCCATAGCATTCTGCTGTTCTGTTCTTGACTATAACTATATTGCTGAATCAGGTCGCAGCACCATGATATAATTACTGGTGCAATTCTTCACTAATTCTGTGAGAATATTCTCCTACCCTAAATTTAACATGTTTGAACAATTGAAGAAACATGAGAAAGGACCGTGAGGGTTTGCAGAAATGTTCCCTTATTAGAATCGTTTATGACCCATATCGGTACGGTCGTTTTGTCATGATCACGCCAGCGTCCGCTGAGCATCATTTATAATTTTGTCTACTGCCTGTAAATAAAATACAAAAGTGTCGTTCCTTGTGTATGCGTGAGTAGCACAATGGCAGCTGAACCTTTCATATGGTCCCACTAAGCCACACCTTCCCTTTTCTGCCATGGTGCCACAGGACATGCCAATTTCATCCTTGAATTTCGCCCTTTCAGTTTCCTAGAAAGCATATGGAGGTACACAAGACGAACAGGCGAAGTTTTGAAGTAGTCCTGAGATTTGAGTAAAATTTCATAGGCAATGTTATTATCCTTTATTTGTTTACAAAATTATTACACCTCATTTGTGATAATAATGACGTAATACATAGTAGTTCAGTTCTTATACTTAATACATAATGTCTGAGATGGCTGTCCTGAAAATTAACCAGGTGTAATCATTGCATGACGTTGTCTGGAAGGCCATGCATTCATAAAAAAAAAATTGTGTGCAGAATAAATAAAATGCAGGTGTTCAATGGCACAGTCGCCGTCAAAAGTTGACGCGGGCCGAGGTTCTGCGAATAAGTTCATTTTCAACGCCACTACGCCCGCAGCCAGTAAAGGTATGCAAAACCTTTGTTTACTCTAGACCAGTATACGCTGTAAATCCGAATACCACGATCGATGCGTGTCTCAGGCGTAGAAATAGAAATATTTTTTCAGCTTCAGGCGTGCGAAAGCTTTTGACGCTGACTATACGTTCTGAAGGCGAGGCTGCTTTTTAGCTTATACATGATGATAATTAGCGCGGAGCTCTTGATGATGGAATATTGGAGCGTAAATTGTAGAACTTGTGCAAGGTCAGGTGACTTCACGACGCAAACCTAGCGATAGAAGCTCAGCATGCTTTTTGTTTATTGGCAATGATGATAAATGAATAGTCAGAGTAAATGAATGTTACTGTCCGATTCTGGACAGACTTGAGTGTAATGCATACGTTTTATATCACTGAAGGTTCCATGCTAATTTCATACAGGGCATTCATATTCGAATTTTGGCCTGTCTTACGCCTACCGAGCCTTTAGCAATGAGAAGAGGTAGGCAATTGCTTCCTGGGATGCAGCCAAGGCCACGGTAGATGTGATTAGTAATGCGGTATATGTGAGTAGGCTGACTGGGATTATTACATCAAGTACACCAACGTACCTAGGTTAGGTCACGGTGGAAATTACAGAGCCCTTTATTGTATATATATTCAAGTAATGTGAGAGTGTCTCTGGTAAAAAGTTATAAGTTTAATAATATCAGGATTGATTAGCTTAAACTGTTGGGGAAAATACCGTGTACGAAGTTCTACCGTGGTTTAAACTCCAACGTTATCAGCGCTTCCAAAAGAAAGTGACTGTACAAGTCCATCTTTCTCCGGCGTTCATTTCACCTAGGTACCACTGCCTGACTCGTGACCTTTATATTTTTAAATCTGCCCCGATGACGTAAGTTACGTTGCGGAACAAAAATAAATACCCTTTCTAAAGAATGAATCATCACAGCTTCCCGACAAAGCGCTGTACGTTGGCGCAAGTCGTCATTTGGGATAACGATAAGAGCGACAGCCCGTCGTTAAAAATGACTTGTCACTCCCCGGTTTTTCTTTTTTTTTCTCAAGGACGCGACTAACCCGTAGAATGGTAATCCCGACCTTAGCATGATGCTTGCGACCTTTCTGGTTCCGGACGAGCGCGTTCTTGGTGTATATTTCAAGCGCCTGGCACTGAAAGTCTTACACCTTTAAACAGCGAAAGGCTTTTACAGTCACTTCGGTAGCTGCACGAAAAGCGCGGACAATCAGTCCACTTTCAGCACACGCGCTCTGAACCAAGACACATATTTGCGAGAAAGGAGCTCCCATATTACCCATAGCGAGAAATGTATCCACAAATTACACCTCATTATCCCGATGTGCTTATGAGCCGCACTCTGCTGCCTGTATTCCGTATTATGACAAAAAATATAGTTTGTGCAGTGTCAGTAGCCTAAATGTAAAACAGGGAATTGAAGTCATCACATGGACTGTCATATATCATAAATTGCAAGAAAAAAACTGAAACTGTACTTCATAGTAGTCGCAATGCAAACTTTGATGCATGTGATTCATTTCAATTTCCTATCTGTTCCAGGGTAGAAACATGCTGTTCAGATGGTAAACATAGTATACTTTGCAAAATTGGATAATAATTTTGTTCTCCAGCATATGTTCCTATTGTTCATGCACATTTCTCTCTATCAAATATATGGTCGAAACGTCACTAAGTCGAATTGTGAATCGTTTAAAAGTTAAACTGGCTTCTCCACATATGGGAAATGCCGTAGGAATTTGAGAATGTAATAATACACAATAATTTGTTTGCATAAACTTCCTGGCTATAGGCATGTAATGAAAAGGCCAAATGTATTACACGGCGTACACCGCCTTCTCCACGGTGGTCGTAGATACGAAGGGAAGGATCCGAGTCACGGCATCAGCTAGGCTGCCGTCGGCCGAAGCAGCCGAGGAGATGGCCATAGCCCTCGCGGTACTCCACGGAGGTACGGAGGATAGCCTGATCATAAGCGACTCCAAATCAGCAATCCGGAACTACACCAAAGGTTGGGTGTCCGCGGATGTGGCGCGCATGCTCAACGCCAGAGCCGGGGACTTCGTGTCCGGCAGGATTACGATCAAGTCCCTGAAATGGTTCCCCGCGCACGTCGGGGAGCTTGGTACTAAAGAAGACAACAGCCGCAACAACAACAATACTAACGGCCGAAAACACACCGGCATCCCGCCCAACCACAACGAGCGTGCCCATCTCGTCGCGAGGCAACTTACCCGCCGCGACGCGATCACCCAGAGGGCAGCCGCCGTTGTTGTGCGGGACCCCAGCGGAGGAATTATCAACCCAAATCGCGGCGGACGGAGCTGGGGGCCACGGGGACGCCGACTGTGATATCGAGGAGTTTCCGTCCTCGTACCGAGAGGTTCTTGCACACTATAGGAAAGAACGTATGACATATCTACAACCCCACGGGCGGCTGGACAGGTCCCAGGCAGTCGACCTGAGGCGGTTGCAGACGGGCACTTTCACCAACCCCTATCACCTGCACCGCCTGTGGCCCGCGCTGCACCCGTCGCCCGGCTGCCCGTGGTGCGAGCACGAACGGGCTGATATGGCCCATATACTTTGGGAATGTCAACGTCCTGAAGAAGAAGGACCAAGAGGAAGGGGGAAGATAACAGCAGCTAGGACCCTCTGAAGCGGGGCGCCTCGCTGAGAGATGGCAAGCCGCCCTCCTCAGCGAGGCACCCGAGGACCAGGAGTGGGCCGTCCAGCGGGCCAGGGCCATTGCCGAGGATCTCGAAAGATTTTTCTCCGGCGATGGACCCCTGGCAGCCTAGCCCCGGGCACCAACAGCCTTAACCGATGGACAAATAAAGTTTATTCCTATCCTATCCTATTACACGGCGTTGTCTTTTCGCAGCAATTGCATCCACCGCATTTATACACCAATGTACGTTTTTTTTTATTTTTTATTTTTTTAGCACGTGAGTCCAAACACACATAGCCACTTATTTAACAAAGCGATATAAATTTCAAGAGCTCGTTGATTAGGTTGTCATTTGAGCAAAGAAGACGAGAGACTTTCATGCACAGACAAAATAAGCGGCTAAGAGGAACTGATTAGTTATTTCAGAAGGAAAAACTGAGTTTAGCTATGTAGTGTTGAACTATATAGCTTTAAATAATGCACATATTTTATACATCGCCGGACAGGCGTCATTGGAGATCGCTGAGAGAGGCCTTCGTCCTGCCATGGACATAAAAATAGGCTGATGACGATGATGATGAAACATTGCCGGAGGTGGCCACCCCTCATCCAAGAAATACTTCTTACAGTTTAATAATTTATTTATTTGCGCCGTCAGCGCTCGAAGGCATTACGGAATGGTGTGGGTTGAGCAGGCTATGCAATGATTAAAAGGTAACTTTCTAATCATATAATTTTAGCTGGTGGTAAGTGGAAAAAACTTCAGTGCGCACCAGGAAGGCAGCTTTACAATTATACCATATTACCTTAATTTACAAAGAATTAAAAAGGAACATAGTAAGTAATTAACAGATTCAGATTACACAATGTATGGTAGTTGATGTTGCATGATTAGTACTCTTTAGCATATCTTTGGGGAGGCGATACCACTCAAGGGCTCTGCGAGGCCAGAAAGAGCTTAGTGGCCTGTACACGCTCGAGCCGCCCATCGCCGCAAGCCGCACCGCACTCGCGCGGTCAAGCAAGTTAATGTGACTAAATACGACACGTATTTTGTACAGCTGATCAATACGATGCGATATATGTTGTGGCGGGGATACAGTCGAACGCGGATAGATCAAACCAACTTAATTATAACGAATTATTCTGTATATCGAACCGCTGCAAAATCCCCTTGAAAATTCCATGCAAATTTATCGGGCTGGTTCACGCGTATATAGAAGGCCCGTTCACCAGCACATTCGATAAATCGAACGCGGCGCCACGCAGAAGACCTCATAGTGCACTTCTTTGTACACTTTGAGGTATTCTGGCCCATGGAGGTGGAGAAGAGAATGTGCAGTTAGTTTAGCCCCGTCGAGCTGATCGGCTAGCCCGCATGCTACCTCGAACGTCAACATTCCTTCTATCCGTTTTTCGAGGCGTCGTCGTCACTACAGGGTGTTTCTACGAAGACTTTAGGTAAAATATTTAAAGAAAGCCGTTTTGAAAAAAAAAAAGGATGGTTCCTTCGGAGACATGGAGTCAGTGATGGCGACCACGGGGTGATACGTGGTAATTAGTCGCTAATTAACAAAATATTAATCAACTTCTATCTTTTAGTTTCAGCGGACTCATATCGTAACTGGGAAATTGAAGCGAGCTCTCCGTACAAGCCATATCAACTGCTGGGCACTCTACTGTCGCAGCGCGATGGTTGACTATTGCTGGGTGACGTAATAAAAATTGGAGGACGCTTAAGGTGGTGGTCCCACTCCGGCGGCACGAGCCCCCCGTTTTCAGTACTTTTGGACTAACCGTGGCGGCTCTTCTACTTAGGATATAAAGTTGTGGTATATACCACAACAAGCTTAATTCTTGTAGATTCCAACTATATATAATATAAAGAAATTGATTGATTTGATTTAGAAATAAATGTTCAAGAACAAGCGTGAGATACATGGTTTTTGCGAACTGTTTCTCAGTTGTGACCATATTTAGAAGAAACTACTGCACTTACTGCATTGCGGCTTGCTCTGTAGCTTTAGGACATATTTATCTAGTTCCTAGACGTAGCAAATTAATTTTGAATTTTTATTTTTGGGTAATTTGCTTTTGAAAATTGCCAAATATCGCAATCTTCTGTTGTAAACAGCCCGGCAACTACATGCTCAAGGAAGTTAAATTTTTGATAAAGTAGAGTTCAAAGAATTTCCATTTAGGACGCAAAATTTCATTCACGTACCTTTATTAGTTTTAAACCGCAGCTTCGTAGCTTTAGTACCTTCCCACAAAAATCGGCAAAAATAAAACCAGGATTCGAAATATTGCTTAATTTCGGCAGGATTATTAGGAAAACTAATAAATTACATGAATGAAATTTTGCGTCCTAAATGTAAATTCCATGAACTCTACTTTGTCGAAAAGTTAGTTTCCTTGAGGATGTAGTTGTGGGGCTGTTTACAACAGAAGATTGCGATATTTGGCAATTTTCAAAAGCAAATTATCCAAAAAGTAAAAATTCAAAATTAATTTGCTACGTCTAGGAACCAGATAAATATGTCCTAAAGCTACAGAGCAAGCCGCAATGCAGTAAGTGCGGTAGTTTCTTCTAAATATGGTCACAACTGAGACACAGTTCGCAAAAACCATGTATCTCACGCTTGTTCTTGAACATTTATTTCTAAATAAAATCAATCAATTTCTTTATATTATATATAGTTGGAATCTACAAGAATTAAGCTTTTTATGGTATATACCACAACTTCATATCCTAAGTAGAAGAGCCGCCACGGTTGCTCTAAAAGTACTGAAAACGGGGGGCTCGTGCCGCCGGAGTGGGACCGCCACCTTAAGCTTAAGCTTAAGCTTAAGCTTAAGCGTTATCGGGCCCCGTTCGCATCGCATTTTTCTTTATGAGTAGGCTTCACTGCTACACAGAACGGGAAAGCCAGCCTACAATGACCAAGCTTACACCGATCCCCTTAAAGTCGGCTTCACTTTTAAACAGAAATGCATTGCTGGGAAGGCGTTTTTCCAGGGGCAATATAAGTCGTCTCATATTAAAATGTGAAGGCCCTAGGACCTTTTTTATTATTTTATTCATTGTTTGCTATTGCCCCGAACCCACCGGGGTGGCTCAGTCAGCTAAGGCGTTGCGCTGCTGAGCACGAGGTCGCGGGATCGAATCCCGGCCGTGGCGGCCGCAATTCGATGGAGGCGAAATGCAAAAACGCCCGTGTGCTTGCGTTGTAGTGCACGTTAAAGAACCCCAGGTAAACAAAAAAAGTTGTCGCAGTTTCACCTAAAAGGCGAAGCATCAATTGCGATAGCAAATTTGTAGAGAGCTATACGGAGTAATGATATTAGCTTTATCAGCCTTATAAACTTGGACATGCAGCAGCACCGGCAACACGCAGAACTGTTGTCGACGCCGTCGGCGTTTTGCCCGCGTTCGCTCAAAATGCGTGCGGCGTTGGTGACTGTTGCCGGAGCCTCTGATATAAATAGGCACTTGGTGCCGCAGCTAAACGTCGCCTCCCTTCCCTGCCCCTCCCCCCACAGCCTTTCGCGCGTCGGAAGAAGGTACGTTTACTCTACATATATGGTGATTGTAGAGGAGGAAAGAGACGCCTACTTCTGCAGCCCTTAAGGGAGCACAGCGCAGAACGCGCGTTTGTTCTCCGCCGTGCGTTCACTCCCCGTGAAAGCGCGCGTCCCTCGCGCCCTTTCACTCGCACATACAGCGTTCGGCAGCGCGCGGCGACGATTTCATCTCCATTGACGTCATACGGAACCTCACGGCGACGGCGACGCCGACGGCAGAAATCTGCTTTTGAGTGTCCATATAATTGCTATCGCAATAATAATTCGGAGCCCTCCACTATGGCGGTTTTGATTATGGCCTCATAATCAAAACTGGTTTTGGCACGTAAAACCCCAGAAAAAAGAAGAAGCAGTTGCCCCGACGCGCGCGCGTGTCCAAAACGCATTAGGCAGGCTAAGTCCCAATGCCGAGGATGCGAGCGCCATTCGGATTTTCGCAAGTAACTTACCCGAGCGCGCCGCTTTTGGTATGGTAGAAATGCTGGAGAAGGTGTTTGTGTTTGAGTTTCCTCGTAACAGAATTATGTTTTCTCGTAGATTCAAATTACAATCCAACGCCACCATGTCTGTAGGTTGTGGTTAAGTCATACTTTACCATTTTTCTGACAGATTTTACTGTGAGAAATTCAATTTTTGTTTACTAACACCTTGCGTCACGTGGAGGGCCTGCGCGGTCGGGGTGGTTCGGGATGATTTTCTCCGCCACGGACGCCGGCGCTTACGTCGACACCAGCGTCGCCTAGAGGGGCGCGGCTTTGCTGCGCTCGCTGCAGCCTCCCAGTTTCGGCTTCGCGCGCTCTGATAGCCGAAATTCGTAGTGCCACAGTTCCGCGGGTAATCCCATTTTTCCAGATCCAAAAGTTGATATGGCTTGTACGGAGAGCTGGCTCGCTTCAATTTTCCAATTAAAATTGACGAGCCTGCTGAAACAAAAAATTAAATGATAGATAACTTTTTTTGTTAATTACGACCAATTACCACGTATCACCTCGCGGCCGCCACCACTGACGGCATGTATCCGAAGGAACCGTCCATTTATTTCAAAACGGCTATTATGATATATTAAAGTCTTCGTCGAAACACCCGGTATGTAGTCAGATAAATGCGATAAGCGTTTAGGACGTTGGGCTCTCCATCAAGCCTCTGCAGAGCAACGAGAACAACCTGCACATATGTGCACACCTTTATTCTCGCACAAGCACACAACTTGACTAGGCAGGTGGTGCAAAATGGCAGGTGGGAGTTGCAAGTCCATTTGATAGCAATAGACAGTATATAGATCGATCAAAAAGCTATGTGTATCTCATAACCAACGCTAGAACTTTATTGCTTGTATGAAAGGCCATGCTTTGTGTTAGGTTGGAAACGAACTGGTGGTGTTGATGGAGTGTCTGTCACAGGGCACCATGCTGTTATAATGAAAAAGTAAAAATAAATAACGCCGTAATTTATAATCGTAGCCTCAGCAAACATTTGACCAACTGACGCGATTCGCGAAAATTAAATGCCAAAAATTTAACTAGGGAAGGTGGGTTGTTGT
Source organism: Dermacentor silvarum (assembly GCF_013339745.2). NCBI lineage: Eukaryota > Metazoa > Arthropoda > Arachnida > Ixodida > Ixodidae > Dermacentor > Dermacentor silvarum. Next base: position 123,058,813 of record NC_051154.1, on the reverse strand, counting down.
ACTCAGCGACACTCCGCAAACTTTGTGCCTGTTGATAATTATTTTGAGCTCTGCAGCACTTTGTTGCGGTCAAAACGACAAGTAAGCTCTTGAGGACGGCCTAAGCCAATTCTTCGGCCCATGCACTCTCTGATGGGTATTATTTCAAAATAATTCCTAATCTACCTGCCCTTGGGCAAGAGGTGGTGAAATTACATTACTGTTTAAGGAACCTTAGTTTCTTTATATGTAAAAGCTTACTTAAGCTTGTACTTGGTCAGAAAAAAAATTACTTTTGGTACGCACCATTGACACTTACTGGCTCGTCCGTGGATCCGCCATTCGGTGCGGCGGATGATGATGAAATATAGAATCGGAGGAAATGGCAAACCTTGCGTACGCCTTTTGTCTATAACGACTGCTGCAGTCACTTTCAGCTCAGCAGGACTGCTTTACTTCGCAAGCATTTCTCGCCTGAAGAGACCATCCGCCATCATTCTCACACATATACAGTCATGGGCAGAGCCGCCTTTTATTTGCTGCCAGAGGCGCAACTAAATTTGATGCGAGCTTCGCATGCTCTGCATCAGTTGGGAGCCAGCGGCGTCTTCCGGGCCTGGCAGGGCGGAAGTTCGCCGCGTGGCGGTCGGCTCTCGTTGTCCTCTGGCAGCAGGATGCGCATCTCGGCGTTCAGCAGGCACCAGCGGCGCGAGCTCTCCCATGCCATCCTGCGAGGACGGGTGTGCATCTATCGATGGTAACAGAACAATGCCAACACGCCATGGCGCAATAGTGAGCCTGCGCCCTCTTCCGGTCGCGCGTGTTTATATGTCACTGTATTATATGCCAGATCGTTTTCTGCGTTTGCAAGTATCGTATGCCTCAAGTACGGATATGATTTGGCGCCTAATAGACGGCGAAATCGATTTCTAAATTTGTGACTACAGCCGCAGAGAAAAACTGTTGAAAACCATGCGGGCTGCCGTTTTGCAGCCCGCCATCGACATTTAGCCCACTTTGCTTCTGAGGAGAAAACAGGAATCCAACAAAACAACAGCTGAGGCCAAGTGTTTCTTTCAGAATCGCGCCTGTACGAACGTTTCACTTATACGCTATCTCCTGCTTGAGCTGCAAGGTTGTCTTTCGGGCTTCACAGCGACGCGCTGTAGCCGATGACTATCGGCCGGCCGGCCGCCCCAAGCCGTGTTACGAGCGCACTTCGGGACCTTGAGTGACACTTTAGTCTACGCGTTTCTAAACGGGAAAACATAGCGCACTCGCATTAAAAAAAAAAAAAAAAAAAAAAGGCGACAGACTACGAACGCTTTTTGTGATGATGTAGATTAAAAAGTCAGGTATTTCTAAAAAGTGATTGTTTGATACACTGTATTATTTATAAAAACAAACTTATAATCTATGTTTTTTTTTCAAAAAAACGAAAAGATTTTTTATTATAAGAGTGTGGCAAGTCAATGCCGGCCAAGAAAAATGTCTAGCCAATGCAGAACGACATAGCGGTGTGCGACGAGGCGGCATTTGATCCTGCTAGAACAGAATATGAGCGCTATTATCTGTGCGCAAGAGCTGTTCAACCACTAAAATGAACTTCTGTGTCCCTTTTTTATGCATTACATTTTGTAACATTAAAACCGCTGGCGGCAAGGCTACGCACTCGGCCAGCAAAGTGCGTTCCGTGAACGCACTTCGACCGGAGCACACTCTTCTGTGAGTGACACTCCACTTGCGACGTTTAGATTAGGCAAAGTGCACTTAAACCGAGTGACACTCTCCGTAAGTGCACTCAACTTGCCCGCTTGACAGGGGTAGTTTCACCTTCCGCCGCTTACATCATCCTGAAGTCCTTGGGGCCGTCTAACCATCTTTGAAAATAAAGCTTTTTTACAATTATCGGTCCTTAATGGTTCATCATGTGTGATTGATGATCAGATATGTTAATGCTGTCACTATCACTGACGCATCGTTTTTCAGCCTTTTATGCAAGGGTAATCCGCAAATCTGATATATATATATATATATATATATATATATATATATATATATATATATATATATATATATATATACACGGGGTGATCATTTTTGGTTACGGAATATTTCAATATTTCCTGCGGCAGATAGCATAATTCTGAGCTGGATTATTCGAAGAGGCAGACATCATTAGCACGATAAATCGAAACACATATTCAACTAATTAAAATAACTAATTAACTTCTTAATGAATTACATTACGACACATTTCGAAATTTACGAATGGTAGCCGGTGAGTATCAAGACGTATCCACTTGAAATGAATTTCCAGCATGGCACCAGTTTCGTGATATTATTTCCCAAAGTGTGGGATGAAATACATAGGCGTTCCAGTTAATTTTGTGCTTCAATGTACAAAAGTGCACTCTTGAAGATGCCTCACCAACTAGCCCAAGCAACCGCTTTGCTCAGTCACAAAATCCTTTTGTTAAAAAAAAAAGTCGCAGTCCCGCCCGAAAGGCGAAGCATCGATTGCGATAGCAAATTAGTAGACAGCTATACGAATAAGAATAGTAGCTTTCACGGCCGTATAAACTCGTAAACATTCGCTTACAAACTAAATGAACATGCATAGTGTCACGCGCGCAAACATAAACACATCTCACTCGATGAACGCGGACACCAGCTCTCAAAACGCTGGCGTGAGGAAGAGCGGCAGCAGCAGTGAGCGAATTGGCCTTCGTGCTGCCTCTCACTTCAACGCGAACTAAGCAGCGAGAACACAGCGCACACGAAGCTATGAGCCCTCGGCTCACCTAGAATCTGCACTAATCGCAGATCGCTGTCAATAGAGAGTTATAGCTCAGCGGGTTTACGGGCCAGCGTAACGAGCGGGCGAGCGGAGAGGGCAGCGAAGCGTCGCACCAAAAGTTTTAGCTCAGCGATCCGTCGCTCGGTTGAACTGAGTCAGAACCACGGAGTAAGATAAATCTTACTCCGTGGTCAGAACTGAGCGCGATTCCTCGCCACCTGTCGGACAAGGTTGGAGTTAGCGTCAGCTCGCGGCCAAGCGCTCGCTTCGGGTTCTCGATCGCGGTCATCCACTTCAAATCGTCGCCAAACGGCCTCGTAGCTGAAACCTCTCGCAGTATACAGAGGTCCTCTTCAGTGGTGAAACACATCCGTGGCTTTTTCGCCTCCAGGCGAGCCAGAGCCGCGTTTGAATACGACGCCGACGACATGGGGCTGGTCGCGCGGGTGGTCGCCATGTTTGTTATTAGTGATTTTATTGAAGAAGAAAATGACGCTTATTTCTGCTGCCCAATAGGGAGCACGGCGCAGCGTCATGGGAAGGGGAACAAGGAGATAAAGATGTTGAGAGGAAGGGAAGAGAATGAGAAGCAGCAAGAGTCTCATCCGATCATGGAGGAGGCTGGTGATGGAGGCGGGGGCCTGCTGGGGGCGAGCGCTTGCGATGGGCGGTAATCCCGTCCAATTCACAAACTCCAAAAGGCTATGGAGAGCTTGGAGGTGGGGAGGCGACGGGAACAGGAGGTCGCTGGTTGTCACAGCAGGTAGACCATGGTTCCTGTAGGCAGTGATGACCCTTGAGCGGTCCTGTGCCAGCGCTGGGCAAGCACAGAGAAGGTGCGCGAGGGTCTCGGGGTCGCCGCAACGTTCGCAGGCCGGTGAGGTGGAGCGTCCCTTGGCGTGCAGCCGCGCCGCCGTTGTTGCGTCCCGAATCGGCCGGGCGCATTCTTGGATTGTTTCCCATCGTGGCAGGCCCTTTCATGAGCGTCGCCCAGACGGCGACAGTGTCAGACACCGACGAGACGGGCAAACAAGCGCCCCAACTCGGCAGTGCCATTCTTTGGGTGCTTCCCCCGATGCCACCCCTTTCATCAGCGGCCGCCTACCTGGCGACGCGGCCGACAGCGGCACTGACGTTCGGACAAAGAAGCTCACTTAGAAGCGACCGACCGCAACCGCCACCCCTGCGTTAGAAGCAGGGATTAGCGTGAAGGCCATTCTCCCGACCCTGGCAAAAAGAACGTCGGAGGGCAAGAAACTCAGTCACCGACTTTCGTGGAAGGAGTGTCAACCCCCTGTTTCCGGATTGCCTCGTCCTTGCTTGCTTCGAAGGTGCAACATTAGAGGCGGAGTTCAGCGAACAATACGATCCCTCTGATTGGCCGCATCAAGGTCATCTGATTCCCTAGTCGGGTTAACTAGGGAAGACCGATGTTTTATAAGGAGACACCTTGAGTGCAGTGGTGTGTCCTGTCGCGTTCTGATATGTGCTCAGACATGTAGTGAGCTGAGACTTTAAAAGCACTCCCCCATGGAGTGGGCTTCCATATTTGGAGCCACTGTAAATATGTAGAATAAACCCCTTTTTCTCTCGCTATACTCCCGGACGTACTCATCCCTTTGGCTGAAGGATCACCGGCCTAAACGCTACCCGAGTCTCAACACCGTCCAGACACAGCCCGTGCGCAGTCAAAGCAACGTTGCGCGTTCCCTCCTGGTAAGGCCTGGAAGTGGCCTGAGACCGTTGCCGTTTGCAACTCTGGCATCCGGGTGGACGGTTGTGAGCAGTTTTTTCAGGCGCTGCCTCGAAAAATCCGAGGAAGCAATTGCTCGTGTGAGCGGCACTTCAGGATGGTGGGCGGTTTTGGCGAGGGTGTCCGCTGCCTCATTACCGGCTATTCCCACATGGGAAGGCAGCCAGTGAAACGAGATGGTGACCCCCGCGGCAGCCAATGCTGAGAACTTCGAGATGAGCAGGGCCTCCGTAAGCCCTGATCGGCGGTGGTTGATTAGGCTCTGGAGCGTTGGCTTCGAGTCGCAGAGCACTGCCACCGGTTGCCCAGGAGGGTCCTCAGCCAGGACATCAGCGGCTAGGTGGAGCCCCGCTAGTTCTGCCGTGGTGGAGCTCGCGGCGAAGGGGATCCGACATTGTCTGTTGACCGCCCTAACCGGAATGGTGCAGGCTGCAGCGGCCGATCCGTTCGCCATGACTGATCCATCTGTGTAGACCAGCAGACTTCCTTCCAGCTCCTCGTGGAGTTTGCACTGTTGCAGTGCTGCAGCTGGTGTCTGTCGTTTATTCGCTCCATTGAGCGAGAGGTGGACGTCCGCTGGTCGATGGTGTGGTGGAGGCAGCGCGATTGTCACAGGGGGGTCCGTGATCACCTGCTTGTACAGCAGGCACATGCAGACCTCACATCCGTGAGGACGGCTGGCTGCGGAGTCTAGCCAGCAGGTCTCCGCCATCCGGAGCACGATGAAGGCGGTCAATGTGCCCCAGGGGGCGTTCGAGCATCCTCAGCGAGAGCGGCCATTCACCAGCCTCTGCCAGTGTTGCAGCAACCGGTGAATGCTTTGGGAGCCCCAGGATGCTCCTAATATATAGCACCTCTGTGCAGACCCTCCAGCTGCTCTCTCCTGGCCGGTGTAAGGTTGACCGATGATGTTTATTTCGCAAAAACGCTGGTCCGCTGGGCGCGCTCCGCTGGGGAGAGGAAGCCGGCGGAGCGAAGGGCCCGCTCCGTAAACCGTAAACACGCTGGCCACGCCAGCGTACTGCACATGCGCAGTGGCGTCTCCGCTCGCCCGCTGGCCCGTAAACCCGCTGAGCTATAACTCTAATATAGGGCCCGCGCTCAGCCGCGCCATACGCTTCCACTCGCACCTACAGCGTACGGCGCGCAGTCACGGTGTTATCGCACTTGGACTTTATACGGAACGTCACGGGGACGCTGACGGAGGAAATGCGCCCCGAGTGTCCATATAATTGCTATCGCACACAGTGCATTATTACGGCGAGTTTTATGGTGCATATATCCCTAAACTGGTGCAATTCTGGAATTTCATTCCAAGTGGATGCGCCTTGCAAACACATCGGCTACAATTCGTAAATTGCCATATGTGCCGTAAAGTAATTGATGGAGATGTTAATTCGTGTATTTTTGTTGATTAGTTGAATATGTGTTTCAATTTCTCGTGCAAGGAATGTCCTCGCCTCTGAATAATCCAGCTCAAGGTCTAGAATTGTTACCTGCAATTGCTGATTTTGAAAAATTCCGTAATATATTTATACACACAGATCCGAGATTCCGTATATATATATAAGCGGTCCGTAGGGCCACAAGTCAGAAAAGGTACGAACGCCGAAGATACGGCTTCAGGCGAGAGACGTGAACGATTTCGGTGGTGCGGCAACGGCGGTCAGTAGCCGTGCTAACAGGAGCGATGCGATAGTTTACGGCAGATGTTCTTTCAAGCACGGTGTACGGGCCGAAATACCTGTGAAGAAATTTTTCACAGAGCCCCGGCACTCGAACAGGTGTCCACAGGAGCACATCGTCGCCTGGGCGGAACAAAATCACACGACGCGTCGCATCACAACGGACTTTCCTCTTGTTCTGAATGGTCGCGGTGTTGGTACTCGCAATTTCACGGCAGTGGGCGATGCGGGCGGCGACCTCTTCAGGAAGAGATGTAGATGGGACGAAGGGCGTAGAGAGAAAGGTGGTGTACGTCCAAAACAAATGACGGTGCACGGCCGTACACGAGGAAGAAGAGGCTGTAGTTTGTTGTGCGTTGAGCGGCAGTGTTATAAGCAAACGTGACAAAAGGAAGTATAGTGTCTCAGTTTTTGTGGTCGGGTTTTGGAGACAATGTCGGACAGTGTTCGATGGAAACGCTCGGTAAGACCATTGGTTTGGGGATGATACGCTGATGTAGTCTTATGGATGGTGTTTGAGGCCTGCAGGACTTCAGCAAGAACATGCGAAAGAAATGTCTTGCCATGGTCACTCAGAAGAAGACGAGGCGCGCCGTGGCGCAAGATAATGACGTGCAGGACAAACTCGGCGACTTCAGAGGCAGCACCAGAAGGAAGAGCTGCCGTCTCAGTGTAGCGAGTGAAATGGTCTACGGCGGTGACAATCCAGCGGTGACCCGCGGGTGTAAGCGGAAAGGCACGCGGGTGTAAGCGGGTGTAAGCGGTGGTATAAGTCCATCCACACGAATTCGAAGGGAACGGACGGGCACGGCAACGGTTGTAAAGTGCCGGCGGGAAGAACGTTTTCGGTGTTGGCATGACGCGCACGAAACGACGTACTTGTTTTTGGCCGGACCAAAAACAGCTAGTCCTAATGCGGTCGTAGGTTTTGTGAAATCCTAAGTGGCCAGCCGTTGCGTCATCGTGAAACGCTTGTAAAACTTGTAGTTGAAGTGAGCGAGAGACGACCTGGACCCATCGGTTACCGGTAGGGTGGTAAACTTGCCGAAATAATGATACACCATGTAGTTTAAAACGTGCAAGTTGTCGTCTTAAGCGGCTGTTGGGAGGACGGGATAAGCCAGTGAGCCGGTCGATAATTGTGCGGCAGTATATATCTGCACGTTGGAGGGAGGCGAGGTCTCCGGATGAAAGAATGTCTATCGAGGTCACGAACCGTACCGGGGCCATCGCCTTGGTCGATTGGCTGGACGGTGCTGAACGGATGGAAGGTGAAACATGGGCATTTGGCGACAGCGGGCAGCGAGACAAAGCGTCAGCATCTTGGTGTTGCCTGCCAGACCTATATATGTGACAGTGTCGGTTGGCGAGAGAATTCGAGGCAGGACCCAAGGGCGATGAAGTACGGTGGAATGATGACGGAGAACGACGACGGGGTGAGCGAGACATGCCTTGGGACAGCGGAGGTGAGGGCGAGCGACGTGACGAGGATATGTAGGGTCCAGGAACGTAGGCGTAGGATCTGGGAGCATAGTCTCTCTCATAGGCGGAATAACCACGTCGTTCATCTTGCTGGTGCCGGCTGCAGAAACGGGATATGTGACTCCGAATGCCACAGTAGAAACATACTGGGCGTGCAGGGCGCCATGGAGAGTAGCATGATTGTGCAGGGGCCTGCGCTGCCATCGATGCCAGGTGGTCACAGACAACGTCAGCAGGTGCGGACGGAACTGGTACCTCGAAGCAACCTCTGCATAAGGCCCACAAACAGGCGCAGGGGACCGGGCACGTGCGACACTTGTCAGGGACGCCAGTTCTTCTTTGGAAGGAGGAGAAGTTGGGAGGAGGAGGAGGAGCGCGCACAGACGCAATGGATGTGTTGGCGGTAGCATGGCCGTGAAGCTCCTCTCTCACAACTATGATGCGGATGAGCGCTCGCAATTCATCATTGTCGGTAAGGCGAGCGTCGCAGGAGGCGCGTGGAAGACGAAAGGAGGAGAGCGTGGCAAGGCGTTGACATGTCGTGATGATATCACGAACTGTAGCAGGGCTCTGAATGACAAGAGCGTTAAAGGCAACGGTGTTGATGCCCTTCAGGATATGGCGGATACGGTACTCCTCGGACATGTCACTCTGAGCGCGACGGCAGATGGCCAGGACGTCTTCAATGTAGGAGGTGCGAGATTCGTTTGCTCCCTAGATGCGGGTGGCGAGCGTCTGTTTCGCTACTTCGGAGCGCCCAGCAGACGTGCCGAATATCTGACGCAGCTACTCAGTAAAATTGGACCAATCAGGAAAGTCGCGCTCATGGTTGAAAAACCACATTTTAGCGACCTCACTTGTGGAGCTTGTGGGCCTCGTCCCAATGGTTGTAAGCACTCGCCCTGTCGTAATGGTCAAGCCAGTCTTCCACGTCTTTGCCGCAAAGGCCAGAAAAGACCTGAGGATCGCGTTGTGGTGCGTTGACGGACCAAGTAGGCCCAGCTGGTTGAGCCGGGGTGGTTGCAGCAGTGGAAGCGTCGGTTTGTGCCATGACTGTTGTTGGCGAGCACAGCCGTCGACCAGAGCGGAGCTCCAGGGGTGACCGGTAGAGCAAGAGGACGTGGGAAACAACGCACGCTCTACCACTTGTAAGACGACGCCGCCAGGTACGAAGACAGATCCTTTATATTATAATGCAGCCGCGCGAGCTAGCCAGCGAGCACCAACAGGACAAACGATGCTGATGATTATGAGGATGGATATATGCAAATGTAGACGATGATAACCTATACAGCGCTCACAATATTATATATATATATATATATATATATATATAGAGTGAGAGAGATGTGTGTGGTCAGATGGTCAGATGACTTGTTGTTTGCTCCCCACTTGAAAACTATAGTTGGTACGCCGCTGAAGCAGTCGTATCCTACACGTATACGGACGCCAGGGAGTCTAATTCCATATGTCCTGTTCATTTTCTGGCCAAATGTTCTTTGATTGCCTCTCCTAAGCGAAGCAGTAGTGACTACAAATCTCGGAGTGCTCAGTATACTCAACGTGACCTGAGCAAAAAAGTTGCCATACCGCCAGAAGCTTGACGACCACCCATCGATTGAATGGAAGAAATAATACCTCCTTGAGCTGCGTGCACTTCACCTCTATCGATCGCATCGTTGTAGCCATTTACAAGTATAGATGATGTGGTTATCATCGAAGAGCGCTCTATAAGTATTTGGTCGCTGGGACGAGTCGCAGAAGTCTTCCCTGACCAAGATGAAGCAACACGAGCCTGCCGTGAGAATACTCAAGATGGCAAGTTTATAAAAATACCAGTGCAGAAACTGTAAAACCTCGTGTTGTACCGTGTGTACCGGGAGCTTCGTGCTGCTGGTCGCTTCATGGCATCGCCGAAAGTTCGTTTAAGCAACCTCCAGCACTATAGGCGCGCAGGAAGACGGCTCGCCCTTAGCCCTGGAACCCGCTGCAGGTGACCTCCAGCATACGGTGCGCGGGCTGCGTAGAACTTTTCGAAGCCACGGCCGGGCTACAGTATAGGAGACGCAAGCTCCCTTCTCCTAGCGCGCACTCGATCATGAGACCTCCAACATTTGGCGCGTCGCGCGCGGAATTAAAGACGGCGAACTGTGATTAAAGTACGCTCTAACAGAGTGTCGAACCAAAATCTTTTACGTTGCGGTTTTCGTTTCGCTATACCGAAAACGGTTCAGCACCGGTTCAACTCTGGAGTGAAAAAAAAAAAAATTCCGGTTGAAACCGGTTTGAAGCGATTCAAGTTTATTTGCATAACCGAAGGATAATGACAAGAAAACAGCACAAACTTATTTTGTGCAAAAGCTTGACGCTGCTGCTAAGCTGCCCTGAAAGAGTACGTCTTCAGGCCGCACGTAGCGGCAAAGGAATGATGCAGATCGAACACCAATGCTGGACTCAATGTGAAGCGATGCTCTAGTGAAGGAGAGAGAGGAAAATATATTGAGAAAACGCAGAGAGTGCTCTGTAGAATGCTACTCTGTTCAGAAGGAAAGTGAAGAGGAGAAAAATTGAGGACTGAGGAGTAATGATGAGGGCAGGCAGTAAGATGCGATTATACAGGGCGGTTTTTTAGCTGCACCAATTTTTGAAAAATTGCCTGTGGCAGATGGCAAAATTCTAACCCTTCATCTAAATTACTTGATGAGGCGGCCATTACTTCTGCGAGAAATCAAAATGCTTAATTGACTAATTAACATAATTACGCTAAAAATTTTGACTAATTACTTCACGGCACATATGTTAATCTACGAATTGCTAGCGAGTATGCAAGGCATATCGACTTAGAACGAATTCTAAGGACGGCACAGGTATCGAGATACGCGCCGTCAAACTTGCGGTAAAAATGCACTGTTGTTCCGCTTACTTTTTATAGAAAACGCTGTTTTATGCATTGAAGCGCCAAATTAACTGGAACGACAATGCATTTCGTCGGACATTAATATATCGAAAGTGTGGGAACGTGCTCGCACCTGAAGGCTACGAAGGGGAAGACGGACCAGAGCAGGGACTGGCCCAGGAGGGCAGCGGCGTTCAGCAACTGGTACATCCAGGGCAGGCGGCCCCACATGCGCACACTCAGTATCCAGGCGAACGCGAACACGTGCAGCAAGCTCAGGCTGAACAGGACGCCCAGCAGTGCGTACACAAGCGGCTCCTTGCGGCCCTCCGGGTGACGAAGCAGGTCGCAGAAGGTCCTCGTCCTCCGCAGGATCGGGTAGCTGTAGTGGCAGATGTTGCACTCTTCCTCCCTACGTTCCGAGACCCACCGTTCCATGCACGGCTTGTGCGCAAAGCCGATGCTGCCTGCACGAGTGGCACTTGTTGTCATGCTTTGAAGTTTGCCTACGCTATTGACTCTGCGTACAAAACGTCCCAAGTAGGGTATGGCATCTGCGCATGCAGAGTGCTGCTAGCTGACACTCTCTTTTGGGGAGTGCTAAATTCGTTTTAAATTAAGCAAGCCGCTTGCATCCGATACTTCTAAAATCTATATCCAACGTGGATACCGCGTTAATGGGGGCACAAACTTGGCAAGTGGGTCGACATTGTACTAGTACTCATGAAGGAGGGGCAACATGTTTTTTTTTTTTTTTCCCCTCCAACATAAACACGTGACACGCGGAAGCGTTATATTCAGCAACTGCTGAACCGATTCGCCAGTAAACTAAAACATAGTCAAATCATTGTTGCGCCTCGTGGAAACAATACTTTGTATATAAATTGAAGATAATCGTTAAAGATTCATAATTTTGAAGCAGCGAGTAAATATGCATGGATATCTTAAGTTTTGCAAACCTCACATGATAAATGAGAGTTCCCTTGCTGACATATTAAGGCAGCAGAGAATTAAGGACAAAGGAGACAAGAACGTAAAACAGACGCCACGAGTGTTGATGTCGAACCAGGTGTCGTTAAAATATGTCCAACCTAGCCAATAAACTCGTGCTACCCTTACCATGATTGCGTGAGCATATCGCATCAGCAGGCCGACTAAAGCGAAACACTATATCTTACTTGCATGTTCGCATCGAGAGTGCTGCGGCGGGGTTCCTCGATTCGCTTCTTGATGCAGTATATGTGTAATGGAGCTGCACTAATGCCGTTTGTGTAGCTATTATTGCCTCCCCCACCTTTTTTTTTTTCAAGAAATATATATATTTTTTTTAACGCCCTCAACTCTTCATGTAAACAGCCTCCACAGAACGCGCCTTTAGGAAGCGTGCAATCGAAAACGTTTTGAAGAGTGATAAGCGCACGAAATGGTATGGGCTCCTTTCTTAAATGTACTTCCGGGGGCCAACATGCGGTACTTCCAGCCGCATATGGATATTCATTTTGCTGGCAAGGACTACAAAGACATGCGACGTCAGCCGGCACGATGAGAAAACGTGATGAGACGCGCATACCTCCCGACGGCTGGTGACCGCAGACTACGTTACGGGCCAGCACGCAACGAACGGCGCTTGATGCGAAGTGTTTGTTCACGTAGGGCATCCCTGGACACGACGGGATAATCTTTAAGTACACCCACGGTATAGTGGAACCGCCTCGTTGACTCCCGCCAGCAGCGGGCAAAAGTTCGCCTGGATATTTAGGATGTTCTAACAAGGCAATTGAAATATACACAAAGGAATACATAAAAATGCACCAGACACGGGCGCTGCGCGCATATTTTGTGCCCATTTCCTTTGTTTCAGTTGGTGCGCTGGAAGAACGACAAAATGAACAAATTCGTCCAAATTGTTCGCTTCGGGAGCTACTTACCTCGGCATAGGCAAGGCTGCAGTAGGGAACCACAGCTGACCCCTCGGAAACAGATGCGGCATATGTCGGCGTCGTCGGGCTTCGTGTTCTTGCTAGAGGGCCCAGCAGGGGTGGCACTCAGCGAGTCCATGCCACCGCAGGCGCCTCCGGCGCGGCGGCTTCGTCCTCATCATCTTCGCCTCGCGATGATCATACTCACTTCGCGCTATGCCCCAGAAAATTGGACGCGGCCTTTCGTTTGCCTGTTAGCGGGCGAATCGTTATTTTTCGCCACGAGGTCGCTTTTAGAAGTCCACTGATTTTAACTGGGTGCTGCGCCTTGCGAAGAACTTACCGAACAGAGGGCAAAACGCAATGAATCATTGATGCAACCGGCAACCGAATTGACAGCGATGTCATGAGGACGAAGGTGATACATGACATCTGGCCCTTGCGTCAATAAACCACACTAATCAATCAATCAAGGTGATACATGGTGCTTGTCCAGGCAAGTATGGCGATGGCATGTGTATGCAAAGAAAGTACGACACATACATCTAGTTACATTTAAGGATTCTTTACCTCTTGTGTAACATAGTGGCACATATACCATTCTGGAGGATTGGCCAAGAACGCGGGCACACCCCAAGTGACACATACCCAAAGGGTAAAAAATAAAATAAACCAAAGAGTACGTTAAAAGGTAATTCAGCATCCTATTAAAAGATCGCTGTGCTTTAGAGATATCTCTGAGCCGAGACTACATGTTCATGTTTTATGTCGGAATTATAGTGGGACATGCCCATTCTGGAGGATTGACCAAGAACGAGCACACACCCAGTGGTACATATTGAGTAGCTAAATAGAAAAAAAATCGCTGGCACTTTCATTTGGCTCACATATAACCTTTGCATTATACAGGGTGTCCCAACTATCATGCACCAAGATTTACAAACTTGACAGTCACATTAGCATACGCCAAAGAGGGTGAAGGCGAAAGCCTGCACGCTTAAGAGACGTTCATTAAATTACTTGATATTCTCATTCGAATGCGTTCTTACTTCTTGTTTTTTCCCACCAAAGGTGGTGGCTTCGAGTGCCTTAATCAACCTCCCCCTAAGTAGCACCAAAGGTCGTGGGTTCGACTCCCATATAAGCTCGAGCGTTCGATTCCCACCGAAGGTAGTGGGTTCGAGTGCCTGAATTAACTCTTTCTTAATTAACTTTGCCTTTTTTTGGCATGATCAGCGGCATCGGAGCCAGCTGTATAGAAGAAGACGACGACGAACGCGCGAGGAGTGGCACGAGCGCGTGTCTGCGCGAGGCGAGCTTACGTGAATTTCTGTACCGCACGCCGCGTTTTTGAGGCCACCGTCTGATGAGGCACTTAAGGCTTTCGCCTTAAAATATAGAAATGCCACGTATCTGGACAGAACGAAGGTAATGTTGTGTGCCGTCGCTTGGAGATGCTCAGATTATTTTTGCCTTCCGCCTAATTACATAATTAGTCTTAATTAGCCGAGTCGTTCAGAATATGCGAATTCAAAACACCTAAACAGCTGCGATCAAAATTCGCATTAGGGAGTACCGTAATCATCGGTGAACTTAGCGCAGCTCTCAGGCGGCCGTTGCTGCGGCGAGCGTTGTCCCTCGTAACCGAGCACAGCGAATTCGGATGAAAGCGAACGCGGAGCGCAGCGGGAGATGAAAGACGGCGATAACGAAGAGAGCGCGAGGCGGAGGAGGCGGAAGCGCGAGAAGCGTAGTGCCGCGCAAGACGCGGGCTTTGCGGCGACGATGGCTACGAGATGACGCTAGAGCAGCGCGCATCGTCTGTATGGAAACAAAGTGCTGCATGAGCGGAGGTTTATGTGCGGCTGCTGTGAATCGCGCCCACGCGTCACGCTGGCTCTCACAACCTCCAGATTAACGAACGTTCGCTCGTTCCTAGGCGGTCGCTCCTACTACCTGCGATTCGCCGATGCCCCGACATCATCCGTATATTCGCACCCTCAGCGCGGTATACCGCAAGGCTCAGTTCTTTCTCCTATGCTCTTCAACCTCGCCATGTGCATCGTTCACCGCGCCCTCGAACCGTTAACCTCCATCCGCTATACTATCTATGCAGGTGACATAACCATCTGGTCTTATCTAGGTTCGCCGGGTTACATACAAGACTGCCTACAGGACGCCCTTGCTAACGCTTCGGCTGCCGCCAAAACAATCGGGCTTTCTTGCTCACCCGCTAAATCGGCTCTCCTCCTTGTCCACCATCCGCGATGGCAAGCCTCTCCCCTAGCACTACTACTGGATCGTCATCCCATTCCTCTAGTAAAACCCATAAGAATTCTCGGATTACACATCCAAGCCGATGGTGGAGCCTCTCCCGCGATCCGGCGCATTCTCCAGCAAGGGGAACAAATTCTGCACCTAATGCGTCGCGTCACTAACCGTGTTAGGGGCCTTCGCGTATCTGAACTTCTTCGTCTTCGTGACGCACTCCTTTTATCTCGCTATCGCTACCAGCTCCCTTATATAACTCTTCGCCAACAGGACCTTAATCGCCTTGACGCACTCGTACACAAAGCAACAAAAATCGCTTTGGGCCTCCCAATCAGTGCCAGGAACGACCGCCTAGCTCAGCTGGGCGTCCACAACACTACAGAAGAGATCATCGTGGCTTACCGTCGCAATCAGGAACTTCGCTTGAGCACCACCACTCAGGGACGCCACATCCTGGCCTATGTCGACTTCTCTGTCTCCACGTCCCCCTCCACCACCTCTACGGCACTTTCGTCATCCTGCGCGGTACTTCTACGCATCGCGCCATTACCTCGCAACATGAATCCCTGTATACACGCACAACGCCGCGCGGCTATAATCCGCTATTTTCAGCATTTCATCCGCACTCATCCAAACCGTCATTTCTACTACACGGGCGCTAGCGTCTCCTCACTCGGCTCTGCCATAGTGGTTCTTTCGGGCAGCTATGCTATTCTCCATAGAGAAGTCCTCTCGATTACAGATCCCACACTTGCTGAACTACATGCGATAGTAGCTGCTTGCCGCTATCTTCCCCCCAACACCCCGCACCTTCCTATCATTTTCAGACTCCATGGCCGCCTGTCGCTCCTTATTACGCGGGGAACTTCTATACCCCTTGTTAGATACGAACCCTTTTCCTTGAATCACTCAAGAGAGAGAGATAGAGAGAAACAACTTTATTTATCCCATCTTAAAGGGAAAGGGGCTGCGAGAAGAAGGCGAGAGAGGTTGTCCTACTCGCGGTAGGCCGCCTCTACCACCTCAGCCCACCTCAGGATAGCTTCCTGAAGTTCGGGGTTACGGCTGCGCATGGCAGCCTCCCACAGCTCCCGACTACTTAAAACTCTACAAAGGTGAGGGGGTGGGGAGTGGTTCTTGCATTGCCACATAATGTGGTTTAGGTCCGCTCTGCTAGCGGGACAAAACTTGCAGGCTGAGGGAGGGTATATTCCAGGGTGAATTTTGTGAAGTAAGGCAGGGGATAGAAAAGTGCGAGTCTGCAGTCTACGCCATAGCACTTCGTGTATGCGTGACGACCGACACATTAAAGGTGGGAGGGTTCGGCGACCTATGGCGGTAATGCCCGCAAATGTCGTGGTATGAAAGTAACTTGTCTTTGCAGGTGAATGCTGGAGGTAGATTATTGGCGTCTGAACCGTCCCCTAGCCTAGCCTGCGCTCGGTTCGTGAAAGCTCGAGCACTTGCGTGGACCGTTTCATTGCCGATTAGGCCTGCGTGAGCAGGTGTCCAGATTAAACTCAGAAGTTGGGATGGCGGATTATGGGATAGGATGGATAGGGCTGTCCTGCAAACCCTACCCGCTCCAAAGTTGTATATGGCAGTTTTTGAGTCACTTACTATGACAGAGTAATTGGGTATTGTTGCGGCGAGTGCCACCGCCGCCTCCTCCGAAGAAGAGGCTAGAATGGATGCTGCAGTCGCATTACTGCCAGTGGAGTCAACGGCTGATATGGCAAATTTGTTTCCACACGGATACTCTGCGGCATCGACATAGACCACGTCTTTGTAGTTGGATAACTTTTTCTGTAGGGCTTTAGCTCGTTGTTGCCTTCTATGTTCGTGATGAACAGGGTGCATATTCTTAGGGAGAGGAGGTATATGAAACTGCTCATGAATCGGGTGGGGAATATTAAATTTCTCATTGGTCATGGGTGCTGGGGTAATATTTACGGAGTTTAGGATGTGCCTACCAGTGTGGGTGTTCGATAAGCGCTGGTATTGAGCTGTCAGGTGGGCTTCTGCGAGCTCACTAAATGTATTCAAAGTACCTGTAGCCAAAAGTCTCTCAGTGGAGGCTCTACTTGGCACTCCAAGGGCAAATTTGTAGAGTCTCCGTATCAGTGCGTTAACTTTATCTTCCTCGGCCCTAGTTAAGTGTAGGTAGGGAAGGGAGAATGTGATTTTACTAATTGAAAACGCCTGTACCAGTCTTAGCGGTTCTGCTTCACGGAGACCTCCATGCTTATTAGACACCCTTCCTATAAGCCGTGTGGTGTGGTCTACGCTGGCAGTAACCGTTTGAAGTGTATAAGTATTGAGTCGGTTAGATTGAATGTGCATGCCAAGTACACGGATTTTGTCGACGACGTAAACTTGCTTCCCGTTAATATTAATCTGAATGTTGGGCGTATAGCGTTTATTTGCGGATAGAAGTAACAGCTCAGATTTAGCGGGCGAGCACTCGAGGTTCATGAACCCGGCTCTCGTAGCCACTGCATCTGCAGCCGCTTGCAAGGTATCTTGAATGTAGCCATGCGAACCACCCTTAATCCATAGGGTAATGTCGTCTGCATACAAAGAATATTGGAGATCCGGTATTTTTGCCAGCGCCCCTGCAATAGACCTCATACCTAGGTTAAACAGAAACGGCGAGAACATAGATCCCTGAGGAGTGCCAAAGCTACCTAGGGTGATTGGGCGAGAAGTTTGATCATTGAGAGTAATGACGGCTGTACGACTGGAAAGAAATTCGCGGATATAGTCATGCATTTTTCTGCCACAGTTAATAACATTCAATTCACGTAAGATGGATTCATGATCTATGTTGTTAAATGCACCGCGAAGGCCGAGTCCCAAGATGACTTGGGTGTCTTTGCTACCTGTAGGTGTAAGGAGGTCATGCTTGAGCCTTAGCATGGCATCCTGGCAAGAGAGTGACTGGCGCTAAAGCCAATCATCTCTGGCGGGAACAACTGATTGCCTTCCGCGTATTTATTTAAGCGATTAAGCATGACATGTTCGAGCGTTTTGCCCAAGCATGACGTGAGGGAAATAGGTCTAAGATTAGCTATGTCAGAGGGCTTATTGGGTTTGGGAATAAATATTACTTTAGCGGTTTTCCATGCGTTCGGAAGGGAGCTGTTATCGAAGCATTGATTATAGTATTCTGTGAGGGCGGAGACAGATTTGTCGTCCAGGTTTCGGAGTAATTTGTTACTTACATTATCTATACCCGGAGCAGATGTAGTTTTAAAGGAAGCCAAGGCATGTCGAACTTCTGTTTCTGTTATTGGGGCGTCGAGAAGTTCATTAACCTCGCCTGTATAGTTTGCATTCTCGTGAGTTGTGGTTGGAGGGAGGTGTAATCGTGCAAGCTCCTGAAAAAGATGGGGAATGTTGTCCTTGTGTTTGTGCAATAATTGAGTGATATAGTGACTATGTTGCGTGCGCGAGGTCGAGGGATCAAGCAAATGTCTCAGCAGTTGCCAAGTCCTTTTACTACTGAGATTACCATGCATGCTCTCACATACTTGGCCCCATTGTTGATTAACTAGTTGCGTCGCATATATATGCTTGGATGTCGTGATCAAGTTTAGCTACACGGATGCGAAGCTTGCGGTTGTGGCGGCGTCTTTTCCACCGCTTTAATAGCGATTCCTTCGCTTGCCACATGTGTAGCAGTTTGGCATCAGCTGTTTGAAAGGGAGCATCAGGTGGCATAGTTGTGGTTTGACTGTCAACATCCGTTTGGAGTTGACTGATCCATTGCTGTAGATCAAGTACGGAATTGGGAGCATTATTTGCACGTGTTTGCCGAAATTTGTCCCACTTCGTAAGTTTGGGAGGTCGAGTGTTAAAGGGCTTGTGAGGGAAGGTAACAGAAATCTGAATGACGTAGTGATCGCTACCAAAATTGATTTGAAGGTTTTCCCATTTAGTTAAGTTGACCCGAAATGTGAGGGTGAGATCTGGTGATGTATCTTTGGAGACACTATTTCCTAAGCGGGTAGGTGTGTCGAAGTCATTGTGGAGGGTGAGTTGATGATCCTGAATGTGGGTCCATAAAGCTCGTCCTTTAGGTGTGGATGTATTATGACCCCATAGCTGATTTGGAGAGTTAAAATCACCAACAATGAGGAGCGGGTTTCTCTGAGCTTCCGGTTTAGCCCGAGCAAAAACGGTAGTAAAGCGGTGGTGTTTAGAGCTGGGACTGCTGTAAATGTTAAGGATGTAAAGGGGAGCCGATCGGGTCTTTTTAGGAAGTATTTCTATGAAGTCGTGATCAATGCCGATACCGTCGAAATGGGAGCAAGTAACGGTCAAGTGCTTTTGTACTAGGATCGCGGTATTGGGACGTTCGCATCTTCTGCATTGGAATGTGTTGTATCCGGGGAATTTAACGTACCATGCGTTTCTTGTAAAGCAATGACTGCGGGGGGTTGCGTGAGAGTGGCTATGTATTGTTGCAGACTGGCCTTCTTTTTGGAAAAGCCCCTGCAGTTCCACTGCCAAACAACTATTTTGGAGCGCTTAGGGGATGCGGCCATGCAGGCGATCGAGTCTTTCCGACTCTTTCGATAATTTGATTGAATCGCTCATCAATTTGGGTAAGTCGCTCGTCAACCTGGCTAAATTTAGCGTTTATGTTCGTACTGAGGTTATGAACGTTTGTCGTAAGGGACTCAAGCATAGCCTCTACGGCATCCATGCGTTTCTCGAGGGCCTCAAAGCGGTTGTTAGAGTTTCGAATGTGTGCGGCCAGTTTACGACTCAGCTTATCATGTTCGACCCAAGTATCTCTCCCATCCTCAGTATATTTACGCTTTGTGGCGGTAGTGGTAATGAGAGGAGGAGAAGTATCCATGATTAATGTGTTATCGCCATTCTCATTGACAGGGGGAGGGGTTATAGTGGGTTGTTTATCAATAGCGGGTTCAGATGGATAAGTAGTAGTTGCACATAGTGAAGGGGTTTGGAGGTCGATAATTTGTTTGCGCAGAACACGATTTTCTTCCTGCATCTGTTGTAGGAGGGCATAGATGGGGGCATCAGGATGTTTAGGTTTAGGTAAGCTGTGGGAAGCTACCGATGCCCAGCTTACCTGAGGTGGGCTTGATGTCTTGTTAGAGGGAGCAGCCGATAGAAGAGGCCAATCTTCATCTTTCTTTTTCTTAGGAAGAGGTTCCTGCTTCTTGGTCGAAGGAGGAGATTTGGTCTTTGATGGAGGAGGAGTCTTGTCAGCCTTGGGGATTGAGATTTTGGGCTCATATCGCAGTGCACACTGAATGGATCCAGTCTCACGACTTCCACTACACAGCACACACTTGGGAATGCACACATGATCAGTCGGAGGATTCACAGTTCCGCATTTATGGCAAGTATCCTCTTTGTGCGTAGGGCACATGTGCACGTCCGGTCGATGTCCAACTCTCCAACAGCGTGTGCAGGCCTCCATTCTTTGTCGGAAAGGCTTGCACCGGAGCATTGCCATTTCATATTTGAGCCAGAAAGGAACTTTCGTTCCCAAAAATGTCACGAGGACTGCGTCGGAAGTTTGTCCCATTCGTCTGGCTTCTAGAAAATGCATTTGTGGGTTGCACTCACGAAGCATGGGTAGAAGGTCCTTTTCGTAAATAACTTCTCCTAGGCATACTCTGTCGGTGTAGATAATGCCTTTGCACGTCTCGGAGTTCGGAACGCTGTAGGAGGTGACTTCGTGCTCTTGGCCGCCGACCGTGAGCGACTTGATGCCGAGATATTTCGTCAGGCGATCGTAGCTTTCCGTGCTTAGGGTAACTGTGTTGGTGGTGGGGTTGATGGTGACGACGTCTTGTCGCAGCTCCATAGTGGCTGGAACGCCGGCTACCGTAGAGAGAAGATTGGAGTTGGAAGTGGCTGAAGCGGGAGGCGTTGAAACCTCCGCGAATACGAAAAATAGCCTTGTATGAACCTTCAAGTAACTTGGGAGGCCTCACTTTGTTATTCCTGGAAATCATCTGTTTTCATACAGCAGCCTTGGCAGTGGCAGTGATGGTGTCCTTACGGAGTGAGTCTTGATATGCGGCGTCGTGTATGTGCGTTTGCCGCCACTTGAGCATCTCCTCCGGGGAAAGATCCTCCCCTTCTACTACATCACACTGGCTCATGACGCCCGCACGAGGCGTGTCCGAGAAGACCTTGAATCACCGAAGTTTCCCCACCACATCAAAAGGCCGTCGCATTCCAATTATGGTGCGCCGAGGCGCATCAACCACGCTACCGGACCCGTCAGACAGGTTGGCGACACCCCCCCCTCATGCGCCTCACGTCAAGCTATTGCATCTCATCCTGCTTGACTCTTCCCGAAAGTGCAACGAGAGACGGGCACGGTTCCAGGTAGGAGGCCTTGGTCGAGAACAAAGTTGTGTTGCAGCACTGGAGGGTCGTTCCGAGAACATCCCGTCTCCTTCTGAGCGCTTCCAGGCGAGGAGGCAACACCGGAGGCAAATCTACTATCGGACAATGGAGCCCTCGGAGCGTCCCCATTGGCCGAATATGACGGCACTTGCACGGGCCAATACCAGGGGAGGAAAATGACGACACCTGAGCTGGCTCGACGATTGGCCGAAAATGACGGGACCCTGAAGAACCTCAATGGACCCCCAAGGAATTCCGAGAGACTCCGAGAGACCAAAGGGGTTAAAAGAGCGACAACTCGAGGAGAGGGACATTCCTCTTCTTGCCACGGGCCGCAGCGTCCGATTTGCTGCCGGCCGTCGATCACTGTATGACTGTTCATTACTTTGTATATTAGCACTGTAAATAATGTAAATAAACCCTCCTGTTTCTCCCAAGTCCGCCTCAACGTCCCCCAACTCCCGCAACCAACGCCTGCCAGATCCAATACCCTCTGGCACACATTCTCCAAAGTAGTCCGAGTACACAAGTTGAAATCGTGTGGGTACCTGGCCACGCGGGACTGTGGTACTTGCGGTCGACGACTGGAGAAGCCCGTTTGAACCATCTGGCAATTTTGAACGCGCACAAAGAAATGTCCCGCAAGATCTATTTGAATAAGATTGCCGACGACTTCATTTCCAGATCAAGTGCCCAAACGAACACTTCTTCAATGATGGTGAAATCATCGCATCAGACAACGAACTGATGTCTTTATTAGGAGAGAGAAAGCAACCAAATTTCAAGTCAAAGCTATCCATCTGGCTTAGAAAACAACGCAAAAAGTTATACGAATGAACGAAAATGGGGTACATAACAGCGCAAGCAGAGTGAGGTCATTTGGGTAAGAAAAGACGCGTTGTTGCGCTATTTGTAAAGCTCCCTAGTCTATCTGTGCATTTTCCGTAGAAATTTTTATTCACCATATGCTGCATTTGCAGCTCAATAACACAATCCACGCTTTTCCTATATTTGCTATCGAGTCCTTTCGCGCTTTTGAGATACGGCTGTCTCATTTATTTATTTGTTAATATGTTTATTTACTTGGGCACCTGATAATTTTTACTGTATTCTGCCTTTGGAAAATAAACGAAACCAGTGGCATAAGGCATGCTTGGACAAGTAATGAAACTATTGCGTTATGGAATCACATTATACTTATGCTAATAATTCTAGTCATAAGTTGTGTTCAGAAATTGTTATATATCGTTTAATTTTGTTGTCTTATCTTCTCAATAACTGACCTTTCGTCAGGAAAAAGATTTTAATAGCATCTTTTGTATTAAAACTTTTACAAGGCGTTACATTGCTTTTTTCATAAATGTGTACTTGTGGGACTTTATACGCACAAAACACATATATCTCCCTTACGTGTTTAACTGAATTCGCTTGTCGCATGGCTCAACCAAGAGACGCCAGTCTCTTGGCCGTGCGAGGGGACTCGGGCTGTAAAACTGAATTGTCTCCCACTCTGAGGTCTTGCAAATACTCATATAAGCTCGTAACTTCAGTGAACAATCTTTCGAGGTCACACCAAGTTTCCAGTGTAACTGTTATTAAAGGTATACAGGGTGTCCCAGCTATCACGCAGCACGATTTAAAGAAAGAGGAACGGCGTTACGCGAAGCAAACCTAGTGCGTATTGTTTCCAGTACAGTGGAGTAACCGCCAGTATTTTTTTTTTTTTTTTTTTTTGCTGAGATTAAATATGCTCCCTCGTGGTTTGACCTCTAGCTCTCAAGGTGAAAACTGTTAAGTCACCGACGGCTGCCCGAGGTAGCGTAATGAAGCTTTCGCTTCAATATTTTTTTAACCCATGGAAACAAGGGGGAAGCCGCTACGGAGCGGCCCGACACGCGCGCAGCGAGGCACCGGGCGGCCGTTGTAAGGCGCCACCGGCGCGCCGGCGATATGCTGGCGAACAGCGCCGCGAACGGCACCTAACAAAGCACTGGCATGTGAAGCAGACGACGGGACGAAGGCGCTTGGTGCTTGCAGTGATTTGGCACTGCGGGTTATAAGGGCTGACGCACCGCAAAACGCATTTACGCGTGTCTTCTTTTGAGAAAGGTCGTCACTTGTGCGAGGCAGATCACATTCGTGGCATCAAGTAGTATATGAAGCAGAAAACGAGCGCAAATTGCGATGCAAATGCATACGCGAACGGAGCTCACCGCGGCAAGCTAAGACGTGGAACTCCAGCAGTTATGTTCCAGATGTTATTTTGCTGTGCGCGTTAACATTCTCGCGTATTTAATCGTGTAAATAGGCGAAGAACACAACAATTATGGACAGAAAAAAAGGAGACATACGTCTTCCTTATTCTGTTTCTTGAGCTGCTTCGCCGATCGCACATGTGTCAGTCGTTCTCTGTCCGTTGTAGCTCTTTTATCTTTGCAAGGCTTCCCCATTCTCAATTGCTTATAAACTAGCCCAATCTTCAGTCACGGCCCATTTTATGTAGCTTAGCGCGACGGGAGCCGTCGGTGGCGGCGAGTGTGAACCCGCCACTGAGTTGGCGTTCGCCGTCGATGCACAGCACAGTCATTTGCCGGACTCAACCAGATTTGGGAATAGCTAGGAAGGAAAATGTACATTAAAAGGAAGACTGATACACTGATAAGACGGCAAAATGACTACAAATCTGAGTGTTCGCCTTCGGTGCCCAAGCTGCGGAGCCATTACACTGTGGAGGCGAAGACACGCAAGTGGGACACGAAGCTCTTGCGTATGAACGGCTCTCTTATTAACGTTAGAACTAGACCATAGCAAATCAGCGTCGGAAATGTACAGTGCCCAGCGATTGAAGCGCTGGCAGCGCGCGGTTGCCGCCGTTTTTTTTTTTTTTTTTTTTTTCAAACCACAGGTGAGCGCCGTGGGACCAAATGCAGTCATAATGCGTTACGAAGGTTTTCGCTTTCCCTCTACACCACAATGCACCAGTTTGGTGTCCCCAGCGCTTACAGTCAGTGCAAAAAGCGCTGGCGACCATGCGATTCGAGTATCGCGTTTCAATTGCTGAGCACTGAACGCGCTGTTGCCTACAGACCGCACATATACAGACTTCCCGCCTGAAAAACGCGATGCCGCGATGAACAACGATTGAATTGAATGGCGTAACCAGCTTCAGTCATGTTTCAGTAACTGTTGGTGCACCCAAAAACGCAACATGTTTGATCAGACTTTGTTTCACGGCAGCGCCTGCTGCGCGCGGCCCGGCCGCCACATGCCATTACTTTCACGGCGCAGCCGCATGAAGGCGCCACCGGTCCAAATTCATCCCGCGCCCGGTGCCGCAGCCCCGGCGGTAGACCGCGAAGGCAAATGCAAGACGAGGTGGCCACCACCGAAGCCGAAATAGTTTTCAGCGACTCGCAAACGGCGATACGTAACTATGCTAACGGCCGGGTCTCCCGGGAGGAAGACAATACTAACGAATAACGAGGGCAAAATCCTAAACAAAAACGACACGTTCGTCATATGGACCCTCGCAGGCCGGCAACGAGGCGGTACACGCAGCGGATCGAGAGCCGAGCCGTTGCGGACGCCGCCTCGAACCAGGCCACACGCAGGGAAGTGTGGGGAACGTATGACTATCTACAATGAAATAACGCAGCAATACAAGTTGCGTTACAGACACATGCTTGTTGTTGCGCGGCCTGTGGTGAGGCTGCTACTTTGGCTCACATGCTCTGGGAGTGCGAGTCGTTGGGCCCGAAGTTCAGCAAGGAAGAGTGTGACGCACTCTTGCGAAGTCCCCTCTTTGAAGACCAAATCCTGGCCGTCCAGCACGCCCGTGATCGGGCTGGCAGGCTAGACCTGTCAGTCCCGTCATGGGATTAGCCGGGTGCGCGTTTTATTGCGTTTTGCTGCACCCAATAAAAGTTTATTCACTCACTCACTCACTTACAGACACATGCTATGGCAATGCCTCGTGGGCACGGCCGCTCGATGCACATCGTGCGTTTCATCGAGCGGCCGTGCTATGGGAATGTTCGAGTTCGGACGATGAAATACACAGAAACCATGAGGAGGCTGTCTCGAACCGCAGGGCGCGCTGGGAGGCGGCTCTGCTTAGCCAATGCCTCCTCTAAAAAAAACTTTTAAAGGAGGCACTGGCTTAGCTCTGCTCATTTCCACATTAGAATACGCAACTCTGGCCGTCCAGCAAACCTAGGAAGCCGCCCGAGCGGCCGAAGCCTAGGCCGGGCTGAGGCCCGCCCCGAATTAACTTCGCCGGACACTCAATAAAGTTGTTGAATCAAATCCATTGAAACAACCTGGTTTCCATGGATTTATGCAAACTAAGGCGCTCTTTTAGGTCAATTTGCGTTTCGTTGTTTCATTTTGGATCTTGTTTGCAGGCTCACGTGCATGCTTGCGCGAGCAAACGCTCGGAGTGCCCTTGTTTTGCGGCACCCCCCATGTCTGAAACCGATTATAGGAAATAACCGAAAGGTCGGTTCGATTGCGTTTCACGAAAGTTGAAAAATTGTGCAGGCATTTCGTCCGACTTTCGCACGCCATGCTTTCGCACGGGACAGCAAACTTAAAACTGCGGGCAGTTTGCCACTCGGTAGGGGTGAAGCTAGCCCAACCCCTACCGACAGGGCAAACAGAGCCGATACAGCGCTGCAAAGGTTACTTTAAGGTGGCGGTCCCACTCCGGCGGCTCTTCTACTTAAGATATGAAGTTGTATAACCCATAAAAAGCTTAGTTCTTGTAGATGCCAACTATATAAAATATAAATTTTGATTTATAAATAAATGTTCCAAGAACAAGCATGATACATTGTTTCTGCGAACTGTCTCAGTTGTGACCATAAACTACCGCACTTACTGCATTGCAGCTTGCTCTGTAGCTTTAGGACATATCTAGTTCCTAGACGTAGCACAATAATTTTAAATTTTTGGATAATTTGCTTTTGAAAATTGCCAAATACAGCAATCTTCTGTTGTAAACAGCCCGGCAACTACATGCTCAAGGAAGCAAAATTTCGTTCATGTAACTTAGTTTTCCTAATAATGCGGCCGAAATTTAGCAATATTTAAAATTCTGGTTTTATTTTTGCGGGCAGGTACTAAAGCTACAATTTATAACTTATAAAGACACATAAATGAAACTAAAATCATGGCCAAGCTCGTCCTATCGCACTTAGTGGTTTGCAACCAGTAGGAGCAGTGGCAATAGAAAGTCTGAATGAAAACTTTATTTCTCCAAAAGCTGTCTTGTGAAGATGCAGTGGCTTTCATCCGCTGTACCTGCAGGAATAATGATCAAAAACCATTTTTGCACCTATGGGAAGTACCTAGCAATCTTCACACAAAACACTTGAAATTATGGGGTTTTACGTGCCAAAACCAGTTCTGATTATGAGGCACGCCGTAGTGGGGGACTCCGGAAATTTGGACCACCTGGCGTTCTTTAACGTGCACCTAAATCTAAGTACACAGGTGTTTTCGCATTTCGCCCCCATCGAAATGCGGCCGCCGTGGCCGGGATTCGATCCCGCGACCTTGTGATCAGCAGTCCAACACCATAGCCACTGAGCAGCCACGGCGGGCCACAAAAAAAAAAAAAAAAGAAAGAACACTACCAGCTGGCTCACGAGAACTGGCTTAGGAAGATCTTGCTGGTGGTAAACTACTAAAAATAGTTTTAAATGTTAAAATTGTAAGCTAGAAGTAATTGACACAACTTTTGCAGTATGATACGCAGAGGTTGCCATTACAAAAAAAAAATCACTTCTGCATATAAAAAAAAAGGAAAAGGACACACCCACCAGAGCAGACAAGGCCCTGCAGAAAGCCTAGAATAAAACCAATAGCACCAGTAGCAAGTTGAGATGTCAAAAACATTGATCCGCATGAAAAGTAGGACTGGGGTAATATGCAATTCATCAGCTACTCACCCGCTACAGTAGCCAAGGCACTGGAAAGCCTAGAAGAATGAAAAAGTAATTAGCACCAGCAGTACAATAAACCATCAGTTAAAACGAACACTAAGCACGTCAGAAATATCAATCCGCATGAAAAGTAGGACTGGGGCGATATGCAATTCATCAGCGTGAATGTCAAATTAAAATAAAGATCCACTCACCCACTAACAGTAGCCAAGGCACTGGAAAGCCTAGAAGAATGAAAAAGTAATTAGCACCAGCAGTACAATAAACCATCAGTTAAAACGAACACTAACACGTCAGAAATATCAATCCGCATGAAAAGTAGGACTGGGGCGATATGCAATTCATCAGCGTGAATGTCAAATTAAAATAAAGATCCACTCACCCACTAACAGTAGCCAAGGCACTGGAAAGCCTAGAAGAATGAAAAAGTAATTAGCACCAGCAGTACAATAAACCATTAGTTAAAACAAACACTACGCACGTCAGAAATATCGATCCGCATGAAAAGTAGGACTGGGGCGATATGCAATTCATCACAAGAAATTTACTGTCCAAAACATTGAAGATAACCTATTGGCCACGAGATTGAACTACAAATGGCAGCACTGGCAGTGTGTGTGGATAGGCGGTCGACGGTGCGCATTGAAATATATACGCAAGGGTGTTCTGTGAACAATTTGGCCAGATTTGCTTGTAATAAAACGAGTGCTGACTGCAGCGTCCTCCAATTCCACTCCCCCCCCATGAAATGCACACATTTAGATTTGCTTCAAAGAACCACAAGCTGTCATTCAATGGGGGACTGGCCAGCATTGACCCCCAACTTATTTCTGTACTTTATGGAGGCTTTTTTGCACTTTGCTTGTGTGTTCTGCCTACTCTAATATTGTTGCGTCAGTTATTAATACCGTATTATCTGTGAATCTTGCACTGGTTTAAGAGTCTATTCCTGTACAACGAAGGTAGCAAGTTAATGCACGCTGCTATAATTGATGCACTCAACAGCTCCTTTTCTTATTCTTTTTTTTTTTGTTATTTAGTGAAATGCACATTAATGAGTTCAATTAGGCAAGCTAGGCCACTGTGACAGTACGTTAGTAGGATCATGAGGTAGTTGCTTTAGACAAGATATTTACCGTGCGGTTACGCGCACGGCAGTGATGTGGCCAAGTTGTAAACATTTGAGGAGCTAGATTGATCGGGTAGTTTTATTTCAGGTAATAGTGGCCACTGTCTTGCAACAAACTAACGACACGACAATGAAAATTGAAAGAAAATTGTAATAGCCACCTTTCAACTCATGTTATGACATCCTCCATCAAGACTGCAGTCTTCACAAATGCTCTTTGTATATTGCCATTTAGCTTTCACTTTGTAGCAACAAAAGTGCGCAACTTAATTGTGAGGCAAAATTCACCGTAGTGGCATCAGAATCACACATTAAACAAAATACATTTACGGTAGCGTAATCAGTAAGAGTCATGCAATTAGTGCAATTATAATGCAATTCAGTTTCCTGGTATCGGGAAATGTGACGAGTCGGTGAAGCACGATATTCACGTCTCGCTGCTACTACACGACTTAATTAAAAGGTAAAATGAGTTTCGAGATGTTCTCGAAACACGAAGCAATAATTTGTGGCAAGGGGAGGGTGAGACAATCATTTAACACTTTTGCACAACGTCAAAAAATACAGACCAGCATTTATGACTGTGCTACAATCACAGAAGCAGCAGCATTCAAAGCTATTCATGCAAATGCAAACATTTAGTGCCTAGCAGACGGTGCATGGCACAATCCACACTACCTGCGGATGAGCCCGTGTGTACCAGGCTTGCCCGAGACCCCTCAATCTCGAGGCCAATAAGCACCAGCAGTACAGAATTGGGTAGTCTTATTCCACATTTGATCAGACCAACAAACCACATTAGACTTAAGGGATGAGACACCAACCTTCTCAGTGATTGCAAGACTGCACGGGCATTTCGAGGTAACCTAGAACATAGAAAAATGTTCAGCAATAGCAGTGGACTGTATGAACCCATAAGATAATGGATGAATCAGAGAGGGCAAGTGTATTTCACCATGCAAAAGTATGAAAGACTTGATCATCACAACAAGCAAAACAACTGGGCTGGTACCCAAACAAACCATTGAGATGAGGCAGATGCTACAACCACCAGCCCTCAGGTCCACCTGTCTTGTTTTACTTCCTCCTTGTCCTAAAAAACCAAGTGAAATTACTGAAACTGCACAGAAAGCAACATATCGCCAAGTCAGCAAAGCATCAGTAAATTTCAATTGAATCAATGTTTTCATACGAACGAGACAAAATATTCATCACAGGCAATTGATGACTGCAATTGCTTGCAATACTCACCTCTTACAGTGAGAGTGCAGGTTGTTGCCCCTGAAATTGCAGAGCAAAGTCTGAACAAAGCCCACCAAATACAATTTGAAGAATGTAAACAGCAGTCAGTTAAACTATGTGTCCGCAAATGATTTCAGACATATGCTTGTCACTGATTCATCACAGTGCAAAACAGACTGTCAACTACAATTCATAACTTCACAACCGCATAAGAGGTTTACAGTATTATAGAAGGGCAACTTACACAGTGCGAAGAGTTGCTTTTATCAGACATTCTTGTTGTGCTAACACGCAACAGGGCAGCAGACAGGCTGACATCACTTAGCAATATATCAAAGCAGTTTCGTGCTTCAAATAGCTACTTGTAATTGCCGGAGCTAAGACGAATCTGAGAACAACAAAACCATACGTCATCTTCAGGGAGATGTTTTATCCAATTGGGGTGTGCTAGTTTGCTATTTGTTTATACCTAACACTTGTGCAATCCTTACACGTTAGTAGGGATCACTAATTGAACACAAAGGGTAGGTAACACTGAGGGGCAGCAAGTGCATGTCATTTCATGTAAGTGCATTTTACAGGGTACGAATCGTACAGGTGCCCACAAAATAACTCGGAACGCCGGACCGGTGGCTAGCAAGCTCGCCTCGCTCCCCAGTGCATCTAAATAGGTGTTGCCTTACTCCAAAGGAATATCATTGGGTGCCTTTTGGCGTTCTCACAGGGAGGCTGTGCGGATGCGGTCTCTATAACACTGTGCGCGCGTGTGCACACGATGGAGCAGAAGCTTTGCTGTGCGTGCGCATTACTGGGCATCGGCGCCTTTTGAAGAGAAATGCTTAACTGGCTCATTAGTCGTGGAATATGACCATCGTGGACAACGCTTGTGGTAGCAAAAATCGGAAAGCGGCATACTACACCTCTACCGTTCAATAAAGCATGTAAAAGTGAATTAAGCACCCAGTAGCTAAAAGTAATTAAGAGTAATTAAGGAGTCCCAAAGACTAATAAATGTGATTAGGCTAATTAACAAGACCAGAACACGGATATCATACACCTTTATTATAAAGCGTGCTAAAGTGAATTACTAACTAACCAAGAACAATTACAATAAATTAAAAGTAATTAAGGGTTGCAAACAATAACAGGCACTACTTAAGATCAACTCGAGGCTCCGTGGTTAGACTGGTCACGCCAAATTAAAACTAATTATGAGTTCCAAAAAGCAGTTACATACTAATTAGGATCAATTAAAGACTCCGTAACATTAAGAAAACAATAAACCGACTTACAACAAAATAGTAGTTATTAAATTAATTAACCTACATAAGCAAACAATCGCAAATGAAGTGATGTCAACACATTAAAGCTTTCGCCGTCAAAGTCGTCTTAGCAATCGATATAAGACCCCAATGAACATTTTTTTTGTTAAACATTCAACTCTCACAGCTGAACAACCCCTTCATTAGCAACGTACCACCACCACTGAACGAAAAATTGAATGTTCGTGCCAACCAACGCACACACGCGATCAAATATTAGAGTACTCCCTGCTACAACTGCAGCCAGATTTCGTAAATAAATAGCGCACAAAATATATGCTATGTTCATTGTAACTGCGAAGCATTGAAGAGACCACTATTATAGTGCTGCATGCATAAAATTAATTCCTGTGCATGAAATTGGCGTGTTGGAATACGCCACTTCATGTCATTTTGAAAACTTTATTAACACGCAGTCATCATGTTGAAATACGGCTCTGAATATTATTGCACAAGGAGAAATACATCGCACAACAGGATAATCGGGTTGAAAAGTGCGCTATACAGTGCTATTATAGGCGAGCCGTGGCGCTCGCCCACATGAAAGATACGCTATGAATTCAGTTTCTTTAGGCGAAATAATTGACTTAGATATGCAAGACATTAGGTATAATTAAAAGTTAAACGCTCATGGATTCCATCCATGCAAGCTATCCAGGAAGCATGACTATCTGATAGAATGAATGCAGACTCCGACGAGAATACGCCACAAGTTTTACGCATGCGTTTAAATATTACGCCGATTAGCCCGCGAGCACGCTGTAGCCTACAGCCCCCCCCCCCCCCCCCCTCCCAGATGTGTTGTCGCAGCGCTAAGAGGGACAAACCGCAAGATTTTTGGCACAAGGCAACGCCCATATAGATGCACTAGGGAACGAGGATGGATGGATGAGGCTGAACCCTTTAAACCGGGCGGTGGCATACGCCTCCTAGCCATGACTATTAACATATTATGTACTTTGCGGTGGGTGAAATTTCACCCCTGCCTTGATTTTATCCACCAATCGGATAATATTTCTACCCGCTTAAAGTCTATTTTGCCTTCACTGTCCCTAAACCCCAATGCTTTGAAAAAATCAGCCCCGTTGCTTTGCACTGTAGGGTTAAGCCCTTTACAGAAAAGTATGAGGTGTTCAGCCGTTTCCTCTTCTCCACACGCACCGCACAATGTGTCTATACCTTGGTACTTGACTCTGTACATCTTCGTCCGCAACACTCCCATCCTGGCTTCAAACAACAAAGAGCTTCCCCTAGAATTATATTTTCTTTCGCAATTTCTTGCTTGAAAGTTCTGTATGTTCCCAGTGCTGATTTCGTCTGCATCCCTGTTTTTCAGACCCCTCTGTTTCCTTAACCCTTTTCTTAACCCGTTTCCTGGTTTGCACCCCCCCTGCAGCCCAAATATTTGATTGACAATTCTGGTCAGCTTCCTCCATTTTGTGTCAAAATTCCTCATGTACAAATAAATGAAAACTCTCCTTGTCCACCGCTATTCTGCCATTTCTCTCAATCGCTCCTCAAATTCTATCTTGCTGCTGGCTTCCCTGCCCTCAAATGACATCCATCCCATGCCACCCTGTACCCCCCGATTTGGTGTACTTCCGTGTGCCCCCAGAGCCAGTCTACCTACCCCTCGCTGCTTAACTTCCAACCTTGCTCGAACCTCTGATCTCATGCACAGGACCGCATTGCCGAAAGTCAAACTAGGGACCATCACCCCTTTCCAAATTCCTCTCACCACTTCGTACCTATTGTAATTCCAGTGCCCTATTTTTCGTCACAGCTGCATTTCTGCTACCTTTAGAAGTCACATATTGTTCATGTTCCGTTAGGTACTCAGCCCCATTGTTTATCCACACTCCAAGATATTTGTACTTATCCACCACCTCCAGCGTAACCTCCTGTATGCTCACTGCCCTGATTATCATTAAATTCATGACTGCCGATTTTTCTTTACTAAACTTCAAACCTAAGCTATCTCCCTCTTTACCACAGATGTCCATTAATCTCTGCAAGTCTTCCTTGCTGTCAGCCATAAGTACAATGTCATCCGCGTACATCAGTCCTGGTAAAGACTGTTTAATCCATTCTCCTTGCTTGAAATAAAGGTTGAAGCCAAGCCTGCTCCTCTCTAATTGTTTCTCTAATCCTTGTAAATACAGCACGAAGGTGACAGAGGGCACCCCTGCCTAAGCCCCTGCTGTATCTCTATAGGCCCAGATACCTTGTTTTCCCATTTTATAAGCACCTTGTTACTTTTATAGATATCTTTTTATTAAAAGATTTCTTACTCCATCTTCCACATCTAGAGTGCCCAGTATGTCCCACAAATCCTTTTGGATTACACTGTCATAGGCTCCCTTGATATCCAGAAATGCGAGCCATAGGGGCCTGTGTTCGTTTTCTGCTATTTCAATACACTGCGTCAATGAAAACAGATTATCTTCTAACCTTCTTTGTTTTCAGAACCCATTTTGTAGTTCCCCCAGCACCTCCTCGCTCTCCACCCATGCGTGCAGTCTGTCCTTTATAATCTGCATCACCACCCTGTAAACCACTGATGTCACTGTTGAGGCTTGCTTGCTAGGGATGCCACGCACACGCAGACCAAGGCTGTATTTTTCCGCGGGTGTGCTCCGCCGACGAGCGGCCACGGGTCTGGCGTTCCGAGTTATTTTGTGGGCACCTGTACTAACAGAAACGTCCCTTTAAGCACTAAGATTAGAGGACCTTCCGCAAGTAACTGACATTAACTCGAACCTGTTTTACAAAGTGTCGCACAAAACGCCTAAAAATTGCAGTTGACAGCCAGACGAAATTGTCGTTACACACCTACCTTCACAGCACAGCGTTCAGCTTACACCAGCAGGGTCAGTTCGTACTGCAACAAACAAACTCGAGGTTAAAAGTAACCGAGACAAACAGCTAAGCACAAGCAGATGTGCAGTCAGACCCGTTGATATCGTCATCGTACTCAGGGTGAGCTAGGTTTATCATCATATGCATAAATGATAACAGCGTGCGCCGATACTTACTATGCCGTGGCCGCCGTGCTGTCCGGTGCCTGCAACAAAATCATGCCAACTATAAGGAACTTCTTATAATAAAAAAAAAAACCATTACAAAGAATCTGGAATCAGTGAATTATATTCCTCACTTTTCAGTAGGACAGGGATAACAAGCATCACGTCCGATTAGCAAAGACTACAAAGACAGACAGCATACGCCTAAAAATTGCAGTTGACAGCCAGACGAAATTGTCGTTACACACCTACCTTCACAGCACAGCGTTCAGCTTACACCAGCAGGGTCAGTTCGTACTGCAACAAACAAACTCGAGGTTAAAAGTAACCGAGACAAACAGCTAAGCACAAGCAGATGTGCAGTCAGACCCGTTGATATCGTCATCGTACTCAGGGTGAGCTAGGTTTATCATCATATGTATAAATGATAACAGCGTGCGCCGATACTTACCATGCCGTGGCCGCCGTGCTGTCCGGTGCCTGCAACAAAACCATGCCAACTATAAGGAACTTCTTATAATAATTAAAAAAAAAACATTACAAAGAATCTGGAATCAGTGAATTATATTCCTCACTTTTCAGTAGGACAGGGATAACAAGCATCACGTCCGATTAGCAAAGACTACAAAGACAGACAGCATACGTACACACGTGGTGTCGTGTTACCGGCACCCTGAACAGCCGCAGGTACACTGGAAATTTTAAAAACAAGATCAGCGCTAGCTCATCACGTACGTACAGAGAAGAAAACAAGAATAACATGGACAAGAGATTCAGTAAAAACATTCCTTCAAAGCAGTTAGGAACAGGTCTGTGTAATATCATCACTAAGCGAGTACAATTTTTTTCTTAAATGCGGCAGTAAAACACGCACGCACACAAAAAGCAAACCTGAATTGTGAGTGATTAGGCGAGCATAACATACTAAGCAGCGATATAATTCTTACCGATTCATACTTGAAACGATGGAAATGGATTGACTCGAAGATGCCCCACAACGAGCGCTGCTACAACACGCCAACCACCACAAGAGAAAAGCATAGAATAAAGACTGGCCGGTCCGACGGCAACGGCAAACCAGCCGAGAGGCATGTCGGGATATATTAGCTTCAGTCAATGCATTGCTTCAGTAGACGTCACCACCCCCCAGCCGCATTGGATAAACGTAGTCACCTGTATATATATATATATATATATATATATATTGTAGCCAGTATTGCTACACGGACAGGTTCCCATTTATTTTTTTTTCTGTTTTTTTTTTTTTTTTTTTTTTTACCATTTAAGTCGTTGATATACCTTCTTTGCAGAAAAAGTTGTGCTCTTTTTATAAGTGAAGCATAGCGCCATGGCGATTCAACCAAACGTGGTTGTTTACCTCCATGGTTTATTCTATGGTTCAAGTTTCAACGGATTCCGGCCTCCGGCGCTCCGGTTGCTTGGCTGCTAACACGTGGCGTCTAATCTTTAGTCAACTTTAGTTCACGCTAGCCTGGAAGCAGTAGAGGAGGCGCTGCTGGGAGTTACGGCTGCTACGGCTATGCTCTCGCAACGCGGGCCCACTCTCGTCCTTGTGCCATTGTTTTTAATATTCGTGTACTGCTGAGGGCATACTGCAAGTGAAGCGCAAACATTTTTTTTTTAATTGTTACTTCGCAATAAAGCGCGTAAACTCGTGTTTTCGGGAGCATTTGATTACATAAAAATTCATAAAGGTCGCCACATGGACGTATTCACAATCGCGCCTCGTCTGTTCATTCTCGCAAATTTTGCTTATGGATGTTGCCACCTAAAGTGACAGAATCTGTGGGTGTTGGAACTACCATCAGCAAAGCACATCAAGTCAATGGCTAAAAAGTTTGGTAATCATTGGTCGGTTACCTTTTCTTGAAACGAATCTAGGGTGTATCTGCTAATTAACAAAGCTAGAGTTACTGAATATATGTGCTTACAGTCAAAAACTCCAGACAAAGCAATCAACCCTCACCTGATAGCCTTTACAATAAATAATGAGAGCTTGTCACTAAATAGTCCTTGCTGCTCATGCTTAGAGGATGATCTCTGGCAAAGTGGCAGAGGTACACTTCTAAAAGCATGGCAGACACGCATCCTTAGGCCTCACTCTTTTTAGTGCATCCGGACTGGGGTTTTTTTATTAAATAAAGTTGTTCTCTCTCTCCCCCCAAAAATGTGACTTGAATATCCAAGTCGTTTCTTTGTGGAACTCTGCCAATTAGGTGATGGCTGTTTTATCAAGGTTGGTTTCCCAATGAGAAAATGGGCTTGTAGTGAAAGTGCTACGAAACGTTTTTGGGGTGCGAAGGAGACTGAATCATTTCACCATGTTCAGAGCACATGTGCACCGACCCTGCCTATGCTATGGTGCCAGTATACTGCTGCTCTCCCGCTGTGCTTAGATTCAACGTAACCTTGAGAGGAATGTTGAGGAGAAAAGCCATTCGTGGATTTTTCCAGCAAATTATTACGGGGAGGTGGTAGGGTGCATCATTTCAACCCTGCTTCTATTGTCGAATCTTTTTTCTTTTTTTTTTCTGATTTCCCTGCCTCTTCATCTTGCATGGTTTGCCATGGTAAAACAAAAAAAAAGTAAGTGCTTTTTATTACAGTTGCTCTTCAGCCTCATAAAGACTACGACTAGCGACATCTACTGAGATAGTGGAACTTGTTGCAAGATCAGTCTATTGGTTTCAAATACAAAATGCATGATATTATACAAGTAAACCTTGCATCAACATGTTCGACCTAGTCCTGGCTTGCACTGTCTTCACGAATCAACAGGCTGCTAGCAGGCTGTGCTCACGATTAAAATTGCTGGCGAGCACAGCAGTCATCTATAGTGTCAATACAGCTTAGGGTAAAGCGCTGCAGTTCAGCGGCATGTGCCAATGCAGGATGCCACACAAATTAAGACTGTGGAGAACATGAAACCTGAAATTAAAAGGTGGTTGCTGCTAAGAGCTCTACATTCATGTTGCCACCAATGAGTAATAACAACTCATTGGCGTAGAGGTAGTACTGGCAAGTACTGCTCGATGAGCACGGAAAGCATGTAGGAAGTTGTCACCTCTCGAGCTAATATCCAAAATAGCAGTCACCAGCACCTATTTATTTATTGTTTGTCAATTACTGCTAGCCAACTCTCCAGGCCTTAGGTAGATCTGGGAACAGAAGTGAATACGTACATTGCAATGAACAAGGCAGACCTGCAGAAAGAAAGCAGCAAATACAGAAATAACGAAGTGAACCACACATGCTTGAGTACAAAAAGCAATTTACAAGAAGGCCTGTCAAGAACACAGTCACAGCTAGTGTACATGATGGAGAGGTAAATGTGTTTACATTCTGCAGGGCCTGGACACAAGAACAAGATGCAATCTGCTCAAGAAACTCTGCAAAATGGTTTATATTTGATAAGAAATACAGAATGAGGGTGTGAAATCATTTGCAAAAAGGACTTTTATTGTTGGGCATGTACTTAGGTAGGCAGGCAGAGCATGCAGGAAAATAACTTTTAAAATGCTTATTTAGAATATGAATTCTGTAATTTTTTGGCATGGTAAGAACATGTAGAGTGGTGGATGGCAGGGCTGTTAATATGGTTTTATAGTGCAAGCGTTACACTGGCCAAAGGGATCCAATATAGCAAAGATGGCAGGGTTAATGAACATGGTTTGGTCAAGTGCTAACATGTAATACCACAACGAGAAAAGCTATAATCTGTCATAACAGTGTGGTTAAGTTTCTTGAGCTCTGCTCTTGTCAAAAGGTCTCGTGATGAAACTTGCCAGGTAAAACAGTTCTAAAAGGTCCTGGTGGATTTGGTCTGAATGCAGTTTTCTCTGCATTAGTTGGTGTCCATGGAACCCAGGTGACAGCTGCGTGCATACTTCACTACTGACCCATTAATGTTTTATGTGCACACATTCTCAGTGTCAACATATACAGTGTATTTCACAAAAAAACACATTGCCTAAATTGATGCAAAAAATCTGCAGGTATCCTAGGAAGAAACATTGTTGATCAGGTAACTATAACTTCAAAATACTGTACAAAATAAATAAATCTGGTTACCTTCGAAACCATGTGCCTCTCAGAGGTGGCTCAATATTTACAGTAGAGATAGATTAATAATAC
The DNA here is from genome assembly GCF_013339745.2 of Dermacentor silvarum. Taxonomy (NCBI): domain Eukaryota; kingdom Metazoa; phylum Arthropoda; class Arachnida; order Ixodida; family Ixodidae; genus Dermacentor; species Dermacentor silvarum. The sequence continues at coordinate 123,020,813 of NC_051154.1, read as the reverse complement.
ACAGTTGAGATCGCCTTGTAGTGCTTTCTTTCGCTTTAATTAAGGAGCTGTAGAAGTGTGTTAGCTGTAGAAGTTAGCAGGCAGGAGTTGGTACTCATTTTGCCCTCGCATGCATTTTTTATTATTTTATTTATCATGAAACCCAGACTTTTTAATTTCCTATATTAGAGGGAGGTCAGCCCTTGGGGCTGTGAGGCACTACCTCTCTCTCCCTCCCCCCCTACACACACACACACACACACACACACACACACACACACACACACACACACTGCCAGAGCCCATGCTCTCATCCTGTACTATACACCACAAATCAATATTCGAGAATTTCAAATATGAAATTTTCAAATCAAATATGACAAGAATGACAAATGCTATTGAATTCCTATGTGAAATTTCTAATATTTGAAAACCTCTACTTTAAAGTTTATTGGACAACAGTGCATAAATAAAGAATTGTCAGGAGCAAAGACAAAAAGCACAAAAATAGGCTTGTTGTGGTGCCATCCCTCTCTACCTTCAGAAAGCTTCATAAAAGCACTACTCCCTGGTCATTCACCGGTGGGTGAGGACACACCAGAGGAATATATGACAAGTGACCTACCGGTGGGTCATCACACATAGGATTCGAGACTTTAAAAACTGTTGCTGCAGTGCATGTGTTAAAAAGAAATTGCCATCCTGGAACCTCCCGGCCCTTTTCCATGAGTATTGCCTTTACATTATAGCAAGATGTACAGGTGCCCCAGAAAGTAAATGGAGCCCTCAAGCAGCGGCGCAAATGCATCTCCGTGTGCTAGCGATGGCAGTGCGCACTGCAACGCATGCGCAAAAGTAATCTGCAGTAGCTGTGGAACATGCTTCTCACCACTGCCTCATCGACAGCTCAAGTGATGGAAGGCTTACGTGTTTGTTGTACGTGCACCGAGCGTCTATGGCTGAGCTTTGTTTCTTTAAGAAGAAATAACTGCATTGTCAATTTTTTGTAGAAATCTATTTTTGTACTCTTTAAGTAAAGCGTGCTAATTGGCTGCACATGGTGGTAGTCTGTTGTGCTTAAATATCACCGAACCACGGCAAGACCACCAAGCTTGTTCCCGGGGACGGTGAGACAACGGCGATTGTCTCATGCCTTGAGAAACAAAGCTCGGACAGTGACGCTAGTCGTGTGTGCAGGAAGCAAACGATTCTGACAAGGGCTGCTTCATCGATAAAGGTTTACTCCAAACGCAAAAAGCTCCTCTAGCGTTGACTGTTGCAAGTAGAGCACTTTCGCTGTAACCGTCGATGAGGCAGTGGTCAAATGTGGATCTAACGGCCACCACAGATTACTTTTGCGCACGCTCTGTACTAGTATGTTAGTACATGCTGCTAACACTAGCGCACGGAGATGCAGTTTAGCTGCTGCTCGCGTGCTCAGTTTACTTTCTGGGGCACCGTACAGTGTACCATCAGTATAAATTCAAATCCAAACAATTCTGAAACTACACCAGTGCATTGTTTCGTTTCCAGGTTCACCTACATTTGTAACAGTAGCTTAATTCAGACTTCAAAACATACATTTAGGACTGCACCATGCTTAGAAACTGGCCACGGGATGATTACATGCACACTTTCATGTATCTGCATGTAACACGCGTTCCGATTGGTTATTTCCAGTTGTGTTTCAATATATGCCGACGGTACAAGTATCCAGTGTTCACAATAAAATTGTGAAGACTGCCTATCACTAGTTGCTCTTTTCTGTTCTGACAAACTGTGGCCTTAGTCCTTCCGGCAGCGCTTTGAGATGTGGATTGAGTTTGGTTATGGAGAACACTACAGTGATAGGAATGGTGGTTGTTTACTTTCCTCATCTAAGTGACATTATATTTGACTGATAGTGATTAGCCACAGCAGAAAATTAAAATCAGGCTGTTAAAAATTTGGCAAAGCCAAATTTTATGTTCATTTGCCTTCTCCATGCCATGCTTTTTGGCACTGAGTCATCTGGGCAACCATTTGGCTCAAAACGCATACTCTAAGCTGTTCAACAGTTTGAAATATAATGCAGTTTATGGATATGCTTGGTGTGCCGAAAAGTGGTCTCACTTTCAAATGTTTTCAAACTTTATTAGATGTTCATTTTATACAAAGAAAAAAGAAACCAATGATAAAATTATTCACACACACTATAGTTATCCTGCAGTTGAAGAGTCAGAGACAGTGTACTAACAGAAATTGGGCCAGGCTGAGAACTCTTTCCAGTCTAATCAACAGCAGCATGACTTACCTTCCAATTTTCAAATGATATGCTAAATACCCATGTCGTTTCCCACTTGTGGAAATCTGCACGCCATCAAAATTCAGCATTAAGATGAACAAGGCAAGTCATGTGACCAAACTCTTTCCTGTCCATAGGACATTGATCAATCAGATCGATACTCAACTTGCTGCCAAACACCTACTTTAGTTCTACTCAGCAAGCAACATCATCCACTGTAAGCTGAAAGACCAGACTAAGTTTTAGTGGCATCTGTTGTTTTCCAATGCTTTATGGATGACGCTAATGTGTGAATTTTTATGGCACAAAGTCCAGGTATGGCCAAAGAGTGCCACTGTAGTGCTGCTTTAAGGAGTTCATCGTAAAGAAATGGCCTCCAGTGAATGTCGTGCTTTTCAAAATGACAGCTGCAAATCGTGCAAATGAACTGCTTTAGTGCGGGATTTTTGTCAGAATACCCAACACAATCTACTGCGATTTTTTTTTTCTATTCTGCACCAGTAAGGCATTGCTCAGAGTAGGCATGCTGTGTACTAACTGTTGAACTCTTTATTGGGCAAACTTGTGCCCAGGAAGAAAAGCAACATTGAAATTACAATTATAGCGGTGAGCGTGGTCGTCGCTCATCGAATCTGATCTTATGTGTCAAGTGTGCCCGCTATTTATTCATGTCTCACTGTACATGCATTGTATTGTAATCACTTATGCTCGGGAGTAGACTGTTGTCATGTGTGAGCAGTCTTTCTAGGTTAAAGCTAGACTAGCTGGACCTGTCATCTGGAAGCACCTGAACTACCTCTAAGGGCCTAGATAGACTGTCTTGCTCTCAGACAAATGCGGATCTAACAGGCAATCAATCTAACGATAAAGCTGTGCACATTCCTCACCCTCATCATGATTGTGTCAACGGACCGAAAAATGCAGAATTAGAAAAGCTGGAAGCTGCATTACGAGACAACAATGCATTCAAAGCATTTTTAGTATGATTACCAATATGTGTTCACAATTAATCAGTTACTTCTCTGCATGGCACAGGCAACACAGGCTAATATCGTTGCCCAGCAAAAGCCATGACAATCTTCTTAGCACCGAGTTTGAAACCTTCCGCATTTTTCTATGTTTAAGAACGTTTCAATTACATCATCATCATTATCAACCTATATTTATGTCCACTGCAGGACGAAGGCCTCTCCCTGCAATCTCCAATTACCCGTTTTGCACTAGCCGATTCCAACTTGCACAATTTGGAATTGCAGCATATATCTCAGTAAAAATGGAGATGCTTTTTGTTTATTGTGATACTCATGCCAAGCTTAATGACAAATGAGCAAATACTTTTGGATGACTAATATATTGCATTGCTTTATTTCACAAGATCAACAATTGCACCAATTTGATATATCACAGTATGTTCTAAAATTTCTTGAAATAAAAAAATACAAACTAGTGCCACTGAACACTGGTTCTTTCAATGACAAGGAAAGGGTTAAGGCATGATAGTGCAGGCACTGCACCCTTCAGCTTACACAAATCTGTGTGAACTTAAGTCTTTCTGTGAAATCTGTGAACTTATGTCTTTTGAAATTTGAAGACAGGCACACTCCTTTGTGTGTGTAACTCCACTTTTTACCTCTCAAGTAATAAACTTATGTCTTTTGAAATTTGAAGACAGCGACACTCCTCTGTGTGTGTAACTCCACTTTCAAGGTCATTACAGACCTTGAAAATTGACCACTTCTTATTTATCGCACCACCAATTGCAAGTACCAGACAGGCACCAGAAAGGCACAAGACAAAAACAAGAATATTAGGAATTTATTGATTTGCTCACTTGAAATGCTCTATTAATAGACCTATGGCTTTGGGATCTTTAAATTAAGAATCTTTTAAGACAGCATTAAATGTTTCTTGCTCTTCATGTGTGCAAGCCTGCAGGATGGCCTGAACTTCTTGTGGGATGCCCAGACTCATTGACTTGAGCAAATGAAGAAGGTTGATCTTTGTTTCTGCAATGAAGAAAAATAAAATTGACAAGTATTTACACACTTCAGTAAAATTAAGTGTAGATTTAGCGGTAAATGTGAGAGAAATGCATTATCATTGCATCGTACCTCTGACGTCCCGGGGATCCACGATTTAACCCACGTTCACCAGATTGCAATGTGCCCTTTTAAGGAGCGAAGTGCAACTGATGGTGGTCTGGAGCAGACCACCGCCAGCTGCCACGACATGTTTACACACACACACACACACACACACACACACACACACACACACACACACACACACACACACACACACACACACACACACACACACACACACACACTTCTAAGCTCTCCCATCCCCTCTCTACCTCGACCACGTGACTGGTTTCCCACACTTCACACACATGAACCTTTTTCCACTTTGACACTCCTAATGCTAATGTATTAAAATAAGTATTGTAGTTTTGTTTGAAGGGAAAAGCGTTGACCACAACAGCAAAGTTTAGCATTGCGCTCAAGCTTCTCAGACGGTGTTCTAACAATACGTGATGGCGACATATTGGCGAGATGCAGCACATGGCAACTGCTGCTGCACAGCAAAAACAGCGCCTGCACTGGCCACTACCAGGCATCTCACAATACTGGCATGATGAAGAGCCCCACCAGCAGCAATATTGGCATCCCGCCTCGATGGCACATGCAATGAGACTGTGGTAAAATTGCCGGTGTTTGTCAGTGCCAAATGAAAGGATTAGATGGTTTTATATTGAAGTGTACTGTCCGTTCCGCTCAGCATACGCACGATGATGTGGTATACACAGAGCTGCTCAACAGAAACGCTCGTGCGTGTGCACACAATGCTCATGCCTGCATTGGAAAGCAAAACACTGCCCTGGGTCTTCTGCATAGCTGACTGAGTGGAGTGCGACGGTGCACCCACTTGGCCTCATCGTCGTTGCAGCCAAATGCACTGTGCATCGCTTCAATCTCTGGAAACCTTCTAATCCACTGCGCGCGGTCCGTGACAGCACAATGGCAGCAACGATGTGAATGCATCGAGTGTCCGAATAATTGCTACCGCAATAAAAAGGAAGTGGCCTCTTACACATCCTTGCAGTTTCTATTTGTTATATACGTGAACAGTACTCAAGTGAAGTGAGAGGTTGTGCAAAGTGTCAATTACTTCGTTAAAAAAAAAGGAGAAGGGGTAAAGGAGCTTTCATCTGTCCTTACAGTATGGATCGTTTGAAGGAGGAAAAAAAAAAGCAAGAGAAATATCTTGCAAAACATAATTTATTCTTTTAAACTGAAATAAGTGCAGGATCCAGTGCATGACCCAGCCAGCAACTCTGTATTTTAAAATGTTCCTCTAGTTGACATTTTCAGCACAATTTTTAAAGTTTTCCCTGAGCACAAGCTTTAGTTGGGTACATCCGCACAGTATTAATAAGAATGGTTGACTTTTAGACTCAGCTCACAAGCAGCAGAAAACTTGGACAGCACAAACTGACAATAATCGTTCTGCAACTTCTCAACATTGCTGTTGCTGATTTCGGCTGCTTCAACAACTTGGTCTGAATAAAATTGCTTGACGCAGGTACTCTTCTAGAGTACCTTTATCATCAGAAGAATTCCAAGGGTATGCTCAGATAGCGATGAGTGAAACTATCGCAAACAGAATTTATTGTTTCGTAAAAGCTGACATAAAATTCATAAAATTGTAGAATAAGCTCGAATTCTTAAACTTTACAAAAATTCAGGAGAGTTGGCAAGTGTGTGTGCGCTATGAAGCATCCATTTCGCCCATTTGCTCCCCCCCCCCCCCCCCCCTAACCAAGAGCACAACAAATAATTAATTATGCAACGTTTGAAGTTTAATGCAACCAGTTCAAAATGTGTGCCAAGTGCGGAACGGCTTTGGACGTGAAGAAGGAGGCTTATTACCTTATCTAAACCTGTTGTCACAGTCTTGTGGTACAAGACACCACCGACATGTACTATTGCCCCAAAAAATTTACGAACCACGGGATCTCAGAAAACGCTAAATATCCAAGCAGCCTTTAAAATTAGCCCGTAAAACTGTACATCACAATGTTGTTCGCATATACCAGTGGAGGCTGGAAATGGGAACACCAGGCTGCGTTTTGAGGCTGCGGAGATATTTAGCTTTTTGTCAGATCCCTTGATCCGTAAACTTTTTTGGTCGATAGTACATACACACTGTGGCCGTGCTGCCAAACTAGTCCATTCAGCAATCAATGGGACAAAAGTGGAGAGCGTGACCCTCCGTGTTTCAAAGAGAAGCAAACAATTGGAAGGGCCAATTTGGCAGCTTTCGGGGACATGTTCTGTTGTACTTCCTTCAACCACGGCACCGGGCTGATTGGTGGGCTCTTCATAATATGCGATTGCCACCTCCACTTTCAATGACTTGACAAGTTTCCTTGAATTTCAAGTCCGAAGCTGCGCTGCGCTTGACAGGCATTTTGAACAGATCACATAAAAGTTGCTGTAATTATTTGTGGTACTCCTGAGGAATAGACAAACTCAGCAAGTGTGCTTCTCCACACACCTAGTTTCAACCAGTCTGGCGGATATCAGGTGAGAATCCCAATTATTAAGGTGTAAACATGCGACTATGTGACACCATTCCTGCTGCCTTCCCTACCTTGCACCATTCAAGCTTTAAAAACGCATGTCTCAGCTTTAACAGTGCTACTAGGTACAATGTGGCCATCTTGGTTAGAGAAAGCTAGCTGTGTGGCTAACAGAATTTTGCATGTTGTCTCTTCATATAGCAAAAATTATGACAATGGGACATAAAATTTTTGTGTCAGTACAACTATAATGGCAGTCGAGTTGGATATACAGTCTATGCTCGTTACAACGGACCTGCGTACAACATACTTTCAGATATAATGGACCATATTTCATTCAGCCTTAGTTTGCTCTACCTATTTTATGAATGCAACGAAGTTCGCTTTTAACGGACTGCGCTACAACGAACCATCGGCTACAGCGGTCGGCAATTTTTTTTTTTTTTCCAAAATCGGGAGTATAAAACATACTTTTGCCGTGTCGACAAGGGCTGACAACAGATTTGCGAGGGTCAGCTGACAATCACGGCTCAATCTTGCGCGCGTGCGAGGGAGGAAGCGGGGCAGAGGCGAGGGAGGGGCGAGAGAGAGGGAGGTTTCTACTTCGGCGGCTGCTGCTTACGGCACGGCCGCCGAAGTAGCGATCTTCTCTTGAAAGGACAGTGTGCTCAGTGCCGGCAGCTTCGTATGCGCTGGGCTTTCGACGTTTAGTTTATTCGCTGCTGCTTCTGCGCTTCCTCACTGCAGTGTTTTGACAGCGACTTTCCGCGGTCATCGAGCGAGATGTTCTCATGCTTACCTGTGTGCGCATGACACTGTGCTTGTTAATTTAATTAGTCAGCGATGCTTACAACTATATATGGCTGATAAAACTACCATCCTTACTTTGTATAGCTGTCTACTAATTTGCTATCGCAATCGATGCTTTGCCTTTCGAACAAAACTGCGACCTTTTCTTTTTCTTTTTTACTTTGGACGTTCGTCACTCACTCTTTGCAATACCATTGTTAGACATTGCGACCAAAGTTTCAGAAGTGAGGCGTTTTGGATATTACGGACTTCGGATAAAACAGAATTTTCTTGTCAGATTATGAGGGTCCATTGTAACGAGAGTAGGCTATTTTATTACAAAATGCACATACATCACACATGCTAAATGGTTTTCACTGTAACTACCTTATACAGTATAGACCACTTATAACGTAACCGCTTATAGTACAGGACCGGATATAGTGCGGTCTTTTCAGACTCCCATTAATTTTCCCATAGCACTCCATGTATACACGTATCGCTTATAGTGCAGTTGCGGGAAACGAAATGCCGGTTACAGTGCGGCTGCCTGGGAGTACGGAAGTCAGTGGAGATGGCGAACACTCCCCTCAAACGGGCGCCCCAAGGAGTGGTCGAGGAAGAAAGAGACGAAGTGGAGGATAAGGGCACGTGGTGCAAACGAACAGCCAGTGAGGCTGAAACCAGAATCTTGAGTGCGAGTCGTGAAATATCATGGCGCGCATAGCGAGCAAGCGCCACAAAACTGCCAATGTCGGCCAACGCTTGTTTCACGATAACGGCAGTAAACGAAACTTCAGGGAGCGGGCGGTGCTGGCACATCACGGCGAAGGGCGCACGCGGACACCGTGGAATGTGAGGGAGGAGGGCGGCAGGGAAGCGGATTTCGCCTCGGCAACTCCGCCGCTTCGGTGGCTCCCCTCGCCCTCCCTGGTAGCTCCCTCACTTTCGACTGTCACCTTGCGCGCCCGCCACCGCTCCAGCCAGCCCGGCGCCAGCTCCCCGAAGTTTAGTTTTCTGCCGTTATCGGGAAGCGGGCGTTTGCCGGCGTGGGCAGTTTCGTTCGCCGGCCTGGGAAAGCGCCGCTGCTTCCCTCTGCGCCGTAGCCGCAGCGTGCAAGGTCAACACGTGACTAGAAAGTAGAGGAAACATAAAGGAGAAAGAACGGTTCACTGCCATTTTCTACACGTGGCTGAGACGTCGGCACGTACACGCATGTTCCGGTGCAACGCAGAATCGGCGACCTAGCCATTTGAGAGAGGGTGAAATTTCGCCGCGTTTTTTCTTTCTTTTTTGTTTCGTTCGCGCGCAACATTGAGGGGTCTCTCCTAAGCTTTTACTCTATGGCGGTGCCGGAGCAATGCCGGTCAGAGGTGTCGCCGCGTGATTTGGTTCGAATTAACGGGATTCGATTGTAAATTGAATGCAATCGTTGTAGCCGCATTCCTCGACTGTCGCATACGCGTGGTGGCTCGGTGCACATGTTTTGCATATGTGCGGGCCTTGAAAATTGTTGCTTTGGTTATAGTGCAGTACCGCTTATACGGTCTACACTGTACCTGACATGGTTTTCTGTGTTAAGGTGCATGACCACGTTTGTAAAACAATATATCAAACTAAAAAATTGAAAAACATTTTGTTATACCATCAGCTGTTTTTAATAATGCTGAAGCTGCAATAAATATGAGTATTATTTAAAACAGAATTAAGCGGTGTTGCAAAAGGATAAAATATGGCTACTATAAGTGACTAAAGGTGCTACGACGCTAATGCAATAATTACCGTCACATCTGGGACACAGTAATGTATAGCCCAATAATTAACAAATGTCACTGCCAGCTGTGGCACTACATGCAAAAGTGTGCAATTAAAGATGCTCTGCAATGTGAACATGAATTATGATGCTCTAAATTTCAGGCACAAAAGACATGTTCAAAATTCAGGACATTGTCGTTTAAAATGCTAAAAACGGACCAACCTTCAGTCACTTGGTCAGTGCGGATGACCTGGAGGATGATACGAACAATGGAAGGAAGATTTTTGATGAACTGTAACAAACAGAGCCAAATATGAAAAGCTGAGAATAAACGTTAGGAAGTTAGGTCAACTCCTTTCAATTAAACTACACTAGCAACACATGCAAAAAGATTAAAGGCAGAATTAGGAACAAAAGTTCATGTACCACAGGAATACTTGCCACAATACATTGTTATGTCGTGTGACATCATTGCCTGCTTTTGTGTAAACTGCTTGGCAAATGTGCATCCTATGATGAGATGTCCAACAGCCACCCTCCTTAATCAAAGGCTGAGTAGCTGGCAGACTTTGCTCACTATCAAAACACATGTGTTGCAGTTCAAACGCCTTATTTCAGCTGACATGGAAGAATTTCTATTCTCTGCACTGTCACCATCACTTTCACAAAGGCATTACAAATGGCCCTTGGATTGACGGGTTGGTGGCTCTAGAAGTGTGTACACGAAGACAGGCATATGCAGTGTTTTGTCAACAGAGAGAGCATATTGCATGTTAACTCTTTTAACTGCCGATGACGAGTTTCTTTTTTCCAACAGGAGCAGTAAAAGTGCTATAGGCATTCCCGGTATCATATTTTTTTAGGGAAGAAAAAGCACCATAAATGCAGCTTGGAAAAAAAAAAAAAGTCTGCATTTCTCAAAAAAAAAAAAAAAAAAACTGTTACGGCAGTTAAGGGATTAAGCCAATCAGAAATAAATGGGCACATCTTGTGCTGAAACTCTGAAATATACAATTATAGGCTGCTAAAGTTACTGGTACAGACAAAAAGTGTAGACAAGACCTATTAGAGGAATGCCACTGTATCTGGTTGTGCTTGAAGGCCATGCTAGTTACCCCTCACACTATCACATTATACAGACAGTATTGACTGTTTCCTGTTGCTTGCCAGTAATGGCCTGAAATGATGCAGCAAACTAGTGTTAATGCTACACTTTGTTCACGAGCTCTCCAGCTGTGCATCATTCACAACCAGATATCAACAACAAAAAATGATTCACATCATGTTGCCATGACAATGATTGAGAAGCTCATTTGTGAACAGCTGTTAATATTCCCCCTGTACCAAAGCTGCCCAGTCATGTTCTGTCTGTAGCAAGACGATAATGATTAAATGAAATATAAATAAAAGCCACTGCAATAGGTATCCAATGTTGTACTTTCACCCCGGGAAAATTTATGCTTTAGTAAACCATGCCATGACAATGCTGACAAAAGGTGAGCACTAAAAGCAGCAATGGCTCATAGCTCATCTGCTGTGGTTTACCCTACATTGCATCAGACAGAATGGATATCCAAGAGAAGGGAAGCGCAGTTGAGGACGGCAGAAAACTAGGTGGGGTGATGAACTTAGGAAATTTGCAGGCGCAAGTTGGAATCAGCTAGCGCAAGACAGGGGTAATTGGAGATCGCAGGGAGAGAGGCCTTCGTCCTGCAGTGGACATAAATATAGGCTGATGATGATAATGATGTAAGTCTTAAAGCAGTGATGAGGCAACAGCAGGGAAGTAAAAGAAGTGCAGTGTAGCCACAGTTTATGAGGCCCTTGTATTTGTTATAGAAGATAGAGAAAAAGAACAGTAGAGCCTGTTGCTCCTTGCCGTGTCATGCCACAGCACATGCAGTAGTTGTAAACCAGCAACATGGAGATAAAGAGTTATTCACTTTATATGATATGCAGCTGCCAAATGATCTCCGTTAATATTTTATTGTTTTTCACTACTGCTGTGGCTCTAGAGATTTGTCTCCAGAAAACCGTAAGGAAATTTGGCACAGCACAGAGAAGCTTGGCAATAAAAGCTTGGTACACCACATACTTATCCGCAGTGTGGTACTCCAAATTACCTGACGAGCTCGATATTCCATGCATGCATGTACACAAAAACTTAATCTTGTTCCCTCTGCACAAATTGTAGATCACCTACTGTGGTGGCTAAGGTGTTCTGCTGCTGAGCATGAGGATGCGGGTCGATTCTCAGCCATAGTGACAACATTCTGATGAAGGCAGAATACAGACCAGCTCACATACCGTGCCTTGAGTGCACGTTGAAGAGCATTTATCGATACTAAAAGAATGGTTGGCGGAAGGCAAATATATGGCATTGCTGTAAGTACAGTGTGATGCGCATGCACCAAATGCCAGTGTCAGCTCCAGGCATTGCATTGTCAAATGACTTAGCAATGCATTCTAACACATGGTTCCATGAATCACAATTTTTTTTGTGTGCATCTGCACAATGTAACCAATGTTTTGACAGCAAGCAACATTAAAAAAAGCTTATACCTCCTCATGTCTGAGTCCATAGAGGTAGCAGATGCACTGGAAAATGCTCACATTCTCTTCAAAGTCTTCCTGCAAAGGAAGTTGCTGGAGCAGCACTGGAAACACCTGAAAAATTAAATAACCAATGGCAGCAGATGTTTGCTATGACAGTTTCCACATTGATGCTTCTCAAGAGGGGCCACAGTGCAGGAAATTGATTTGCACTTTCAAATAATTGTATTTACAGGTTTCTTCTCTCTTTGAAGTGTGTTAGCAAAGTTTTATCAACATCAGTGGCCTTGAAAAGCAGTAATCTGCACTTAAATGAGCCATCATGACATTTTCTGTTATTGCGAGACAAAAATTCTACAGGGTACTTGAAAAGTGAGGTATGGTCTTAGCAGCCCATGTTGGCTTCCACTATTACCAACTTCCTTTTATGGACTTTCAGGCATGCCAGAAGAATGACACCTGAAGTGCAATGAGAATCAGGCTCCTTTAATGAAATAGTACTACTACTTTTGCTGCCTCATTCTTTTTTCGAGCAGCTACAGACTGGAAGGGCCGGCCCCGGGACAGCGTCACCATCGCTTCATCATCTACTTTTCAAGACTGTATTAGTGATCACCTACAATACTAAAACAATTTTCACTGCTTGTTTGTTAATATAAATAAAATCCCACCCCTTATGTAATGCCCCTCAAGAAAGGGCCTAAAACTGAACTGATAAAAAAAAAAAATGTTAAAAACATTGTTGAAAACAATGCTCAGGCCTTGACATTTATGAAAAAGCAATCATTTCACAATTGCAACCAACATACCAGCTGTTCCAACTATAAATGTACCCAAAAATAAAAAAATAAATAATGAAGGGCTTTATACAAATGGCAACCACTATACGTTGATAGGCATTGTTCATGCAAGTAATAATTGTTCTTTCCTTCTGGAGAAATAATTATTCAAGTTTAAATAGCTAATATTTATTTAATCTAATCGATAAGACATCAAAGAAAAAGTTGGGGTTATGTCAAGAAATGACCAATAACAGCCTTTGAAGCAACCTAGGTCTTGTCTTGTACTTTTTTCTGACAAAAAAAGAAAGCCAGTGGAAATTTAAAATACCATGCGACAATGTGTCCATGCATCAGGGATTGCAGTGCTCTCAAACACAGACCTCGTCAAATATGGTCCCAGTTTATCGCAATGGGATTGAGTGGCTGAATTTTTTCTCCAACATTGGCAGCACTTTTCAAAGTGCATCTTTAGTCCTCTTCAAACGTGAAGCCCATAAGCATGAGCTTTCAACGTGCGTAAGGTGCACAGTGTACTAGATGATGAGGTTTACATTTCAGAATGCCGATATCGCTGACGCGTAGATGAATTGTCACGTTGTATTTGTCACTCTTTACATTTATTCAAACTTGGCAATCACATTAAACATTATTTTCATGCACTGTGGCCACCTTTATTGGTTTTCCCCAGGGTGGAATATTTTTATGCAAGACTCAATGGTACAAGACAGCAAGACAAAACTTTAATTCAACAACTTACCTGTGCCATGGGCACAACAGCGACACCAACCAAAATAAGCTTGGTATCGCTGACGCGTAGATGAATTATCACGTTGTATTTGTCACTCTTTACATTTATTCAAACTTGGCAATCACATTAAACATTATTTTCATGCACTGTGGCCACCTTTATTGGTTTTCCCCAGGGTGGAATATTTTTATGCAAGACTCAATGGTACAAGACAGCAAGACAAAACTTTAATTCAACAACTTACCTGTGCCATGGGCACAACAGCGACACCAACCAAAATAAGCTTGGCAACTGCACCACATATGTTGTCCTTGGCATGCCTGTTGTCCTCGCGTGCAAGCATCGTGGAGAGAGCTTCCAGCAATGCTGGATACTCACTAATGCTCAAGTTCAGGGGATGGTACAACAGCATGGTGACCAAAATCACTAAGATGACTTGACAGGGTGCACAAGCTATTTGAAAACAGAGCTTCAGACTGTCAGTGACATTACCATTCTCATTATATTTATCTTCTGCTTAACTTGGTCTTCATGCACCAACCCCTCTGTCACCTATCTAGCAAATTTATTAAAGGGTGGTAGCTACCAACCTGACAAAGGCGATCAAAAATGCATGCAGTCCAAGTTTCTTTATATGCTGGTCACAGCGATGTTAAGATCGCCACCTTCTTGAATGTGACAAAATTCGTAGTTTTCGGGTTGAGACAAGAGCTCAGGGCCATAGGGCCCGAACAGTGGCTGGCTGTGAACATCAGCGGCCACATCAACTTCAGTGTGGCATCCTCGTCGTCAACATTTAAACTTGCCATGCTGCTATGCATGGAAAGCATCACTGAGAGAAAGAATAGCAACCACACAATACTGAAATTTCACCAAAGGCAGCTGTTGTGGAAGCACTGGCCAACATCAACAAGCACCATCTGATCCAATCATGCAGCAATTACCGAAGCCGAATTCAGTTAGTATTTATTCAGGCTGAAGATGGGCTTTTTGAGTGGTCCTGAAAAACAGCGGCAAAAGAAACATTGTAAAAAATATAAAATTAACATATTTACACTTGTCTGAAATATCGCTGCTATTTCTGAGCTTGTCAAGTTCTCAAGTATCTTGTGCACCCAGTAGATGCAAGACTAGGAACTTGCACATGGCACTCAGTAGATAAGAACCATGCCTATGTGAAAGTGCATACTTTTTCCCTTGTTCATTTTAGATACTGCTAGCTGGCAAGCAGCAACTATTCACAACACACAGTTGTGGCATGCAGAGGCAAACTCTGCATTCCACTTCAGTATAACACAAGCAACACAAAAGAAATTGCCCTTGGGTATTGACAGAAAGAAAGAGTATATGTATGAAAGGATACGGCTGAAGGATGTTGGGTGCATTGCGGATGAGTACACCAAGTCCAAAAACAGCGTTGCTGCGCACTTCACCATCTTGGTCACGCATTCCATTTAGAAAAACCTGTAGTAGTGGGCGACAAAATGGGCCAATGCCTTCTTGGCCTAAGCCTTGGGCCACTTCGGCTAGAGTGCCAACAGCATACGACTTGTCTGTTGTGCTGCTTTGCTTTTTCTGCAATTAAGTCGAACAGTGTAATCCACTTATAACAATACTATATGTTACGACATATTACTTGCAATAATCAGCCACTTCAGCAACATATACTTTTGCATCACCTTTGTGAAAAAAATAAACCACATATAACACTGCGACTGTCAGTGCATATCATGTACAACAATGATTCAAGCTTTAAAGTGCCTTTTATATCAGGCAGGAACAAGAGCACACTCTTTCATTTAGTGGACAATTTCACGCAGTCCAAAGAATTGCCAATGGCATATGTCAAGTGACTAAAGGTAACACACAATATAATTAAAGCCCCACCTTCAGCAGACATACTCTATTAACACCATTTGACACAGTTGTACTTTAGATACTACAATCGGGATTAGTTATTGCTCCATTTAGTTTTCACTATGTTGTTTGCGCACTGGGATATAGGCAGATGCAGAAGTAAATATTCATAAAGATGAAATATGTCAAGAGGTATGCATACTTAATGCTGCACCCCACAAATACAGCAGAAAAGAAGGAAGTGCAATACTACTTCTGGCTGGTAGATTAGGGTCACAGCAAGTACCACAATAAAAATGATTGTTTTTTTTTAGTTTTGCGAGCATTGCTATAAATGAAATATGCTGTACTTAAGACATATCCAAAATGTAGTGTTCATTTGCAAATATTATTGCAGCAGTGCTGTAGTAGAAATTGTGTACAGTTTATCCAGGGCTAGGTCACAAGTGCTGTTTTCAGACATACTGTGTAGACAGAATGCGCATTACATTTCCTGTATTCATGTTTATACAAAGCTGCAGAGGGATTCAGTTTGTGATGATTTTCTTGAAGGAAAGGAATTAAAGATTTGTGTAGTCTGCATAGAAAAGCTTCCACAGTTTTTTAGCTTCAAGGAACCTCGTGAGTTTCAAAAAGTGTCAAGGTATGTTTGTGTTCTTGTGCCCCAACAATAACAGGTACATGTCAATCATTCAAATGGTTACACAAGGTTGGTTACATGGGTGTATAAAAAAAAGGCAGACACACATCAGTCTGATAGGTCCCTTAATTTCCATTTATGCAGAGTCTATGTTTAACATTGACACTAAGGACCAATTTCAAAGTGGCTGCTACTTCCAGTCAACTCTGCTGCTTGCTTATTGAATAAACTATGACAGATAATGCCTGCCCACAGACATACCCTGTGTCATTCTGTTATTCTGCCATTCTGTCAAATTTAACAGGTGTGCAAATGGGAGCAGGAGGAGAGAATGTGTACCTGCATTGGTTTATGCACTTGTAGAACAAGAAATTTTGCCTATTGAAGCATCTGGTTCTCTGGAATCTATTTTGGTTACACTTGGTACAGAGAAAGCTCTCCAGGTGAAGCAATATGGTAAGCAGATGGGGTTAAGAACTTCAGAAAAAAAAAAAATTCTGGGGTTTTACGGGATGACAAACTCTTCGCTCTTTGTCGATGCGGCGCAATACGGCAACAGGAGAATGTTCGCGTTGTCGGTTATAGACGGGTGGGGAGTGCTTCGCTCGTCCGCCTCGCTAAGGCCAGCCACCCCGGGTATAGCAGAGTAAATCGCGGTTGCGCAGGCCTTGTGTGACCCAGCGCATTTCTAAATTTACACCGACTCGAGAGATGCAATCAGAGCATTCGAATCGGGTAACCTCGCACGAGAAGCGGCCTCTATTCTAGAGAAGAGGGCTTGCCCCGGTTCTCATTATATTATGTGGTTCCCCGCACACATGGGGACGAACGTCCTCGAGGGCTTCCCAAACCTCAACGAGGTGGCCCACGACTGTGTGTGAGAACTCACACGCCGCGACGGTCTGGAGGCTCCGGAGGGGCAGGAAGAGACTCGGCAGAACAATCCACTTCTCACATTTAATGAAATTACTAAACATTACCAACTTGGCAGGAGAGTTTATCCTCTTCCTCACCCGAAGCTCAGCAGAGGTCAGTCAGCTACTCTTGGTCCCGACAGTAGCTACTCAGGATCAGATAAAGTTCGTTGTCTGGCTGTCTGTCTGGGGTTTTACGTGCCAAAAACTGCAATTTGATTACGAGGCATGCCGTAGTGGGGGATCAATTTTGACCATCTGGGGTTCTTTAATGCGCACCTAAATCAAAGTACACAAGCGTTTTTGTACTTTGCCTACATAAAAATGCAGCAGCAGCGACTTAGGGACTTGAAAGAAGGGTGATAAGTTCACGAGGAAGAGCAAAGTACAGTGATGGGAATGGCCAAGAACGTTTTGTAGCAGGTTTTGTAGCAACAAAAATGATGAGTTGGAGCAGGTTTTGTAGCAGTGAAAAATGATGATTCTGAATGATTGTGGGTCGGACACTATTCCTGCGAATATTCTCAAGAAAGATAATCCACATACACGACCACTCACAAACAAATTACAACCATCACGTGGCTATACTGAGTCAACCTGTGTGCTCAAGAAAGAAAATACTGCGCACCCTTGGCTGTAAAGCAAGCCACCCAAAAGTACAAAAAACCTGACAGCAATACAGTCACGTGGTATGCAGGATGGCAAGTTGAGGAATTTTATTTTAGACCTAAAGTCGTCTAGCTAGTGAAATGGCAGAGCTACAAATCTATTGCATTGCGAGCGCACACAGATAAACACGACATAGCAAAGCAGGTAATAACATAAAATGGGGTAAGTTTCAGTTTGCCGAGTGCCATGACACAGCCACCATGTAAAGTCCGCTCCGTCGGTTGAGAAACACCTCTCCCACCAAGGCCACACCGGCGGTACAAAATGAAAATGCTAGACACACCAACACAGAATGGGCAGTGTGCGCACTACTAGGCCTGACAAAACTTCATCCCAAACTATGCAAAACCCGCAAATATGGTGCATAGTTTCCTAATGGCGGACCACAAACATGTGCAAGAGTGCACCACATTGGATTAACTCAGTGATCCTTCAGCTTGTTTAGCTTTATGAATGGCAGGAGACAAGGGGGAACTCTTTGGGTAGGGAGGGTGGTGGCGACTGCCACCTGGCATTGACCACAACTCCTCTTTGCGGTGCCCTCCGAGATTGCATGGCACCGCTTGTCTTGGAGCAGCTTGGAGCAGTTTTTCTCGGTTGTAGCATGGATGTAGCAGCTTTAACCGAATGTAGCAGATTGGAGCAGCATTCCCACCACTGAAAGTGGTTAACAGTTTTGGACAGTGACTATTTCAATGTTTGTAAGATGCATGGCTAGGATTTCTCAACTTCTATAGTTATCCATGCACTTTAGACTCGCTACTGCATCGGTAAAGGTCTTGTACGTGTCCAGTATTTTCCTAAAAATAAGAAAATATCAAAGATGTTGGGTGCACTTTACATTTTTCAATGTAGACACTGCAGGGATGGAAGTGGACAAAGGTGTTTTGGAGCAGCTCTGGAAGCAGCAAATTTCGCATTTTGGAGCAGGAACTGCCCATTTTGAAGCAGAAGATATGAGTTTCGGTGTAGCTTCATAAAGCTCAACATGAGTGAAATACAGGCAGATAAAGAAAAGTTGTGCGTTTTTTTTTTACTTTGCAGAACAATATTAAGTTACATATTGTACGTGTCAACTAGATGTAGCCAAGAAATAAAAAATACTGTATGGCTTTGAGGAATAGTGCTCGCTCTGTTGTTGGCATTGTTCATGCTAGTCATAAGTGCTTTTTGTGCCAATAATGAGCATGTTATATGCAGGTTTAATTAGCTAAGTTTTATTAACTTAATGGACAATGTGTCACTGTAAAGGTTGTGATGGATGTCAAATAATGACAGATAACAGCATTTAAAGCAACCTAGGTTTTCTGTGGTCTTTTCTTTTCTAGAGAAAACAAGAAAATAGCTTGCAGAAATTTAAAAAATACCACGTGCCAATGTGCCGCGACGCCAGCAATGTCAGTAATTTAAAATGTAAACCTTTTCATCAAGTACGCTACACTTCTTATCCATGCTCAAACCACAGCTTAGCATTTTATTAGGAACGAAGATACGTGACGAAAGTAACTGATGCCGTTGGGGAAAGAGTGCGCCGCTCCTTCGCAATGCGATGAACTAGGCTCTGTTACGTTTGGCGTATTCACCGAATAGCGGAGGCCGAGGTTGTTGTGGTATCGACGTCGAACGACATTCCACTGAGTCAATGTGAACACTGATATGCTGACAAATTCAGCATTCCTACATGATGGCGTGTTTTTATTCTACCCAAGCGACTTACCCATGACATCACTGTGAAGCCGGCTTCAGAGGCATGTTATTCAAGGTGTGGGCCAATGGCCGAAGGAGTGCATGCTTATTCGGCAAGTTGCCCAAGCCGACCGAATCCAAAAGGCTGCGAATTACCAATGCGAAGTGTTGTGTCTAATGCCAACCCAACAAGCCAGTCAAGAAGTGGTTGGCAATTGTGGGGAGCGGCTTTCCTTCGGGCGGCTTGGGTTGTTGAGCTCTCCCAGCCATCGATGGGACAATAAGTATGATGCATTTGCTTCTCCCTTTCCACAATCTTCTTAAAAGCGGTGTGTACGCTTTGTGTTAGCCTTCACTTGCTCGGAGGCGGAGTTTTTTTTTATGTCTACATGATTACCGGATTGGCTGATTAGGACATGACCTGTTTCCCTAGTGAGTGATCTAGGAAGACACAGGGTTTTTAAGACACATCCCTTGGGTGTGGTGTGTGCTCTCCCTGAGCAATTTAGCATGCTCTGCCATTATTTAGAAGTGCTCCGAGAACTATGTAACTGCGTGCATTGAGTTAACATGTACTGCACTATCTACTTTGAACTTCGGACAGTACGAGTATGCCTTTGTATTTAAATATGTTTCCCTTCCACTCTAAATTAACCCTGTTTCATTTCTCAAACCTATCATCCTTGCAACTCATCATGAAGAAGTAACTCTCATCAAGAAAGTTTAGACGACAGCGTGGATAAGCTTAGCCTTCGTGCAATGACCCAGTAGCGTAGGCTAGAGAGCGACCCTCAGTCAGACGTCGGACTCCAGGACCACAACAACTCTTACCGCCTGTAGTCAATGAGGTTTACATTTGAGACTGCTGCAGTCCTGGGCACGTGAACACATTGCGACGACATATTCTTTTTTCTTTTTGCGAAAGTTCTTTGTAGAAAAATAGAGAGAACACACAACACCTATACGCTGCTTTAAATGTTGCTATCGGTCATTTTTTGGCATCTTTCTCAACTTTTGCATTGAAACCATATTGACAAAAAAGGTTAACAAAAGCTAACTATACCTGAACAATTATTCAGGAATAATTAACAAAACACTTATAACGATCATAAACAACGCCTATCAATGTAGAATGAGTGCCGTTCGTGTAAAGATGTCCATTCTATTTCATTCTTGCCGACATTTTATTGAAAGAGCCAGTGATGATGATTGTTGGAGTTCATTGGCGCAAGGGCCAGATGTGGCCAAAGAGCGCCAAGGCGATGATAATGACTTGTCAGTGGTACATGAATGGTGAATTATAAGGTGTTGATAAAACAGATGTGCCATGGCTGTAAAGAGGCCTAAAATAGTCGCTGTAAAATGTGTAAAATCTATAGGTACTAAGAATATGGCAATAACTAATGAAGTGTGCTATGGATACGAGGGATGCATTGTGAAAGATTGATGATATACTAAAATATGTCAGAGGCTAAAATTTTCAAAAACACTAATGCCTTAACAGAGCCCTTTAGATGTAAGGGCCTGGAGGCATGTGCTATACTGAGCTATTATCACAGTGGCATCCTCTGGAGAGAGGATGCGCTACGTATTTCTTGGGCTGATAACATGCAAGACAACATCATTCAAAAAAGCGAGGACTGCTTTGGTAATGAAAAGCGGTTCTTTACCAAGAAACATAGCGAGATGGAGAGGGATAGAACAGCGGTATGCCAGAGGAACATGTTTCTTCCTCTCTCTCTCGGCTTCCCTACACTCCAGGAGGACGTGAAGAACGGTGAGCCTCTCGCCACATCTACCACAGGTTGGAGGATCATTACCATTCAATAGAAAATTGTGGGTACCATATGTGTGTCCTATTCTGAGGCGACAGAATAGGACATCAGTTCGCCGTGTTTTCGATGCAGAGGGCCAGAAACCTAACTGTGGCTTAATCAAGTGAAGCTTATTATTTGTTTGCGCATCCCACAAGCGTTGCCAGTGGCTTCGCAGTTTCTTGCGCAAGAAAGGCTTCAAATCTGTTACAGGGACATCAGCGGTAGGATTAATAGCGTGCGATGTTATTGATGTGGCCATTTGGTCGGCAAGAACATTACCCCCAATGTCTCTATGCCCAGGCACCCAGCATATTATGATTTGTTGTTTAGATGCATAAACAGAGCAGATCAGTGAGTAGAGGTTGATAATTACAGGGTGTTTATGTTTTTGCGGCATCATTAACGCTTTAACAACGCTTAAAGAGTCGGTAAATATTACAGCCTTTTGGAGTTCCAATCTATCAATGTGTTTCACCGCCGATAGTACTGCATAGGCCTCTGCTGTAAAGATGCTTGTGTGGGGATAAAGTACATCGAATTCCGAGAAGGACGGACCGACTGCCGCATAGGAAACGCCAGCATGCGACTTTGATGCGTCTGTGTAAAATTCAGGGCAAGAGTATTTCGACTTTAGTTCTAAAAAGTGCATTTGAATGTGTGCATCTGGCGCGCGTTTTGTGACTTCAATAAACGATGCGTCACATTCAACCAGCTGCCACTGCCACGGCGGTAGCAGCTTCGCTGGAGGCATTAGGCAATGTTGAAGTAGTGCAGCACCCATTTCTTCACTGAGCTTTCTCACGCGTAGCCAGAAGGGCTGCTTCGCTGTTGGTCGATTATTAAATAGTGTGGCACATGTGGTATCGTTTATGGTAAAATAGGTAGGATGTGTACGGTTTGAATTTATTTTAAGGAAATATGTAAAGCTGGCATAAGTCCTCTGAAGGTGGAGCGACCACACGTTTGCTTCCACATAAAGGCTTTGTACGGGGCTTGTCCTGAAGGCCCCAGTCGCGAGGCGGATTCCTAAATGGTGAACAGGATCCAACATTTTTAAAGCACTGGGTGCAGCAGACTGATAGACTATCGCGCCGTAGTCAAGTCGCGAGCCGACAAGGCACCTATACAAGTTTAAAATGCATTTCCTGTCACTGCCCCATGTTGTACGTGACAGCAGCTTCAATAAGTTCATTGTTTTCAGGCACTTAACCTTCAAATATTTGATGTGCGGAACGAATGTGAGTTTCGAGTCCAATATGATGCCGAGAAACTTGTGCTCTTTGCTTACAGGTAATGTGGTACCAGACAGCTCAATAGCAGGGTCTGGTACTATTCCTCTCTTATTCGTGAAAAGGACGCATGTGCTTTTCTGTGGGCTCAACCTAAAACCATTTTCATCAGCCCATTTAGCCACTTAATTTAAGCCATGCTGGACATGTAGTTCGCAGACAGCAAAGTTGCACGATTTAAAACCAATCTGCACATCATCTACATATACAGAGTAGAACATTGTTCGTGGAATAGCCGTGCGTAGAGAATTCATTTTCACAATAAACAGTGTACAGCTAAGCACACCGCCTTGCGGGACACCAGTTTCCTGGGTGAGACCTAGACAAGGCCTGGCCCACCCTTACACAAAAGGTACGGTTAGAAAGGTAACTTTGTATAGTACTCAAACATGTTGCCGCGGACACCCATAGCGGAAAGGTCTCGGATAATACCGAAGCGCCATGTGGTGTCATACGCTTTCTCTAAATCAAGAAATACGGAGAGAAAAAACTGTTTGTGTAAAAGGCATCCCTTATGATTGCCTTGATGCGGACAAGGTGGTCTGTAGTCGACCTACCTTCTCGGAAGCCACATTGGTAAGGATCTAGTATTCCGTTGCTTTCTAGGACACAGATTAGGCGCCGGTTAACCATCTTTTCGAAGAGCTTGCACAGACAGCTTGTCAAAGCAATGGGTCTGTAGCTACTAGGCAAGGACGGGTCCTTGCCCTGTTTAGGTATGGGGATTACTATAGCTTCTTTCCAAGAAGATGGAATGGAACCAGCAGCCCACATGACATTAAAAAGAGAGAGGAGTGTCTTGTGTTTCAGGGTGTAGGTGCTTGATCATTTCATACATGATACGGTCAGCACCTGGTGCCGAGCCGTTGCAACAAGCGAGAGAAGCTTTAAGTTCAGCTAAACTACACGGGCAGTTGTAATGTTCATTTCGGGCACATTTCCGATCGAGGGGCTGCTGCTCTGCGCGCTCTTTGAACCTCAGAAATGTTTGTGTGTATTGAGATGCACTGGAGACATATTCAAAGTGTTCGCCCAGACAATCTGCCTGATCCTCCAGGCCATCTCCTTGGGTGCTCACTAAGGGCAGCGGGTTCGTCACACGGCCCTTTAATTTATTCTCCCTGTTCCATACTTTTGTCTCGTCTGTGTAGGAATTTATGCCAGAAATGTACCTCTCCCAACTCTCTCTCTTGGCACGTCGACGTGTCCTTCTGCCTTGCGATTTAACCTGTTTGAAATTAATAAGATTTTCGGCAGTAGGAGAATCGCGAAGCAATCCCCCAAGCTTTGTTTTGATTTTTGCGCACTTTACGACATTCTTCGTTCCACCAAAGAATGCGGCGCTTCTGAGCCAGTCCGCTAGTTTGTTTAATAAGCAGCGTCAATAATAAAACCAGTTAGATATGCTACAGCGTCGTCTACGTTAAGAGCAACAATGTCATCACAGCCTAAGTGTGTTAGCTCTCGGAACAATTCCCAGTTCGCCGAGTCCACAGGTGGTGACAAGCATCCACCTCGTTTCGTTGAGTTCAACATAATTGGGAAGTGGTCGCTTCCATAGGGGTTCTTGAGAACAGACCACTCCAGGTATGGCATTAGTGTGCTCGACACTACGCTTAAGTCTATGGACGAGTATGTGTTATGTGTAATACTGTAGTACGTAGGTTCTTTCTTGTTCAATAAACATTCACCTGAAGAAAACAAAATTTTCTATAAGGCACCCTCGCGCATCGCAACGAGAGTCGCCCCACAGTGGGCTATGAGCGTTAAGATCACCAGCGACTATGTATGGCGGAGGAAGTTCATCGATGAAGCTCTGAAATTCTGTTCTGGAAAGCTGATAGGAAGGGGGAATGTAGATGGAGCTAATTGTAACTAGTTTACCAAACAACACTGCTCGGACAGCAACTGCCTCAAGGGACGTTCGGAGGCTTAATTGCCGACATGCAACGCCCTTGTCGACCATTACGGCCACACCCCCTGACGAGGCGAGAGCGTCGTCGCGGTCTTTGTGGTGACATATTGCCTTAAAAAGTTCATCTGTGTTAATTTTAGGTGTGTTTCTTGTACAAACATCACCTTTGGACTGAATTTGCAGAGGAGTTCTTTAACATCGTTAAGATTACATAGAAGTCCTCTCACGTTCCATTGTAATACTTGGGTATCCATAATGGAAAGGAAGTTAGTGATGTGTGTACAGAAAGATAGAAGTTAGTTCACGAGACCTTTCCAGGCCCCGTGATGCGTGGTTTTCCTTTCTTCCCGGTGCGCTCCAGGGAGCTGCACCGTTCTTTGGGCGTCTGAGACGCCGGTGGTCTGCTTGTGCCCATCACCTCGTCTGAGGCGGTGGATAGTGCCCGCTCAGCCCGTTCGCGGGGGTTTCAGGCCGAACTGCACGGGCAGTGGCCCTGGGTCCAGCAGGCCCGTGGGTCTGCTGGCCCTCCTTGGCAGTGGGCGGAACAGCGCTGGCTGCTCCAGCCGGGGGGGCTGATGGCGTGACCGCCGTCACACTCCGTGTGACTTGGGCAGCCGCCGAAAGATGTGGCGCTGCCCCCCCGGCGCGCCACATCGGTGTATGAAGGACTGGACTGGTTGTGGAGATAGAAACGCCTACGTGCCTCTGGGAAAGATAGGTTCAGTTTGACTTTCAGTTCTATAATTTGTTTCTCTTTTTTCCATGAGGGGCACGATCGCGAGTAGGCGGGGTGATCTCCTTCACAGTTGGCACAGCGGGTTGCTGAAGTGCAGATGTCAGAAGCATGTTCATTTGAACTACACTTAGCACAAGTAGCGCGCCCTCGGCAGTTTTGCGACCCATGCCCAAAACGCTGACACTTGAAGCATCGACGCGGATTTGGGATGTATGGCCTGACACGAAGCTTGCAGTAGCCGGTTTCAATTGATTCTGGTAGATTGCTAGTTCCGAAAGTAATGATAATATGCTTGGTAGGTATTTGCTTGTCATCTCGCCTTAGTGTTATCCTCTGCACCTTGACTACGTTCTGGTCTTGCCATCCTTCAAGTAGTTTGCTTTCACTTAGTTCAAGGAGATCATCTTCCGAGACGACACCGCGCACTGTGTTCATCGACCTGTGGGGGCCCACAGACACGGGGATGTCTCCAAACGCCACAAGTTTCGAAAGCTTGTCGTACTGTGGTTTGTCGCGAACTTCTAGAAGATCGCCGCTTCCCATCTTCGTTACTTTATAACCTGGGCCTATTGCTTCAGTGAGACATTTGGCTACAACAAATGGCGAGATCATTCGGACTGTCCTAGTTTCGTGCTGGCTGTGTATGACGTGATACTTCGGGAAAGACTGCTGCGGTTTCAAAAAGAAATTAAAACTTTCATCGGTGCGCCCCCTTTTCAGGGAGCGATCAGGTAGTGTGGGAAAAGCATTTGCCATGTAAAAATGGAAAATTCCGCGGCGATGGTAGCCACCCACCACCGAGCCCAACAAGGGGTCGCTACAAATTTAGAATACTTGCAGACGCCAGCCATGCATCGCCGCTATAACCTAATATAAAATACCCAAGGTTGGATAGCTACACCAGGTTAACCCTTGCCGCCTGGAAATTTGGAATTGAGGAGAAGTGACTAGAAGACAGTACAGTTGGAAAAGTGAGAGAGAAAGACAAAAGATTGGAGAGGGGGACAGGAAAAGGCGACTACCGATTTCCTCCTGGTGGGTCAGTCTGGAGGTGCGGTCTATGTGAAGCAGAGGCCGAAGAGGTGTGTTGCCTCCGCCGGGGGGCCTTAGAGGTCCGAACACCTGGCATCGGCTCAACCCCCAGGATCCCCCTTTCCCCAGACACGGCTAAGCCGCGCACGGCTACACGCGGGAGGGTCCAACCCCCATGTGCTCAGGTAAAGAGCCAGTGAACAAGTCCCAAAATTTTCTTAGTCCTTGCAGGTTTACCAGTTTTCCAGATCACTTGGAAAGAAACAAAAACAAAAATATTTTTCAAAAAAAAAAAGATTATTGGCTTTTCACTCTGTGCGCACACCTAATATCATGGGCTATACAGTCACCGAACAATTTTTTGGACAAGCCCCAATTCATTCGCGGCCCCACCGCGGGTCCATAGCCCTAATGCACTACAACGCCGACAGATATTTTAGACATGAAACAATGGCTTATCGAACTTTTCAGGCTCACTTGCACAAGCTGCGGCATGAACATTGTTGGCGCAACTGCATGCACGCGATTTTCGAGCAATGTTTTGCCAACGTGGAGGGCCATTTGTCACTGTAAATCTTCAGTTCACCGGTTTTTGGCCAGCCAGAAAATTTCACTTCCACTGGGGACAGCGCGATTGCGCAACAACATGGAAGCAACCAGTCTGCCCGCTTCGATTTGAATTCATTCTTGCGACTTGCTCTCTGCTGCGATGGCAAAAAATAAATAATAAAATCGGCCTCATCTCAAGCTGAAGAGAAAGTATCGGCACTGTCTTGTCATTATTATTGAGATCGGTTGTTTGTTTTGATGCTGTTAGGCTCGAGATGGCACCAAAAGCCGCGAAAGTGTTTTAAGTTTGCTCACCTGTTGACACCACAGCATTCCACGCTGGCGGCATGGTAAAGATTTTCACTGGCGATGATAGCATATTAAAGCTAGATCTAATACACCATGGTTAAAACACTGACCTTGTGGTACAATTAAGATTCCTTTATGTGCACACGATAGCATTTATTCAGACAATGTAAATTTGTCACTACTCTTTCGCGATGTCGTGTCAGTGTGGTTGCTCCACGCCACGACGTGACACCCTGTCACGTCGCTTGTCGTTTGAATATTGCGTGCATCTGGTTGCCGCTTTACATTCCTGGCTTGCATTTTGTGGCGGGAAAAGTCTGATTTGATACCATGCGATCGTGCAGAAAATGATGTAGACGCAGAATCAAAATCTGAGTGCCAATCACTTTTGCAACTTGAGATTTGTCGTCGAGAAATTTCACGAGAGCAAGCAGGGGGTTTGTCGCCGTGCCACACTCTCAAATTGCCGATCAGACGTGGTGCGTGGGCAAAACAGATTTGGGACGTTACATGCACGGTGTTCGCCATTAATTGACACCATATACAACTTAATCATTCAACTGACAGTGCAGCTTTTCTTCACGGCCGCCCCATAAAAAAAGCACCAGTTCAAATTATCTTGAGCTGATCTGCACAGTATGTGAATGCGTAAGAATTATTGACGTGCTTAATACATTCCTCATTTCCCTATGGCAGAATTACGATGCACCACCTAATGCCCACACTCCAGATGCCACATATAAAATTAATTGTGTTGGAGCCCAGGACTGCTATTCTGGACATCGTCAAATTCCACCATGATGTCAAATTTTGTAATGGCAGCATTTTAAGCCAATCAGAGGCAGTAGCAGCTCTTTGGGCTGATCAGAGCTGACAATATGGTGGAATTCGACAATCTTCAGAATAGCACCAAACCAAGGCTATGGCTGTGTGGTTGCAGAGAACGCACGCATTCCACTTAATTTAATCACTTCATCCGAAATTTATCTTTTGGAGCAGGCTGGCGCAGTCAACTGGCACATCACTTCCATCCTTGCACTGTTTGACGATGTCGAGTTGTAAAAACTTGCGCCCTACAATGACAGGTGCCTCAGTAAAGACAACAGCCTTAATAAAAAAATTAAGAAAAGTGTGGGGTTTCACGGGCCAAAACCACAATCTGATTATGAGGCACACCGTGGTGAGGGACTCCGGAGTAATTTTGACCACCTGGGGTTCTTTAATGTGCACCTAAATGACAACAGCTTTAACATTAAAAAGCACATTACAGTATGAAGACACCGGAAGCAAAATATTCTGAAGACAATATTTTGATACTTTCTTAAAACAATTAGTTGGAATTTTTTGGATAGCCTTTTTACTTGCCAAGGTCATTAACCGTGATGTTTATGCAACGTGTACAGTGCACACAGATATGAATGAAAGAAGAGGTGACAGGTCTGTAGTCTGCACAAGCTGTGTATGTTAAAGGGGTCCTGAACCACCCCTCGGGCTTGGTGAAAAAAACACAGTCCGCGGATAGCATAAGCTGCTGTGAACATCTCAGCCAAGTTTTGTAGTCGTGCGTGGCACGTGAAGCTTGCATGCGGAGAGCAAGTCAACTTTCTCTCAAACGCTCTCTTTTCAACAGAAGCCTGCTCCTTACTCTTTTCTGGAGGCTTTATTTCGCAATATAGCATATTCCCATACGCACCTGCTATTGGCCAATAGCTGACATCAATCAAGAAGGGCGTTTGGATCTTCTTCCTACTGTTACTGTGTATATTTGAACTGTGACGCAGCTCAATAAACAGGCTGAAGTAAGCGAAAATGTGCTTCTGAATTTTGATAACAATTATGCACTTCCGGACGAAGCTGAATATCCTATGCTAATGCTCGGCTGCAGGAATTAAACTTTGGCCACCCTGCTTATCGGTGTCACAGCTGCCGGGTCTTGCTAATTTCGACTACTAGTTTTGAACACTCAACTAGCCTATCACCACGCGAAACTTAAGGTCAGACCACACGCATGCTTGCCCGCACGTGCTCACTCCTGGCTGCTTCGTTAGATGCCTTGGCGAACTTCGCTACACACTGAGCGATTGATAGCGCTTCAAAATGCATAAGTTGTATGTGGCTATTATTTGCCGGTCAAGCTGGTGCAGGACAAAGCCACACCGCACCACATAGCACGGCCAGACTGAAGCATATGAGCGCGAGTGGATATTCAAGCCCTGTCCTGCACAAAGCAAACGATGCGCATACGCAAGGCAGTTGCATGTAGCTGCGGTCTGCTACATAGCGTAGACACCGCAGCTGCTGTGGGGTGCTACGATGGACTGCTGGCTGAGCGCACTGCGGCTCGCTGAGGACAACCACGTTTGGCATGTTGTAGGCGCAAGAAGTGGAAACAGTGGCATCTACGTGAACATCCAAAGTCAAATTTGAACAGCGTGCCACAGTGACCTTCAGTAGGCAGAGCGTTGTGGGCAAGCCCCGCTCCGCCATAGCCTTCGCAGTGCAAGTCATTGATGAATGAACGAAAGCACCGCTAACACGATGCTTCATTGCCAATAACTCTGCTTCTGCTGAATGCATTGAAGTACTTTTTGCGGCGAACTATTTCGGAAATAGTCTAATTTAACTTCAAATGCATTTCTCGGCTTCGATAAAGTGTGGTTCAGGATCCCTTTAAGTAAGCATGTCAAACCAGTTAGCCAGCCAGCACATCTTTATCAAGTACCCCTGCCACAAAAGGTTGTGGAGCATGGGATCCAATTAAAGAAAGAAAAAAAAAAAAAAAAAAAACTAAATTTTGTTGCCACCAATGCATTCACCTTTGATTTGAAAGGTGCAGTAAATACTTTCCTCTATGATCAACACATCAATCATGCATTCAAGACAGAGTGGACAAGTAGGCAAGAAGTTCAACTTATTTGTTAATTCACTGCCCAAAAAACTTCCATGGCCAATCAGTGCCAAAGTTCAGTGTGCACACATCTTGCAAAAAAGTTTTTTTCCCATCGATTTTTTTTTTGTTGCAGACATTAGAGTAGCCCATCACTGTGTTGGCCACATATGCTAGTCCAGGCTGCAGGTCTAAATTCCAGGCTGTGCGTCCAGGCTGAGGAAATTATCCGATTCTTCTGAGATCTCACGCCCTGTGGACTTTTGACGCCGACTGCACATTCACACGTTTACAGAAAGTTCCTTTGTTTACCGATCACGGAGCTAAGTGAACTAAACCTATTCGAAGATGGGAATAAATGCTAGCAGAACTATAGTAATTTAACCAACAAGATTACTGGTAACATTAAAAACTTCATAAAAGATTAAGCTGCCTTTTTCTTTTTCCTGGCTCCTATTTTTCACTGCACCTATATGTTGGCAAGTAAATTATTCAGTATTGAGATAACATTCAGCTGCGACAGCTCTGCTGGTGTTATGGCAAAAGTTATTTCAATGCTCATTTGGAAATTTTAAACAAGCAGTGGAAATGGTGCACATAGAAGCACAAAGAAATGAAACTGAAACCAGCAGTACTTTGATTAAATAGGCTCAAGAGGAAAGTAAAAAACAGTAGATGTCATAACTGCCATAACATGCCAATGTCATAACATGCCAAAACCACAAACTGACTATGAGGCATGCCGTAGTGGGGAACTCTGGAATAATTTTAACCACCTGAGGTTCTTTAATCTGCACCTAAATCTAAGTACACGGGTGTTTTTGCATTTCGCGCCCATTGAAATGCGGCCGCCGTGGCCGGGATTTGATTCCGTGACCTCGTGCTTAGCAGCCCAACACCATGGCTACTAACCAACCACGGCGGGTAGGTGTCATAACTCAGTGCCATATTTCATCCAAACGATAAAGCATGTATATGCGTATTTACTGCCATCCCAATGTGTCACCTTCTGCTTTTTCCCAGTTGTTCTTAAATCAACATGCTTCGCTTGCTCAATACCTGAGGACCTGCACATGTGTCTTCATAAGAAAAATTAAATTATGGGGTTTTACGTGCCAAAACCTAGATCTGATTATGAGGCACGCCGTAGTGGGGGACTCCGGAAATTTGGACCACCTGGGGTTCTTTAACGTGCACCTAAATCTAAGTACACGGGTGTTTTCTCACTTCGCCCCCATGTATTTTCATATGAAATGCACTTGATTAGAAGCTCTTCGAATAGGCACTGCCCAATGGTGGTACCCCTGCCATAGGTGCCACCTATGCCAAAGGATTCACTGAGCATTCAATTAATTAAGAGGACATGCGGGTAGAAAAATTGTATTTTCTGTTAAATAATCATTTTTTAGATTTTCATGACAAAATTATGCCTCAATATTCTCCTTTTATGTGTAAAGAAGTCAAGGTATTTCTCCAAGAAGAAGACTGCGAAAAATTATTCTAATCGAGGCATGGAAGCAGTAGGGGCAATTATCCATTCACACACTACTGATGAGGCATGCAACCACAGTTTTGGCCCAGACAGTGGGCTTTCCTGCTGTAACAAGCCAGCACTAGCCCTGGATGAGTCGGCCAACAGCTCATTCTCCATTTTTCACTGGCATTCAGGCAAAAGCTACGCTTCCTACATACGAGAGGCTGACAAGCGAAAAGCTGCTGTTGAATACGGCTGAGTCTCTTGACAGCAAGATTTGGTTGTTGTGCCCCAAAACAAGATTTGCTTCATGCACTGTTGTGGAGATGGCACTTCTACAGCCAAACAGTGGGTTAACAAAAGTCACAATGTCTTTGAGGAGGTTCTACAAGAATTGGGCGTCCTTCCAACTTGGGAATTAATTGCTTGGAGTAACCAGAGAGACCAGAGAAGAATCAAAAGCATCTCCGGAGCACAGGCAACTGAAGCTAAATCTCGTCATTGCAGTGTAGGCTAGAGGAGGAAGCATGCATGGTTCTGAATATTATCCTGCCTAAAGAGTAGGATAACATTGAGGTTGTATACAAGTTCTGGAAAGAGTGGTCTGCATTTTGTCCAAATTTCATGCAAATTGATCATCCACAACAGTTATTAATAAGCATGTTCAGAAACTTTAACTTTGTTTTTCTCTTTTTTCCAACAACCTTATGCCATTCTTACTACTCAAGTACAAAAATGCTTGTACTTAAGGTGACTCCATCTTTACGTCCACAAAACAAGGATGTGTAGAATGCAAGTATGTCTCCTTCAGGGATGCCAATTATTTCTGTTCATTGAAAACTTTGTTTCACCACATTTCTTGCATCTTCAGAATCACAAGAAGCATAGAACTGCAGAACTGATTAAGAATTTCCAAATTCTCAGTGAGTTTTGTCAAGTTCACATTATGTAAACGCCGTGCGAGAACTCTCTACAGGCATGTCAGATATAAGATCACCTCTTTTTTATGTCTAGCATTACTGGAAAGTACCCATTCAGCCACTTGAAAAGGATGCCTGATGTAAAGCATTGTGAAGAACAATGAAGGAAGTGAACCCGCTACATAACAGCATACTGACTCTGAGAGCAAGTACACCTACTCCATGAACCTCACAAGGTGAGTGTGCTCCTCAGAGCCAATATTGTTTCAATACGGGTAGCTGGAAAACTTTCAACCAAGTGGCCACAATGTGTAGCCCTTCTACGTGTAATGCTAGCATAGACTGGTAGTAAGCTCCCAAAACAATGAAACTCATTTGGGTGAAGGGAGATCATGCCATCTCACATGTGTGCCAATGGAGCAGACAATGTATCATATTCACAATATACAATTTACACCATGACCTTGGTCAATGTCAGGTGCATGAGAACAGACCAAATAAGAAAATTGGGATTTTCATACAGTGCACAAGTGGCAGCACCCCTTGCAGTGTTTTTGCCATAGCTTGGCATTTTATGACCAGAGTTGCTGGCTCTCTTTTGGCTGCAGTTCCTTTGAGCTATTAATAACCACTGCCATTTGCAGTTTCAGCATTCTTTAAGCTTGCTGCATGTGGGTCTTGTGACTACCACCACTTGAAGAAACGTGCCGCAACAAAGTGGCAACCATGGTGTGTGAACTTTCTCTATGTGTGCACAAAAGGCTTTTGGTATTGGCTGCGGAATATCACAACAAAGATCATCACTAAAGGAGTAAAATGGGAGATAAATAGTTCAAAAAATGTTCAGTTAAGAGAAACTTGAAATTTCTTATCAGAATAATTGGTAAATATGAAAACCCATTTCTGCTGCTCTTCTCGTGTCGGTTTCTCTGCGACCTGTCTGAGGTATACTCGGCCTCAAAGCACAACCTAAAATGGTGTCGAAGGGCCCTTTCAAATGCCTATTCCCACTTGAGCCAAGACAGCATGGTGAACAGATAAAAGCAGGGGTGGTATTCTCGATGAATCACATTCGGAGATAGTTTCACTTTCACAAGATTCTGCTTGACTCAGTACCGGATGCGTCTGTGCATACGAACGACAGTGTTGCTGTCGCTGTGCCAAGCTCGCTATCTTCACATAATGCCAAGTGTGCTGTCGGTCATATACTTTGATGCGTCCAGTGCCAAGTCTTCCGAAAGAGAAATTATCTCCGAAAGCAATCTCCTGAGAATACTGCCCCAGGATTCAAGGCCAAGTAATAACTTCAAAACACTTGCCACAACTCCTATGTATATAGTAAGATGCATTCCCTCAGCATAAAGGTGCATATCTTACCAATTTGCCCATAAACAGAGGCAGCAGCCCTGCCATGTAAGGACCAAACCGCACAGGTGGTAGTGCCTTAGCCATGGCAGGAACCAAGTCTCCGGCCATTTGGATGAGCAAGCCATCATACTCGGCCTCATCGTGTTCATCAGCATCTTCTATCTCACTGTCCGCACACTGTGACTTAAGCTTTAAAAGGGGAGGGGGAGGAGGTGGTGGCACAGATAAGTATACTTATACAATCTCTGCAAACTTGATGCTCGACAAATTATGCATGTTTAAAAGCAACAACAAGTTGGCTTTTGAAAGTAGGGGAAAAAAAGTGTGAGCAATTCACAAAAACTATATGAGATACAATCTTTAAATTTTCTTTGTTTTTGTGGCAATAATGTCACTCAGCAAGAACCAACTAGGTCAAGAGCAAGTTCTATTGGAGATACGATAAGCCATAAAAATATGCAGTTGCTGCCTGATAATTTGGACAGAGAAGAGAGCAAAAATGTCAAAACACACACACAAATGACATCACTGAGAAGCCGGCTTCAGAGGCACGTGTTATTCAAGGTGTGGGCTAATGGCTGAAGAAGGAGTGCATGCTTATTCAGCAAATTACCCAAGCCGACCGAATCCAAAAGGCTGTGAATTACCAATGCCAAGTGTTGTGTGTAATGCCAACCCACCAAGAAGTGGTTGGGAATTGTGGGGAGCGGCTTTCCTTCGGGCGACTTGGGTTGTTGAGCTCTCCCAGCCATCGCTGGGACAATAAGTAGGATGTATTCGCTTCCCCCTTGGCACGATCTTCTTAAGAGCGGCGTGTATGCTTTGTGTTAGCCTTCACCTCCTCGGAGGCGGAGTTTTATGATGTCTACATGATTACCGGAGAAGATAGCAAAAATGTCACAACACACACACACACAAGAGAGAAAAGTGGGGAGCACATAAAACAGCTCATTGTACTTTACTCCTCAGCCATCCTGAAGGCTTTATTAATGCAATATCAAGCTGCCACAATTCAATGCTTATATACTGGCTGTCCCAACTAAATGTCAATAAGAATAAAAAAAACGAAGGTTTTAAAGGAACAGCAATCAGTGTATGTTGATGGGCATCATTTATGCTAGCCATTTTTTTTTATGTAGCAAAAATAATTAAATTTCATTAGCTAACTTTTATTAATGTGTCTAATCAATGAGGAGTGAATGCATAAACTGTGGAGCATGTTGAAAAATGACCAATAACCGTGTTCATAGCAACCTAGATCTTGTGTGGTCCTTTTTTTCGACGAAAAAAAAGAAAGCCGACGAAAAATACCACATGATAACCTGTCTGCGCGCCAGCGATAACAGCGGTCTCTAACGTAAACCTCACTATCTAGTACACTGAGATTCTTATGCATGTTGAAAGGCAGGGCTTTGCGTTTGATAAGAAACAAAGATGAGCGCTGAATGCTGCTGACGCATCAGAGAAAGAGCACGGTTGCTCAATTCTAATTCGATAAGCTAGGCTCGTATGTGATGAAGTTTATGTTTGAGAGCACTGCAATCCCTAGCATGTGGATTCGTTGTCACACGCCATCTTTAAAAATTTCACTGGCTTCCCTTTCTCGTCCAAAAAAGAAAAAAAAAGTACCACACAAGACCTATGTTCTACAACTTTTGCATTGACGCCTTATTGATTAGGTAAATTAATGAAAAGTTGCCTAGCTAATTAAGCATTCTTGCAAAAGAAGAAAAAGAAAATGACTAGCTAATCTAATACTAATAATTAAACAAGAGTGCCGTGTGCGTTTTTTCTGGCTGTGCTCGTGTGTGGCAGTCGTGTAGTCATTGCAGGAATGGAGTGAACCAGTCAACTATGACTTCATGACGCGTCCACCACCCGGGTACGAAAAGCGAAACTGGTTTACAGAAACAAGTATCACAGTAAAATATTTTGGGCACTCTGACTTGCCAGTATTTTTTCTGGGGTTTAGAGGGTTTGGACCTTCATTTAATGAAGAAAAATTACTAGTTGAAGATGTCATGTCAGTACTCCATTAAAGTTTTCAGAACTTCGTTAGCACAAATGGCCATTCAGCAGTTGAAAGCTGTGGTTTGTAGAAGCTTAATCAAGGTTGCTTCATTTTAGTTATTACTAAACAGCCCTGCGACATCTCAGAAATTCCCCACCACTGAAATGGCTTATGGTGTCAGTACATGCTGAGTGTGTCTGCAAAATCTTAAATACACAGCATGGTATTCACAAGTTCAAGCACCACTATTTACTGGCTCTACATGGCACATGACAGTTTCATGAAGAATTGGAGATAACTGAGCATATAAAAACAGTCCATCATAAACTGCAGTCAGTGAGTTGTTCCATACAGAAAGCATTCCAGAGATAATAAAACTATATACCAAGGCAACAAATAATGTAACGCACCTCATTATTGAAGGCAGACTTCACTAAGTCGACAACAAGACGCATTTGTTCATCACTTTCAAATGCTGCACTTTCGAGTTCATTAATAAGAAGAGCCAATGTCTCCAGGGCTGCAAGGACAACCTCTCGTTCTCGTTCAATATGTGCAACTTCCACAAGCTTGGAAATAAGCATGTTTGCTGCCTTATACACATCTGAAAGAGTATACATAAATAGATGAAGTCAATCAGAAGAGAATGCAGATACTAATTTTCCACACCTGAACTAGCACCACAGATCTTTTTCTATAACAGTGGCAACAACAAGCATGACATTAGCATGTTTTTTTTTTTTTCAAGAAGCCCCACTGTCTTGAGACATGATAAAGTGACTTAAGGCACAAGTTCTGTATTATTTAATACCTGAGGCTTATAAGAAGATAAGAACAATAAATGTTATGGCATTGTTTCCACACGAATGTTATTACAGACAGTAAACATCCATTAATACATCAGCTAATTTACTTTGGTTAATTCAGCTGCATTCAAAAGTTCTGGCAGGTGCTTACGTTTTTGCAATACAGAAAAAGCTAATTAACTTGAACATGTCGAGCATCACACAGCTTGGGCTAAAGGGATCAAATAAACAACGGGTAGATCATGAGCTCTACTGATCACACTAAATATGATGACAAGGATGTATGTCATTTAATTTATGAGGGCTTATCTTCAACACTCCAAAAATGTCTCCTGCCAAAAGCAGAAGGAGGTGCATGACACTGGCACAAAGAGGTAAAGTATAATACACTAAGTATGACAGAACCTCTGTGCGTGACAATGAACACATGGTTTTTGTTACTGGCTTTTTTTGGAGGCTATCAACTTTTGTGATCCATTGGCAGTGTCTGTACAATTGTAGAAGACAGCTGGGCTTAGAAACTAGCTGAAAGCAGAATCAAGACTAGAAGAATGTTTATGTGAGTACAAGGACAATGATGACTTTGCATTACAAAGTACTATGTTGGTGATTTGAGTTGTCTATATATACAGTGTGTCCCAGCTAAAAGTAGCCATTGTTTTAAAACGACGGAGTGTGCAAGGAGGCTCAAACTAACTCAATAGTGGTGAGGATTGTGTGTCCTAGCCTGCGGTATTTTTTTCGTTTGGAAAAGTCAATTACTTGGTATAAATTAATTGCCAAACTTTTTAAATATTGGCTTCACCAAGAAAGTGCCACTACGAAAGTTGCAGATCACATTTAAAAATGGCTGACTAAATTAGTTAGCAGAACCTATCTGCCCCATGCGTTCACTCTATGACACATCTTTGCAAAAACTGTGCCTCGCCAGCAGCAGAATCACTTGAAACAGTCACCACTTGTATCAGTCTTTCCCTATGTAGACTAAGCTTTGTCTAAAGGGAGAACAACACTACAGAATAAGTGTTTTCACTTACATTAGAACAGAAACGAATATTCAACAATTTCACATACTATAGAGTTCTTGAATCGAATATGAATAGAATCGCAAGGACTTGCACTCAGCATCCCTTGCTCATTCATCGATGCTTAGCTTGACATGGAAGGCATGCGATAGCTGGGGCGTCTTTTGCAAACACAGTGCCCCTTACTATTTTCCCTAGGATGCATATGCCTAGAAAAAAAAAAAAAAAAAAAAAAAAAAAAAAAAAAAAAGGGAAACCCCTCACATCACCTAACACTACACCAGGAAGCACTCAAACTTTTATTTCAGGTAGTTTTGGAAATTAGAAAATATAGTAAAACTTCATTACAAGAGACACTCAAGGGACCCGGGAAGCATGTCTCTTGTAACCAAAAATTCTAAAAGCACCAAGTAGTCAGACTAGATCACTTTATTATACATCAGCATCAACGTGTGAACACATATACAAGAAATTGCTCAGGATGGCTTAAAGAAGTCATTCATAGTAATTTATTTTTTAGTGACTGCAGATTGTATTAGCTTCTTTCAACTTCTGGAGGTAAAGCACTTCACTTTGCAAGCCTTCCTGTTGCTCAAAATATCTTTGAAGTTAGATGTTCGTCAGCCTCAACTGCCGATACTTTCTGCCCTGCAATGTCCTCGTCATCCTCCGCCTCCTCTGGTTCACCTAGGGCACATGCGCTATTTACTCGCACAAGAATTGCATGATCTGTAAGCTCTTCAGAGCACACGAGGTCCACATCTGCAGACACAAACTCCTCAAAAGATTCTGGAACGTCTGCGGTCTCTTGAATGCAGGCCCAAGCTTTATCTTCAGGGCAGTTTTCCACAGGGTCTTCCATCCTAAGTTGGATGGAAGATCTGTGTCTGGGTTGTCTCTTCTAAATAGTGAAGAACTTACTCTAGGGACCTAAAAAGTTGCCCTTAGTAACAGAGTGTCTCTTGTAATCATGTATCTTGTATACGATGTTGTTAACATGGTGAACATAGGAAAACCAACCAAACCATTTTCAAATGTCTTTTATAACCAAGTGTCTCTAGTAACGAGATTTTACTGTATTCGATACCCAATTCAGTGTTCTTTGATCATATTTCCTGAATATTCATATTCAATTAGGAAATTTCACTATTCGAACACCCCATCTCTTAAGCTCTTTCGACTGTTTATATGCTTTAGACTGTCTACCGTTTTTCAAGGACCTCCTATTTTGTAGCGTAACAGAAAGCGTACCATTCGGAGTGTCTTTATGTGCAGTGGTTTCTTTGAAAAATGAGTAGAAAATTTTTAACATGAATTTTTAAAAATCTGTGTAGTCTCTTAGAACTGCGTATGGATCCCTATTGCAAAACCCTGTATCCAGTGCCATGCCTGATTATGGGCCCAGTGTCGCGCGCTGGATGCTGGGATGCTGGCAAGGTGCGGCATACTGGGAGGCGCTGGGCGCAGTGTACTGGTGTGAAATGCAGCTCTATAGCGAGAAATACATGGTGCCTGGCTAGCTTATATATTTTTTCAAATACAAAAAGGAACAGAGAGCGTTGTATTGCAATAAAAAAAAAAGAAGAAAAAAAAAAGCCCCTAGGAATCGAGCCTCCGACCTACAGATCCCAATCCCAGTATCCTACCACTACGCCATGGCGATTCACAATTACAGATTCATAATTTGCCATGTCAAGACGCAAACACAGTTGCAGTTTCGCACAGACGCCTCGCACAGACATGGTAGATGCACCCTATTGCCCCGCAACTAAAACTTACGCCTCTATCAGAATGAAAAAGTTGTTGTCCATATTGCATAGTATGCCTGGAAGTGCTGCTACACTTATTTGCTTTTGTGATTGGTATATTAAATCCAAAAAAAAAAAGAAAAAAAAAACCTTAAATGAACCGCCGAACTGTACCCTGTACGGGCTGTTACTGCCGATTTTGACAGTCGTTTCTTGTTCTTCGCGCAAGGGTAATGCAACATTTCCATAGCTCGACAATGCATTTCAATCGACACGTATGTGTAGTCACATATCTCCGTCAGAGAAGCGGTCGGTTAATATGGCTGGCAGCCTTTGGCGAGAGCACATATAGATACGTTTATAACGCGTCACATCGCTTGTTCCACTGAGAATGTAGACACGAAAAAAAATGGTCTGTTTAAAAACACTGATGGGAAAGATGAACTACAGAGTGATTTATTGTCGTTAGACTTGTTGATTCCTGAGCCCAGACGGGCTGATAGAGTGAAGACAGACTCAGCAGGTACGGTAGGCCTAACCTTCGGTGGAAGTGAACGATCTCGGCGCGGGTACCTGTTGAACGCGAACATGTTTGTATTTGAGCTTTAGAACCTTTAACTATTATTTTGAGTACACTAGGGAAAGTGGAAGTGCACAAATCGCCTCAGCTTTGTTGTCGGTGCAATAATATCAATCAGCGGAAGGCTTAGGTCTGTTCGAACGCGTCTGAACAGCTGCTGGGTTTCGTGTCGAATACACAACACTGCGACAACTGGCAGTCATTGCTTGCATACAAACTACTCGAAAACGAGGCGTTATCTGCGTTTGCATAATTTCGTTCACGAATAATACAGCTATCCGCACAGTAAAAAGGGAAATGCACAAAGCGAAAGTGATCTTCAGTGTCGCATGTGCATGGGCAGCTCACACACCTTTATTCCGAGCTGCAACACCGCCGACACGAAACAGACATTTATGACCCCAAGTTATAGCGCTATTTAGGACAGGAGTCTGTTTTTTGCACAGGACATGCCCATAAAATTTACCAAGCATTTAATATTCAACAGCACCTATACTCCGGCAGTGCAGCACAAACGAAATCAGCGCAGTTTCCAGTACGAGCTAGCGAACTCCAGCGACAAGCAGTGCATGTACAGCGCACACCAGTGCGCCCCAGCGTCATAGCAGTGAAACCAGCGTCTCGTCCAATGTGACCCAGCTCTTATCCAGCAATCTCACCAGTGTCCCAGTGACTCCCAGAGTGCGCCAGCGTCCCCAGTGCCACCCAGTGTCAAACAACGCACTGATTTCACACTGGAAGACGATGGTTTTTGCAATAGGGATTCCTGTAACACAGATTTCTGGACTCGATTGAAATGCCATGCCGGTAAAAAATTGAGAAACTGGAACTTCACAGGATTTCTGCAGCAACGGTTACTTCTTGTTAAACACTCAAACTATGGCCGTAAGAGCCGTCATCAGCATGCAATTGGTTGCATAAATCATTAATTTCTTTTTTCCTACAGTAGAACCCGGCTGACACGTTTTTCACGAGACCGTAAAGAAAAAAAAAAAAAAACCAAGAGCCGGGAAACGCAAGAGCTGAGAAACAGGAAAAAATGAGAAATGAGAGTAGTGGTGAACTGCACACAACTTGAATTCTTACATTTAAAAAAAAGTCAACAGTTTCACCCGAAAGCCGAAGCG
Organism: Dermacentor silvarum; assembly: GCF_013339745.2. Taxonomy (NCBI): domain Eukaryota; kingdom Metazoa; phylum Arthropoda; class Arachnida; order Ixodida; family Ixodidae; genus Dermacentor; species Dermacentor silvarum. The sequence goes on along the minus strand of NC_051154.1, from coordinate 122,979,978 downwards.
TCGATTGCGATAGCAAATTAGTAGACAGCTATACAAAGTAAGGATAGTAGTTTTATCGTCCGTATAAACTTGTAAACATTTGCTTATTAACTATATTAACAAGCACGATGTCAGCACGCACAGGCAAACATGAGCCCATCACACTTCATGAGCTCGGACACTCGCAGTCGAAATTCTGGCGTGAGGAAGCGCAGCATCAGCAGCGAGCGAAATGACCATCGTGCTGTCTATCTCTTTAACCCAAACTGAGTGCTAGGAACCCACAGCACGCACAAAGCTACGAGCCGCTGACGCACCTACACTGCCTAGACTCTGCCCCCAACGCAAATCGCTTTCAAGATACGATCCGCGCAACTGCGCGCCGCCGCGCAGTACGCAGTTGATGCCAGAGTACAACGCCGCCCGCTATCCCTTAATGCCCTTTTGATACTTTTGATATAAAAGGGATACTTTTGAAAATGAGCTCACCAGAAATGCTTACAGGATTGCCATCATCAGCTTCATTGGCACTCTTGAACAGCACCACCGTCAGCTGACCCAGGCACGATAGCGCTGCTTTCTGAACATCCGGTGCAGGGTAATCAGCCATCTGGTATACTTCAGTGAAGCATTTTTCCAGATGTGGTGCAAAAGCTGTTCCAATGTTCTCAGCCATCTCTGCGAGGGCCACGCACGTGTCTTCCTTCTCTTCCAGGTAGGCATTTGCAACAGTGCAGCTGCGTAAGCACAATGTTTTTTTAAAACCCTAGCCATTACTTAAAATTTTACGAGACATGCTTTTGTTTCATGTCCTCTATCCACACGTGGGCACGGACATGTGCATGCATGCACACACGCACAGACATACCTGCAGATAGACGGAAACATGAAAATCAGGACACAATATGAATGTACAGGGTGTTCTAGCTAAGTTTAGCTAAGGTTTACAAATACTATCCCAATTTGACATAGGAGGATGCAACTAAAAGCATGTTGTTGGTTCTCCATGACACACAGTGAAGGCGGAGCTTAGCCCCAATCACTTGGACACAATATGAATGTACAGGGTGTGCTAGCTAAGTTTAGCCAAGGTTTAAAAATACTATCCCAATTTTATATAGGATGCCGTCAAGATTGTCAGGAGCAACGACTCCGAAAGGGACGCGACGCGACTTAGACGAAGAGAGCCTGATGAGTCAGCGTCAAGGAACGTAAGCACATTCCACGTAAGCGGCGAGATCGCAATAGGCCAGAGTTGCCTGACTTGAGAAACACCCAGAACTAACATAGGCAAAATTAAGGGCTTGTTTATGGATTCATTAGGTTGCATTTTTGTTCACATTTATTTATGTGTTGTGTTCTAGTTCAGTGTGCACATCCACCCAGCTCCGTTCTCAAGTGCCGACATGGCGTTCCGGAGATCATCGAACACGCTGGTCTGCCGATGCAAATTCATATTGTGCAAATCACAATTTTTGCATTCTGTTTAGTTCGATCTTCATCAAGATAACTTAGTTAATTCATTCTGCAAGTATTAAAGGGTTCCTGAAACGGTTAGGACAAATTTTGTAGACACGTAGGGTACAGCTACAGTAAGACATTCACGTTACTTTTATGTGAAGCGTCTCATATTAAGATATCTACGGACGATAACAAGTTACTCTTCTCCCTAGCCATGCTCTTCCTCCTTCGTCAAGTGATCGGGGCTAAGCTCCGCCTTCACTGTGTCATGGTGTGACATCGTGTCGTCTACTTCTGGTGTCTGGGAGCCAGTGCGCGAAGTCTCTCAACCTCTCTGCTAGCCGCATGGCCGTTAATCCACAGTGAGAGCTACTCAAGCACACGCATTGTGAGTGTTCTGTCACATTGCCGAGCGTGTCCAGTATACTGGTAAATGCAGGCGAGCTGGACGTTTTGACGGATGGGTGGAGGCATAAACATGAGCGGCTTGCACGATGCAGCTACCTCGTGGTGCAGAGCTCAACCTGCGAAACACATAGGTAATATTGCTGTAAGCAAGTAGAAAGACTTGTGTTTAAACAAGATTTTAAACAAGTAGAAAGACAATGTGTTCACGATTACGCTGCTGCTGAAAATTTACACCAGCAGCAAAGTACTTGGTTACTGAAATCAAGAGTTCGATGAAAAGTCATCTAGTCGGGATTGCTCATAGTCAAGGGTAAAATCAATGTGAATTAATTGTGAACAAGGCCCCCATATGGGAGCCAAAACATACAGTTTTTCTTTTTCATGTTTTTGGTCAGCATCCGTTTTACCCTTGACTACTTGGTTACTGCTATATTAGCTCTGTGTTTGTCTGGTTGAGCTCTGTGCCTCCAAGTGGCTGCACCCTGCAGGCCGCTCACATTTTCACCTCCGCCCATCTGGCAAAATGCCCAGTCCGCCTGCATTTACCGAAATACCGGACACGCTAAAACTCTCTACTGTGGTAGTAATCCTCCAGTGTGTAATGATGGCCCCAAATGTGTAGATACTGGCACCAACTGGATACTGACAGCCTGATGGGCTGCAGCCACTCTGCTTGCCTGGTGCCATGTAGAGGGACACGATGTCGCAACTTGACGTGTCGCCAATCGCTAGATCTGCAGCCCACAATGCAACAAAGGCAATTCATGGTGCTCTCAAAAAGAAACCTCAAGACCAACACTGACCGTGCAGCTCGCATCAACATGGAGCATGCTGTAACACAAGCAGACGACACTTGCTGGGTGCGGAAGTGCTCTAGTGTAATGATAAATTGTTGTTGTGCACTCTTATTCCGAAGTGTTTAGACGCAACCAAGGAAGAAAAAAAAAGGATCAGGACACGAAAGAGCGTCACTTGCAACTAGTTTATTGAAAGCAGACAATTGTTGGGCGTACTGCCCGCGCTCACGCAAAGAACGTTTACCGTTCGACTCGGCGCATACTAAGCTTGTAAAAAGGGGCAATAGTCTCCACGTGTCTTGAGGCGTCGTTGGTGAGATCTTGCTCTTACAAAATGCAGGAAAGCTTTAACTGTCAGGTTGCACGGCTGCGATCAGCCGGATACCCTTGTTCTATCATGGTCGCAGTTGCGGAAACCCTCCTTCAAAAATTGAAGGGCAAGCGGAAAGCCAAGCAGCTAGTGGAAAAAAGGCCTCAGGTTGTTCTGTACATGCATAAAGTGGCCCACAATCTAAAAAAAGTGGCCAGTAGGTACAAAGTACCTATTGTTTTTTCGGCTCCACGGAAGCTTGCTGGCTTGTGCCCTCGCATCGCAGACCCGCAGAAGTTGACCCGCTGTGGTAAAAATCATACAAGGCCGTATGTGACTTGCGCGGTCGGTGTGGTGTACGAAATTCCACTTCATTGCGGCACGGTTTATATCAGTCAGACAGGCCGTTGCATCAATGATAGGGCAAGGGAACATGAGCTGTCTATCAAGAATAAGATTAGTGCACATTAACCTATGCACTGTGATTCCTGCACATGTGAGGCAGACTTTTTCAATATCCGCATTCTTGGCAAAAGCAAAGATTCCCTGGCACGGGAATTAATGGAGGCATATTTCATTGCTATGAAACGTGACATCTGTGTCAGTGATACGTCTGTGGCTTTACGCAGCACTGAACGCCAGTTTTTGCACTATATGATTCGGTAATGATTCAAACTGAGTTATGTGCGCAAATGTATGTGCGCATAAGGCCACCTTTTCCTATAAATTGGACCCTTGTCTGCTTTCAATAAACTAGTTGCAAGTGACGCTCTTTCCTGCTCTGATCCTTTTTTTCCTTCCTTGGTTGCATCTAAACACTACAGAATAAGATGAACCAACTAGCCCAGCAACAAGTCCTGATATATTATGCACTCTCTTTGTTATTTTTTTAATAGAAACAAATTAACCAAAATTCCAACTATTACAAACAACATTTGTTCAGCATAAAGTTGGAAAAATTATCAAGGATGCAACGTGGGCAGTGGATTGGATAGCTTGCCTGATTGACGTCATCAGCGCCCACTACATAGGTGGCGATGGGTGGCTGAAAACTCAGGGGAGTGGTGCCGCTGGGATTGGTAGTGATGCACATTTTGAAAACCTTATAATAAATTATGCGCTTTACGTGGAGCGCTTAAATGTGTCACTTAATGATCAGAAGGACCTACCCTATTGACTCAGTAGATTTGTACAAAATCGTCAAAAGTTTGAAAGTTTAGTTTGAAAGTTTATTTAACATAAGTAAACAATACAATTAGAAAGCACACTTTTGGGACCCAACAAATTTGTTAAAGGGTCCCTACTTAAAGGGTCCCTACTTAAAGGGTCCCTACTAAAATTGCTTAAGGGTCCCTTGAACTTAGGCAAAAATATCTGATGAGAAAGTTGTAGAGCATTTAGGAAATGACTGATTAAGCAGTATCTAAATTCTTACCTCCTGCCCAATCATTTTTCCTACATCATTAAGAAAGCCTGTAAATTTTTAGTATGAAAAAAACCCATGTGACTGTGTGCTTGCACACCACAACTGCAGTGCTCTGAGCATGCCACATATGAACGAACAGCACTTTTAACGTAGATTGTTACCGATGAGAAAGTGACAGGGCAGTGATGCAGGCATTGGCTTGAAAATTCACTCTAGCAATTGGTCTCAGTTGCACTGCTGAAAGCAACAGACATGTTGTTTATGATGGCAATAAGCAGAATAAGCCTCAAAACCATGCTGCCACTTTCTAATCTGTAGCACACTAGCTCATCAGGGCTGTTCATCCATGCGTGGCATGTTTAAGAGCACTGTGATTGCAGCGCACAAGTGTGAAGTCACATGCTTTCTTTTTTCGCATTTCACAGGCCTCCTTTACGACAGCAAAAAACACACAGATTGGACAATTCTTAGAATGCTCTAAGACTAAGACTTTCTCATTGGATGTCCTTAACCTTAAGACTTGTGAACTAAATTAAATAATCTTGCTTAACAAAACAAAATGCAAAAAATTGCGATTTCTTTTATAGAATGGCCAACAATAGTATTCTTTTAGTTGCGTCCTGCAATAGCAAATCTAATATTTCTAAACTTTCGCTGAAGTTAGCTGGGACACCCTATATACAGTTGAATCTCGTCAATTCGAACACGCTTAATTTGAACTGCCGGTTTATTCGAACTGACACTGTGGTCCCGTCAGGCGGATTGGGCGCATCTATAGCCTTTATTCTTGTATTTACTGCTGCACATAACACCGCATTGCCCGCGTGCCTTATAACTCCATGATCGAATCGATAGCGGCCGCAGTTTCGTCCGCAGAAGTTACGGAAAACAGTAGTATTGTTTTCTACTAGGGGCACGTGCTAGCCACGTGCTTCCAGAACTGTATGGGTCCCTGTCCATGATCGCGTCGATAGCGGCCACAGTTTCGTCCGCAGTGATTGGGGCAAACAGTTTCGTTATGACTCGGTGCAATGGCTGTGCACACAATGTCGCAAACATGGCGCAAGCTGTTGAGGATGAAAGGCGCCGGCTACATAGTGATGAACAGACAATCTGTTGGTGACCAGCTCACTGGAGAAAAAATAAACAGGATGTGCATGCGGTAATCAAGAGTGTGTCTCAGATAAAGATGTGCTGCGAGCGCCAATACGTCACAAGATGACGAGCATTGCAGCTTCTGCACAAAATAGGAACAGGAGTTGCCGATTCATTCAGTAAATAAAAGCATGTTGATATTATAAGCATTTGTTTATTGTTTTTTTTATGCCTTTGATAATTCGACATTCGCTTAATGTGCACATTTTTTTCAGTCCCATAATATTCGAATATTCGAGGTATTACTGTACTGGAATGCGACATTTGTTTTCCGCTCAAAAGACAGTCAAAAGTGCTGGCAGATCACACACAAAGAACGGTGTTTTACTTGCCAAAACCACAATGTGATTATGAGACATGCCGTAGTGGAGGACTCCGGATTAATTTGGACCACCTGGGGTTCTTTAACGTGCACCTGAATCTATGTACACGGGTGGTTTCTGCATTTCGCCCCCATTGAAATGCGGCCGCCGGGGCCGGGATTTGATCCCGCGACCTCGTGCTTAGCAGCCCAACACCCATAACCACTAAGCAACCACGGCAGGTTTCAGATTTTAAAGTAGACAGCTGTTAGTTGGACTAACCTTTGCTCATTATCCTCATCGCTGTCATCATCATCCGAAGCATCTCCTGCACCATCAGCGTCTATTTCAGCAGCCTCATCATCACTCTCCTCAAGGTCATCAAAGAGTTGGATGCTAGAACCAGAAGTGCCTGCAGGCTGTGTCTACGACACGAGGAGAGAGACAGAGAAGCAAAAACTTGTCATTTTTGAAAAGTAACAAACATAGCACCCCTTTATAGTATATATACTGCTGATTTTATGATCTAAACACCAAGAAGCCCGCCGAGTTAAATACCTCAAAATATTGATTTAAGTGCGGGAAACTTAAGGCAAAAGCCATAGTAGCATTTGACATGGTGGAGTGAAGTTTAATTTATGTATAGCCAAGCAAACTAATTACTAATTATTTACGTACTAGACTAGTAAATTTTTAACTCAAATAACAGGTTTTTTTTTGACAAATGTACTTTTCATGACAAGAAAGAAAGATGATCAAGTTGTTTTTAATTTTCCTTGATGTGTAATGGTGTTTGAGCTTTCTCGCTTTAACCCATTCGCTTCCACACCCGGCGGTCCGGCGGCTGTGACACCCAAGGCCAAAGTCTGAGTGACCAGAAATTCGCTGGCTGCTAAAAGAGCAGCTATTTCTGGCTAATTTCATAGATGGCAGCACATTGGAGGCTCTTTTATGGTCGTTTTAGGTTTTACACACTTGATAGGCATATTTATATTTGTTTACACTTTCAGCAGGAGTAGTGTGTAAAACAATGGAAAGCTTCCTGCTCACCAGACTCCGCTCTGTTGTTGTAGTCGTTGTAACTAGAGTACCAGGCTCGAAAAAAAGCGCACAGGCTTCCAAGTGGGCTAATTTTTTTCAGCACTTATTACCGAAAACTGTGAAGCAGTGAAGCACAACATTCAATGTTGTGCTTAGTTTTCGAGGGCCAAGTTCAAAAGTCCCAAGAGGCATTCTACTTATATATATATATATTTTACTGCATCTGACGCGGAAGTCTTATGCAAACAAAATAAATCAGACATTTTGTAAGTGTGATGGCTGTAACAGATTTCAGAGCAATTTTTTTGCAACGAAGAACACACTCAACGAAGCAGGAAAATATGACACGGTACACCAGGTGCGGCAGAGCACCGAATGGGCAAAAGCGAAGGTGTTAAGCAGCAAGGAAAGGCTACATTATAAAGGGAAGTGGGCAGAACAAAAATGAGCGTGCTTGCTAAGGTAAAATTGAAGAAAAAGAATATTACAGATATCAAAGACACCAAGAGTGAAGGCAATATATTTAGTACAGTTGGAGCACTACCTAATAAACCTGCGCTGCATCTGTGTTAGCAAGCTGCAGAAAACTGACCTGCTGTCAAGCTTGCCCTAAGTACCTGTTTTGATACATTTAAAATAACACAGATGGTTCTTCAGCCACTGCAATGCTGTTTGCATGCTTTCATACATGTAACAGAATAACACTGAAGAAATCAGCAGAAGCTGTGATTTCACAAAAGATTAGGGCCCATTTGAATGAGTTTCGTGTTCACAGCCTTGCTTCTGTGTATGCAAATTGTTCAGAAGTGTTTGAAATATTAGTGTGCTTGTAAATTTTTATAAATAAGACATAATTTGAAGGACAAATAAAAGAGCGGTATTTGAATCAGTATTAAAAAAAATCATAGCATTTGTACATTCCTGAAATCCACAAATCCAACATACCACAACACCTTCAGTGGACTGCAAGGAAGTAAACATGTGATCCAGGATAGGTTCCAAAAACTTTGTCATGTGTTCTCCTAGCACTGAAGACACAGATGCAAACATTCCATACCTGCAAGGCAAGTGTTACACAAGCTCTGTTCACTGTGATATGACAGAGCACCAGCGGTAGTTAAAAAAAAAGTAAATGGAAGAAAGCTGCGCCTTCAGAAAGTTACATGTATCATATTGAGGTTATGTGGAGGGCGACTGCAATCCAGAATTTTCAAGAGGCAGAAACAGTGTATGCTACTCACGTGCTTCTGCGCAAATCAGGATCATCAACTGCATTGATCAGCTGTAACCCGAGTATCACACACTCTGGAGCCATTGGCAAAAAATTGGAAGCTCCAACAGTCCTAGCCAAACAGCCCAACGTGTCTGAAAATGTGATTAGAAAGTTCATGTACCATGATAAAGTAATGTGGCCCTAGCAGCTCTGCTGCAGCCTCACCGACAGCTTGAGTTCGAAGCGTAGCATTCTGCTCCGATTGGTGCTCTGTTAGATATTGCTTGAGGTCACCTATGATCTGAGGGAAGTATGGCAGCATTGCCTCTTTCGTAGCGTTGGCTGCATTTGTGGGAAAAGCAACAGGACCAGGATTAGAGAAAATAGTGAGACAGCTTAATAGAGAGACTTTTCATTAATGATGCATCTCATTTTGTAATAAAAATTCCTATACCCTACTGTATTGCAATTAGGCTAGCAACATCCAGACAAAATTAGCTGTGACAGCTTTCTGTGATCTGTTTAGAACACTTTTAAAAATTTTCAAAGGTTGCCTGTGGTGGATAGCACAATTCTAGTTCATGAGCTGGTCTACTCGAAGAGGTGGACATTACCGTATTTTCTCGCATATAACCCGCACCAAAAATTGGAAAAAATTGCTTAAGAAGTGGGGGTGCGGGTTATCTGCGAAAATTCGGGAAGAGAGGGGTCGGCTTCACGGCAACGCACGGCGTGCCGTGCAGAGTCCGCGTTGTCCACATGCCTATCGACATCGACGTGTGTTAAGCCAATAAGAGGCCAACACAGGTTATAGCCAGATCCACATCCATAGTCTGGTTAGATGCTTTTCGCACGCTTCTCGCATGAGTCAGGTGCCGTTTCTTGTAAGCCCAGTTTGCACAGTTGGCCAGCCTTGTTTAGGCATCATGAGTGTGCCTCGGAGGCAGTCTTTCACAGTGAAAGAGAAACTGAAGATCGTAGCCGCTGCTGAAGAAATCGGCAACAGAGCTGCTGCGAGATGGTTCCGAAGACGATTACGTCTGAGAGCGGCAATGAAGTCTCGGATTGCAGCAGTGAATCGGACGAGAGCACTGACAACGTTGCGGCAGTCGTTTTGAAAACGAAATGATGACTGCGCGTAGTTGTACCCCCTTCCTAGTCCTCATTTTTTCGGATATGTGTGCGGGTTACACGCGAGGTTATTTTTTTCTTTTTCGTGGAGTTCAAAGTTAGGGGTGCGGGTTATATGCAAGGGCGGGTTAAATGCGCGAAAATACGGTACTTGCACAAAAAATTGAAATGCATAATCTTTTAATTACCAAAAATTGACTAATTAAGTTTTTAACCAATGACCCATATTAGAATTCGCGAATCCTAACTGTGGAGTTCGCTTGGGACGAATTCTCAGGATGACACCAGGTACCAGATATTAATTGCCAAACTTTGCGGAGCAATGCATTGGCGTTCCAGTTACTTTCTTAAAAAAAAACATTGTTTTATGCATTGAAGCACAAAATTAACTGAAACGCCAATGCATTTCTTCGCAAAGTTTGGGAATTAATATCTCGAAACTGGTGTCATCATGAGAATTCGTTCCAAGCCTTGAAAAATCCACAGCTAGAATTCGTAAATTAAAAAATTAAATTATGGGGTTCTACGTGCCACAACCACGATCTGATTATGGGGCACGCCGAAGAGGGGGGGGGGCTCTGGAATAATTTGGACCAACTGGGGTTCTATAATGTGTGCCTAAATCTAAGTACACGGGTGTTTTCGCATTTTGCCGCCATCAAAATGCAGCCGCCGTGGCCGGGATAACTTGTAAATTGCAATATGGGCCATAAGGTAATTAGTTAAAAACTGCATTAGTGAATTTTCGCTATTTAGTCGATTATGCATTTGAATTTCTTATGCAAGTAATGTCCACTTCTTCGAGACAAGAATTGTGCTAACTGCCCCAGGCAACCTCTAAACATTTTTGAAAGTGTTCGCAGTATACAGCTTTGTTGGCGAATAAAAGAAAAGTAATAGCAGGGGCCAAGTGAGTGGCAGGATATATAGCAGTCATAACCCCTCCCCCCCCACCCCACCCCCTTATCCCCGCTCTTCAAGAAGTAGTAGAAAAAATGAAGAAGGGTGGGGGGGCATGACAATTATAGTTGATTATTTTGGGTGTTAACCGGTGAATCAATACTTGCCAGCAGAGCCGATGGCACTAATGGCCAGCTCCTTCGCTCGGTATGACGGCGCTGTCAGGAAGAGGAGGACTTGCCGCATGACATCTGGCAAGTAGGACACGAGCTCTCCCTCTGCACAACATTTCCAGAAGATTCTCCTTAGCTCTTTCCTTACCAAGGGGAAAATAGGTGTTTTTTGTATGTTACAGCAGATGTATTTTTCTGAAGGAACTACTGCACTCAATATTTATAGTAATACATAAACAGAAAGCAAAATGAACGCACTTTTCATGCATAAAAGTTTTATTAACGGATGTATGTCATAAAAAAAGATATAAATTGTTAAAATCAAGATTGTGCGATAAAACTGAACAAAGTTTGTAAAGACACGCTTGTATCTACTAAGAAAAAAATGTTACGAAAATTATGAGATATACAAAATGTATTGCCATCTATTAGGCACTATCTCCAAAAAAATCAAAACTTTTAGTTGAAAAGGTATTCCACTACAAAAATTTAACTGCAAGCACTACAGTTGGGCGAGCCGAGCTGCGGCCGCCGATGTACCGGGCTGGTTTGCGTCGCCGTCACTTTCAGACTCAAAGTCCGAAGAAAAGTCAGCGTCCTCTGACTCGCTACTATTTGATGTATCGATAAGATCAGCCGCAGAGGCAGCGGAATCGCGATATTTGCGATCTCCCAAAGCGTGCGCTGCTTTCGGAGGCGGACAATTTTGCATTCTGCTTTGACGATCACGAAACTTTGGAGCACGTTTAAACATCACTGCTTAGCGGGCAAAAAGCAAACTGCTTAGAAAAAAAAAAAAAAAAAAATACTGTCTCCTCTTTCACGTCCGATGGTGCAGTGTGTCTGTGAGCGGCGTGGAAGGTCTTGAAAGCGGCGTTTCAAACCATCGATAGCGGGCAGCCATTTTTTCGTTCTCCTTTGACGATCTTGAAACTTGGGAGCATGTTTAAAAATCCCCACCTCGCGGGAAAAAAGCGAACTGATTAAAAAACTAAAATCTAGTTCTCCTCCTTCACGTCCGATAGCACAGTATGTCCACGAGCGGCACGGAAGGTCTCGAAAGCGCCGTTTCAAACCATCGATAGAGGGCTAACCATGCCCAATGGGCGTGGTACGGAAAGAGCTAAGCAATCTAAGAGTTGTTAAAGGCATATCCTTTGAGTCTATGATAACAAAATTCAAGTAAATCAATCACTTAATCATCAAAATGTGTTCCTGTTCCATGAAAAAAGCATGAGTTCTGGCATCTCGAGAAAGAAATTAAAAATTCACTGGTGATTTGGCAGTAATTGCGAGAGAAATGCATTAGCACTATGTCGCAGCTCTTTGAGGTCCCGGATCTATGACTTAAAGCGCATTGACCACATTGGAAATTGTTGTTCAGGAGCTCACTCGACACATGTCCTGCCTCTTCAAGGAGTGCAACTGACATTGGTCCAGAGCAGACCACTATACCGGGTGTCCCAGTTAACTTGGACCAAGATTAAAAAAACCGGAAGAGCTCTAGAGAAATCGTACCAACTGCATAGTAGCGACAGTCATGTGTACTTACCAGCCAGTACTTTTTTCATCACAAAGTTTTATTTAATTAATTAGTTTTAATTACCAAACTCTTATTATTGCTTGAATCGCAAACATGTCAATAATAAAGTTGTAGGGCACCTTATACCCCTGTCAAGCGGGCAAGTTAAGTGCACTTTGCGCAATCTAAACGTCGCAAGTGGAGTGTCACTCGCTGCAGAGTGTACTCCGGTCGAAGTGCGTTCACGGAACACACTTTGCTGGCCGAGTGCGTAGCCTCGTTGCCAGCGGTTTCAATGGTATAAAATGTAATGCATAAAAAAAAAGGACACAGAAGTTCATTTTAGTGGTTGAACAGCTCTTGTGCACAAATAATAGCCTAAAACATGTTCATATTCTGTTCGAGTAGTATCAAATGCCGCCTCGTCACACGCCGCTATGTCGTTCTGGATTGGATAGGCATTTTTCTTGGCAGGCATTGACTTGCCACACTCTTAATAAAAAATATTTTCATTTTTTGTTGAAAAAACATAGATTAAGTTTGTTTTAATTAATAATACAACGTAAGACAATCACTTTTTAGAAGTACTTTTCTTTTTAATCTACGTTTTCACAAAACGCGCTCGTAGTCTGTCACCATTTTTTTTTACTGCGAGTGCACTCTGTTTTCCCGTTTAGAACCACGTAGCCTAAAGTGTCACTCAAGGTCCCAAAGTGCACTCCCCGTAAGTGCACTTAACTTGCCCGCATGACAGGGGTATTAAATAACCTTCGAATCAAGCATTTGTTTCGTGCTCAGCTTTGCCTCCTTGGTTTTTCCGAGAAAAAACAAAAATCACGCGAAACAAACCACGGATACATGGCTTTACTAGAGGCGGCAGCTCGATACAGGGCTTCACGCTATGTGATGGTTGCAGTATCATGAGAACATGACGCTGACGCATTGATGAGCATAGCGGAGCCGTAGGGGGGGGGGGGGGGGGGATTTCGAAGCCGGGAAATCGTGATGGTGCACTTGGGACTGTAATTTTGCACACTCTTGTTCTGTAGATAGGCACGCCCGGAACGTATGCTCCTTTTGTTCCCTTTAGCAATAGAAACAAACTTTGCGCAGGCAATGTCTATCTAATGCGTTTTGGCGGATCTGTACGACCAGCATATGCTGTTGTCAATTACGTAAATCATTTTTGCTTGATGTGTCAGTGGGTAGATAATAACAGGAAATCTCCACGGTACCACACCAGTGACCTGCTCTTCAAGAAGACAGTTACGCCCTTCACAAATGATCGGAAGGCTAAAATGATCCTGGCCCTGTTGTAGGGAACCTCAAATAGCCTCCGAATCAAGCATTTATTTCGTGCTGAAGTGTGCCTGGTTGTTTTTCCAGGAAAAGAACAAAAGCCCGCGAAATGTGAAATAGATGTGGGCTCGCGCGCTGCTACACAAGCGCCTCAAAGCAACCTTTTAAAGATATACGGCTGCATTCGTTTATTGCCACATTGTACAAAGTTTCATTACTAGCTTCAACTAGCATGGTGCGATAACCGTCAGCATCTGCAGACGCAAGAATGTTGTGCTCCATCATGCTCGGGATAGCTTTAACCTTCGCGTATCCTGAAACAAAGCTACAAAAGAAATTCAACCAATCTAAAAAAATAAATAAAAAAACAGTACGCAAAAGAGCACGAAAAAAGAAAAGAAAAAAAAAAAAAGGGCAGCTCTCGGAAGAACAGAAAAGAGCTACACAGGAGTTTATTTCAATAAAAAATAAACCAAAAGCACGGAAACAGTCTCAGCCGCCCACAAAGAAACATTAAAAGATGCAACTGGTTTAGCCAGTTACCCTTCCTGTCTTTTGAAGTGGGGAAAAGAGGCAAAACAAAGCATTTTTTAAAACCTATTTCTATCTTTGTTGCAAGCTTTCTTTATGTAAGGATAGGGTGACACCATGAAGGTGTGTTAGAAGTCACGTTTTACACCAGTTTTGAGCAGTTATTTTCCACTGCCACTTATAGCATGTGCTCAAACAGGTTACCATATCAAACAACACAGTACTCAATTCTTTCCAACACTTGTGTTGGAGGCTGGACCTTGAGGTTCCCGCCTCCGCACTGGCGTCGCACACACTACCGTGAGGGTTAGCAGCAAAGAATGCCAAAACATCCGTTGCTGCTTTTTGAACTACCATCGCAGTCCTGTGTCACTTTCTTGTGAAGCTACCTGTCTCGCAAGGACTTCGTACAATCTAACTATTGTTGACAGACTAGGCCGTCCTCCACAATGCCACATCCGGAATAGCTTGGCTGCCTTCCTCCTGTTGCCGTGCGCAACCCCCAGAGCCAGGTTCATTTTACCCCTCTCGTCATTCGTGAAAGGCATGACTGTCTTCTTGAAGAGCATGTCACTGGCGTGGTACCATTGAGACCTCCCGTTATTACCTACGCACTGACATATAAAGCAAAAATTATTTAAGTAATCGACAACAGCATTGCTGGCCGTACAGATCCGCCAAAACACATTAGATGGACATAGCCTGCGTAAAGTTTGTTTCTATTACTAAAGGGAACAAAAGGAACATACGTTCCGGGCGTGCCTATCTACAGAACAAGATGAGCAAGTGCGCCGTCGCGGTTTCCCAGCTTCGAAAACCCTCCCTCCCCCCTATGACTCCGTTCCGCTTATCAATGTGTCAGCGGCGTGTTCTCGTGATGCCGTAACAATCACATAGTGTGAACACCTGTATCGAGCTGCCGCCGCCAGTAAAGCCGTGTATCCGTGGCTATTTGCTTGGGAATGTTTGAGTAGCGGCGCGCGAGCGCGTATCTATAATTTCGTGGTTAGGATGTTTCGTGTGCTTTTGTTTTTTCTTGGGAAAACCAACGAGGCAAAGCTGAGCAGGAAACAAATGCTTGATTCGGAGGTTATTTGAGGTGCCCTACAACTTTGTAATTGATATGTATGCGATTCAAACAATTAAAAAAGCTCGCTAATTAAAAACAATTAGGACTTCGTGATGAAAAAAATACTGGCTGTAAATACACACGACTACAGCTACTATGCAGTCTGTACAATTTCTCTAGAGCCCTTAGGTTTTTTAAAACTCTTGGTCCAAGTTAACTGGACACCCGGTGTATGTATGTGTGTGTGTGTATATATATATATATATATATATATATATATATATATATATATATTTACACACACACACACACACACACACACAGACACACACACACACACACACACACACACACACACACACACACACACACACACACACACACACACACACAAAGTAAAAGATTGTTAATTAGAACTTTAATATCTCGAAATATCGGTGAAGTTGAAATTTCTTTCTGGCTTGGTATCAACCCCATGTATTTTTCACCTCTTCAGAGAGTGGCGTTGTGGAGCTTTGGCTTGATATCTGAAATTCTAAGGGTTTACAGTTTCTTGCCTGTGCTTGCAACTCTAGGTACTGGCAAACCATTAGCCCTGTGATGGTTATCGAGTCCCAAACGACGTCCACAGCTGTGTTGAGTGTAGCGGTGGTGACTGTGAGATGGTGCACATGATTGGCGGGCTAAAGATCATGAGCGATATTCTTGGGCAATCACTTTCTGAGATAGTATCACTTTCACGAGATTCAGAGGCGGACGCATCCACATATACAGCCAACAACATTTCTGGCCCGGGACCGAGCTTGTTATCTTAGCATAATGCCAAGAGCACTGGTGGCTGTATGTTTTAAAGGGTCCCTGAAACAGTTCGGACAAATTTTGTAGACGTGTAAGATACAGTTACAGTAAAACATTCGCATCACAATTTAAGAGAAGCGTCTCATATTAAGAGAGCTATGGACAATTACAAATTGCCCTTCTCCCTAACCATGCATTTCCTCCTTAACTTGTTTGCCGAGTGATCGGGGCTAAGCTCCGCCTTCGCTGGCTCTACATCATGTTGTGACATATGTTGTCGTCTACTTCCGGTTGTCTTGGAGCCAGCTCGCGAAGGCTCTCCAACCTCTCCGCTAGCCGCCCGGCAATCGATCCCCAGCGAGAGCGATCAAGCAGCGTGCCTTGTGAGCGTTCTGATGCAGCGCAGAGCGTGTCCGGTATTCCGGTAACCACAGGCGGGCTGGGCGTTTTGACGGATAGCCAGAGGCATAAACTAAAGCCCCTCCATACTGCTGTGATGAAGGAGCTTCGTAGACGTACGTGAGCGGCCTGATCGGCAAGCACGGTCCAGCCATCTGGTGGCGCAGAGCTTAAACAGCCAAATACAGATCTAACATTCCTGTAACCAGGTGTAAAACATTTGAAACATATAAAAAGACGTGCTCAAGATTACGCTCCTGCCAAAAATTTGAGCCAGCAGCAAAGTATAAAAAACTTGGTTACTGCTATACAGTATAGACCACTTATAATGTAACCGCTTATAGTGCAGGACCGGATATAGTGCGGTCTTTTCAGACTCCCGTTAATTTTCCCACAGCACTCCATGTATACACGTATTGCTTATAGTGCAGTTGAGGGAAACGAAATACCGGTTACAGTGCGGCTGCCTGGGAGTACGGAAGTCAGCTGAGACGGCGAACGCTCCCCTCAAACGGGCGCCCCAAGGAGTAAAGAGAGACGAAGTGGAGGAGAAGGGCACGTGGTGCAAACGAACAGCCAGTGAGGCTGAAACCAGAATCTTGAGTGCGAGTCGTGAAATATCATGGCGCGCATAGCGAGCGAGGGCCACGAAACTGCTAACGCCGGCCAACGCTTGCTTCACGATAACGGCAGTAAACGAACCTTCAGGGAGTGGGTGGCGACGGCACATCACGGCGAAGGGCGCACGCGGAGATCGTGGAATGTGAGGGAGGAGGGCGGCAGGGAAGCGGATTTCGCCTCGGCAACTCCGCCGCTCCGGTGGCTCCCCTCGCCCTCCCTGGTAGCTCCCTAACTTTCGACTGTCACCGTGTGCGCCCGCCGCCGAGTCAGGCGCCACCGCTCCAGCCGGCCCGGTGCCAGCTCCCCGAAGTTTCGTTTTAAGCCGTTATCGGGAAGTGGGCGTTTGCCGGCGTGGGCAGTTTCGTTGGCTGGTCTGGGACAGCGCCGCTGCTTCCCTCTGCGCCGTAGCCGCAGCATGCAAGGTCAACACGCGACTAGAAAGTAGAGGAAGCATAAAGGAGAAAGAAGGGTTCACTGCCATTTTCTACGCGTGGCTACGGTAGCGTGGCTGAGACGTCGGCTTGTACACGCATCTTCCGGCGCAACGCAGAATCGGCGACCTTGCCATTTGAGAGAGGGTGAAATTTCCGCCGCGTTTTTCTTTCTTTGTTTTGTTCGCGCGCGAGATTGAGGGGTCTCTCTTAAGCTTTTACTTTATGGCCGTGCCGGAGCAATGTCGGTCGGAGGCGCCGCCGCGTGAATTATTTTGAATTAACGAGATTCAACTGTAAATTGAATGCAAACGTTCTAGCCGCATTCCTCGACTGTCGCATACGCGTGGCGGCTCGGTGCACATGTTTTGCATATGTGCGGGCCTTGAAAATTGTTGCTTTGGTTATAGTGTGGTACCGCTTATAATGCGGATATTCGCGACTCTGGAGGCTTACATTATAAGCGGTCTACACTGTATTAGCTGTGTTTGGTTGAGCTTTGTGCCGCCAAGTGGCTGCACCGTGCAAGCAGTTCACGTTTTCCCCTCCGTTCATCACATAAAACATGGTAAAACGGCCAGTACACTTACGCTTGCGCTCACCTGAATACTGGACAAGCTAAATTCTATTGTGGCAATCTTTCGACGTGAAGTGACGGCCGCAAAAGCGTAGATGCTGGCGCCGTTTGGATACCGTCAGTCTGATGCGCTGCAGCCACTCTGCTCGTCTGCTGCATTGCAGCAGGGCACGATGTCGCAGCTTGACATGTCGCCGATCACTACGTTTGTAGCCCACAACGCAAGGGCGAACCATGGTGCTTGCGAAAAGAACAAGACCAACACTGACCGCGCAGCTCTCGTCAACACGGAGCACATTGTAACACAAGCAGACGACACTTGCTGTGGGATGGAAGTGCTTTTTGTGTAGTGATACATGTCCTTGCGCATTCTCTTTCTATTAATTTCTTTTTATAGAAACAAATTAACTAACATCTAAACTATTACGAACAACATTTGTTCACCATAATGTTGGAAAAATTATCGATGATGCGCCCTGGGCAGCCAATCGAATAGCTGGCCCAGTGACGTATTCTGGGCAAATCGTGTCATCTGGGCACAAAACTCAGCCGCTTGGCGCGCTGCAATCGGTAGCGATGTACATAGTTAAAACCTTATAATAAATTACACGCTTTATGTGGAGCGCTTAGATGCGTCAATTAATGATCAGAAGGACCTACTCTAACGACTCAGTACGTTTGTACAAAATCGTCAAAATCGTTTCAGGGTCCCTTTAATGCGTCCAGTGCCAATTCTATCCCTGAAAGTGAGAATTCCGCCTCTGATCCTTGGTGCAGCGAACTAACATACCAAGCAATCCCACATCAATGCTTACTTCGAATAGTCCTTTACACTGAACATACACGCACCATGCTTGTGTCGTGCAGTTCTGCCCTTCTTTTTCTGGGTTTTGCTCTTTTTGGGCAATTCAAAAATACACTTAATTTGAAATGTATTATTTGAAGATCTGGCGATCTTCGAATAACTAAGGAGGTTTTACTGTAATGCGATAAAACCTCATTTTACTAAACAGACTCAATGAAAACTTTGTTTAGAAATTAGAAAATATTCTATATTCAATTTGATATTTAGAGGCTGTTGTTTTTTCTTAAATATTTGTATTGAATTAGAAAACCTCGTTATTTGAATATCCCTAATGAATAATACTAGATAGTTTTGCATCACTAACCAACAGTCCAAAATATTTTACATTGGAATGTACACTGACGCTTTTACTCGACAATTACAAAACAGATTACACAATAATCACAGAAATTCGTGATGCAGAAACACGCTGTCAGAAGTGTTTGGGGCTGACAAATGTACAAGGCAGCTTGGGACCTCGAGCTCAGCGGCACAACACCGTAGCCACTAAGGTACTGGGGCAGGTTTTTTTCTCTCTTAGCAGTTGAAAGGTAGATTAGGTCATAACACAGGGCATAGCACGCCAGACCTAAGTTTTCACAGAAGGTTTCCAGTGCATAGAAGGTCTTGCTGAGGTTTGGTGGGTCTTTCCGTGTATGGGCCATCAGCTCTGCTGTTTGGCCCAAGTGGTTCAGCAGGATGGGCATCACCTGGTTGGCATACTTCCCCATGTCTGGCTAAATGAGGGAAAAAAAAAAATCCTAATCATTTTGATGGAACTGGAGCAGAGAAAAATCTGCAGTGTCTCAATTCATGTTGAAGCACAAGAAGTTAAATTTCACTCCATCTCCCAACCATTTAACAACTTAAGGCCTTCCACTGTCCAACTGGCAAGGTAATTATTTATATGTGATTGGACTTTATTGCGATAGCAATTATATGGGCACTCCAAGCGGATTTCTGCTGTCGATGTCGCCATGCGCGGTATGCTGTATGTGCAAGTGAACGTCACGGAGAGTGAACGCACGACGGAGAGCAAACGCGACGTCTTCAGTCGTGCCAAAGGCCGTGGAGGGATGGGAGGAAGGGAGGGGAGGCGACGTTTAGCTGTGGCACCAACTGTGTATCTTGTGACCGAGCGCAAGGGGAACTGGCGACTCAATCCCCAGGCGAAATAAGGAAAGCGGGAAGGCAGCGCGAGAGGGAGGGGGTGCACCTTCTACTCTGTCAGCAACTGTGTACTTGCAGTTTGCTCGACTACGGGCGGGTCGCACGCACCATATATCTTGAAAGCGATCTGCACACGGCTCCTACCTTTGTATGCGCTGTATTTTCCCTGCTCAGTTTCCTTTTGCAATAGACTGCATGAACCTTCACTCGCTGCCCGCGCTTGCTCATGCCAGCATTTTGACAGTGGTTGTCTGTAGTCATCGAGTGATCTATTCATGTTCTAGGGGTAGGACTGCCCAAAGTCATTTTGGAGCAAGTAAAATTGCGTTTTGGCGCAGCTTGGAGCAGGCCAATCTGAATTTTGGTGGAATAATGGAATATGGCGGCGCACTTTGAAACCAAAATAAAACAGAGAATAACCCAACACAAAGCGCCTAGTAGAAGCAGGCTTTGTAGCTATAGAGTACCAGAATATGGAAGAGTGGTTCGAGCAGCGGCACGGCGCGTGTTTTCCTGTAAAGCCGAAAACATTGGTAGAACTACAATCGAACTATATATCCCCGCACCAACGCTCATGATGATAGTGGAAAATGTGCTCAAATTATGCGGTCCAATGGACGCGCCAACATAATTGCTGGGTCACCACATGTCACCGCAGATCCAGAGAGTCGTAATCAATCCCATTCTTCTTCTTCTTTCTGGGGTTTTACATGCCAAAACCAGTTCTGATTATGAGGCATGCCATAGTGGAGGGCTCCGGATTAATTTTGACCACCTGGGTTCTTTAACGTGCACTACAACGCAAGCAAACGGGCGTTTTTGCATTTCGCCTCCATTGAAATGCGGCTGCCGCGGCCGGGATTCGATCCCGCGATCTCGTTCTCAGCGTAATCAACCCCAGTGGCTGGTATAACGTCAAACTATTCCAATCTGTCTTTATTGCGATATCAGTTATATGGACACTCCAGGCACGTTTCTGCCGTCGTCGTTGTCGTGATGCGTATAAAGTCCAGGGGTGATAACATTGTCGCCCGCGCGCCGTTTTCAGTCACGCGCAAGGCATTGTGGGGCCAAAAAAGGGAGGGGGGGGGGGGGGGGCGTTCTTCAGCAGCTGATGCGTATGGCGCGGCAGCGGGGGCCCCATCTTGAAAGCGACCTGCGATGGGGACAGAGTGTGAGTGCTCATAGCTTCGTGCTCGTCGCTTAGTTAGCGTTGAAGCGAGAGGGCAGCACGAAGGTGGGAGGGGGGGCGTTGTACTCTGGCAGCAACTGCGGATTGCCCGGCCGCCCGTGGTAGCGCGGGGCCTCTCTTGAAAGCAATCTGGGTTAGGGGCAGTGTCTAGCTAGGTGCGCGGACGGCTCATACCTTTGTAGGTGCTGGGTTCTCCCCCCTCAGTTTGCGTTGAAGCAACAGACTGCACGAAGGTCCCTTTGCACTCTGCTGCTGCCACGCTTTCTCACTCTAGTGTTTAGACAGCGAGTTTCCGTGGTCGAGTGAGATATGTTCATGTTTGCTTGTGCGTGCGTGACACCATGCTTGTTAATTTAGTAAGCAAACGTTTACTAGTTTATACGGCCGATAAAACAACTATCCTTACTTCACACAGCTGTATACTGGTTTGCTATCGCAATCGATGCTTCACCTTTCGGGCGAAACTTGACTTTTTATTCCAAATCTGCCATTATTCATTCGCGATACGTCAAAATGGCTCAGGCCTCGCCCATGTGGTCATAAAAACAGATTGGAATATTTTTACGGTATACTGACTCTGGGGACAGAGACGCCCGCCTGCTGAACCCACTGCAGCACGCGCCTCCCTAATATCTAGTTCGCTCGCAGTGCCCTCAGCCTACTTTTCATTGTTTTGAGCCTCAGCTAGGGAGCGCCACACCGCTCGGCCCACTCCCCCCCAACCGTATTCTAATTACAGCTGCCCTGGCCGTTCCGACAGCAGTGACAACAGCAGGGAGTGGCTGCGTGCACTTGCCGGAAGCGCCAAAAAGCACAGTGTTATAAGCGCGAAAATCATGAGAAACTGTGAGGGAGGCGCGTTGCGCGGTCTGCAGAATGTGAATGGCTGCACTCTTTTTCGGTGAACGAATCTGCTCGCTGTTCGTGGCCACTGCCGGAGCACACATGCCGAAGCCGTTATGGTGCGTCGTGGTGCAATTTCGGTCAATTTTCTGTGTTTGGCGCAGATTGGTACAGGAATCTGCGTTTGTATCAAAATGACGTAATTAGCGCAGGAGTCGCACCTCTGATGTTTGCTTGTGCGCGCTGAGACCATGCTTGTTAATTCAGTTAGTAAGTGAGTGTGTCCAAGTTTATGCAGCCGATAGAACTACTATCCTTACTCCATATAGCTCTCTACTAATTTGCAACTGCAATTGATGCTTCGCCTTTTGGGCGAAACTGCGACTTTTTTAGTGCTTTGCTTTTGCTCAGAATAAAATCAACATCCAACCAATCATGAAAGCTTCTTTAAAAGGGAGATACGCAAAATACTGAATGTCAACCAATTTCTATATTAGCCAGTTTGAAGACAAGGAAATGGGAAAGCATGCATACACAATGTGTTTTTGGCAAAAATTAGGGCAGAAAAATATGGGAGTGACAATGAAATCAGCAAATGTTTACACGTATTTTTGTATCAACTTTTGCCAAAATACCATACTGCACATTTACTATAGTATCATCATCATCAGACTATATTTATGTCCACTGCAGGACGAAGGCCTCTCCCTGCAATCTCCAATTACCCCTATCTTGCGCTAGCCGATTCCAACTTGCACCTGAAAATTTCCTAACTTCATCACTCCACCTAGTTTTCTACCGTCCTCAACTGCGCTTCCCTTCTCTTGGTATTCATTCTGTAACTCTAATGGTCCACTGGTTATCCATCCTATGCGTTACATGGCCCTGCCCAGCTCCATTTTTTTCGCTTAATGTCAATTAGAATATTGGCTATCCCCGTTTGCTCTCTGATCCAGATCGCTCTCTTGAGACCATGCACTAAAACAAAAAGATTTGGCCTGATCACACACACCTTTTATGGGATATACAGTAAAACCTCGGTGATACGAATCTCGCGGGGTCGCGTGAAATATTCGTATCACCCGAAATTTGTATCATCAAAACATACACAATATCAAGAAAAATGAATTTATTTTTACCAGAAAAGATTTCTAATAGTGGAATCCCATTGATACCTTCCTCACTGCTGCGTTTTCCCGGCTGCTACGTCGCGTTTTCGCGGTCCCGACCCAAATCCAATTGACTTCCATGTATAGTCGAATCTCGATAACTCGAACTCGCAGGGGCCCAAAAATTTGTTCGAATTAAAAGGACTTATTTTTGAAATATTCGTGCACCATAGCACGACGTACGAACGGTGTGATTCGTGAAATATTGCGGCGCGCAAGCACATATCGAGCGAGGGCTACGAAACTGCCCGCGCTCGCTTCGCGTTAACGGCAGAAAACGAAACTTCAGGGAGCGGGCGGCGCAGGCATGGCGAGAGAGCGAGGTTGTGGTTGTGAAGAGGCGACACGGCGACGGTGCGCGCGCGCGGGGACCGTCGCAGGCGAGGGAGGAGGGTGGCAGGGAAGCGGATTTGGCCTCGGCAACTCTGTTGCTTCGGTGGCTCCCCTTGCCCTTCCTCTCAACACCCTCGTAGCCTCCCTCACCTTCCGACTGTCTCCGTGCACTGTCTCCGTGTGCGTCCGCCGCTCCCGCCGGCTTGGCGCCGCTTAGCACGCTCCCTGAAGTTTCGGTTTCTGCCGTTAAGCGTTGGCCAAACTGGGCCTCCGGTGTTGCTTCCCTCAGCGTTGGCTGAGACGTCGGCACGTACACGCGTGTTCCAGCGCCACACAGAAACGGCGACCTTGGCGTGACGCCGCGGTTTCCTTTTTCTTTCTTTTCTTTTTTTTTACTCCGCGCGGCGTTGAGGGTCTCGCCTAAGCTTTTGCTCTCGATCTGGCGGTGGTCGGAGCAATGCCGGTCGGAGGCGCTGCCACATGATTTGGCGTGCTGCTGTGCGCGGTTTAAGTTGCAACAAGCGACCGGCACGTGCAGATACGACGCACCCGCGCGGGTGCCGTTACTGCCGTATCCTGAAAGCGATCTGGGACGTGCGCATAGTGCGCGCCCGCGTGGACCTTATCGTCAAAATGATCTGCGATGTTGACAAAGTGCGCCTAGTGTCATTAGCTTTGTATGCCTTCGACGTTTAGTTCGCGTTGAAGCGAGAGACAGCGCAAAGGTCAATTCGCTCGCTGCTGCTGCTGCTGCGTTTCGGTTAATTGCTTCACCTTTCGGGCGAAACTGCAGCTTTTTTTCTCTCTCTTTTTCTTTCGCGGTCCCTTGAAAAACGTATCAACGGGACGTTTTCTTCTTGTCCAAATCGTCAACGATCGCCTTCTGAAAGGCATATAAGTGCGCGCACGTGATCTTGGGAATGTTTGCGCACGCCACTGAACGCCTGAGCAAGTCGAGTGCAGGGAGCATTTTTGCCGTCGGGGCTGCGCCGCGGTCATCGTTGCAGCATTGGTCCTCGTCTAATTTCTCGCTAAGCATCGGCTAGGCTGTGATGTGGTCCCGTCTGCTTGACGTGGGGAGCAATGAGAGATTGCGCAGCCGCGTGACGTAGTCGGTTGCTTGGCGACTATGGATCCCACCCAGATCCCGCTGTGCCGGCTTGTCTGAGCCGGTGGCCCCGCTGGGTCGGCCGCCGCCGCTGTTGCTCACGCGTTCGTATGATCCGTAGCGGCGCGGCAACACGTTCGGAACAGCCGATTTTTTTCGTATTGTGAGCAATGTATTTCGGCCGGGGAATGTTACGAATTCGTATCACACCGAAATTCGTACCAGCCAGGTTCGTATCACCTTTCGGCTCCACGGAAGCTTGCTGGCTTGTGCCCTCGCATCGCAGACCCGCAGAAGTTGACCCGCTGTGTAAAAATCATACAAGGCCGTATGTGACTTGCGCGGTCGGTGTGGTGTACGAAATTCCACTTCATTGCGGCACGGTTTATATCACAGACAGCCGTTGCATCAATGATAGGGCAAGGGAACATGAGCTGTCTATCAAGAATAAGATTAGTGCACATTAACCTATGCACTGTGATTCCTGCACATGTGAGGCAGACTTTTTCAATATCCGCATTCTTGGCAAAAGCAAAGATTCCCTGGCACGGGAATTAATGGAGGCATATTTCATTGCTATGAACGTGACATCTGTGTCAGTGATACGTCTGTGGCTTTACGCAGCACTGAACGCCAGTTTTTGCACTATATGATTCGGTAATGATTCAAACTGAGTTATGTGCGCAAATGTATGTGCGCATAAGGCCACCTTTTCCTATAAATTGGACCCTTGTCTGCTTTCAATAAACTAGTTGCAAGTGACGCTCTTTCCTGCTCTGATCCTTTTTTTCCTTCCTTGGTTGCATCTAAACACTACAGAATAAGATGAACCAACTAGCCCAGCAACAAGTCCTGATATATTATGCACTCTCTTTGTTATTTTTTTAATAGAAACAAATTAACCAAATTCCAACTATTACAACAACATTTGTTCAGCATAAAGTTGGAAAATTATCAAGGATGCAACGTGGGCAGTGGATTGGATAGCTTGCCTGATTGACGTCATCAGCGCCCACTACATAGGTGGCGATGGGTGGCTGAAAACTCAGGGGAGTGGTGCCGCTGGGATTGGTAGTGATGCACATTTTGAAAACCTTATAATAAATTATGCGCTTTACGTGGAGCGCTTAAATGGTCACTTAATGATCAGAAGGACCTACCCTATTGACTCAGTAGATTTGTACAAAATCGTCAAAAGTTGAAAGTTTAGTTTGAAAGTTTATTTAACATAAGTAAACAATACAATTAGAAAGCACACTTTTGGGACCCAACAAATTTGTTAAAGGGTCCCTACTTAAAGGGTCCCTACTTAAAGGGTCCCTACTAAAATTGCTTAAGGGTCCCTTGAACTTAGGCAAAAATATCTGAGAGAAAGTTGTAGAGCATTTAGGAAATGACTGATTAAGCAGTATCTAAATTCTTACCTCCTGCCCAATCATTTTTCCTACATCATTAAGAAAGCCTGTAAATTTTAGTATGAAAAAAACCCATGTGACTGTGTGCTTGCACACCACAACTGCAGTGCTCTGAGCATGCCACATATGAACGAACAGCACTTTTAACGTAGATTGTTACCGATGAGAAAGTGACAGGCAGTGATGCAGGCATTGGCTTGAAAATTCACTCTAGCAATTGGTCTCAGTTGCACTGCTGAAAGCAACAGACATGTTGTTTATGATGGCAATAAGCAGAATAAGCCTCAAAACCATGCTGCCACTTTCTAATCTGTAGCACACTAGCTCATCAGGGCTGTTCATCCATGCTGGCATGTTTAACTGTGATTGCAGCGCACAAGTGTGAAGTCACATGCTTTCTTTTTTCGCATTTCACAGGCCTCCTTTACGACAGCAAAAAACACAGATTGGACAATTCTTAGAATGCTCTAAGACTAAGACTTTCTCATTGGATGTCCTTAACCTTAAGACTTGTGAACTAAATTAAATAATCTTGCTTAACAAAACAAAATGCAAAAATTGCGATTTCTTTTATAGAATGGCCAACAATAGTATTCTTTTAGTTGCGTCCTGCAATAGCAAATCTAATATTTCTAAACTTTCGCTGAAGTTAGCTGGGACACCCTATATACAGTTGAATCTCGTCAATTCGAACACGCTTAATTTGAACTGCCGGTTTATTCGAACTGACACTGTGGTCCCGTCAGGCGGATTGGGCGCATCTATAGCCTTTATTCTTGTATTTACTGCTGCACATAACACCGCATTGCCCGCGTGCCTTATAACTCCATGATCGAATCGATAGCGGCCGCAGTTTCGTCCGCAGAAGTTACGGAAAACAGTAGTATTGTTTTCTACTAGGGGCACGTGCTAGCCACGTGCTTCCAGAACTGTATGGTCCCTGTCCATGATCGCGTCGATAGCGGCCACAGTTTCGTCCGCAGTGATTGGGGCAAACAGTTTCGTTATGACTCGGTGCAATGGCTGTGCACACAATGTCGCAAACATGGCGCAAGCTGTTGAGGATGAAAGGCGCCGGCTACATAGTGATGAACAGACAATGTTGGTGACCAGCTCACTGGAGAAAAAATAAACAGGATGTGCATGCGGTAATCAAGAGTGTGTCTCAGATAAAGATGTGCTGCGAGCGCCAATACGTCACAAGATGACGAGCATTGCAGCTTCTGCACAAAATAGGAACAGGAGTTGCCGATTCATTCAGTAAATAAAAGCATGTTGATATTATAAGCATTTGTTTATTGTTTTTTTATGCCTTTGATAATTCGACATTCGCTTAATGTGCACATTTTTTTCAGTCCCATAATATTCGAATATTCGAGGTATTACTGTACTGGAATGCGACATTTGTTTTCCGCTCAAAGACAGTCAAAAGTGCTGGCAGATCACACACAAAGAACGGTGTTTTACTTGCCAAAACCACAATGTGATTATGAGACATGCCGTAGTGGAGGACTCCGGATTAATTTGGACCACCTGGGGTTCTTTAACGTGCACCTGAATCTATGTACACGGGTGGTTTCTGCATTTCGCCCCCATTGAAATGCGGCCGCCGGGGCCGGGATTTGATCCCGCGACCTCGTGCTTAGCAGCCCAACACCCATAACCACTAAGCAACCACGGCAGGTTTCAGATTTTAAAGTAGACAGCTGTTAGTTGGACTAACCTTTGCTCATTATCCTCATCGCTGTCATCATCATCCGAAGCATCTCCTGCACCATCAGCGTCTATTTCAGCAGCCTCATCATCACTCTCCTCAAGGTCATCAAAGAGTTGGATGCTAGAACCAGAAGTGCCTGCAGGCTGTGTCTACGACACGAGGAGAGAGACAGAGAAGCAAAAACTTGTCATTTTTGAAAAGTAACAAACTAGCACCCCTTTATAGTATATATACTGCTGATTTTATGATCTAAACACCAAGAAGCCCGCCGAGTTAAATACCTCAAAATATGATTTAAGTGCGGGAAACTTAAGGCAAAAGCCATAGTAGCATTTGACATGGTGGAGTGAAGTTTAATTTATGTATAGCCAAGCAAACTAATTACTAATTATTTACGTACTAGACTAGTAAATTTTTAACTCAAATAACAGGTTTTTTTTTGACAAATGTACTTTCATGACAAGAAAGAAAGATGATCAAGTTGTTTTAATTTTCCTTGATGTGTAATGGTGTTTGAGCTTTCTCGCTTTAACCCATTCGCTTCCACACCCGGCGGTCCGGCGGCTGTGACACCCAAGGCCAAAGTCTGAGTGACCAGAAATTCGCTGGCTGCTAAAAGAGCAGCTATTTCTGGCTAATTTCATAGATGGCAGCACATTGGAGGCTCTTTTATGGCGTTTTAGGTTTTACACACTTGATAGGCATATTTATATTTGTTTACACTTTCAGCAGGAGGAGTGTGTAAAACAATGGAAAGCTTCCTGCTCACCAGACTCCGCTCTGTTGTTGTAGTCGTTGTAACTAGAGTACCAGGCTCGAAAAAAAGCGCACAGGCTTACCAAGTGGGCTAATTTTTTTTCAGCACTTATTACCGAAAACTGTGAAGCAGTGAAGCACAACATTCAATGTTGTGCTTAGTTTCGAGGGCCAAGTTCAAAAGTCCCAAGAGGCATTCTACTTATATATATATATATTTTACTGCATCTGACGCGGAAGTCTTATGCAAACAAAATAAATCAGACATTTTGTAAGTGTGATGGCTGTAACAGATTTCAGAGCAATTTTTTTGCACGAAGAACACACTCAACGAAGCAGGAAAATATGACACGGTACACCAGGTGCGGCAGAGCACCGAATGGGCAAAAGCGAAGGTGTTAAGCAGCAAGGAAAGGCTACATTATAAAGGGAAGTGGGCAGAACAAAAATGAGCGTGCTTGCTAAGGTAAATTGAAGAAAAAGAATATTACAGATATCAAAGACACCAAGAGTGAAGGCAATATATTTAGTACAGTTGGAGCACTACCTAATAAACCTGCGCTGCATCTGTGTTAGCAAGCTGCAGAAAACTGACCTGCTGTCAAGCTTGCCCTAAGTACCTGTTTTGATACATTTAAAATAACACAGATGGTTCTTCAGCCACTGCAATGCTGTTTGCATGCTTTCATACATGTACAGAATAACACTGAAGAAATCAGCAGAAGCTGTGATTTCACAAAAGATTAGGGCCCATTTGAATGAGTTTCGTGTTCACAGCCTTGCTTCTGTGTATGCAAATTGTTCAGAAGTGTTTGAAATATTAGTGTGCTTGTAAATTTTTATAAATAAGACATAATTTGAAGGACAAATAAAAGAGCGGTATTGAATCAGTATTAAAAAAAATCATAGCATTTGTACATTCCTGAAATCCACAAATCCAACATACCACAACACCTTCAGTGGACTGCAAGGAAGTAAACATGTGATCCAGGATAGGTTCCAAAAACTTTGTCATGTGTTCTCCTAGCACTGAAGACACAGATGCAAACATTCCATACCTGCAAGGCAAGTGTTACACAAGCTCTGTTCACTGTGATATGACAGAGCACCAGCGGTAGTTAAAAAAAAAAGTAAATGGAAGAAAGCTGCGCCTTCAGAAAGTTACATGTATCATATTGAGGTTATGTGGAGGGCGACTGCAATCCAGAATTTTCAAGAGGCAGAAACAGTGTATGCTACTCACGTGCTTCTGCGCAAATCAGGATCATCAACTGCATTGATCAGCTGTAACCCGAGTATCACACACTCTGGAGCCATTGGCAAAAAATTGGAAGCTCCAACAGTCCTAGCCAAACAGCCCAACGTGTCTGAAAATGTGATTAGAAAGTTCATGTACCATGATAAAGTAATGTGGCCCTAGCAGCTCTGCTGCAGCCTCACCGACAGCTTGAGTTCGAAGCGTAGCATTCTGCTCCGATTGGTGCTCTGTTAGATATTGCTTGAGGTCACCTATGATCTGAGGGAAGTATGGCAGCATTGCCTCTTTCGTAGCGTTGGCTGCATTTGTGGGAAAAGCAACAGGACCAGGATTAGAGAAAATAGTGAGACAGCTTAATAGAGAGACTTTTCATTAATGATGCATCTCATTTTGTAATAAAAATTCCTATACCCTACTGTATTGCAATTAGGCTAGCAACATCCAGACAAAATTAGCTGTGACAGCTTTCTGTGATCTGTTTAGAACACTTTAAAAAATTTTCAAAGGTTGCCTGTGGTGGATAGCACAATTCTAGTTCATGAGCTGGTCTACTCGAAGAGGTGGACATTACCGTATTTTCTCGCATATAACCCGCACCAAAAATTGGAAAAAATTGCTTAAGAAGTGGGGGTGCGGGTTATCTGCGAAAATTCGGGAAGAGAGGGGTCGGCTTCACGGCAACGCGCGGCCTGCCGTGCAGAGTCCGCGTTGTCCACATGCCTATCGACATCGACGCGTGTTAAGCCAATAAGAGGCCAACACAGGTTATAGCCAGATCCACATCTATAGTCTGGCTAGATGCTTTTCGCACGCTTTTCGCATGAGTCAGGTGCCGTTTCTTGTATGCACAGTTGGCCAGCCTTGTTAGGCATCACCAGTGTGCCTTGGCGGCAGTCTTTCACAGTGAAAGAGAAACTGAAGATCGTAGCCGCTGCTGAAGAAATCGGCAACAGAGCTGCTGCGAGATGGTTCCGAAGACGATTACGTCTGAGAGCGGCAATGAAGTCTCGGATTGCAGCAGTGAATCGGACGAGAGCACTGACAACGTTGCGGCAGTCGTTTTGAAAACGAAATGATGACTGCGCGTAGTTGTACCCCCTTCCTAGTCCTCATTTTTTCGGATATGTGTGCGGGTTACACGCGAGGTTATTTTTTCTTTTTCGTGGAGTTCAAAGTTAGGGGTGCGGGTTATATGCAAGGGGCGGGTTAAATGCGCGAAAATACGGTACTTGCACAAAAAATTGAAATGCATAATCTTTTAATTACCAAAAATTGACTAATTAAGTTTTTAACCAATGACCCATATTAGAATTCGCGAATCCTAACTGTGGAGTTCGCTTGGGACGAATTCTCAGGATGACACCAGGTACCAGATATTAATTGCCAAACTTTGCGGAGCAATGCATTGGCGTTCCAGTTACTTTCTTAAAAAAAAACATTGTTTTATGCATTGAAGCACAAAATTAACTGAAACGCCAATGCATTTCTTCGCAAAGTTTGGGAATTAATATCTCGAAACTGGTGTCATCATGAGAATTCGTTCCAAGCCTTGAAAAATCCACAGCTAGAATTCGTAAATTAAAAAATTAAATTATGGGGTTCTACGTGCCACAACCACGATCTGATTATGGGGCACGCCGAAGAGGGGGGGGGGCTCTGGAATAATTTGGACCAACTGGGGTTCTATAATGTGTGCCTAAATCTAAGTACACGGGTGTTTTCGCATTTTGCCGCCATCAAAATGCAGCCGCCGTGGCCGGGATAACTTGTAAATTGCAATATGGGCCATAAGGTAATTAGTTAAAAACTGCATTAGTGAATTTTCGCTATTTAGTCGATTATGCATTTGAATTTCTTATGCAAGTAATGTCCACTTCTTCGAGACAAGAATTGTGCTAACTGCCCCAGGCAACCTCTAAACATTTTGAAAGTGTTCGCAGTATACAGCTTTGTTGGCGAATAAAAGAAAAGTAATAGCAGGGGCCAAGTGAGTGGCAGGATATATAGCAGTCATAACCCCTCCCCCCCCACCCCACCCCCTTATCCCCGCTCTTCAAGAAGTAGTAGAAAAAATGAAGAAGGGTGGGGGGCATGACAATTATAGTTGATTATTTTGGGTGTTAACCGGTGAATCAATACTTGCCAGCAGAGCCGATGGCACTAATGGCCAGCTCCTTCGCTCGGTATGACGGCGCTGTCAGGAAGAGGAGGACTTGCCGCATGACATCTGGCAAGTAGGACACGAGCTCTCCCTCTGCACAACATTTCCAGAAGATTCTCCTTAGCTCTTCCTTACCAAGGGGAAAATAGGTGTTTTTTGTATGTTACAGCAGATGTATTTTTCTGAAGGAACTACTGCACTCAATATTTATAGTAATACATAAACAGAAAGCAAAATGAACGCACTTTTCATGCATAAAAGTTTATTAACGGATGTATGTCATAAAAAAAGATATAAATTGTTAAAATCAAGATTGTGCGATAAAACTGAACAAAGTTTGTAAAGACACGCTTGTATCTACTAAGAAAAAAATGTTACGAAAATTATGAGATATACAAAATGTATTGCCATCTATTAGGCACTATCTCCAAAAAAATCAAAACTTTTAGTTGAAAAGGTATTCCACTACAAAAATTTAACTGCAAGCACTACAGTTGGGCGAGCCGAGCTGCGGCCGCCGATGTACCGGGCTGGTTTGCGTCGCCGTCACTTTCAGACTCAAAGTCCGAAGAAAAGTCAGCGTCCTCTGACTCGCTACTATTTGATGTATCGATAAGATCAGCCGCAGAGGCAGCGGAATCGCGATATTTGCGATCTCCCAAAGCGTGCGCTGCTTTCGGAGGCGGACAATTTTGCATTCTGCTTTGACGATCACGAAACTTTGGAGCACGTTTAAACATCACTGCTTAGCGGGCAAAAAGCAAACTGCTTAGAAAAAAAAAAAAAAAAAAATACTGTCTCCTCTTTCACGTCCGATGGTGCAGTGTGTCTGTGAGCGGCGTGGAAGGTCTTGAAAGCGGCGTTTCAAACCATCGATAGCGGGCAGCCATTTTTTCGTTCTCCTTTGACGATCTTGAAACTTGGGAGCATGTTTAAAAATCCCCACCTCGCGGGAAAAAAGCGAACTGATTAAAAAACTAAAATCTAGTTCTCCTCCTTCACGTCCGATAGCACAGTATGTCCACGAGCGGCACGGAAGGTCTCGAAAGCGCCGTTTCAAACCATCGATAGAGGGCTAACCATGCCCAATGGGCGTGGTACGGAAAGAGCTAAGCAATCTAAGAGTTGTTAAAGGCATATCCTTTGAGTCTATGATAACAAAATTCAAGTAAATCAATCACTTAATCATCAAAATGTGTTCCTGTTCCATGAAAAAAGCATGAGTTCTGGCATCTCGAGAAAGAAATTAAAAATTCACTGGTGATTTGGCAGTAATTGCGAGAGAAATGCATTAGCACTATGTCGCAGCTCTTTGAGGTCCCGGATCTATGACTTAAAGCGCATTGACCACATTGGAAATTGTTGTTCAGGAGCTCACTCGACACATGTCCCTGCCTCTTCAAGGAGTGCAACTGACATTGGTCCAGAGCAGACCACTATACCGGGTGTCCCAGTTAACTTGGACCAAGATTAAAAAACCGGAAGAGCTCTAGAGAAATCGTACCAACTGCATAGTAGCGACAGTCATGTGTACTTACCAGCCAGTACTTTTTTCATCACAAAGTTTTATTTAATTAATTAGTTTTAATTACCAAACTCTTATTATTGCTTGAATCGCAAACATGTCAATAATAAAGTTGTAGGGCACCTTATACCCCTGTCAAGCGGGCAAGTTAAGTGCACTTTGCGCAATCTAAACGTCGCAAGTGGAGTGTCACTCGCTGCAGAGTGTACTCCGGTCGAAGTGCGTTCACGGAACACACTTTGCTGGCCGAGTGCGTAGCCTCGTTGCCAGCGGTTTCAATGGTATAAAATGTAATGCATAAAAAAAAAGGACACAGAAGTTCATTTTAGTGGTTGAACAGCTCTTGTGCACAAATAATAGCCTAAAACATGTTCATATTCTGTTCGAGTAGTATCAAATGCCGCCTCGTCACACGCCGCTATGTCGTTCTGGATTGGATAGGCATTTTTCTTGGCAGGCATTGACTTGCCACACTCTTAATAAAAAATATTTTCATTTTTTGTTGAAAAAACATAGATTAAGTTTGTTTTAATTAATAATACAACGTAAGACAATCACTTTTTAGAAGTACTTTTCTTTTTAATCTACGTTTTCACAAAACGCGCTCGTAGTCTGTCACCATTTTTTTTACTGCGAGTGCACTCTGTTTTCCCGTTTAGAACCACGTAGCCTAAAGTGTCACTCAAGGTCCCAAAGTGCACTCCCCGTAAGTGCACTTAACTTGCCCGCATGACAGGGGTATTAAATAACCTTCGAATCAAGCATTTGTTTCGTGCTCAGCTTTGCCTCCTTGGTTTTTCCGAGAAAAACAAAAATCACGCGAAACAAACCACGGATACATGGCTTTACTAGAGGCGGCAGCTCGATACAGGGCTTCACGCTATGTGATGGTTGCAGTATCATGAGAACATGACGCTGACGCATTGATGAGCATAGCGGAGCCGTAGGGGGGGGGGGGGGTTTCGAAGCCGGGAAATCGTGATGGTGCACTTGGGACTGTAATTTTGCACACTCTTGTTCTGTAGATAGGCACGCCCGGAACGTATGCTCCTTTTGTTCCCTTTAGCAATAGAAACAAACTTGCGCAGGCAATGTCTATCTAATGCGTTTTGGCGGATCTGTACGACCAGCATATGCTGTTGTCAATTACGTAAATCATTTTGCTTGATGTGTCAGTGGGTAGATAATAACAGGAAATCTCCACGGTACCACACCAGTGACCTGCTCTTCAAGAAGACAGTTACGCCCTTCACAAATGATCGGAAGGCTAAAATGATCCTGGCCCTGTTGTAGGGAACCTCAAATAGCCTCCGAATCAAGCATTTATTTCGTGCTGAAGTGTGCCTGGTTGTTTTTTCCAGGAAAAGAACAAAAGCCCGCGAAATGTGAAATAGATGTGGGCTCGCGCGCTGCTACACAAGCGCCTCAAAGCAACCTTTTAAAGATATACGGCTGCATTCGTTTATTGCCACATTGTACAAAGTTTCATTACTAGCTTCAACTAGCATGGTGCGATAACCGTCAGCATCTGCAGACGCAAGAATGTTGTGCTCCATCATGCTCGGGATAGCTTTAACCTTCGCGTATCCTGAAACAAAGCTACAAAAGAAATTCAACCAATCTAAAAAATAAATAAAAAAACAGTACGCAAAAGAGCACGAAAAAAGAAAAGAAAAAAAAAAAAAGGGCAGCTCTCGGAAGAACAGAAAAGAGCTACACAGGAGTTTATTTCAATAAAAAATAAACCAAAAGCACGGAAACAGTCTCAGCCGCCCACAAAGAAACATTAAAAGATGCAACTGGTTTAGCCAGTTACCCTTCCTGTCTTTTGAAGTGGGGAAAAGAGGCAAAACAAAGCATTTTTTAAAACCTATTTCTATCTTTGTTGCAAGCTTTCTTTATGTAAGGATAGGGTGACACCATGAAGGTGTGTTAGAAGTCACGTTTTACACCAGTTTTGAGCAGTTATTTTCCACTGCCACTTATAGCATGTGCTCAAACAGGTTACCATATCAAACAACACAGTACTCAATTCTTTCCAACACTTGTGTTGGAGGCTGGACCTTGAGGTTCCCGCCTCCGCACTGGCGTCGCACACACTACCGTGAGGGTTAGCAGCAAAGAATGCCAAAACATCCGTTGCTGCTTTTTGAACTACCATCGCAGTCCTGTGTCACTTTCTTGTGAAGCTACCTGTCTCGCAAGGACTTCGTACAATCTAACTATTGTTGACAGACTAGGCCGTCCTCCACAATGCCACATCCGGAATAGCTTGGCTGCCTTCCTCCTGTTGCCGTGCGCAACCCCCAGAGCCAGGTTCATTTTACCCCTCTCGTCATTCGTGAAAGGCATGACTGTCTTCTTGAAGAGCATGTCACTGGCGTGGTACCATTGAGACCTCCCGTTATTACCTACGCACTGACATATAAAGCAAAAATTATTTAAGTAATCGACAACAGCATTGCTGGCCGTACAGATCCGCCAAAACACATTAGATGGACATAGCCTGCGTAAAGTTTGTTTCTATTACTAAAGGGAACAAAAGGAACATACGTTCCGGGCGTGCCTATCTACAGAACAAGATGAGCAAGTGCGCCGTCGCGGTTTCCCAGCTTCGAAAACCCTCCCTCCCCCCTATGACTCCGTTCCGCTTATCAATGTGTCAGCGGCGTGTTCTCGTGATGCCGTAACAATCACATAGTGTGAACACCTGTATCGAGCTGCCGCCGCCAGTAAAGCCGTGTATCCGTGGCTATTTGCTTGGGAATGTTTGAGTAGCGGCGCGCGAGCGCGTATCTATAATTTCGTGGTTAGGATGTTTCGTGTGCTTTTGTTTTTTCTTGGGAAAACCAACGAGGCAAAGCTGAGCAGGAAACAAATGCTTGATTCGGAGGTTATTTGAGGTGCCCTACAACTTTGTAATTGATATGTATGCGATTCAAACAATTAAAAAAGCTCGCTAATTAAAAACAATTAGGACTTCGTGATGAAAAAAATACTGGCTGTAAATACACACGACTACAGCTACTATGCAGTCTGTACAATTTCTCTAGAGCCCTTAGGTTTTTAAAACTCTTGGTCCAAGTTAACTGGACACCCGGTGTATGTATGTGTGTGTGTGTGTATATATATATATATATATATATATATATATATATATATATTTACACACACACACACACACACACACAGACACACACACACACACACACACACACACACACACACACACACACACACACACACACACACACAAAGAAAAAGATTGTTAATTAGAACTTTAATATCTCGAAATATCGGTGAAGTTGAAATTTCTTTCTGGCTTGGTATCAACCCCATGTATTTTTCACCTCTTCAGAGAGTGGCGTTGTGGAGCTTTGGCTTGATATCTGAAATTCTAAGGGTTTACAGTTTCTTGCCTGTGCTTGCAACTCTAGGTACTGGCAAACCATTAGCCCTGTGATGGTTATCGAGTCCCAAACGACGTCCACAGCTGTGTTGAGTGTAGCGGTGGTGACTGTGAGATGGTGCACATGATTGGCGGGCTAAAGATCATGAGCGATATTCTTGGGCAATCACTTTCTGAGATAGTATCACTTTCACGAGATTCAGAGGCGGACGCATCCACATATACAGCCAACAACATTTCTGGCCCGGGACCGAGCTTGTTATCTTAGCATAATGCCAAGAGCACTGGTGGCTGTATGTTTTAAAGGGTCCCTGAAACAGTTCGGACAAATTTTGTAGACGTGTAAGATACAGTTACAGTAAACATTCGCATCACAATTTAAGAGAAGCGTCTCATATTAAGAGAGCTATGGACAATTACAAATTGCCCTTCTCCCTAACCATGCATTTCCTCCT
Organism: Dermacentor silvarum; assembly: GCF_013339745.2. Taxonomy (NCBI): domain Eukaryota; kingdom Metazoa; phylum Arthropoda; class Arachnida; order Ixodida; family Ixodidae; genus Dermacentor; species Dermacentor silvarum. The sequence continues at coordinate 122,943,080 of NC_051154.1, read as the reverse complement.
TAACTTGTTTGCCGAGTGATCGGGGCTAAGCTCCGCCTTCGCTGGCTCTACATCATGTTGTGACATATGTTGTCGTCTACTTCCGGTTGTCTTGGAGCCAGCTCGCGAAGGCTCTCCAACCTCTCCGCTAGCCGCCCGGCAATCGATCCCCAGCGAGAGCGATCAAGCAGCGTGCCTTGTGAGCGTTCTGATGCAGCGCAGAGCGTGTCCGGTATTCCGGTAACCACAGGCGGGCTGGGCGTTTTGACGGATAGCCAGAGGCATAAACTAAAGCCCCTCCATACTGCTGTGATGAAGGAGCTTCGTAGACGTACGTGAGCGGCCTGATCGGCAAGCACGGTCCAGCCATCTGGTGGCGCAGAGCTTAAACAGCCAAATACAGATCTAACATTCCTGTAACCAGGTGTAAAACATTTGAAACATATAAAAAGACGTGCTCAAGATTACGCTCCTGCCAAAAATTTGAGCCAGCAGCAAAGTATAAAAAACTTGGTTACTGCTATACAGTATAGACCACTTATAATGTAACCGCTTATAGTGCAGGACCGGATATAGTGCGGTCTTTTCAGACTCCCGTTAATTTTCCCACAGCACTCCATGTATACACGTATTGCTTATAGTGCAGTTGAGGGAAACGAAATACCGGTTACAGTGCGGCTGCCTGGGAGTACGGAAGTCAGCTGAGACGGCGAACGCTCCCCTCAAACGGGCGCCCCAAGGAGTAAAGAGAGACGAAGTGGAGGAGAAGGGCACGTGGTGCAAACGAACAGCCAGTGAGGCTGAAACCAGAATCTTGAGTGCGAGTCGTGAAATATCATGGCGCGCATAGCGAGCGAGGGCCACGAAACTGCTAACGCCGGCCAACGCTTGCTTCACGATAACGGCAGTAAACGAACCTTCAGGGAGTGGGTGGCGACGGCACATCACGGCGAAGGGCGCACGCGGAGATCGTGGAATGTGAGGGAGGAGGGCGGCAGGGAAGCGGATTTCGCCTCGGCAACTCCGCCGCTCCGGTGGCTCCCCTCGCCCTCCCTGGTAGCTCCCTAACTTTCGACTGTCACCGTGTGCGCCCGCCGCCGAGTCAGGCGCCACCGCTCCAGCCGGCCCGGTGCCAGCTCCCCGAAGTTTCGTTTTAAGCCGTTATCGGGAAGTGGGCGTTTGCCGGCGTGGGCAGTTTCGTTGGCTGGTCTGGGACAGCGCCGCTGCTTCCCTCTGCGCCGTAGCCGCAGCATGCAAGGTCAACACGCGACTAGAAAGTAGAGGAAGCATAAAGGAGAAAGAAGGGTTCACTGCCATTTTCTACGCGTGGCTACGGTAGCGTGGCTGAGACGTCGGCTTGTACACGCATCTTCCGGCGCAACGCAGAATCGGCGACCTTGCCATTTGAGAGAGGGTGAAATTTCCGCCGCGTTTTTCTTTCTTTGTTTTGTTCGCGCGCGAGATTGAGGGGTCTCTCTTAAGCTTTTACTTTATGGCCGTGCCGGAGCAATGTCGGTCGGAGGCGCCGCCGCGTGAATTATTTTGAATTAACGAGATTCAACTGTAAATTGAATGCAAACGTTCTAGCCGCATTCCTCGACTGTCGCATACGCGTGGCGGCTCGGTGCACATGTTTTGCATATGTGCGGGCCTTGAAAATTGTTGCTTTGGTTATAGTGTGGTACCGCTTATAATGCGGATATTCGCGACTCTGGAGGCTTACATTATAAGCGGTCTACACTGTATTAGCTGTGTTTGGTTGAGCTTTGTGCCGCCAAGTGGCTGCACCGTGCAAGCAGTTCACGTTTTCCCCTCCGTTCATCACATAAAACATGGTAAAACGGCCAGTACACTTACGCTTGCGCTCACCTGAATACTGGACAAGCTAAATTCTATTGTGGCAATCTTTCGACGTGAAGTGACGGCCGCAAAAGCGTAGATGCTGGCGCCGTTTGGATACCGTCAGTCTGATGCGCTGCAGCCACTCTGCTCGTCTGCTGCATTGCAGCAGGGCACGATGTCGCAGCTTGACATGTCGCCGATCACTACGTTTGTAGCCCACAACGCAAGGGCGAACCATGGTGCTTGCGAAAAGAACAAGACCAACACTGACCGCGCAGCTCTCGTCAACACGGAGCACATTGTAACACAAGCAGACGACACTTGCTGTGGGATGGAAGTGCTTTTTGTGTAGTGATACATGTCCTTGCGCATTCTCTTTCTATTAATTTCTTTTTATAGAAACAAATTAACTAACATCTAAACTATTACGAACAACATTTGTTCACCATAATGTTGGAAAAATTATCGATGACGCGCCCTGGGCAGCCAATCGAATAGCTGGCCCAGTGACGTATTCTGGGCAAATCGTGTCATCTGGGCACAAAACTCAGCCGCTTGGCGCGCTGCAATCGGTAGCGATGTACATAGTTAAAACCTTATAATAAATTACACGCTTTATGTGGAGCGCTTAGATGCGTCAATTAATGATCAGAAGGACCTACTCTAACGACTCAGTACGTTTGTACAAAATCGTCAAAATCGTTTCAGGGTCCCTTTAATGCGTCCAGTGCCAATTCTATCCCTGAAAGTGAGAATTCCGCCTCTGATCCTTGGTGCAGCGAACTAACATACCAAGCAATCCCACATCAATGCTTACTTCGAATAGTCCTTTACACTGAACATACACGCACCATGCTTGTGTCGTGCAGTTCTGCCCTTCTTTTTCTGGGTTTTGCTCTTTTTGGGCAATTCAAAAATACACTTAATTTGAAATGTATTATTTGAAGATCTGGCGATCTTCGAATAACTAAGGAGGTTTTACTGTAATGCGATAAAACCTCATTTTACTAAACAGACTCAATGAAAACTTTGTTTAGAAATTAGAAAATATTCTATATTCAATTTGATATTTAGAGGCTGTTGTTTTTTCTTAAATATTTGTATTGAATTAGAAAACCTCGTTATTTGAATATCCCTAATGAATAATACTAGATAGTTTTGCATCACTAACCAACAGTCCAAAATATTTTACATTGGAATGTACACTGACGCTTTTACTCGACAATTACAAAACAGATTACACAATAATCACAGAAATTCGTGATGCAGAAACACGCTGTCAGAAGTGTTTGGGGCTGACAAATGTACAAGGCAGCTTGGGACCTCGAGCTCAGCGGCACAACACCGTAGCCACTAAGGTACTGGGGCAGGTTTTTTTCTCTCTTAGCAGTTGAAAGGTAGATTAGGTCATAACACAGGGCATAGCACGCCAGACCTAAGTTTTCACAGAAGGTTTCCAGTGCATAGAAGGTCTTGCTGAGGTTTGGTGGGTCTTTCCGTGTATGGGCCATCAGCTCTGCTGTTTGGCCCAAGTGGTTCAGCAGGATGGGCATCACCTGGTTGGCATACTTCCCCATGTCTGGCTAAATGAGGGAAAAAAAAAATCCTAATCATTTTGATGGAACTGGAGCAGAGAAAAATCTGCAGTGTCTCAATTCATGTTGAAGCACAAGAAGTTAAATTTCACTCCATCTCCCAACCATTTAACAACTTAAGGCCTTCCACTGTCCAACTGGCAAGGTAATTATTTATATGTGATTGGACTTTATTGCGATAGCAATTATATGGGCACTCCAAGCGGATTTCTGCTGTCGATGTCGCCATGCGCGGTATGCTGTATGTGCAAGTGAACGTCACGGAGAGTGAACGCACGACGGAGAGCAAACGCGACGTCTTCAGTCGTGCCAAAGGCCGTGGAGGGATGGGAGGAAGGGAGGGGAGGCGACGTTTAGCTGTGGCACCAACTGTGTATCTTGTGACCGAGCGCAAGGGGAACTGGCGACTCAATCCCCAGGCGAAATAAGGAAAGCGGGAAGGCAGCGCGAGAGGGAGGGGGTGCACCTTCTACTCTGTCAGCAACTGTGTACTTGCAGTTTGCTCGACTACGGGCGGTCGCACGCACCATATATCTTGAAAGCGATCTGCACACGGCTCCTACCTTTGTATGCGCTGTATTTTCCCTGCTCAGTTTCCTTTTGCAATAGACTGCATGAACCTTCACTCGCTGCCGCGCTTGCTCATGCCAGCATTTTGACAGTGGTTGTCTGTAGTCATCGAGTGATCTATTCATGTTCTAGGGGTAGGACTGCCCAAAGTCATTTTGGAGCAAGTAAAATTGCGTTTTGGCGCAGCTTGGAGCAGGCCAATCTGAATTTTGGTGGAATAATGGAATATGGCGGCGCACTTTGAAACCAAAATAAAACAGAGAATAACCCAACACAAAGCGCCTAGTAGAAGCAGGCTTTGTAGCTATAGAGTACCAGAATATGGAAGAGTGGTTCGAGCAGCGGCACGGCGCGTGTTTTCCTGTAAAGCCGAAAACATTGGTAGAACTACAATCGAACTATATATCCCCGCACCAACGCTCATGATGATAGTGGAAAATGTGCTCAAATTATGCGGTCCAATGGACGCGCCAACATAATTGCTGGGTCACCACATGTCACCGCAGATCCAGAGAGTCGTAATCAATCCCATTCTTCTTCTTCTTTCTGGGGTTTTACATGCCAAAACCAGTTCTGATTATGAGGCATGCCATAGTGGAGGGCTCCGGATTAATTTTGACCACCTGGGTTCTTTAACGTGCACTACAACGCAAGCAAACGGGCGTTTTTGCATTTCGCCTCCATTGAAATGCGGCTGCCGCGGCCGGGATTCGATCCCGCGATCTCGTTCTCAGCGTAATCAACCCCAGTGGCTGGTATAACGTCAAACTATTCCAATCTGTCTTTATTGCGATATCAGTTATATGGACACTCCAGGCACGTTTCTGCCGTCGTCGTTGTCGTGATGCGTATAAAGTCCAGGGGTGATAACATTGTCGCCGCGCGCCGTTTTCAGTCACGCGCAAGGCATTGTGGGGCCAAAAAAGGGAGGGGGGGGGGGGGGGGGCGTTCTTCAGCAGCTGATGCGTATGGCGCGGCAGCGGGGGCCCCATCTTGAAAGCGACCTGCGATGGGGACAGAGTGTGAGTGCTCATAGCTTCGTGCTCGTCGCTTAGTTAGCGTTGAAGCGAGAGGCAGCACGAAGGTGGGAGGGGGGGCGTTGTACTCTGGCAGCAACTGCGGATTGCCCGGCCGCCCGTGGTAGCGCGGGGCCTCTCTTGAAAGCAATCTGGGTTAGGGGCAGTGTCTAGCTAGGTGCGCGGACGGCTCATACCTTTGTAGGTGCTGGGTTCTCCCCCCTCAGTTTGCGTTGAAGCAACAGACTGCACGAAGGTCCCTTTGCACTCTGCTGCTGCCACGCTTTCTCACTCTAGTGTTTAGACAGCGAGTTTCCGTGGTCGAGTGAGATATGTTCATGTTTGCTTGTGCGTGCGTGACACCATGCTTGTTAATTTAGTAAGCAAACGTTTACTAGTTTATACGGCCGATAAAACAACTATCCTTACTTCACACAGCTGTATACTGGTTTGCTATCGCAATCGATGCTTCACCTTTCGGGCGAAACTTGACTTTTTATTCCAAATCTGCCATTATTCATTCGCGATACGTCAAAATGGCTCAGGCCTCGCCCATGTGGTCATAAAAACAGATTGGAATATTTTTACGGTATACTGACTCTGGGGACAGAGACGCCCGCCTGCTGAACCCACTGCAGCACGCGCCTCCCTAATATCTAGTTCGCTCGCAGTGCCCTCAGCCTACTTTTCATTGTTTTGAGCCTCAGCTAGGGAGCGCCACACCGCTCGGCCCACTCCCCCCCAACCGTATTCTAATTACAGCTGCCCTGGCCGTTCCGACAGCAGTGACAACAGCAGGGAGTGGCTGCGTGCACTTGCCGGAAGCGCCAAAAAGCACAGTGTTATAAGCGCGAAAATCATGAGAAACTGTGAGGGAGGCGCGTTGCGCGGTCTGCAGAATGTGAATGGCTGCACTCTTTTTCGGTGAACGAATCTGCTCGCTGTTCGTGGCCACTGCCGGAGCACACATGCCGAAGCCGTTATGGTGCGTCGTGGTGCAATTTCGGTCAATTTTCTGTGTTTGGCGCAGATTGGTACAGGAATCTGCGTTTGTATCAAAATGACGTAATTAGCGCAGGAGTCGCACCTCTGATGTTTGCTTGTGCGCGCTGAGACCATGCTTGTTAATTCAGTTAGTAAGTGAGTGTGTCCAAGTTTATGCAGCCGATAGAACTACTATCCTTACTCCATATAGCTCTCTACTAATTTGCAACTGCAATTGATGCTTCGCCTTTTGGGCGAAACTGCGACTTTTTTAGTGCTTTGCTTTTGCTCAGAATAAAATCAACATCCAACCAATCATGAAAGCTTCTTTAAAAGGGAGATACGCAAAATACTGAATGTCAACCAATTTCTATATTAGCCAGTTTGAAGACAAGGAAATGGGAAAGCATGCATACACAATGTGTTTTTGGCAAAAATTAGGGCAGAAAAATATGGGAGTGACAATGAAATCAGCAAATGTTTACACGTATTTTTGTATCAACTTTTGCCAAAATACCATACTGCACATTTACTATAGTATCATCATCATCAGACTATATTTATGTCCACTGCAGGACGAAGGCCTCTCCCTGCAATCTCCAATTACCCCTATCTTGCGCTAGCCGATTCCAACTTGCACCTGAAAATTTCCTAACTTCATCACTCCACCTAGTTTTCTACCGTCCTCAACTGCGCTTCCCTTCTCTTGGTATTCATTCTGTAACTCTAATGGTCCACTGGTTATCCATCCTATGCGTTACATGGCCTGCCCAGCTCCATTTTTTTCGCTTAATGTCAATTAGAATATTGGCTATCCCCGTTTGCTCTCTGATCCAGATCGCTCTCTTGAGACCATGCACTAAAACAAAAAGATTTGGCCTGATCACACACACCTTTTATGGGATATACAGTAAAACCTCGGTGATACGAATCTCGCGGGGTCGCGTGAAATATTCGTATCACCCGAAATTTGTATCATCAAAACATACACAATATCAAGAAAAATGAATTTATTTTTACCAGAAAAGATTTCTAATAGTGGAATCCCATTGATACCTTCCTCACTGCTGCGTTTTCCCGGCTGCTACGTCGCGTTTTCGCGGTCCCGACCCAAATCCAATTGACTTCCATGTATAGTCGAATCTCGATAACTCGAACTCGCAGGGGCCCAAAAATTTGTTCGAATTAAAAGGACTTATTTTTGAAATATTCGTGCACCATAGCACGACGTACGAACGGTGTGATTCGTGAAATATTGCGGCGCGCAAGCACATATCGAGCGAGGGCTACGAAACTGCCCGCGCTCGCTTCGCGTTAACGGCAGAAAACGAAACTTCAGGGAGCGGGCGGCGCAGGCATGGCGAGAGAGCGAGGTTGTGGTTGTGAAGAGGCGACACGGCGACGGTGCGCGCGCGCGGGGACCGTCGCAGGCGAGGGAGGAGGGTGGCAGGGAAGCGGATTTGGCCTCGGCAACTCTGTTGCTTCGGTGGCTCCCCTTGCCCTTCCTCTCAACACCCTCGTAGCCCCCTCACCTTCCGACTGTCTCCGTGCACTGTCTCCGTGTGCGTCCGCCGCTCCCGCCGGCTTGGCGCCGCTTAGCACGCTCCCTGAAGTTTCGGTTTCTGCCGTTAAAGCGTTGGCCAAACTGGGCCTCCGGTGTTGCTTCCCTCAGCGTTGGCTGAGACGTCGGCACGTACACGCGTGTTCCAGCGCCACACAGAAACGGCGACCTTGGCGTGACGCCGCGGTTTCCTTTTTCTTTCTTTTCTTTTTTTTTACTCCGCGCGGCGTTGAGGGTCTCGCCTAAGCTTTTGCTCTCGATCTGGCGGTGTCGGAGCAATGCCGGTCGGAGGCGCTGCCACATGATTTGGCGTGCTGCTGTGCGCGGTTTAAGTTGCAACAAGCGACCGGCACGTTGCAGATACGACGCACCCGCGCGGGTGCCGTTACTGCCGTATCCTGAAAGCGATCTGGGACGTGCGCATAGTGCGCGCCCGCGTGGACCTTATCGTCAAAATGATCTGCGATGTTGACAAAGTGCGCCTAGTGTCATTAGCTTTGTATGCCTTCGACGTTTAGTTCGCGTTGAAGCGAGAGACAGCGCAAAGGTCAATTCGCTCGCTGCTGCTGCTGCTGCGTTTCGGTTAATTGCTTCACCTTTCGGGCGAAACTGCAGCTTTTTTTCTCTCTCTTTTTCTTTCGCGGTCCCTTGAAAAACGTATCAACGGGACGTTTTCTTCTTGTCCAAATCGTCAACGATCGCCTTCTGAAAGGCATATAAGTGCGCGCACGTGATCTTGGGAATGTTTGCGCACGCCACTGAACGCCTGAGCAAGTCGAGTGCAGGGAGCATTTTTGCCGTCGGGGCTGCGCCGCGGTCATCGTTGCAGCATTGGTCCTCGTCTAATTTCTCGCTAAGCATCGGCTAGGCTGTGATGTGGTCCCGTCTGCTTGACGTGGGGAGCAATGAGAGATTGCGCAGCCGCGTGACGTAGTCGGTTGCTTGGCGACTATGGATCCCACCCAGATCCCGCTGTGCCGGCTTGTCTGAGCCGGTGGCCCCGCTGGGTCGGCCGCCGCCGCTGTTGCTCACGCGTTCGTATGATCCGTAGCGGCGCGGCAACACGTTCGGAACAGCCGATTTTTTTCGTATTGTGAGCAATGTATTTCGGCCGGGGAATGTTACGAATTCGTATCACACCGAAATTCGTACCAGCCAGGTTCGTATCACCGGGGAGCAATGAGAGATTGCGCAGCCGCGTGACGTAGTCGGTTGCTTGGCGACTATGGATCCCACCCAGATCCCGCTGTGCCGGCTTGTCTGAGCCGGTGGCCCCGCTGGGTCGGCCGCCGCCGCTGTTGCTCACGCGTTCGTATGATCCGTAGCGGCGCGGCAACACGTTCGGAACAGCCGATTTTTTTCGTATTGTGAGCAATGTATTTCGGCCGGGGAATGTTACGAATTCGTATCACACCGAAATTCGTACCAGCCAGGTTCGTATCACCGGCGTTTTACTGTATACACTTTATTAAAAATCATTTTCTGTAGATGCAGCACACAAACAGCAGGAAACTGGTCGGAAAACCAAAGACAAACAAGAAACCTGCCTTTTCACGTACCAAAACCACTACCTGATTATGAGGCGTGACATAGTGGGCGACTTCGGATTCATTTTGCCCACCTGGGGTTCTTAAACCTGCACTCAATGCACGGTACACGGCTGTTTTTGCATTGGCTGTAGCTAAAGGTATGTCCGACATCTCCCTTCAACTATCTTTACAGGTACATTAGACAGATTCTGCACTGTTATTATGGAAGTAAGTCCGATGCATTTCATTAGTTTTTGCATGCTTCATGTTAAGATACGTAGGGCATAAGCACGCTGAACAGCTAGCATGTATATGTTAGCTCAGATACATGCTTCCCTCGCATCATCATTCATTTTGAGTGTGTTGCGGAACAGTGTGCCCGAGTTGGCACAGCCCGCACAGATTGGAGTATTCATCACTGCTGCAACAACTGCTGCATCTGCTTCCAGGGCATTAGTGCACACTTTCACAGCAAGAAAAATGCATTCCATTCGGCGCCCCTCGATGCCATGCTATGAAAACGTGTTTCTCGCTAATGGACCAAGAGGAAATCACGGCCTGCTACCGATCCACTAAAGTGATTGGTGCAAATGAGTCTGTGTTGCAGCATTTCACAATTACGAAGATGTGGAAGGGGACAATGTGATCCACGAATTAACAGACACGTTAAATAACCGAAGCCAGGAGCTGCATTGAACGCTCTTCAAGTTGCCTTCAGTTTTCCTTCGCGAACAGGCGCGAGTGGCCCTTTGGTTTGTTTTGTCACTCAAAGCAGTTATTTCTTGACGCTTCTTCGGGAAAAATGCTTTAATCATACCAGTGTGCAAACCACTCATATAACTTAAAGATTGGTAGCCCAAAGTTACGTTGTCGTATGAGATGTCATAGTTCTGCATACTTTTAAAAGCAGTATTGGCCACATCTGTTTATACACACTTAGATGGGGTTCTGCGCAAACATGATGGAGAATATACAGTAATCCCTCGTTATAACGAAATCGCTTTAGTCGTAATATCGCTTTATTCGAAATTTCTTCCGGTCCCGACCCAAACAGATGCATTTTAAGCCGCATTACTCAAAGCGCACGAAGAGCTTGACCCGCTTAGAGCGAAGTGGCGAGCAAAGGCATTGCCTCCGCCGAGCCGCGGCGCCCCTTTTTCGCATGCAGTGTTAAATACCACCGACGAATTAGTCTTATGCAGGCACAGAACAGGCAACAAAAGTACCAAACCCACGACTGATGACCGCCTAGTAATGGGCACCAAGCGAGTGCTCCCAGCTCTTTACTGCGGAGCAAACAGAAGCTGTCAAATTCTATGGTGCAGCACGCCCGAACCATTAATCTCGGTCGCAATTGCATTGCTGGTGTCCCCCGGGATAGAACCCACACGAAAATAAAGTTTTCCTGACACTTTGCGATGCCAGAAAACCGCAGTCTCTTGGATGCCGAAAAGTGGCCAAAAGACTGCAGGCAGACTTGCACTATAGCATTCCATGGGGTGCGCTCGATGAGCAATGTTTTACTGCTTTAAAGAGCACTTCTGGCACTGAAACGTGCCGAAAAGCACAATAGAAGTGTCCCTCCGATTATAAGTGCCATGTTCGATGCGAGGAGCTACATTAACAAAGCGGGAAGACGACTTTGGAGAAGCCGGTCTAGAAATTTGCTCGCCGCTCGCCATAGTAGGTCTGCATCGCAATAAACCAGCACCCCAAGCTTCGTCGCACTTTTGACGGTGTAAATCGACTGATGACATGCCGAAAACATGAAAAATCCGAGTGTTACCAGCGGCAAGTGAGGCTGTCAACATGGCGGGTCAATGCAAGCTGGTGTTTCTTTCTCGAGCCGGTCATGCTTGATTCGCGCCATCCGTCTTTGGACAAACAGTCTAAATGCGTGGTAGGGTCACTGAATTTCGTTCCTAGACATTTGTCAATGGCACGCATGTTTGTGCACGCGACAGTGCGCAGACACCGCCACTTGAACGGTAGAATTAGCAGTGTCATTGACAACGGTGCACCGAAAAACTCTCCTTTTGCAAACTTCACGGCTGCACACCTCGGAAAAAAATTGCCTAGTGATCAAGCAAAGCCCCTACTACAAAACCGTTCAGTTTTCACGATCGCGCTTCATACCCACAATGAGCGGCTAATCGTTTTTTGAGCACAACAAAGACAACTTCAGACTCGAGCCACAGCATTTGCGGAGCTTTCCAGCGCGATACTCTCGTAGTCTTCCATGACCTCCGCACCCCCCTATAAAAGCACCACTGCCTTCCCCTCCTCATTCGCTCTCCAGTCTGCAAGCCGTTTGGACGCCAGTCACTTTGCCAGTTTTGACGTCGCTGCTCCTCCAAAGCTGCCCTTTTCTGGCCTGCCCTCTCGAGCACAATCTTCTACCAACGGGTGCCCTTCCGCAGTTCCTGCTACTTGGTCTCCATGACTCTGATCGCCTTTCTTTCGCTACACGTGAAGCCTATGCCAAGCCCGCCATTGCAACCGTCGCCATCACCTGCACGCACAGATGAGGAAAGCGAGATGCCCCGACAACATTTTGAAGCTTCTGCCTTCTGCGTCGCCTGTGGCGTTCGGTCACTTAGGCGCTGACGGCGCGTGCGTTTGATCCAAACTTGTGTATTATTCGGAGTGCTTTGTTATGTGTGCCTCGCGTGTGCTTTTGTGGTCTACAGTGATAAACGTCTCCGTCAGTCTCCGGGCGAAAATGTCAGACTTTTGCCCGTTGCAAGAGGAATCGCAATTTAAAATACCCTGAAGTGGAAGGTGCAAATGTACAGTGGCTGAAAAACGCCAGGAGTGCAAATCTCCCCGTACATGGACCTGCACTTACAGCAAAAGCCGAAGCTCTCGCCCTTCAAATGGGCCATAAAGATTTCAAGTGCAGCAATGGCTGGCTTGAGCGGTTCAAGAAACGACACAGTGTGAACCGTGACACTGTAGACGTATGGTGCCAACATTGGCTCCAAGCTCTACTTGAAAAGTATGAAGATAAAGACACCAACAACCTACATGAGGCTGCATTATTCTACAAGATGCTACCGAATCACACGTTCACTACCACTGGCGGATCCTCATCCAGAGGAAAACAGAGCAAGGAGCGCGTCATGGTGCTGTTTGGTGCCAATGCAACAGGCGAAAAAAAGCTTCCCTTCAAGGGAAGCTTTTCAAGGGAAGGGGGAGAAGCCGCGGTGCTTCCGAAATGCAACCATTCAGAATATATGCATCTACAGAAGTAACAAGTGAGCATGGATGACTGCTGCTCAGTGGCGCACCGACGGGGGGGGATTCGGGGGTTGGAACCCCCCCCTGAGGCCGACATAACCCCCCCTTTTGTTTAACCCCTTTTCTTTCCTTACGCATTTAAGTACTGCAATTAAGATGCAAGACGCGCAATCGTCTGTACACTCGCAAAAAGCGAATTTTTTGACAATTTCCCGTGAAGAAATCGAAATTAGTGCTCTTTAGATGGTATTGGCAAACTGTCAACCCCCCCCCCTGGCAGAGATCCTGGGTGCGCTACTGCTGCTGCTATTTTTGAAGACTATGTGCGCCTTCTGGATAGATGGTTCGATGCAAAGAATCGGCAAGTGCTTTTCTAATTTACAATTGTCCGAGCCACGGGAAGATCGACAACCTCAAGGGAATTGCTGTGGAATTTTTGCCTGCAAACACAACCGCAGTACTGCAACCGATGGATCAGGGCATCATTAAGACCACCTGGAAGCTGTACCGCAAGGCTCTTTTGCAGCGCATGCTCACAGCGTATGACACCAGCAAGAGGTACAACATTGATTTGCTTGGTGTGATCCATTTGCTGAACTTTTCATTGAAAGAACTTCACCTTCGAAGGTCGCCAACTGCTTTGCGCACGCCGGCTTTTCCCGCGCCATTGTCAGTGACCCTGACAATGACTGGACTTGCAGCATTCTGTACGATGCTGTTCATAAAATTGCTGGCCAAGAGGTAGAAGGCAACTTCGAGACATTCGCGTTGGCTGACGCTGCTGCTCCTGTGGTCGCCCCGGCGACGGATGCAGAGATAATTGACAGTGTTGGTGACCCCAACGAGGACGAAGAGCTGGTGGACGAAGAGCCACGTGAAGTGCCAACTTTGGTGCAGACGCGGGAGTACCTACGCCTGCTGCGAAATAAGGTTGAATGCATGGGCGGCGACCACGGCCTCGTGCAATGCTTGGTCAAATTAGAGCAGGGGTTACTGGCGTCCGGTAAGAACTTGAAACAGCCAAAGCTCACTGCCTTTCTTGCACCTGAATAAAGCTTTGCTTCACTGAATACATTGTATTTTGACTTCCTCGCAGTTGTGGCACAATTAAAGCTCGACTGCTTTAGCTTTTCTTGAGTGGTCGCTTGTATCGAATTAGCGCTTATAACGAATTGTTTCGCCGTTCCGCTGACTTCGTTATAACGAGAGATTACTGTATGTGCAAATGCAATAGCTCACTTCGATGATAATCAGTACCAACGCAGCTGAGGGCTCGATTTTCTAGTGAATCATGCAGTGGCTGTTTCTGTTGAATGTTTGTGTTCAATTAGTTATACATAAAAGGTTAGAGTAGAATGGAGGTAAAGCGCACAAGCATTGGTTCTTAAAAATACTGAAATTTACAAGTCATGCGACAGAAACTTGTACAGTTAGCAGTCACTATTACACAATGACTGCTAATTACATTATATTACAAATACAGAAATGATTGCAAGCTCGCCGTTTTGTTAGCGTAGCAGTAAAATCTCTGATTACTGCACTCAATACCTTGGTCGGATGCCTTTTCAGTGAAATGGTATCCGACGAAGGTATCGAGCGCAGGTATCAGCAAAAAAAATTTGTCAAATGTTTCCACTAGTTTTCTTTCCTTTCATTTCATTTCTCTTTTGTCTATAGGAGTTTGCCTGACGTAGTGAAAACATTTTTTGCCACTTCCATCTCGCAAGGCAAGATGAAAGAAAGCAGTGCACCATCACCCCTGCCGAACAGCCTCAAGCATCGAACCCGTCGGGTCACGCATTTTAGTTAAGTTTATTGCGCCCTGCTGACATGTGCTACAGAACAGAATAAGCGCAGTGTAGAAACAACACAATGAATGAACTCATATGCATGACCCAGCGTTGCAATAGATCTGGCTGTGGAGCGGCAGTGAGGACTTGCTGCTTGCTGCCATTTGCCATTATCAGATCTGTGGTGAGAAGGTTCCTACCACGTCTGAGAAACTAATAAAGGAGAGAGAGAGAGGGAAGAAAAAAATCAGCGCATATCCATGACGTGAATGATGAGTGGGCGAAGCACCGAGGGATCATTCAGGTAAACTAGAGCTATGGACGAGAGAGAAAGAGAGCACGCGTTGGGAACGAACGCTCTTGTGCACCACAGTGCCCCTAGCTACGGACGAGAGAGAGAGAGCGAGCGTTGGGAATGAACGCCCTTGTGCAAGCAGCGCCCCTAGCTACGGATGAGAGAGAGAGAGAGCACGCGTCGGGAACGAACGCCCTTGTGCATCGCAACGCCCCTAGCTACGGACGAGAGAGAGAGCACGCGTCGGGAACGAGAGAGAAAGAGAAACGAACGCATTCGGGTAAACCAGAGCTACGGACGAGAGAGAAAGAGAGCGCGTGTTGGGAATGAACGCCCTTGTGCACCGCAGCGCCCCTAGCTACGAATGAGAGAGAGAGAGAGAGAGAGCGTGCGTCGGGAATGAACGCCTTTGTGCATTGCAGCGCTCCTAGCTACGGACGAGAGAGAGAGAGAGCGCGTCGGGAAAGAGAGAGAAAGAGAAACAAACGCCCTTGCACACCGCAGCACCCCTAGCTACGGACGAGAGAGAGAGAGAGCGCGCGTCGGGAACGAGAGAGAAAGAGAGCACAGCTGCGCCTTTAGCGGGAGCGGCTAGTACAAGCGTGGTTATGACGGCGCGACGAGGGACAAGGCTCGACCCTAAGGAGCTTCGCCCCTAAAAGAAAGCGCGATGAGGAGTTGAACCGCGGACCGCATCGTGGCAATCAGAGGCGCTACCGCTACACCATTGTTGAAACTTGCTTAATAAAGCTTTTTGAGCTACTGTCGAACCCGTTTACCTCAAATTATCCTGTATATCGAACAATTTCTGAACATGGTATATTTACAATGACAATATATAAAACTATTATGGTAACATCGAACAAAAATAGCAGCGACTCTCGATATATCGATCGTCAAGTGGCGCAATAGTGCTTCCAGAAGTTGCCTTTCCCTTGTTTACCCCGCCCACACAGCCCAAAAGTGGTTTAGCCCGGCGGCGCATGGGTGGCTCTATCCACCCGCTCTAACTACCTTGACCGCGTCATATCGGGCAAGCCGTCGGCACCCCCCCTGCAAAAAATGATACTGGCCCGCCTGCAGCGCTTGCTCAGACAGCCAATCATAGGCTCTTGTACTCTCGTCGTGCAAGTTAAAGTTGTCTCGCTGCTTTTCTCGCTCACTGTATTTGCCCTTTGAGGACAACATTGCTGACATCGTGCCGAACACAAGTGAAAGCGGGCACAATGAGGAAAGCAACGAGGATCCTCTGCCCACATCTTCCGAGGTGATTGGTGCACTCGCACTAGCCCGGTGCTTCTGCGTAAATGTGGAGAAATGCGTGCTGTCGCAGGCAGCTCAAGCAGAAGATACAGGACTACTTCATGCGAAACTAAGCTAGTTTCATCAGTAAAGTGCTTTTATAAATGGTATGTGCTTTTATGATGTCCAATTTTTTAGCAGGCTTATATTGAATTATGCCATACATTGAACTGATAGGCGTTTTTTGCGAGTTCGATATACAGTCGCCGACTGATAAATCGGACGGCAATAATCAGGACATGCTCGGTAATTTATTCAGCTTCGAGGCACTGCCAATGGCCCCGTAGACTTAATATGTAAAGACGACCGACATTTCGGACAGCCGCCAACTCTACATT
Organism: Dermacentor silvarum; assembly: GCF_013339745.2. Taxonomy (NCBI): domain Eukaryota; kingdom Metazoa; phylum Arthropoda; class Arachnida; order Ixodida; family Ixodidae; genus Dermacentor; species Dermacentor silvarum. The sequence goes on along the minus strand of NC_051154.1, from coordinate 122,927,039 downwards.
TGATCCGCGACTGTAGCATACGAGGATTCTGCCACCATTAGAGAGATTTAGCTTGTCCGGTAATCGGGTAAATGCGGGCGTACCGGGCGTTGGGGGCGGAACCGTAAACATGAGCAGCCTGTATGGTGCTGCCACCTGGTGGCGCAGAGCTCAAACAGACAAAAACAGCTAATATTGCAGTAATCAAGTGTATTCTACGTCGCTGCTGGTGTAAATTTTCAGCAGCAACATGATTATGCCACTGCCAAAAATTTACAGCAGCAGCGAAGTAGAATTGGTCACTCGGTTACTGCAATTAGCTGTTTTTTGCCTGTTGAGCTCTGTGCCACTAGGTGGCAGCACCATACAGTTCGCTCACGTTTACGGTTTGGCCACAACGCCTCAACGCCAGGTCCGCCCGCGTTTACCCGATTACTGGACAAGCTAAACCTCTCTATTATCTCCTCTGACAACCTCGACAAGACATGAAGTATGGCTTCAGAGATAAAGGTAAAATGGTAATCCCCGAGGTCTTGTTTCGGTTGCAGCACTACGAGTTGTGTTCAAAAAGAAACTGAACCTTTAGGATAGCGCGCCAACCGGCAGAGGGAGCTCCGCGCTGCGGCTACTGGGCGCATGTAGCAGCAGGTTCAGACAACAAGCTGCCATGTGCTGCGTTTCGCTCTGACCGTCAGTTGGCGAGCTACAGCCGCTGAAGTGAGCACATGAACAAGCTATTCTTCGGATTGTTGCCAAAGTGACAATGAAGGAATTGGAAGAACAGTGTGTGTGTGTGAAGTTCTGCTACAAACTTGGCAAAACTTTCACAGAGACATTTCAGTTGTTTAGCCAAGCATACGGGGAGGACTGTATGAGTCGCACGCAGTGCTATGATTGGTTCAAGCGTTTTGAAGACGGAAGAATGTCGGTCGGTGACGATCCCAAGCTTGGACGACCTTCCACATCCACAGATGATGACCACATCGAGAGAGTTCGAACTGCGATTCGTGGAAATCGTCGTTTGACTGTTCGAGAAGTCACTGACAAAGTAGGTATCAGCGTAGGATCATGTCATGAAATTTTGAGTGACAAACTTGGGATGCGTTGTGTCAGTGCAAAATTCGTGCCGCGTTTGTTGACTGATGAACAGAAGCAAACCCGTGTTGAAATCAGCCAGGAACTGCTTGCCACTGCCAATGACGATGAAAACTTTCTTATGAACATCATAACAGACGATGAGACATGGGTTTATGGCTATGATGTTGAAACAAAAGTGCAGTCATCGCAGTGGGTGGCCAAAGGTTCTCCTTGTCCAAAAAAAAGCACGTACTGTATTTACACGATTGTAGGTCGACCCATTTTTTCAAATTTGACAATCCAATGTTGGGGGGTCGACTTAGAATCGAAACCGAACCGTGTACCGCTGGTAGCGGCAAGAGAAACGAGAAATCAGGGGCGCTACGGCGTGGTTACAACTTTGCACCTACGTTTCCATGGTTACGGTAGAAGCGTAGCATATTAAGTTACCGTATTGCATACATTTTGATTGCGCGCACCACGAGCGCACAGCTCTTTTGGGAGCATCGATCATGGAAGAACCGCCGTATTAGTAGTTGGCGGAAGAGCTTTTCTTTGAGATACGTTTGTTTTCGACGGCCACGCGCATCTGTCACTTCTGCTGTTGTGATGAATCGTCGCGCCTGTCATGAGTGCCAAGAACTTTCGGCGCTCGTTCACAGCAGCGTTCAAACGGGCTGCTATCCTCCATGCCGAGGAAACTAACAACTGCGCAGTGGGACGCAAGTTTGGAGTCAGTGAACGTGTGGTGCGGCAGTGGCGGCTTCAGCGCGAGAAATTTTGGGCCTCCCTGGCTACTGTGTGCCGGTGGGTCCTCTCTGCGGGGGCGGCGGTACCGCGTGATGTCGTGGTGTGGTCGTTCGCGAAGTGTGGACTCGCACTTGATGACAACGTGCTGTGGGACCGCAGCAGCTATGACAGCAGCAGTGCCAGTGAGGTCGACTCTAGTGACGATGAGTAGTCTTAGCAACCCAATCAATAAATTTCCCTTGTGTGAATGCACTCGCGTGGTTTTTCTCCCCCCCCCCCCCCTTTTTTTTTGAGACATGCAATTTTGGGGGGGTCGACTTACAATCGTGTAAATACGGTATGAGTCGGTCAAAAATGAAGGTGATGTTGGTTGTGTTTTTTGACTGTAAAGGCATTGTCCACCAGGAATTTGTGCCACATGGTCAAATGGTAAACAAAGAAGTTTACCAGGGAATCCTAGCATGTTTGAGAGATTCTGTGCACAGTAAGAGAGGCCTGAATTGTGGGAAAATCAGGCTTGGATGTTGCATCATGACAATGCCCCAGCTCACGTGCTGCTCCTTGTCCGCAGCTACTTAGCGAAACACCACACTCCTGCTGTGCCCCACCCACCATATTCTCCAGACCTACCCCCCAGCAGCCTTTTTTCTATTCCCCAAGCTAAAAACCACCTTGAAAGGACGTCGTTTCCAAACAGTAGAGGAGATCCAGGACAATGCGAGAAGAGACCTGCACGCCATTCCAGAAAGTGCGTTCCAGGAGGTTTTCCAATGTAGAGGGGCTACTTTGAAGGGGACAGCACTTAAGATGTTGTACCATAAGCAGTAAAAGTGTTATAGCAAATGTTCGGTTTCTTTTTGAACACACCTCGTACGCCTCAGGTTAAATTACAAATGCTGATCTTGGAGGCTTTGCTGGAATTGTGAGGTCGCATCAACATCGCAATCATCACATCCTATTCCGGCATCCCAGAGCATGGCCCGCTCTTGCCATTCCGTTTGTTTAGTTGGCGTTACAGATAGCGCTCTGCTGGCTCCAAGAAGTCTTTCTCGTGAAGTTATCGACAAGCTACGTCAAATGGCACCAATGGTCCCCTTGCAGTCTGAATAAGTGTTGAGTCGCAGTCCGAATGACCCCGACTCTGCAAGTGAAGAGCCTGAACTGCCACCTACCCCAAGGAGCTCAAATGCGGACACCATTGATGACCTACTAGGCTGCGGTGTGCCAATTCCGGCCGCCGTTAAATTTGAAGACTTTGCAGACGTCGATAGCGTGTTGTGTGCCGAACTGAACGATGACGAAATAATTGAGCAAGTTCTCCCTCCGTCAAACACCGACTCTAACTCGGATAATGATGTGCCGTGCAGATCTGACTCGAGCCTTTGCCTGCAGTCCTTGCATCAGCGTACAGCGACAACAGAAAACCGAACCGGCAGAAACATAGGTGTACTTGGTTGCACGTAAGTGGAAGTGTGTGCAGCAACGAATCGACCACTTTTTCCTTGCACAGGGGCATTAAAACGTAAAGAAATTACCTTTTTTGGGCACATTCGTTTTTTCGGACATTCGATAGTTCGGACTTATTTACGTTCCCCATGAAGTCTGAATTATCGGTCGTCGACTGTAACCGTACGACTGTACACAGTCAACCTACATACAGTCGCCGACCGTTTATTCGGACGCTGAAAATTCGGACATGCTCGTTTATTCGGACACCTTCGCGGCACCGCCACTCGTCCCATTGAAGTAATGTATAACCACGACCGATAGTTCGGACGCTCTGCAGCGCGCCGTTCGATTTTTCGGACTCCGGCGGCCTGGTCAGATGCGACGTCGAACGCCACGATACGGTCACGACAAGCTGGCCGCGATGTTTACATTTTGCTAGGTTGCCAACACTGGAAGGGCGCGCTTGCTATGGTTAGATTGCTGGTGTCTAAATCCACGCAGCACCTACAAGTGTCAGTTGCCGATCTCGAAGGCTATACTTTTGTTGGCTGCACCTATTGGTTGTCGTGTTTCGGATTTAGCCAGTCCAGTATCCATTGACTGTATACCGCGGCCAAACAGCAGGCCAGGCCAAGCCAGTGTGCTTGGAAGTCGGTGCTCGGCCTTTGCGTTGTCAGTTGTTACGTGACCTAGGCCTTGTCAAGAGCCACCTTTCAAGTCTCGCTCTTTTGCTTAGTGCAGGGGTTCTCAAGTGCGTTCATCCCAGGGTATCCTGCTAAGCTCCATAAAGTGCCAAGGAACCCCCCCCCCCGATATAACCGAATGTCGAATTATCGAGGGTATCAAGAAAACACACAAATGCTTCACTACGTCAACACGATTTTATTTACTCAATGAATCGTCAGATCTTGTTTCTATTTAGCACAAGACCAGTGCGGAAGCTGAAATTCTCTTCATCTCATGACTGATTAGCGCTAGCAGCGGCGAAGGCCTTGTGACATCCTTCGCGGCGCGCGTGTTCATCTGAGACGCGCTTTGCAACAACAGGCGCACACCCCGATTATTTTTTCGCCACTCAGCTGCTCGCCAACAAATTGTCCGTTCATTGCGATGTAGCCGGTGATTTTTATCTTCGACAGCTTTGCACTGAGTCAAAGCGAAACCGCTGCGGACGAAACCGCGGCCGCTATCGACGCGATCATGGACGGCGACCTTGCGGTTCAGAAGGCAGGCGGCTGATGCACGCACCAAGTCAAAACGAAACTACCTTTCGCTGCAAGAAGTGCGGACGAAACTGCGGTCGCTATCGACACTGCCATGGGAGGCGACGACGCAGTTGTGAAGGCACGCAGCCGATGCGCGCATCAAGTGAAAACGAAACTACTATTTGCCGCAACCGCTGCGGACGAAACTGCGGTGGTTATCGACGCGATCAGAGATAGCGACTACGCACTTACAGAGGCACGCGGCTAGCCGGCAACGCGGTGTTACTCGCGGCAATAAACGCAAGAATAAAGGCTTTAAATGCACAATTAGGCACGAAGCGCTTCGGCGTTGCTGTCAGTCACGTGCCGCGTACGATTGCCGCTGAGGACCACGGTGATGCGGACTGCGCCACTTCGTTTCGGTTGGACGCGACGCCGTTCTTGCTCTTCTGCGGCGCGCATTTGCGGTGCTCCGCGTTTTTTTTTTTTTTTTTTTCATTTTCCTCCAACGTATAGGTCAGTGCGCCCGCTATCGGCACCTACCCTATCTACAAATAGGAGAAAGGCGCATGGTGGTGAGCTACGGCCTCCGAGATTCAAGTGCGAAAGCTTAGGCGCGCTGCCCGTTCTGAGGAGTTGGGTGGCTACAAGCTGCTTGCGTACTTATTGCGCAGTTCGCGCGTTGCTGCTACGCACTGTGATGTGCTTTTTGACACTCGGGCATGGGTAATGGAGGTTCTTTGGATCAAGCGCACCTCGTGTTTGCCGTTCTAGACACTTGTCGAGAGCGGGACCAGGGAAAATTTATCAGTGGATCGCGAAACCCCGAGCAGGGGCCTGCGGAACCCATAGGTTCCGCGGAACCCACTTTGAGAACCCATGGAAGCCTTAGTGTGTTAGGCCTGATTTGCTTGTTCGATCTCGTCCAGTCGTCGCGTAGTGCGAAATGGCTCCGACGCCTGTCGTGCCATCTGCGCCGACGAGACGTGGCAATTACAAGACTCTGTCTATAGCGATAGCCAGACACTGTCGGAAATAAAGCTGACCTGATCGCGTGTAAGCGTGCATCTGTACAGTCGGGCATTGACAATTTTTTCCGTCCACTGGGACCATAAAGGTACTTTTTTCTGGTGAATCCTTTTTTTCGGACTCTCGATTATTCGGATTTTTTCGCAGTTCCCGTCGAGTCCGAATAAACGGTCGGCGACTGTATATCGAATTCGGATATGTTGAATTATTGCCTATATTGAACAGCTGTAAAATCCCGTTGAAAATCCTATCCCAATGTATAAAGCATAGCAATGTGCTACGTCGTACATCCAACTCTCATTCACCGCCACATTCAATATATTGCATGGTGTGCCGCGTCCCTGCAAGTGCACTTCTCCAATCAGTTCTTGCGCCACTGGAAATATTTTATGCCGACAAATCTGAAACGGCACTGTTTTGGCTGATGCTGTAAAACAAGAGATTGAATCTGATGGGCAGTACATGCCATGGAGGAAAAATGAGCAGGGTACTCTCAGTTTTGCTCGCTGCACATATGGATGGCTCCTGCAAACTGTGGCTATTCGTTATCGGTAAGAGCAGATTGCCACTCTGCTTCAGGAACACAAAAGGCCTTCCAATTCAATACGCATTCCACAAGAAAGCGTGGATGACATCCAATATTTGTATAAGTGGCTCCTGGCATGGGATGGTGAATTGGAGATGCTGCTCTGCTGGCTTTGTCTTCTTGTAGACAAAGGCTTTCCGGGAACAGCATTTTAGGATTCTGTGAGCTGCCAAAATGAATCCAGCCCTGACCTCCACTTGGACAGATCTTTACATCGCAGTTTAAATTTAACAAAACCACTGCACGCTACATACGCACTTCACGGATGACCCTTCCTCTAATGCGGCAGCGGCACAGATGACTCATCGCAGTGTGATTTGCGGGTCTGCGTTAAACACATTTCGTTAGTGCTCACATGGTTACACTTGTGGGAATCCTCGGGCCCCATGACCGCCGCACGTGCAGCGAACGTCGCGTCGAGCGCATGCGCGCCAGGGAGGGTTGTGAGAGGGGTAACTTTCCTTTCGCGGGCAGTGCACTGGAATCGCAAGCGCTATCAGCGCCACCGGGTGTGTCACGTGAGGTTCCTCTGACATCGCCTGAGTCTCTTTGGTCTCCAGCAAGCGGCGATAGCGGAAGGTTCCGCCACCGCTCCCGGATTCCTGCACGTGGTTAGTCAACCGCGTTCTTGCCGCGGCCGCCCGTATCCCCCAGTTGGTAAGTTGGAAGCCCTTTTTTTCCTAGTGCATTGTTCTCTTCAAGGGAACCCTCAATGATGTCAACTATAGCTAGCTGGCCTGCTCGAAGTGTTAGTTTTAGTCGTAATAAATGCTGTCCGAGTGTACACGTGGTTGTCATCAATTGTTTCCTCGAGCTTGTACCGGAAAGCGGTTGACGGGCAGGAATGCGCAACCGCGGGGCTCGGTGTGCCGAGGCAGAGAGCCGTTGGCATCCCCCTCATATCCCGACACACTTGAATGGGAATGGACTGGGATGTTCTGCAAGCTGAAAGCCATATTTTTGAAACTAAAAGTGTGTGTTGCGTGACACACCCGTTTTGAAACTAAAAGTGCGGGCCTAACGTTCCACTTATATGCAGTGTTGACAGTCTGCGGGCGAGTGGGGCGCCAAAAAACCGCGTCAACCGGGGCGGCGAAGAACGCACGTTTAAGCTGCACGCGTTTACAAGTCCACCAACCAATGCGGCAATCGAGCCGCTCTTAAGTGACCGAAATTGATCGGCGTCGCGATTCCTCCTCCGCGGTGTTGACATTCAGCTAGTCTTCTGGCGAGTGGGGTGGGGCAGCGCACAAGCGCGCGGCAAAGTCCCTTACCACGTCAGCCGGGGCGGCCAAAAAACCGCGTCAACCGGGGCGGCGAAGAACGCGCGTTTACAAGTCCACCAACCAATGCGGCAATCGAGCCGCTCTTAAGTGACCGAAATTGGTCGGCGTCGCGATTCCTCCTCCGCGGTGTTGGCATTCAGCTAGTCTTCTGGCGAGTGGGGTGGGGCAGCGCGCAAGCACTCGGCAAAGTCCCTTACCACGTCAGCCGGGGCGGCCAGAAAACCACGTCAACCGGGGCGGTGAAGAACGTGCATTTAAGCTGCACGCGATGCAACGACGTCGACCGGGGCCACAGTGGCCGAGCTGAAGCGCCGATCTAGGGGTTGGAGGGGAAGGGCCGATAACGAAGGGACATACTGGCCGTGATGCTTCGCAATGCTGAGTGGCATGCAAGAAGACCAGTGCTGACTCTTTTAGGGCCGTTGAGGAGACATCCCGGGTAGTCCTTGCCTCCCCTTAAGAACCCTAAAACAGATTAGTTATTGCCCACTTATATGTACTTGTACCTTTTTCGCGCTTTGTCTTTCATAGCATTATCATGCATGGCCTCATGACTGCTGCATATTGCACATAATAATAATCTATATTGCATATAATAATACTCTGAATGAGCTATGAGTTCTTTGAATGGCTTGTCATCAGCCCAATTCCTCCAAGAAGTAAAGCCTCCATTTGATTCAGTAGCCTTCACCTTCTTTTACTTTTTCAATTGGACCTTTCTCTCGTTTATTTTCTCCTTAAATCTTGGCCGCTCATTGACATTGCATTTTTATTCTCCTTAAATCTTAGCTCTGCTCAATGTCCTCCAGGGGTGCAAATGCCAAAATTGGATTTGGAGCAATTTTTGGAGCAGGAAAATCTTGCTTTTGGAGCAGGTTACAGGGGGGGGGGGGGAACACCGCTTTGGAGCACTAATTCCCAAATTTGGAGCAGTTTCACAATTAACACTTACTCATAAACCGCCATAAAATTTACCCGGCATAATAAACGCACCCCCCAACTTTGCATTGGATTTCTGGGGGGGGGGGGGGGAGGTGCGTTCATTACGCAAGTATATACGGTAATTCACATTACCACCGTACGTGAGGGCAGGGGCGCGATCGGAGATCGTTGTTCGCGGCGCGCGTTCAGTTTCGCCGTGCACGGTTGACCTAGGCCGCGCCCGGAGAAATTGAACGCACGCTCCGAACAACGACCTCATCGCGCCCCAGCAGTGCACTGCACGCAACTTTTTCCGCCAAACACGTGCAAAGTACACATGCATTTCTTCGCGAGTGGTTCCCTTTCAGTTTATTTTTTTTTTCCTGACGATATGTCGCGACGTTCCGGCGGTAGTCGAAACATGCAGCAACCGAACCCTTGCTAGTTTTGTACATTGTGTTGCCTACAAAGTTCACGCCGTCAGTGCTGGGTCACTTGCTGTATTGTACAAGCGAGTTTCCCGTGGAGCATGGGTTCTCAAATTGGGTTCCGCAGGCTCGGGGTCCCGCAGGCCCCTTCTCGGGCTTCCGCGAGCCACTGATAAATTTTCCGTGGTCCCGCGCTCGCCAATTAAGTGGCTAAAACGGCGAACAAGAGGTGTGCTCGATTCACAGAACTTCCATTACCCATGCACGAGTGTCAAAAAGCACATCACAGCACGTAACGGCAGTGCGTGAACTGCGCAATAAATCCGCAAGCAGCTTGTAGCCAGCCACCCAACCTTCGAAAACGGGCAGCGTGCCTAAGCTTTCGCTCTTGAATCTCGGAGGCCGTAACTTGCCAACATGCGCACAAAAAAGAAAAGAAAAAATAAATGCACGGAGCACCACAAATGAGCGCCGCGAAAGAGCGAAAACGGCGCTAGCGTCCAAAAACGAAGCGGCGCAGTGCGCATCGCCATGGTCCTCAGCGGCAATCGTACGCGATACATGACTGACAGCAATGCCGGAATGCTTTGTGCTTGTTTGTGCCCTCAAAGCCCTTATTGTTGCGTTAATCGCCGTGCGTAACACCGTGTTGGCGGCTAGCCGCATGCTTCCATAAGTGCGTAGTCGCCATCTGTGATCGCGTTGATAGCCACCACTTTCGTCTGCACCGGTTGCGGCAAACAGTAGTTTCGTTTTGGCTCGGTGCGCGCGTCGGCTGCGTGCCTTCATAACTGCGTAGTTGCCATCCATGATCGCGTAGATAGCGACTACGGATTCGTCCATACTTGTTCCAGCAAATGGTAGTTTCGTTTTGACTTGGCGCGTGCGTCGGCCGCCTGCCATCTGAACCGCAAGGTCGCCATCCATGATCGCGTCGATAACGGCCGCGGTTTCGTCAGCAGCGGTTGCGGCAAGCAGTAGTTGCGCTTTGACTCAGTGCAAAAATGTCAACGATTCAGAGCACCGGCTACATCGCGATGGACGGACGATTTCTTCGTGACCAGCTCCCTAGCGAAAAAATAACCGGATATGCGTGCGGTAGTGAAAAGCGTGTCTGCAGATGAAGACGCGCGCCGCGACCGCGCTGCGAAGGATGTTGCGAGGCCTTCGCCGCTGCTAGCCCTCAGTCAGTCATGAGATGACAAGAATTTCAGCTTCCTCACTGCTTTTGTGCAAAATAGAACCAAGATTTGCTGATGCATTCAGTAAATAAAATCGTGTTGACGTAGTAAGCATTCATTTATTGTTTTCTTGATACTCTGTATAATTCGACATTAGTTTAATTAGGACATTTTATTTCGGTTAATTCGGGGGGGGGGGGGGGGGGGTTCCTTGGCGCTTCATGGAGCTTAGTAGGGTTCCCCAGAACGAACATGCTTAAGAACCCCAGGCGTGGAGTAGTCATACCCGCTCCGCTCATGACCGCGTGCATATACGGCGAGGATGTTGTTGAGTCAACCGGCAATGCCGAACTGCTTTCGTTACTGCAAGCAACGCGCACTCTGCGTCTCCGCGAGATTTTACTGCATATACAACACGCCGCACTGCAACCAGCAGCGCAAATATTCTTCGGCGCCCACCACCAAACATGCCAACGTTTCGTCTGGGCACTACAGTTCGTATCTCGTCTGCGCTACTGGTACTGTAATGGCATGTCAAGCTGCAAGTTACCAATGCGGTCTTTATTTCCCGCTAAAACTAGCGTAACCGAGAAATTTCCCGGCCGATCAGGCGTTTTGGCGCAGCGTGGCGCAATTTCAACGTATATCGCGGTTTTGGCGCAGCTGTTGCACCCCTGGTCCTCACTCCTTAGCACCTTTTTGGCATGCTTTATTTAGGTTCCCAGTAGGTCGGTAACTCCAGCTCTTTCAACAGTCAAGCTTTCGCATGGCATGTCGGGCCTAACGTTCCTTTTCTTTTTATTTCAACAAAGGGCACTTTGAGTAGTCACCGCAGCTCGTCCGACATCCTCCCCCTCCCCTTTCTTGTCGCAGCCTTGTCTTTGTTCTCGTCCTTGTCAGCCTCACCCCGTCTCCTTGTATAACTTGGGTGGTGCAAAATAAACCTTCAATTGTAAGTCAGTGTTTTCTGTGCATCTCACTTTCTTGTCCTGTTTCCCGGTGCTGTTTTTAAATTTAGAAATGAGTGCTGACTAGCACACTGGAAAGGACATGCTTATTCCGCACTCTTCTTTCTACTTAAGTATGACAGTGACATACATGTACTTAATTAGAACGTAATGCTTGAGAGTGAACAGATCAACATTTAAGCGATAGATTTAAAATAAATCACAACCTCATAAAGACAATTTCTTGAAGCACAGAAATGCATACCACTGTGCTCTGCCTATGGGCAGAATTCTACTTAAAGTTGTAATGTGACTCTAGCAGAAGAGCAAATTGAATTACAATTTCGACAAGACTTGTGCACAGGCCAAAATATTTCCCCAACGTTATCTACCAGGCACAAGTATGTCTGGCTTACCTGCAGAAAGTCAGCGAACTGGCCCAATGCAAAGAGAGCAGCGTTCCGAACATGTACATCGTTGTCCAAGACACCCTCACAGATGGCTTGGACAAATGCTGGAAGATGCCTGGGCAATACAGCCATAGTGACTCAAATCAGTAAATGTTGTTGGGCTGTTTTCGTAAAACAATACAGTATTATGTAAGAAAAAAAGCAAGTAATTTTGTTTTGACAGGCAACAATCTCCATATGTACAGCCACTTCAATCATTTAATTAGGATAAGCATCCACTCACACACACACACAGGTGACTTGCGATAGATTTTGTTAAGACCCCAGTATTCCAAGCTTTGATTTGTGCATCACCATGATTAGCAGTTGAGCAACTCTGAACATAATGCACAGATTTTTGTTTTAGTGTGTTGCAACTTGTAGCAAAAAAAAAAATTAAAAACAGTAGAGCCTCTCCAAGACATGAAAAAAGCATACTAACAGGGAAAACGTACAATCTAAAGTCACTAAAACATAAGGCAGACTAAATTGTAACTGACATCTACATAATGTCATTTTTTTATCGCGCAGTTTGTCTAAGATGGTGACCAGAAAACGAAATGAAATTGAGCTGGTGGGAGACACCGGAATACAATGGTGCCACAGCGATACATGACGCTCACTTCACACCACCTGCAGCAGGCAATGGTGGTGTGTTTTTTGCCTATTTAACGCATGCAGTACGCTTCCAACGGCACTTTGTCACATGCACTGTAAAACAGATAGGTGAAGATGCCTTAAGCGGCAACCACATCCACACAATATTCAAGCAACAGTGAGATTGCGAAAAAAGTAGCAGCAAGTTTACATGGTAGTCCAAATAAATACATTTGAGCACATGCAATGAAATCGCAAATGTACTAAGAGGCCGATGTTTTAACCAAGCTGTATTAAAGCTAGGTTTAATGCTGTCATCGCCAGTGGAAATCCGCTCCATGCTGCCAGGCCACCAGCGTGAAATAATGTTGAGCTAGCTGATGAGCAAAACTCAAAACACTTTTGTAGCTCTCGGTGGCTTCTAAGGCCTAACAGTGTCAAAACAAACAACTAATCTCAATAATAATCACAACACAATGCCTGTATTTTGTCCTCAGCATAAGATTAGACAAAGCTATGTGTGATTTTACTATTGATTTTTTTGCTGTCACGGCAGACAAAAAGTTGCAAGAGCGAATTCAGATCGAAGCGGGCTGACTGGTTGCTGCCATGTTGTTGTGCAATCACACAGTTCCCGGCGGAAGTCGCCACCCTGACTTCCGGGCAGCAAGTGAAATTTTCTGGCTGGACAAAAACTGGAGACACGACAAGAGACAGCAATGGATTGCCCTCCGCGACGGCAAAACTTGTCGCTCGTCACTGTAGCTCGAAGCCGTTGCTCGAAAATCGTGTGCATGTGGTTGGGTCTTTAGGATTGGTAGTGAGAGTGTGAGTGTAACGACCTGCGAAAAGATTTGCTGGTACCGGAAAAGGAAACTGAGTGCATGTACTGCGGCTAAGCTGCTGTGGCAGGCGCCGACTGCTCTCAATAGCGCATGCATCACGCCTTTTTTGTTCACATTTGATTTAGCGACGAGAAAACCAGTTTGGTGATGTGTTGAACATTGGTGCTGAAAGGTTGTGTTTTCAAAGAATGTATTTAACGAAAAAAAAAAAAAAAGCGTAACTGTACTGAGTTATGCTGTGTTCTCAATCACGAATGCGGGCGCCGAGAAATAGTACGACATGGGATCATATCAATGAAATTCTACTGTACTATACAGTAGAACCTCGTTCATAGGTTTTCAAAAAGTACGCGAAAAATAAACGCACAATCCAGGAAAACGTACGATCCGAATCCAGTAAAAATTGAAGCTGACAAGCCCATATTGAGGTGCAAGGGCAGAAAACGTTTATTTCTTGCAAAACATAGTTACAGTCGAATCTCGTTAATTCGAACTGAGCTGTGGTCCCGTCAAAGTTATGTGTATTCCAATGGGCGAGAACGCTTGGTAATTCGAACGCAAAAGCATTTGCGACGGTTAATTCGAACAGAACCGCGCACCGACAATGCTCTTAGCAGCACGCCAAATCACGTGGCGGCGCTTCCGACTGGCAATGCTCCGACACCGCCATAAAGCAAAAGCTTAGGAGAGACCCCTCAACGCCGCGCTGAGAAATAAAAAAAAAGAAAAAAAAAATACCTTGCCGAAAATTTCCTCTCTCAAATGGTAAGGTTGCCATTTCAGCGTGGCGCCGGAACACGCGTGTATGTGCCGACGTCTCAGCCAACGCTGTGACTGGGGGGCAGAGGGACGCAACGCAGAGGCCCAGTCCGGCCAACGAAACTGCCCACGCCGACCAATGCTCGCTTCAACGGCAAAAAACGAAACTTTGGGGAGCGGGCTCAGCTGGCGCCGGGCCGGCAGGCGCGAACGGAGACAGTCAAAGGTGAGGGAGTTGAGAGGGAGGGTGAGGGGAGCCACCGAAGCGACGGGGTTGCCGAGGCCAAATGCGCTTCCCAGCCGCCCTCCTCCCTCATCTTCGCGCGCGTCGCCGTGTCGGTGCGGCCCGCTCCCTGAAGTTTCGTTCACTGTCGTTATCAGGATATGAGAGAGAGAAAGAGTGAGATTGTGGTTGTGAAGAGGAAGAGGTGCTATCGGGATGCGAGCGTTGGCCAGCGTGGGCAGTTTCGCGACCCTCGCTCGCTATGTGCTTGCGTGCCGCGATATTTCACGACTCGCACCATTCGTACGTAGCCCTATGGTGTCCCTATGGTAGCCCTATGGCGTTCGTACGTAGCCCTATAAGTCCTTTCAATTCGAACAAATTTTCGGGCCCCTTCAAGTTCGAATTATCGAGATTCTACTGTATTTTCTGCACTGGTGCATCACACCCTTGGAAAGGAACAACTCCTTTTGCGCACATTGCAGATCCCTGTCAGCATTTTCGTTGTCTTTCGTGCGAAAGAAGCTTTGTAAGGCTTCCAGGCCAGCAAGGGCTTCGGCGAAGGTAGCCGGTGGGCGCAAGCCTTCGTTTTCGCCGCCGTCTTCAGGCGCCTCGTCCGCCACCACCTCCGCTACGATCTCGATGAGTCGTAGGGCCGCGCGTGTGCACCGCCTGTTTTTGCCGCTTAGTAGTTCGCGTTGAAGCGAGGCAGCGCAAAGGTCAATTCGCTCGCCGCTGCTGCCGCGCTTCGTCACTTCAGGCGAACAAGCAATGCAGAGAAGTCGCGGAGGGGGGGGATTCAGCACTGCAGAGAAGCCACGCGGCCGCTGTCTGCCGCTTCGCACTTCACAAGCACATGAGAGTGTCTTTGCACACCTGAATGATAATTTTTCGCTGCAGAACGTATCATACGACCGCAGTTTGCTGCAATGCTGAACGTTGCTGCCGAATAATCGTACTTTCTGGGAACGTATTAACCGGAACGTATTAACACATTCCTCTATGGGGTTATGTTTATTTTTCGCGATTGCGAACGTAGGAGCCGGGAAATCGTATTAAGCGGGAACGTATCAGCGAGGTTCTACTGTATAACGATAGACTCAACAAGCACAAGTAATTGGAAGTCTTACAGGGCTGACTTAAGTGTGCTGACTTAAGTTTCACAGTTTGCAATGAGCTGAGCTTCCATTTTTTAACATTAGAAACATGTTTTTGTACGCTACGCAGATGTGTGTGCATCTTTTCTTGGCATCATGCATCCCAAGGTAATTTATTCTAGGTGAGAAATGTTTGTGCAAAGAATGGAAGCAGTTAACGTGAAAATGCATTGTGGTCAGAAGTGGAAAAGGCTTTTAGCATGCAAGCAGAATAATAAAGCAAGGCAGGGCTGGACAGGAACCATGAGCTGGTGTAAGTGTTCACGTGGATTAGCATCCCTCATATTGCCTTCAGTGGAAGTCACATTAGGTAAGGATATTCTCTGTGGAGAGATGACAGCCAAAGCACTACTGAACCCAGCTACTTCAAAATGATGAGCCTTATCAATATCAGAATTTCAGCTTGTTGGTTGCTCATTTTGAAACATGAACAGCATCAAACAGGATGACAATAGGATGTGTATGTTCTTTTCTTCTGTCATAGTGGTATCTGAGTGAAGTAATTTGGCAATTACATTAGATTAACCTAAACCCCCTCTTACATTTTTTTTAGACATTTCAAATAAACACACGCATCGTATACAGAATGCTGCGATGATCATCTTCAGCGAATGCGGCGGTGCTACATGCTGTAGGGACACCACAAATAAAAACAGATGCGCTCCTCTCCTGGCCTTTCTGGTGGTTTTTGGTGCGTAGCGATGTCAACAGGGAGCTCCAGATGATGTTACCAGGGGTAAATTGTGTCAACTGGTTGGTCGACGAGGAACGACAGCCCAACATGACGAGCGCCGACTGTGTGTTTAGAGAAGGGAGGTGTATTTGACCATTGTGCCCTACTGAACCTGTTACGAAGCTTCCATTCAGTCAGCGTCGCATGGAGGGCGATTAATGGCGAACAATGAAGGAGCCTTTCTTATGGTGTGATTTGACCCGTAGCTTTCACGGCGCTGCATAGAGTTGGTGAGAGCACGATGCGGAGAGGAGGCGAGTGGGAAACCGTGGTAGCAATGTAGTCGTTCATCAAATGCCTGTAACTTTGCTATTACTGCGCCAATTAAAAATTTTTTTTTGGCTATATGTTCATTGCAGACTAGTACACATCAGCCACTATATAACTCATTTTTGAGCTGATGTTGGTTTAGGGGCCCTTTCACATTCTTAAAGGACAATATTTACAAAACAGTGCCCTGTAAGCACCAGTAAAAAAATAAATTTCATGCACAGAGTGGTTTGGGTTTCTTCAAGATAACAAAATCCAGGTCACATCTTTAGTTTATATAAATTAACGAGAAAGACAATGTTGCATTGTATGAAAACATGCTAACGGTAGGGCTCTAGCACAGTACAATGCCCCATCTGCTACTGAGGTCAAATAACCAAATGCATCAGGAGCTTGGTTCCTCAGTGGCAGAACATCACAGTTATTGATCATATACTGTGGTATGCCTGAATCCTACAATGAGTACTTGTTAAAGGGACACTAAGGAGAAACAGGAAGTTCAGCTGGAATAAAAGAGGGACCTTCAGGAATGCATGCAGTGTTTGTTGGGTGCAAAAATATGTTATTTGTGGAGAAATTCGTAAACAAAGACTAAATATCTCTTCCTCAATTTCTCTCACCCAAGATTTGGCACTGAAGTAGTGTCGTCACGGATTTCATTGCTCTCAGCTAATCATACGGCATCATGATAAGTCACCGCTTGCGTAAACAGCCGAGGAGCTGGCTGCATCATAGGCTGCATGGCTGCTGTGTTTGCGTTCGCTGCGACTTTTGCTTAGGTGTTCTGTGGCTGAGATGAATACTGTTGCTGACGCCGAACCTTGCAACGAAGAGCTCGCCAGGGAAGCAGGACTGCATTTCAGCGACTTCAGTGAAACGGAGCACGAAACGATCCTCCGCGCTCACGCGGTAGGTGTTCCCGCGTACGATGGTGGTGAGCTGCCAGCAGTGCCGACGGAAAGCGAAGCCTCGTTTTCGTCGACGGAAGGCGAGGCGTCCGGTCCGCCAGGTGACGATGTTCCAGATAGAACAAGGGTAGAAAGTTGCGCACGTACTCGGTATAGTTTTTTCGTGTTTTTTTTTAATGACATTCAGCACTCACCGAACCGCCAGTTTGCTGCTGCAGAGGCACCAGTAGGGGATTTGATGAAAGCGACATTGAGGGAACAGCTGCTCGAGAAAGGACTCGCCTCTGGGGCACGCCAAGATACTTTCTGAGGGCAGGATTATACACATAATCCAAGGACAAGAAATGCGGAGAGCACACCATCGGTTTCTCTGGCTCTTTTGCCGTTTTATCATCGGCAGAGCACTGAGCCATTGCGAACAACGGGGCTCATCGCGCGACACCACATAAAAGGAGACAGTCGGATCAACACTGCCGCTGCCCCTGAGCAAGCGCCTTGCGCCGTTTATACAGCCCTCAACACTACACCCACGAGGCATTTCCTGGCGGTTTCCCGCAAGTCAACGTTTTTCGAGCCACGCAACACACAACCAAACACTGCAACACTGTAGAGCGGTACAGGCGCGCGCGATGATGCAAGGAGCAAAAACGAAACCATCACGACCACATGTAGCGCCATGCCGCTTTTTCTTATTATTTATTTAATTTTGTGCTGAACTTGTACTTTCTCGCTTCAAACGGTTTAAAAGGTTGGCAAATGCTGTTTTGTACATTTAACGTGTATTTCATCTTGCATTTTATTAACAGCGATAAATCGCTCTCGACCAATCGCGACCGGGCTGCATTTGTGATCTCCGATGTCACAAACGTGTAGTGCGGGAAATTCGAAGGGGTGTCAGCACCTATCCTTCAGTTTTTCGCTATTTTCTCGCTTATTAAACTTCTGTTCGCAGTAAGAACGGCATGACTGTGTTCGTGAAAGGATAACCTACCATTAAAGCTCAACTTCCGGTTTCTCTTTAGTGGCCCTTTAAATATAGAAACAATTCTATTGGGCAGACTGGTCAAAAGTCTGTTGTACCCACAAATGCATGTAGAAACACAAATTATTCATCCACAGTTCCCTAAACAGCAAAATTACACTCACTTTTGTCGAATGGCTTCTGAGCACCCCTCAGCAATTACAGCAATGGCAAGATAGGCAGCCCGTCTTTGGGAGGCCTTGTCACTTTTCACATACTTGTCAACATGCTGAAACTGCATTTAATCAAAGAATCAAAACCATTAATGCCAGTAAAATAATACACACACCTCAATGAACACTTACATTATGAAAGTGTAAGTGCATCATCAGCCACGGAAGAAATACGTGCAGCATTGGAAAAAGCACTTTGTTTTTGCATTCTGCCTCTCCTATCTTACAAGAAATTGCAAATTTCCTACCCCCCCCCCCCCCCCAAACACCTATTTTTTTCGCTCTCATTTGCCTGCCAAAGTGACATTAAAGTACAATACAGAAGAGATCATTGTACATTGTTTTCAGAGGTGAAATCTAGTGGAAAACAGTACTGTTAACTCAGATTTTTAAACTTCAGTTTATTTCATAGTGAATGTTCGAAATATTGCAGCGAAGCAGAAACAGCAAATTAGTAGGCAATTTAAAAATCTATAGAAAAAATTGCAATACCTTATTAAAAGGCATATAAGGCAACATGCTCGTGAGGCAATACCGTCGGAGATCCTGCTTATACCTAACTCGGATATATTGAATTACTGTCTATATTAAACTGATGTAAAATCCCCTAGAAAATCCCATGCAAAAGTATAGCGATGTACTACACGTACATCAAACTACCGTTCATTGCCATGTTTGATATAACTAACGCTGCACCGCACCGCTCCTCTGCAAGTGCATTTCTCCTAACAGAGACGCGATCACTTCTTGCGTCATCAGAAATATTTAATGGTGACAAATTTAAAACGGCACTCCTTGGAAAATCCTGTAAAACAAGAGATTCAATCTAAAGGGCAGTACTTGCCATGGCGGAAAAGACAGCAGGGTGCTCTCAGTTCTGCTCCCTGCACATATGGATGGCAAGCACGAAATGTGGCCATTCGTTATAAGAGTAGATTGCCACTCCGCTTCAAGAATGCGAAAGGCCTCCTGGTCCGATACGAATTACACAATAAAGCGTGGATGGCACCATCTTTTCATTGGGTGGGTGCCGCTGGGTATGGGATGCTATGCTAGAGATGCTGCGCTGCTGGGTTTGTCTTGTAAACAAGAGCTTTCCAAGAACAGCATTCTAGGATTCTGTGAGTGGCCAAAATGAATCCAACCCCTACCTCCACTTGGACGGATCTTTACATTACGTAATGATTTGAATTTAACAAAACCATGGCACGCAACATCTGCACTTCGCTTAAAGACCATTGTGCCAGTGGTGTGCAAGAGTCATCGCTGTGCGATCCGCAGGTCCACGCTGAACGCACTGCGTTTGTGCTCGCCCGGTTAAGTGGGAATGAACTTGGATGTTCTGCAAGCTGAAAGTGACTTTTAAAACTACAGTAAAACCTCACTAATTCGACCCTCGTTAATTCAGAAAATTGAATAATTTGGACTCGTCCTCTGGTTCCAGCAGGTGTATGCATTATTCAGTGCAATCAAACTCTCATTAATTCGACGTATTTGGCCGCACACCGGTTAATTCGGACAACTTTCAGAGCTTGGCGAGCGAGGAGAGCCGCAAATGTGCAACGCGAGAGAGCAGGAATGGCGCTAGCATCCTACCGAAACGAAGCAGCGCAGTTCGCATCACTATAGTCATCAACGGAAATCGTACGTGAATGACAGCAACACCACAAAGCTTTGTGCCTATTTGTGCCTAAAGCCTTTATTCTCATGTTTAACACTGTGTTGGCTGCGTGCTTTCATAATTGCATAGTTGCCATCCATGATCACGTCGATTTATTGTGATATCGGTATACAAAATACATGAAAAAGTCCTTCCCCTAAGCCCTGTGACATGAGGAAACCTCACATTTTGCCATGGAAAACTAGAACTGAGTGCCTAGGGAGTGTAGGAAACCTAATGTGCTTGGGTTTCAAGAAACATCAGCCTGGTCTGTATTACACAAGCCAAACGCTCCTTTATTTTGACTTAGTGAGTCGTCCTTGAGCACTTGACTTTGTCACTGATGTATCCTGACAATAATTGTCACTAGCTGCACGGCTGACCTTGCAAGAGAGCACATCACATTGTGTCGGGCTCCTTAGGGTGAAAGTCCCTCGCCTCCTTTTGTGTGTCTGCCATACAATAGGAAACAATGATTGTGGCTTTTTTGATTGTTTAAGTTAATACTATTAAAGAGTGCCCGACAGTCAGTGCTTTCTTGGTCCCATATGGTGTGTGTGTGTGCGTGCATGTGTGCACACATACGGTCATCAAGACTGTCGGTTTGGATCCAAGAGCAGGCCTGAAGAAAAAAAGTTTTAAGGGGCAACAAATCTGGCGACTTTGGTGGCCAAGTGACATGTTTTTCATTTTATCCGCTGGTCTAGAAACTGCTCACTTTGAGCAACTCGGACACAACACACTTCAAAACGTAGTTGATGTATTTGCTCGCTCTTCCATTAATGAAGTATGGACTGAGAATGCAATGTTTGAAAAATTCTACACCATACGTTAACCGCCCATCACTTGGTGCATGTGTTGGTGTAGCTAATATGGGTTGCTTCTAATTCTTATAGACATCACACTTGACCGATGTATTTTCAGTCTCAAGAGTTCACAACAACAGAGAACCCACCAGAGGAGGCAGCAGTTTTTCTGGAGGAAGGTGGAGGGCCATGGTGTCAATGAGCTGCAAGCATGAGGAACTGTGTTAAAGAATGAAGCAGATGCACCATGTATATCAACAGAATAGGCAAACCTTAATATAACACGAACATAACAAAGTAAGTATCAAATTTGGTTGGTCATGCTTTATTTCAATGGGGTATTCGCCTGCTAGTAACAAAACCAAAAATGTGGGATCTTGCAAAGCATCGGTCATGGCAAAGCAATTTTTTGTTCATACCTGGCTCAACATATACAGTGTAGACCGCTTATAACATAAGTCGCCGGAGTCGCGAATATCCGCACTATAAGCGGTACTGAACCTCATTCAGCCGTTATCTGGAAGCGGGCGTTTGCCGGAGTGGGCCGTTTCGTTGGCCGGCCTGGGACAGCGCCGCTGCTTCCCTCTGCGTTGTAGCCGCAGCGTGCAAGGTCAACACATGACTAGAAAGTAGAGGAAGCATAAAGGAGAAAGAACGGTTCACTGCAATTTTCCACACGTGGCTACGCACTATAAGCGGGCATTTGCCGGCGTGGGTCGTTTCGTTGGCCGGCCTGGGACAGCGCCGCTGCTTCCCTCTGCGTTGTAGCCGCAGCGTGCAAGGTCAACACGTGACTAGAAAGTAGAGGAAGCATAAAGGAGAAAGAACGGTTCACTGCAATTTTCTACACGTGGCTGAACCTTTATAACCAAAGCAACAATTTTCAAGGCCCGCACATATGCAAAACATGTGCACCGAGCCGCCACGCGTATGCGACAGTTGAGGAATGCGGCTACAACGATTGCATTCAATTTACAATCGAATCCCGTTAATTCGAGCCAAATCACGCGGCGGCGCCTCCGACCGGCATTGCTCCGGCACCGCCATAGAGTAAAAGCTTAGGAGAAACCCCTTTAATGTCGCGTGCGAACGAAAAAAAAAAAAAAAAAAAAAAAAGGTGGCGAAATTTCACCCTCTCTCAAATGGCTAGGTCGCCGATTCTGCGTTGCGCCGGAACATGCGTGTCCGTGCCGACATCTCGGCCACGCTACCGTAGCCACGTGTAGAAAATTGCAGTGAACCATTCTTTCTCCTTTATGCTTCCTCTACTTTCTAGTCACGTGTTGACCTTGCACGCTGCGGCTACAACGCAGAGGGAAGCAGCGGCGCTGTCCCAGGCCGGCCAACGAAACGGCCCACGCCGGCTTCCCGATAACGGCTGAAAATGAAACTTCGGGGAGCTGGCGCCGGGCCGGCTGGAGCGGCGGCGCCTGACACGGCGGCGGGCACGCACGGTGACAGTCGAAAGTGAGGGAGCTACCAGGGAGGGCGAGGGGAGCCACCGGAGCGGCGGAGTTGCCGAGGCGAAATCCGCTTCCCTGCCGCCCTCCTCCCTCACATTCCACGGTCTCCGCGTGCGCCCTTCGCCGTGATGTGCCGGCACTGCCCGCTCCCCGAAGTTTCATTTACTGCCGTTATCGTGAAGCGAGCATTGGCCGGCGTTGGCAGTTTCGTGGCACTCGCTTGCTATGCGCGCCGTGATATTTCACGACTCGCACTCAAGATTCTGGTTTCAGCATCACTGGCTGTTCGTTCGCACCACGTGCCCTTCTCCTCCACTTCGTCTCTCTTTCTTCCTCGAGCACTCCTTGGGGCGCCCGTTTGAGGGGAGCGCTCGCCGTCTCCGCTGACTTCCGTACTCCCAGGCAGCCGCATTGTAACCGGTATTTCGTTTCCCTCAACTGCACTATAAGCAATACGTGTATACATGGAGTGCTATGGGAAAATTAACGGGAGTCTGAAAAGACCGCACTATATCCGGTCCTGCACTATAAACGGTTACGTTATAAGTGGTCTATACTGTACGTAGGTATACCGGTAGCAAACATGTGAAATGCAGTTGCCAGCTGATTTTTCCGACTTCCAAGTGTAACAATCACCTACCCCTAACAAATGTATAAAGGCAAACAAATTTCCGATGCCGTATGATGTGCTACTCAATTCTTAGTGCATTATCCTGCTTGTGATACTCCAAACATGGCGACTGTGAACAAAGTTGTCATGTCATCATCATCACCCAACATTTATGTCCACTGCAGGATGAAGGCCTCTCCCTGCGATCTCCAATTACCCCTGTCTTGCGCTAGCTGATTCTAACTTGTGCCTGCAACTTTCCTAGCTTCATTGATAGGGAATGTGTGTTGAACGTTGCCAGGTTCAGTTTCCAGTGGCTGCCTGTCTGGACCCAGTGATTCTTAGCACCCTTTGGCGCGTCACAGGTCTGACCGCCGCCTTGGTCAGGTGATCTGCAGCTGCTGGGGAGTGAGGGCCATGGGTTAATTGCAGGAGCCATGAGGGAGGTAGTGGCCGAATACTCCACCAGGGAGTCCAATTCCTGTTTTGATGAGGGAGTGACTTTGCTGAAGCTTAGTGGGCCTTCCTAATTTGGCTGCACCTGGACTAGTAGTGCCCCACTAGCTCTCGGCAATTTTTTTTTTTTGTGTGTCAGGCGCCACTGGTGTCAGGCGCTACTCCATGCCTGAAAATGTAGTGGACTGGAGGAGGATTCGAACTTACGACCTTCAGATTAGAGGCCCGGTGTTCTACCTCTGCTCCACACCGCCACTTTGTCACCACGTCAACTCAGCCCCAAATCGCAACTCTGGCTGCAGACTCCCAACAAAGCAGCACTGGTAAGGCCTCATGGTAAAGGCAGTAAGGCTGTGGCAAAAACATGCTGATGGCCTGTAAAGTGACTGGCCATCGCGGGAAGCCATCGCAGGAAGTTTGGTGTCAATAAGTTTGCATCTGTAGACCTCACTGGTGACCGAGCGTGAGACCACATGCATGGATTAGACTGATGGCTGCAGCTGAAAAGTCTGGACCAGACTTGTACGCAATTAACATGTAAGTAATTACTAGTAATCAATTACGTTTTTTGGTAATTTTGTAATTTAACGATTACTTCGTTTGCTCTTCTGTAATTCTGTGATGAATCACTGTAATTAAATTACTTTTTTCAGTAACCAATTACATGTAAACAGTTACATTTTTGACAAAAAGCGCCGACAGGCCCATGCAGCTCTGAGGGTATATCGAACGTATTTTCCAGTTGTATCTGGCTTCAGTATAACAAAGTTCAATTGCATGTGCATTAAAAATGTGAAACAAAGTCTTTCAAATAAAGTCAGGAGCTTAGTATTTGTGAAAGCTTAGAAGAACTCGAAGGTAAATGCATATGTGTTTTTAGTATAATTAGGTTTCTGACTTTACAGAGTTTGTTTTGCACGAAAAACTTGCAGCTGTTTATTGGCATTTATTTTTTTTAAATCCAAGCATCTAAGTCCGCTGCTAAAAAAAAAAAGTCAAAGAAAATGAGATAGCAATAAGCAGAACAATTTCAATGTGAGCTTGTGCATACTCTTGGTGCACATCAGAAAAATGTCACTAGTATGTATTACCAGAGTTCTTACATGTTTTTCTGCTCACGAAACTCTGCCGTCACGCTATGGGAGAGGTTCATACGCTGCCCAAAGCTGCCGTGACGCGGCGTCACTCTGCCACAGAGGGCATTGTTCGCATACCGAAACGCTTACGTGGTGCGAGGCGAGCTGAGTGATTGGGTGCGTTCTGTGCATGTGCTGCGCTATTTTTCGAGTGCTGGATGGTTTAGTTGAAGCGGCGGGGTGGGACAACGATGCCGAACACATGTTGCATGCCAGGATGCTGTTCCAGCTACAAGGGCACGACCAAAAAGGTGTCGTTCTGTTTACATATTGATATTGGCATTTTTTTCACGAGAGAAAGAAACAAGCAGATGCAAGCAAAGGGGCGAGCTTCATGTCCAGCAGAGGGTGGTAGGAAACCAACCAGTTGAAGGGGTACCAGTTAAAGGGGTGCAGTAGGTATCACGATTATCGTGTAAAGGCGACCACTTACAAAAATCACGATTATCGTGTAAAGGCGACCACTTACAAAAAATTGCAATGCTGATGATGAAGGAGAACAAGGGTGTTGCAAGGTCTATCAGGGCATTGATGATAGAAAACATATTTGTTTCATGCTTTGTTGCAACCTCAATTTGTGTTGTACTAGTGTAGAGTAGTTCACATGACAGCAATAGCGCCTTCACTGCAACAATCTACGAAAGGGATAGCATTAGATTTCCTTTAAATGCGAAAGTTAAAACAAAGTAATATGCATTGCTTTATTTTACATTGTCCTTTAGTCTTGGCTATTGATGGGCTACAATTCTTCAATTGCATGTACTTTTAAGTCTATAAGCTGCTATAAGTAAAAAGTATAAGCAAGAAGTATAAGTAAGAAGGTTATTAGCACACTGTTAGCTATATCTGCATTACGATTTGCTGAGCAAGTTGTGTGTGCATGTTTAAGTAACAGCTGAAGAAGTAGACCAGGTGGTATCTAACAAGCCGTTAAAAAAAAAAAAATGCTGTATTTGTGCTGTGGCTACTTGTATTTGAGAATTGTTTTGCCATGTGTTAAGAAATGCTTATGCTTTACACTTTCTTGTTTGTAGAAACAATTATGCATTCTGTATTTATTGCCATTCGTTTGCTGGTGTTTGTGTACTGCCTCCTAATGCATATCTCTCATGTTAGATGTTCTTTCTTTATGCTTCTTATATCAGTGCATGCTTTTAACAAACTTCTTGTATTGTGAATATTGGACCATTCGTGACCGGAGGCCTCTTTGTGCTGTCTGTTATTTCGCTTATTTTACATGATAAATAAATGATCGTGCTTGTATTATAAAGCTGCTTTTTTTTTACCATGACAAGAATATCAGGACTGGTGATTACAATACTTTATCTTGTAAGTAGTTGCGTATTAAGAACCAAAATACTTAGTCTCGTCGTTCCTGCGTCGAAACCACGAGCAGCGTGAATAAGTGCTGGGCTTACTGACGCTACTAAACGACTGCTTGCTAAGGCAATTGCCTAATTACAATACAGTTTCAACTGTGCAGGTCCTAACACTTCACGTTCACCTTAATACGCTGCTAAAAGCCGCACCGAAGACATGTAGTAGTGAAGTTTTTCTTGCATTTATCCTACCTAAATCTCATTAAGAAATGGCATCACATTGCAGAGAAATCTGAAGCGCACAGAGCAGCTCAATTTCCTTTTCTTTGTCATTAAGTATTCTACGGAAGCAGCCCTTTGCAATAACAATTTCATTCTTTTGATCTCCTGATAAGATACTGCCACATTTCAACAGAAAATGAACAGCTGTGCTCGGCGAACAATCTGGCACCAGGCATAACCGAGAGTTGG
Source organism: Dermacentor silvarum (assembly GCF_013339745.2). NCBI lineage: Eukaryota > Metazoa > Arthropoda > Arachnida > Ixodida > Ixodidae > Dermacentor > Dermacentor silvarum. Next base: position 122,901,145 of record NC_051154.1, on the reverse strand, counting down.
CGCTTACTTACGTGTGAGCGGGAGTGCAACAGCCCATATGTTTGCATCTGGTGATAAGTGGGACCACTGGCGCTTTGTTGCAAATGCGCGGTGTTTAATTTCAGGCAAACATTAAAAAGTGGAGCCTACCGAAGTGTTGAGGCGAAAGGCAATGATGAAGAAATCTGGACCAAGACCGCCTGGCCGTGCACAGCGGACGCATTTCGACAGGGGCGAAATGCAAAACACCCGTTTATTTAAATTTAGGTGCATTATAAAGGATCCCAGGTGGTCAAAATAATCGTATCGCCGGTTCTGGCTCTTCCCAGAATTTTTTTTTCGGACTGAGACCGCCGCAAGCTCCATGTTACGAGCGACATTTTTTTTCCCCCTTTCCCGGGGGCTCATTTTATGCTAGAAGACGCACTCAGGCAGTTATTTAAGCATGTGGAATGTTAAAAATAGTCACATGAAAGTAAAGCGACAGTTGTGGAAGTTGAGAAAGCTAGAATACCGAGGCTGCCCCCCACACAATCACAGCGGTAGCGGCGTTCGCATGCCCTCTCATGCATGGTTGCGCCTCTAGCGGCAAGCGCTGGCTCTATATGAAACTGAGGCGGCAGTTTCGTGTCCAGAAAAAAACATGGAAGGACTCTGGTATTACTAATAATCGCAAGACAGCACAAAAACTGCAAAGCAACGAATTAACCAAAGAAAAAAATTTGGCCTTGATGGAATAGTGACATATTGTATGCTCATAAAATGCCTCCTTGTGTCTCCAAGAAAATCCAGCGTACCTGGGCAGCACAGGCAGATGGAGACTGGCAGGACTGCTCATCTTCCTCCTCATCTTCAACTCTGTCAAGTTCACCAGCTGACACTTCCTCCATAATGGGGAAGAGCACATCCAGCAGCTCAGGAATCAGTTTGTGCTTCACAATTGCCTGCCCACAACCAGCAACGAATGAAAACACAATCCTTCACAGTAAAAAAAAAAAAAAAAAGCAACTACATCGGGAGAGAGAAACAAAGGAAAGTTAACAAATGTTGGTGGCACTGCTGCATGCAGTGCTTGCGGCTTCAGATAGGGTTGATTACAGAACACATCTGAGCCAAGGTAATGTAACAAATCTATTTTGATTCTTGTCGTGCTTCATCAATGGTGTGAGCGGTGCTTTGCCTGTGTCATCACCAGAACCAGCCCATTGTGGACAATGGATGATGAGAAAGAAATAGAACCTAGTGATAGGCATCCTTGCCTTATACCGATCCTAATTACAACTACAAAGTGAAACGAGATAAACTTTTTGTGATCCTGGAAGGTTACAACATGCAAGTGTCTTCCAAACATCTCACTGATGAAATCTCACTAGCTTGAGATAAAATGAAAAGAATAGTTTCACAATTTACAACATGTTATTAAGGTCAAAAATTTTAACACAAATCTGAACACATTAATCAAGATGCAATTGACTAAACTGATATAGCGGATGGTAAAGTGGAAACGTAGAGAAATGTGAGCTGCCCTCGAGCAACTTGATCAATACATTGTTTTATAGAAATATATAGAAAGGGGCTCGTGTGCTACTCCATTAGTCAGCCATCTTTTTTTGATTTTGGATAGAAAGGGGCGAGAAACAGTGCATCCTGCCTTGTGGTGCAGCCCTCAAGGAGCTATGTGAAATAGATACGGCTCGGCGTCAGAGATGAGTTTCAGACCACTATTTTATACTATAACTTCCAAATGCAGTTTTTTCCCCTTGCAATTTTGGACGATCTTTATACTTGCATAATTTCTTTACTGAGCTAAGAGTAGTAGAGCAATATTTTATGCTCATATTGTCAAGTACAACAAAATGTGGTAACAATATTTCGAATTCCGCGATACCCGAGATCGACCTCAAAGGACACTAAAGAGAAATACAATTTCACAATTATGTTGTAGACCATGTCGTATAGGCCACTAATTCACCATTTCGCCAGAGTCTAGTCCTTTTACTTTACACAGAAAGAGAGGAAATGGCTACAGATTAGATCAATGAATGCAGGAACTGCTACAAGTCAAAACATGCATATGGTTGGTTGATACCATGATAGATGCAATTGCACTTCATTTCACTGAGAAAGAAAGTGTAATTATGCCATACATATTTGTATATGCTAGACTTTCACATACATATGTACTTACAATATATAATAATACCTAGAATATTGGTCACAACATCAGTCCTCTCAAGTAGCACACTGATCAGCAGGCTGATCAATTGAACTTGTGACCTCGTGCTGAACAGCACAATGCCACAGTCATCGAGTAACTGCCCAAGGTGCTACATGATGCATGTACAGGTCGGTCCACTGTTAGAGGGAACACGTGAGCACGTGGCTCACGCTCTGCGCAGCACCATGCATGGGAAACGGCGCAGAGGCAGCGCATGCCACGCGTTGTACGGCTGGGCAACCACACATCTTGAGCCACGGTTGCGATGAACGCGATCCAAAGGAGCAAAGTTGCGCTCGACTTGCCAGCCATCTGGGTGCTAAGAACATAGCAATGATAGAGCTTTCAGAACATTATAGGCGATATGAAGCACTTGTTTTTCTTGAGGAAGCTTCGCGTTCGGATGTTATCGCACGACAGATCGAAACACGTTCACTTCATGGATGGAGTGTGGCGGCTGGCTCAACGAAACCAGTACAAGTCACACCACAGTTTATTTTCGGAACTGTAGTGCACGGCATGTTTCAGTAATGACTGGCTACGACGCACTCAGTCTATCTAATTTCTGGGAGATACGAAACGCCATGTAACGCTACTGACATTGGAGAATCATGAAACATGAACGCGTATATAGTCATTCGAAAGCATCACTCTTTTCTTCCAAAATGATACATGCATAAGCAAATACATGCTGAAGAATTTGCAGTTACCGACAGTGTTGTGAATGCGTTTCCGTCCGTGGAATGCTCGGCCAAGACGCAGCAGAGCAACACTATTTGGCGAGTCCAAAAATGCCGTTCTCCGAAACGTAGTTCTGCCACTGCTTATTCGCATTCTACGCCATCACAGTAGAAGTGGGTGTATTTATCTGCTTTCTACGCCTCACGGATGGCAGTGCACAGAATTAAATGTTTCTCCTTGAAGTGGGGGGCTCTTGAAGTGCACTTGCACGGCAGGGAGGCCACGCAACAACAAAGCGAAGGGGCGATTTGGTCGCAGATGACGCGCGGCTGCACTGCCCCTGTGCCGTTTTGCACATGGTTTTCGCTGCTTCCCTTTCATGGCGCTGCATGGAGCGTGAGCCACGCGCTTGCGTGTTCCCTCTAACAGTGGACCCACCTGTACAGTGTAATAGCAGCTGAAATACTGTAAACCTCCATTATATCTAGGTCAGAAAACCATGAAAAAATTTCAAGCTCAGTGGAGATTTAAGATAAGCCAAATTTAAACTTCAGCACAGTGGCTTTGCACTGCAAAATTTTGAACTTTAATATAATGCACAACTGTGCAGCTGCCACCTGGAGTTGAGACCACTTTAAATATCTTGCCACATGGCATGCAGATATATTTGAACCTTTTCAAAAGTGGCTGCCTCACTGCCTCGCTGATGAATGTGCTGCTGCTCATGGTGGCCAAGCGCATTGTTGATGCTCATCATACCACCAACTTCCAGCTCATTGACAATTCTCATAAAAATCCTCAAAGGAAGCACTGCCAAATGGCAGTCAAAAAACTTGGGTGGCAGATAGCCTCTCATTGATGGCATTCGCATCTGTGCCATCTAGACAAGGCTCCCCTACTGCCTTTCCCTTTTTCAGCTTTCTTCCTTACATTTTTATTTGTCAGCATTTGTCAAGCTTTGCCTCCTGCTGCAAGTCAGATAGAAACCATCACAATTTTTTGCCTTTTTAAAGTTGAATTACTGAGGTTACTACTAAACAGTTGTAAAAAAGAACCTTTTTCTTGACATTGATCATCCAGCTTAGAACAGACATGGCTCGGACACGCAGCACATCTCCTTTCCTCGAGTCACCAGCAACCTGAAAGAGAAGAAAGCGAACCGAGGGGCCCAATTTTGATTAATCATATCATAAGAAGCCAACAAACAACGATACCAAGGACAACACAGAAGAAATTACTTGTACTTACGAAGTGAAGAAATTATAAATTAATGGAAATTAAAGTGGATGAAAAACAACTTGCCGCAGGTGGGGAACGATCCGTCTTCACATTACGCGTGCGATGCTCTTACAATTGAGCTACCGCAGCGCCGTTTGCCCATCCACCTTTCTGGGGTATTTATGTTTTTACTATACTACAACTAACCCTGGGAGTGTTAGCCAGCGCCACCACTCACAAACCTAGGGAGCGGATGTGGAACATCTTTTTTGTCGCAGGCGTCAGGAGTACGTGATCTTCTTGGGTGAAGGCAACTGGTCAATAAACGCACACATGCTATGCCCCCAACGTTTGTGAATGGTGGCGCTGGCTAACACTCCCAGGGTTAGTTGTAGTATAGTAAACACATAAAAACACCAGAAAAAGGATGGGAAAACGGCGCCGCGGTAGCTCAATGGTAAGAGCAAGGCACGCGTAATGCGAAGACGTGGGATCGTTCCCCACCAGCGGCAAGCTGTTTTTTCATCCACTTTAATTTCCATTAATTTATCATTTCTTTAATTCACTTCGTAAGTACAAGTAATTTCCCCTATGTTGTCCTTGGTATCGTTGTTTGTTGGCTTCTTATGATATCAGCAACCTGAAAAGGCAGTCATCACTCTCAAGCCACTTCAAGTTTGTGAAGGCATTATGGAAATGGAATAAGAATGAGGACAGGACAATACTGTTCTGAATAATGATACTTTATGCTTTTCAAAAGGCCCTTACAATATAAGCTGACTCCAGCAATTCCTCTGCCTCTGAACTCATTTGCTGTGACAGCAGTTACACAGCCCAATGCCTACTACTTTGTGCGAAATTGCTGCAATCTTGTACAAACTCCCCGAACTAGATGCAATGATGACAACATGATGAAAACCAAGTTTCAAGGTCTCACTGTTGTTGCAGTAGAGCATCAGTAAGAATAATTAACTAAATGTTTATTTAAAAGCACTTGTTTGCTCCTAAAGTAGCAAAGTAACTAGAAGACTGAAATTTAAATGAAAACTATACTTTGGTATAGCTCACATATAACAAAGTACCTTTACAAAACAAAAGATGAAACAATATGACTGCATTTTCTTTCCTAGCATTTTCTTCCCTATATTGGCAGTGGCTACCGTATATACTCGTGTAAGGGCCGCACTTTTTTTTCGAAATTTTTGCTTGGTGCGGCCCTTACACAAATCAGGCCGACAACAGCTCGCCAAAGGTCTATACTGTTTCCGCAGCAGTAGAAGTGTGCAAGAGAGTCACAAATGACATGCCAGGAATGTTTTTATTATGATTCCATGTCGCTATCGCTGTCCTCGCCCTCGGAAGAGCTTGCCTCGGCGTCTGCATCCCCCCAGAGACGATGATCCTCAGTACCGTCCATGCTGTTCGAAATTCCAGTCACCTTGAAGCTTTTCGCAACTGTTTCCAATGACACGGCACGCCACGCACTCTAAATCCACGCACACACTTGTTGGAGTGATGCCCGCTTCAGCCGTCCCGTAGGGGTCTTCTCATGATGGCCTCCAGCCATCCATTCCGAGTAGCATCGGCGAAATTCCGTTTTGAAAGGACGGTTAATGCAGACGTCAAGCGGCTGCAGCACACTCGTTAGCCCTCCAGGAATAACGGCCAAGTCCGTGCGAGTCGTGGCGAGTCGGTCCTTGACGCGGTCAGTCAAGTGGCCCAGTTCAGTTCTGCGACGGATAGAGAGCTGGTTCCGGTTCATAAACCGCGTAGCCCACCCTCGACTTGCCTTGAATTGTGCCTTGGGTATTTCCATGTGGCGAGCGATGTTCAGGGCTTTCACGCGTACCATGTCAGTTGATACAGCGTAGCCGTCATTTCGAGTGTCGATGACATATTTGACGAGTTTGCCTTCGAGTTCCGGGTATTTGCACTTCTTGCCGCGAAACGCCTTTTGGCTCCTGTTGGTAGCGGCGAGGGCATCTTTCTGCTTTATCCAGTAACGCATGCGCTTCTCGTCTACGTCGTACTTGCGTCCAGCTTCTCACTTGCCGTGCTCCTCGGCATATTCAGTCACTTGCAGTTTAAATGAAGCAGTGAACGATCTCAAAAGCCGGCCCATCTTCCGTCACCTGCGCTGGCTCAAACAGGGCTCACTACTACTGACAGAGTGACACCAGTTCGCCGGCGACACGATGCAAATGATGCACCACACAAAGCAATCATGGCGCCGTACGCTAACGCTCAACCAACGCCTCCTAGGAGGCATTGGCTCAACCAGCTCGACGGCTTGACCGGCGGAAGCGGAAAACTGGCAGCGCCATCTAGCTTCGATTGAACTAACTACACCGTTCTGACGGGACTTTTCGAACTTTTTTTTTTGAAATTTCTCCTTTCAAAGTAGGGGTGCGGCCCTTACACGAGTATATATGGTATATGAGGGCGGGTGCCCGAGTTATCTCGGGAGCGGCAGTCAAAGGGTTAACAAGGCATGCAAACTCATCCACCAACATTAATAACTTGGTAGTTAATTAAAAAATAAGTTGTCACAGTTTCACCTGAAAGGCGAAGCATCAATTGCGATAGCAAACTTGAAGAGAGCTATACGGAGTAATGATAGCAGCTTTATCAGCTGTATAAACTTGGACATGCAGCGGCACCGGCAACACGCAGAACTGTTGTCGACGCCGTCGGCGTTTTGCCCGCGTTCGCTCAAAATGCGTGCGGCGTTGGTGACTGTTGCCGGAGCCTCTCATATAAATAGGCACTTGGTGCCGCAGCTAAACGTCGCCTCCCTTCCCTCCCCCTCCCCCACGTCCTTTCGCGCGTCGGAAGAAGGCATTGCTCTACATATATGGTGATTGTAGAGGAGGAAAGAGACGCCTACTTCTACAGCCCTTAAGGGAGCACAGCGCAGAACACGCGTTTGTTCTCCGCCGTGCGTTCACTCCCCGTGAAAGCGCGCGTCCCTCGCGCCCTTTCACTCGCACATACAGCGTTCGGCGCGCGGCGATATACGGAACCTCACGGCGACGGCTACGGCAGAAATCTGCTTTTGAGTGTCCATATAATTGCTATCGCAATAAAAGGTGGTGGTTTAAAGTTTTGCTGCAAATACCAAATGTTAGTCTCAATGAAGCCATCATAAGTGAACAAAACATACTTCCAGTGCTGAAATACTAATACTTTTTGAAAAAAAAAAGAAGGCAATGATAGCAATTTCTAACTGCCTCATTAATGAAGTGCTACTCTGTTAAATTAATTTACAGCACCAGAGCAAACCTTTCCTTGAGTCAAACTAAGAACTAAATTTTTAAGGCGGTATAATATTTGAGAAGTTTGACAATGAATAGCAGCTACATTTTCATTTTCTTTCTTGTATGAAGAAGAAAAAAAAAAGGTTGCCTGAAACTTGAGATATGATTTTCAATCAGTGTTGGTTTTGGAGAACAACATATAGATTCTAATCAGGGTGACTGGAATCTCAGTAAACTATGGGTCACTTGGGCCAGTGAAAATGCTGGGCTGATGAACACAAACCTATCCACAATGTTTTACACAGTTAAGAAGTTAACCCGTTAAGGGTCAAAGACGTAAATATACATTGCTGCAAACAAGTCCGAACTAGTCGATGCCATATATTTAAGGCACCGTCTGCATGTTTGAAAAATGCGAAAATTTTTTAGCTCCCTGTTGCCCAGTATGTGCTGCCATTGTGTACGAGGTCTATTAGAAAAGTATCCGCCCTTTGTCCGAAGAAAAAAAACTGGCATAATTGGAGCGTTGGAAACCATCACCCTCAAAGTAGTCTCCTTGGGACTCCACACACTTCTACCAGCGGTGCTGCCAAATATTGGAAGCATTCAGAGAAGGCCCTCTTTCGGAATGGAGTTTAGCTCAACTGTCGTTGCAGCCATAATGTCCTCTCTTGTTTGAAATCGCACTCCTTTCAATGGCCTCTTGATTTTGGGAAGCAGCCAGAAGTCGCAGGGGGCCATATCAGGAGAGTAAGGAGCCTGTTGAACAACAGGAGTCTGGTTTTTCGCTAAAAAAGTCTGAATGTGTCGGGATATGGGGGGATGCCAACGGCCCTGTGCCTCGACACACCGAGCCCCGCGGTTGGCACATGCCTGCACATCAACCGCAGTCCGGTACAAGCTCGAGGAAACACTAGACGACAACCACATGTACACTCGGAAAGCATTTATTACGACTGCAACTAACACTTCGAGCAGGCCAGCTAGCTATAGTTGACATCGCTGAGGGTTCCCTCGAAGAGAATAATACACTAGGTAAAGAAGGGCTTCCGACTTACCAACTGGGGAATACGGGGGGCCGCGGCGTTTGCCGCGGCAACAACGCGGTTGACTAACCACGTGCGGGAATACGGGAGCGACGGCGGAGACTTCCGCCGTCGCCGCTTGCTGGAGACCAAAGAGACCCGGGCAATATCAGCGGGACCTCACGTGACCCACCCGGTGGCGCTGATAGCGCTTGTGATTCCCGCGCGCCGCCCGCGGAAGGAAAGTTTCCCCTCTCCCAACTCTCCCTGGCACGCATGCACTTGATGCGACGTTCGCTGCCCGTGCGGCGGTTATGGGACCCGAGGATTCCCACAAATGAAATGCGGGGAATGTGCAGGAGTATTGTCGTGATGGATGCACCAATTTCCTGTTGACCACAACTCCGGTCTCTTGCGCCGCACTTCATAACGTAGGCGACGGAGGACATCCCTGTAGTACTCTTTGGTGATTGTTTGACCCTCTGGTGCGTACTTGTGGTGTACCACACCGCGGGAGTCAAAGAAAGCAGTCAGCATCACTTTGCCGTTGCTGCGCACTTGGCGGGCCTTCTTTGGTCTTGGTGACGTGGAATGCTACAACTGTGACAACTGCGATTTGGTTTCCGGGTCGTACCCGTACACCCAAGACTTGTCGCCAGTGATTATGGTGTTCATGAAGTCGGGGTCACTGTTTGTGGAATCCAGCATGTCCTGTGAGACTTCAACACGAAGTTGCTTTTGCTCCACCGTGAGCAGCTTCGGCACGAATTTCGCCGCAACTCTCTTCATGGTCAAATCTTCAGTCATAATGGAATGCGCAGAAAAAGTGCTGTTGCCCACCTCTTCCACAATTTCTTGGATAGTCACACGATGGTCCCGCATCACCACAGTGTTCACTTCGGCAATGACCTGGTCATTTCGAGATGTTCATGGCCGACCGGAGCGTGGCTTGCTCTCTACCTATGTGCGGCCGTCTTTAAATCGGTTGTACCACTTTTTAATCTGTGTCCTGCTCATAGCATCATCACCAAAAGCCATCTGAATCTTCCGAATGGTTTCCACTTGGCTGTTGCCCAGTTTCTGGAAAAATTTGATGCAGTAGCGCTGCTCCAGTTGCTCCGCCATTTTCCTTGCAATAATAATAATAATAATAAAAAAAAAACGAGAGCACTGCGCACTGCCTCACTCAAACGCCGAGTCCCAGTGACTGACGCTATCGGCAGGTGGGAAAAAATTTGCGCATGTGCACGAAGACCTCGTATACATTTTTTTTTTTTGCACTCTGTAATCTCCAAGTTTTAATTCCGCGGCTTGTTTACACCAGCACATCGGCAACTGTTTGCGCATCTGTGTGTACACGGGTGTCTGACAATTAATATTGGTTTCATCTCGCAGGCTGTTTCTGTTTGTCGTGTTCACAAAAACTGATGTCTGTCAGGTTTCTAATCTCTCAAAGGGTTACCCCTAGATCTCGCTTATTCATTTCTCAAAGGAGTGTGATTATATCTGTTCGTAGGCGGGCGCTGGTATCACAAGCGATGCCATCGTATATGAACGATGTTGCCATGCCTACGTTTCTTTTCTTGAGACTCGCGAAAACTGATTGCCCCTCGTTGGTGATGAGACGAAGGATTACTGCAAGTTTCCGAGTTGTTTGGTTTTTCTAACGGGCGCACAACCATAGAGTTTTCTTGCGTGCGCTTGCATACACGGTTTGATTACGCTATATGGGTGAGCACGCTGGTTTCTCTGTTGCGAGTGAGTTGAGCACCGATTCCTTCGATATAGACTACTGCCCAAGTGTCCACATCGGAATATATCTATTCCAGTGTATCTACTTCTTTAATCTTAATATAAGTATTTATGCAAGCCCATCTGCATTCATGAATAAACAATACATGTTTACCTACGGAAATATTTTTTTGTCATTCTAAAAAAATTGCAGTAATATTTTACAAATTAGGTCAATATGAAGATTTTAAATCTGCATTAAAAAATCAACCCAGAAGGGTTGCATTTGGCGAAAAAAATTGACCCTCAAAGGGTTAAGGACAAGACAGAAAAATTCCCTAAGGAAATGTTTATTTGTCACTGTAATGTGCAAGGTACACCGAGATTGAACAACACTTCCATGTGGAAGCTGAAACGTCTAACCCCTTCGACAACACCATTTTGGCCGGCCATTCTGTTAACTATCTTTCTAATATACAGTTAAACCTGCTTATAACGAACCTCCATATAACGAATTCCTGGATATAACAAAGTTTTTATATTCCCCGCCGTTACTCCATAGAAGTAGATGTATTTGAGACCTCTACGTAACGAAGTGGCAGGGGGAGACCCCCTCGATATGACAAATTTTCCCTTATAACAGCCTAGAGATTTCGCCCCAAATTTTGTCATTTCTGCGCGAGCAGCAACCGGAAGCACTCTCTCCGCCGCGACGGAATGCGAAGCGAGCGCACATGTGCGAGGCGGGCCTGCATCGCTCGACCCGGCGATCTTGCCGCCGCGGGCGTGACCTTTCCCCCTCCCTTCATTCAAACCTGATCCTGCCGCTTGTTGCAGCTGGCCTAGCCTGCCAAGCCGGCACTCTCTCCTTTTACAGTTGATGTTGCCGATGCGCTGGTACACGCTGTGACACATCACACTCGATGAGCGCGGACACGCACTGTCAAACGCTGGCGGCGTGTGGAAGCGCCGCTGGAGAGTGAATTTCGTGCTGTTGTCTATCGCTTCAACGCAAACTGAGCGGCGAGAACACACAGCATGCACCAAGCTGCGAGCCGCCGACGCACCTACACTGCTAGACTCTGGCCTACGCAGATCGCTTTCAAGATATGGCCCGTGCGACCGCACGCCGCCGAGCAGTACGCAGTTGATGCCAGAGTACAGTACAACGTCACCCCGCTATCCCTCCCCCCCTCGCCGGTGCCTCGAGCACAACGGAAGAAGGCGCGCTTCCTCCCTGCTTTTCTTGCTCGCGCGAGATTTAGATCCGGTCGTCGGCTCCCCTCGCACGTTTTCACTCGCACATACAGCATACGGCGCGCGGCGACTGCGTTATCGCTCTTGGACTTTATACGGAATATCTATGAGCCAAAACAAATTTTAGGGCCACAACGCGTCATAGACACCACCTTTATATAGCAAATACGGATCTCAAGGGCCATACTTTCGCTGGTGGAAACCGAAAATACGTCATAGTTGTCGCCCCCGGCACTTTGGGCGGCCAATGCCATCGTCAAAGCCACCAAGCCAAGCGACATGAAAAGTCAAAATGGCCGCTCGGGCCGACGCGGGGTGGCAGTTCGCAACGTATGATGTGGGAACGGTCCCACAGTTGCAACGCAACAGCGGGGTTACCAATGCATTGGGTTCTATGGGAGCTGTGCCAGGACCAGCCGAAAACGACGTAACAGCCGGGAAAACGCAGCCCCCGGAAACGTAACAGCGGGATTCTTAACACTACACGATGCTACGACGCCATCGTGACGCTCGCTCTTCGTTTCCGATGCCTCGCGCTTGTGCGAAACGACACGCGTCCACGCATCCGGTACCTGCTGTAACATTCCAAGGATGAGTGGTTCGATGAAAACGAAAAACGGGTGCGCATTACAATTGAGGGCGCGTTAGAATCGAGTAAATACGGTAAGCGTTTCTTTTTCGAATTTTGGGGCCAAACCTGCATATAACAAAATCCTCTTTATAAAGAAGTTTTTCGGGAATTTGTCAATTTCGTTATATCCTGGTTTAACTGTAAATCTACTTGCCGACCAAATGAGATGTCCAATTATTGATTTCATTCAACTATGACAGGCGTATGGCCACACACTAATAAGGCAAGTCCATCATTCAGTGTTGGCCGAAGACATTTAACCAGAAAGTCTGTACTCAAAGCTGAAACTTGGCTAAAAAAAAAAAAATCTAATGGTGTGCTGCCTGTAGGCAACACTTGTCTATGCTGGGACCGTCGTAGGTGAGGGAGGAGAGCGGCAGGGAAGCGGTTTGGCCTCCCCTCGCCCTTCCTCTCAACACCCTCGTAGCCCCCTCACCTTCGACTGTCTCCGTGCGCGTCCGCCGCTCCCGCCGGCCCGGCGCCGCTCAGCCCGCTCCCTGAAGTTTCGGTTTCTGCTATTGAAGCGAGCGTTGGCCGAACTGGGCTTCCGCCGTTGCTTCCCTCCGCGCTTCAGCCGCAGCGTTGGCTGAGACGTCGGCACGTACACGCGTTTTCCAGTGCCACGCAGAAATGGCGACCTTGGCGTGACGCTGCGGTTCTTTCTTTTTTTTTCTCCGCGCGGCGTTGAGGGGTCTCGCATAAGCTTTTGCTCACTGGTGGTGTCGGAGCAATGCCGTTCGGAGGAGCCGCCACGTGATTTGGCGCGCTGCTGAGAGCATTGTCGGTGCGCGGTATGTTCGAATTAACCATCGCAAATGCTTTCGCGTTCGAATAACCGGGCGTTCCCCGTGTTACTTCGCCAATCTATAATGTACCGGCATGTTACGTTGCGTTTGAATGTGGCGGTCACGTAAATTTATCGGTGCAACCAGCTTGTACATTGCAACAAGCGACCGACACGTTGCAGATACGACGCACCCACGCGGGTGCCGTTACTGCCGTATCCTGAAAGCAATCTGCGACGTGCGCATAGTGCGCGCCCGCGCGGACCTTATCGTCAAAATGATCTGCGATGTTGACAAAGTGCACCTAGTGCCAGTAACTTCGTATGCGCTGTGCCTTCGACGTTTAGTTCGCGTTGAAGCGAGAGACAGCGCAAAGGTAAATTCGCTCGCTGCTGCTGCTGCGTTTCCATTGCTTCACTTTCGGGCGAAACTGCGGCTTTTTTTTTTCTCTCTCTTTTTTTTTCGCGGTCCCTTAAAAACGTATCAACGGGACGTTTTCTTCTTGTCCAAATCATCAACGATCGCCTTCTGAAAGGCGTATAAGTGCGCGCACGTGTTCTTGGGAATGTTTTCGCACGTCACTGAACGCCTGAGCAAGTCGAGTGCAGGGAGCGTTTTGGCCGTCCGGGCTGCGCCGCGGTCGTCGTTGCAGCATTGGTCCTCGTCTAATTTCTCGCTATGCATTGGCTAGGCTGTGATGTGGTCCGGTCCGCTCGATGTGGGGATCAATGAGATATTGCGCAGCCGCGTGACGTAGTCGGTTGCTTGGCGACTTTGGATCCCGCCCAGATCCCGCTGTGCCGGCTTATCTGTGCCCGTGGCCCCGCTGGCTCGGCCGCCGCCGCTGTTGCTCACGCGTTCGTATGATCCGTAGCGGCGCGGCAACACGTTCGGAAGAGCCGATTTTTTTCGTATTGCGAGCAATGTATTTCGGCCGGGGAATGTTACGAATTCGTATCACACCGAAATTCGTACCAGCCAGGTTCGTATCACCGGGGTTTTACTGTAGTTACTAAATGACATCTTGTATTACAGACAGTTGCAATAGAGCATTGAAACTTTCACAGTGCCTCTGCATGACACATTACAGGCTTGGAAATTTGCCACAGGGTAGCATCAAAAAACAAGTGATTAATAACATCCAGACTGAGTCTTTCTCCAGGATTATACGTCCGATTAATGTCTCAATGACATCTAAAAAAAAAAAGAGGCCTAACTGGGCCATCCATCGGACATCTTTCGGTGTTTCACTTGGGAGCCTTTCAGGATCCTTTTGGTACATCCTTAGGATGTCCATAACATCCCAATACGGATATCCATAACACATCCTTAGCATGCCAGTGCGTCGTCTAAGTTAAGACACTGCTCAGGGTGTACACTACTAATACAGCATTATATACTTCTGTTAATGCACATGTGAGGTGCCATATGCACCTGCACGAATATTCTTTTATCAGCAGATCAGCATGCAGCCTGCAGGCTGCATGCATATCTGGCAGTGAAGTTAGAAATCGTTACTGTTAACAGTAAATTTTCACATAATGCCCTGTTCTATGATTATTAGATAATGGACTGAACTATTTTAACACAGTATTGAAGAGAGGAGTATAGGCAACCCAATCCTACAATTTTAACGTAAGAAGGTATTGCTGCACCCGCACAAAGCTACTGAAACCAATGCATTGAATGAGTATTGTGTACATTTATATTTGGGGCAGTGAAAAGTTAAACAGGCATGCAATAATTTACATGGTAAAAACAAGAACAAACATGAATGCTATACTAGAAGCCACCCTCTTATAGAAGGACGTACCTCCAGGCACAACTTGATCAGTGGCCTAATATGTGGCAGAAGGATGGCGATCTCAGAGTCAATCAGTTCATCAAAAAGTTCCAATGCTTCTACTGCCTTGTCCTGGTTACATAAGAAGAAATGAAAAAATCACACTTTCACTCACATTTAAGAAAAACTAGGAAGACAAATTGCAAGGCTTGAGTTTCGGCCTTATTCGTGTGACATATTTTCTAGTTCTTAGCACAAAAACTCCGTAGCACTTGTGTGTGTCTTGACTTGTTTGTTTTGTCTTTGTTTCTGTGCTAAGAAGTAGAAAATAGGAAGACAATGTTTTCCTTTCAACTTACTAGAGAAAGTAAACTTTCCATGCAGGAATATCACAGGCAATGAATATTATAGCACATGGCATGGAAGTGCTGATAGACTAAATTAACTAGTGCTAGAAAAGTAAAATATTTTACAAGCACAAAAGTACTGAACAGGACAAAGAAGAAAAAAAAAGAAAAAAACAGACCACGGAAAGCTGTAGCCACAAAGGCAGTTTAGATAAGAACTTTTGCGCACACTGCATTTTTACCTTTCAGAACCATGACTAATGCATTCATAAGAATCTCGTACTCACCTCACTTGAACTTGCTAGTCTTCGGATAACTTCCATGACATAGGGGATTAGCACTTGGAAACAGTTCTGTTGGGGAATGAAAAAAGCAGTACTAAAATGAACTGACATTAATGTTAATTTAAACTCCTAGGGACAGCAACATGAATAATAATAATAATAATAATAATAATAATAATAATAATAATAATAATAATAATAATGTTATATACCATAATAATTATACAAACACACACCCAATCATGCTTAGGTGGGTATATGTATGACCAGAACCACTTTGATATTATACAGGGTGTCCCAACTATCATGCAACAAGATTTAAAAATATGCAAATGCCACACAGCTGGACAGAACCAAGGTAATGTTGTTTGCCATTGCTTGGAGATACTCAGATTATTTTTTTGCATTCCATCTAATTGCATATTTAGTCTTAATTAATTAATCACCTTTTCAAATATTATAACTGAATGAAAAGTGTCAATGAGAAAATTGTAGAGCAACATGACAAACTCCCGATACAGCTTTCTGTTGCTCAATACGTGCTACATAAAAGTGTTTTTCCGAGAAAGAAGCCTGCGAATACATGCAAAGTGCTTCGAGTGGCCAGTCACGTGGCAATTTTGCTAGAGAACACTGCCATTGCCATTCTCACACAACAGCAGGAGGCTGGGCGGGAGGTGAAGAAGGACATTTTCAAATTGCCTTCAGGATATTTTTGAGGTTTGCTCTTCACAATACATTAAACCAGCTACCTGCATTCAGTTCTAAACAGATGCGCTTGGGTTTGGACCATGTAAAACTTCAGACAAAGCAATAATTTTAACTTAAGTAAGCGTACTGGCATTTTAAACAGGCAAACACAGGCTAACGAAGAAGTAAAGCACCAAGTTAAACAGATACGTGATACTCACAGCATCATCAGTGCCAATGGAGCTCACTAATGCTGTCATAGACCTAGCAAAGGAGAAACAGCCAAATATAAAAATTAAGCTGGTGCACGTATACAAAGCTGGAATAACCTGAAAAGTAAGAGCCAACTTACTTGATCACATAGAAGCAGATCTGGTCATCACCACAGCTTTGCAAACAATCGCCAAATAACTTGAAAAGTGGCTTAAAGTGATTTGAGAATACTTCTGGTGCCACAGAAGAAATGACACTAGCCATGTGGAAGCCCAGCTGTGGTAAAAAGAAAGATGATCACAATGTCATAATGTGCAACACTCAATTACAAACACTGTAATATAGTGTGTGATTAATGAGAGAGAATAGGCTGACAAATATTCTATTTTCCTCTTCTTTATGAACTGTTCTTGCATATCTAAATAAAAAGACAGCTTTCTTGTGTGTGCGTGCATGTGGCACACACACTTCAAAGTTCTTTCAATTTATGGATCAATGCAGTATGAACCTGTACCTTCCAGAACTGTCACATATCTTTGACAAAATCAGAACTTCAATTTAATCAAATACACTCAAACCTCAGTATAACAAAGTAGCACTTGCAACTTTGTTAAATCAAACTTTCCATGTCCAAAAAATACATATTACTTTACATGTTCTTAGAGCAGTTTTGGTGGATACCATCATTTCAAGCTACCTCTTAAGAAAATTGAGCGAGGAACTCCAGCAACAGCTGCAGAATCAAAAGCACTGGCATGTATGATGGCATTGCACAGTGTGCAAATCTTTAATGGGCCCCTCATCAGGTCTGGCCATTTAGAGCTTAGAGAAACAATAAAACACACAAACTGAATGTCTGAGTGTTTTGTTTAACTTCGCACCGCAGCAACAGAGATGTACTTCCGTTTTGCCTGCTTGTTCCCACATTGTGCAGTCGCGAGCGCCGAGAGTGAAACTATGTCATTTTTTACCATGTTTCAAGACGCGATCATGCTCTGTGCTCCACTTTCGTCTGCTTCAGTGTTCGTGTAGCACCGACTTATACCGCTAGGCAGGTGTTCTCGTGCACAGTGTGCAAAATTGTACGCTGCGCGCAACTATCAGCAGAAGTGCACCGCACAGCAAAAAAGTGAGAGGGAGTGAGAGAGAGAGAGAAAAAAAAAAGAAGGCAGGGCCCATGACGTATGCGTCACGAATTTCGCTCGCAAAGGATAGACGGGGAAAGTGGAGAGCGTGTCCTTGTTGGCAGTGACGCTTGCCTCTTGAAATCATGGGTTCGCCGGCACCAAAATATTTCTCTCTCAGCTATTAATGCACCAATTGGCCGAGAGGGCATGTCTCTTCCAGCCTATAATGAAAACTTGCTATGTGGCCTGGTGAGGGGCCGTTTAACACAAACTGTGCATAGTGCTAAGAGCTGCCATACGATAGTGCTATCCGTACACATCAGCATCACAACAAAGCACTGCAATTTAAATTGTGGGGTCTTAAGCGCCAAAACCAAGATCTGATTATGAGTTGCACTGTAGTCAGGGACTCGGAATCAATTTTGACTACCTGGGTTTTTTAACGTGCACACAACTGTGTGCATACACAAGTGTTTTTGCATCCTGCCCCCATCAGAATGCAGCCGCCATGACTAGGATCAAATCTGCGACCTTGTCTTCAGCAGCGCAATGTCATAGCCACTGAGCTACCGCGATGGCTACACCAATACTAAGTCTTGTTTGTTTACGAAGGTGTTATGATTGCGATCACCATAATGTCATTCGCAATAACAATGACAACACCATGGTATGATGACACCAAGACACGAGTACCTTTCATCATCACTGAAGCGCTGGCAAGATAGATTACCACTGCCTGGAGTTTTCCTGTACAGACTGGCCGTTGATGTGTTTGGGACAATATCTACAAGCATGAATGATGTGTGCCCAGTGTGGTTTTCATATTGGCATGAAAGACGGCACAGCAGTGTATTCTGTCTTTTGCATGGTGATCAGAATTTCTCACTGTACACTGCCAATGTCTGTACAAAGAAGGTTCTATACCAAATGAGAAAATCTGATTTAGGCAATGTTTTCTTATCTTTTGCTTGACACAAGCTTCAGATACATGCATGTGATGTGTGCAGATGGACTTCATTAAAGCAATACTGCAAAACAAAATTTCTTTGCTAGATTGCAAGAAAAGATACATGCAGTGGAATGAAGATTAATATGTGAAAAAAGTGTGTTACATCCCAGATTTTGTTAAACTGAAATACGTTGTAGTAATATTCTAGTGCACCAGTTTCAATGGCTTTAGAACTTCTATGGGTACATCTGGTATACTTGGGAGATAACTTTTAGTTGGTATACAAGCAATGCTTGTATACCACAGTGTGCAGTGTGGTATACTTGTGTTTGATATTTGATATACTGTTTGATATTTGTGCAGCATCTGCACAAATATCAAACATAAAGCAGTCTGGAGCAGTATGATAAGGTGGTAACACAGCTTTATTATTACTGCCTATAGTGTATCTCTTGAGAGCGCAAAAAAAAAAGGGGGGGGGGGGGAGAGGCAAGCAAAACAACCGGCAAAAAAACACAATGTGACAGACGCAACTTGTTAAACAATATCCTCCCGATTTCCCCTGCTCCGAGTCAAGAAAAACTTTATATATTTATGCTGTCACGTTTCCATACTAGAAGGTTTTAGCTTGTCTGTCTACATATTACTCTTCACAAAATACTGGGTTACCGGAGATGAGGACGGTATGCTAGCAGAAACAGCCTGTAATGCTAGTAAAACTATAACGCATTAGAAATGTTTGGTACTACATTAATGCCCTTGTTGAAGAATAAGAAAGGACTGCATGCTAATGACACTTTACACCAGCAGCTAACTAGAATATGGGTGGCCAATGCAATAATAGTTTTAAACTCTGCACCACAAGATGGTGTCCCCAACGTGGCTGGTGATGTCTATGCCTCCAGTAACTGTATTCCATGAGGGGCAATACATATATGAACAGACTAAAGCATACAACTCGCTTGGGGATATTCAAAATCATGATGCAATGACACGTTATCCCTCAAACTTCACGATTTAAAAAATATACGCATTACAGCCCCTAAATTGTACATTAGTCATTTTCCATCCATCAGTTGTCTGTTAGAGCATCTAAAGCGGACAAATTTGGTACTATATTAATTTACTCTTTATGTGGATTTGTTACAATGTTCACAAGAGTTTTGCAAAAGTCCTATTGACAAATTAGTAATATATTTTACAGGGGTCGATATTATAGCAATATTGTCCGCTTTGAATGTATTACTTAACCTTTCAGATGCTATGTACATGGCTGTGTACACCATGATAGTGCATCAACAGCAAAGGAATTGATTAAAGTAAGGATATTTAAAATGTTCCCCGTACATCTTGAAATGCTTCTCATTGAAATACAGTAAAACCTCCTTACAAGAGACACGGTTACAAGAGACAGTCGGTTAGAAGAGACATTTGAAAATGGTTTGGTTGGTTTTCCTATGTTCGCCATATTAACAACATCGCATACAAGAGACATGGTTACAATAGACATTCGGTTACTAAGCGCAACTTTTTTTAGGTCCCTAGAGTAAATTCTTCACTATTTAGAAGAGACACAAGCCAGACACGCTCACGCAACGTGGCCAACGTCGAACCAAATGGTACACATTGCAATTTTCATTCCATTGGCTCAACGCTGTTCCATTACACAGCCAGATGTCCTTCCTCGCATGGTTGCAACTACACATTGCACACAACTTTCTGTCATTATGCTTTTATAATCACTGTCGCGCTCCCACATTGACTCTGCGACAGAGTACCATTGAGTTGGATTTCCATGTCGGCAGTTGAGGCTGACGAACATCTAAGAGCACTTCAAAGGTATTGCGAGCAACAGGAAGGCTTGCAAAGTGAAGTTTGGAAGGAAGCTAATACAATCTGTAGTCACTAAAAAGAAACTATTATGAATGGCTTTTTTAAGCTATCCTGTGCAATTTCCAGTAGATGTGTTTAAACACACTTTGATGCTGATAATAAAGTGATCTAGTTCAACTCCTCAGTGTGTTTAGAATTCTTAGTTACAAGAGACCTTAGTTACAAGAGAAATGTCTTCTGGTTCCCTTGTGTGTCGCTTGTAACGAGGTTTTACTGTAGTGCTAGAAATTTGAATGACACCGGCAAATTGATTTAGTAAAACGAGTATGAAGGTAGATGGCTGGGTATGTTGCTTGGTGCGAGTATGTCATTGCATGTAGCGGGTTCACAATGTGGTGTGCCAGTCACAATTTTCAAGTGGCTGGATCGGTGCTTTTCAAGCCTGGTAGACACGAGATGGTTGATGTTCGCATATCTGATGTTCCTGCAGCGAGTTTTTGCATGGAGTCCACATTCTGTTAACTTGACAAAAAGCACTATAGAACTGAAAACTCTTAATTTATTCTGCAGCTAAAAGAAATGAGGTGAAAGTAAGTTTTCCATCGACACAACTAATTGGCATCTGAATAAGTTAATGCACTTCTCAGAATTGTGATATTGTTTTTCACTGCAGAGCTACAGAGTTGTAAACTTGGTAGTATTGTTTTTAAAAATTTTGCAATGTTGCACAAGCCTTTATTAAAAAATCAATGGCCTAAATGAAAAATCCGCTTTCAACAGCCACTAGATTTCAACTTCTTTTAAATGTAACAAACCTAATCAATTTTAGTACAATGGTTGGCGATAAAAACGATTTCTCCTTTCCCATGTACGTAATGAGGGGCCCTCACAGCGAAGGTCTCGAATTAGGTATCCTTGATGCCATGAAGTAGCATATGCAGGTTTATTAGCCAGCTGTCTGCCCTTTAGTTCATATACTATGTGATGCATGGGGTTGAAAGTATGTTCCACATCTGCTGCCATGGCCATGAGTGGCACTGGCTAACACCCACAGGGCTAATCTCGTACACGTTTAGCCCTGATTAGCCCTAAGAAAGTGTACAATAGCATGGCTGCCATGGTAGCTCAATGGTATGACTACACGTGTAATGCGGTAGGTGTGGATTTAGCTCCCACCTGTGACAAGTTGGCTTTTCTTCCACTTTTATTGCTCTATTCCTCAACATTTCTACATTTCAATTAGAAGGAACAGTTAAATATTTTCCCAGGTTTCATTTGGGTGCAACTAGTATACACCTTTTAATTTGGGCGTCGTCATTATCTTGAGAAAGTGGCACAACCTAGCTTCTGGCTGCAGCGGTTCTTTGGTAGTGCGAGAAAAGTCCTCCGAGCTGCAAAATGACAATCTTTAAAGCAAAGCTTTATATGTCTAGGTGAAATTGTATATGGCTAGGTCAAATCGCCTGTGTACAGAAAACTATCATCATCAGCATTGGCTTGAGCGTCGTCGTCTTCTTCCATAGCTGGCTCGTTGGCGACCCTCGGGTTGCGCTCGTGCTTGTGTTCGGCACGTGCTCGTGCCACTGCTCCCAAGTTCGTCATCTTATTCCACAGCTGACTGCGTTGCCGCTCATCATTCCAGCGTAGAATTTGACTTCTCTTCTGTCGTTGTAATGGGGAGGCCGCGTTTACGGGGGTATGAGCCATTGCTTAAGGGGGTATGAGCCATTCATCAACTTATGTAGCGGACAGATCTAATTTTGAAGAAATTTAATTACGAAGAATCGCAAGCGGCAATGGTGGGCGAATGCTGCTAACCACGCCCCCAAGCAAACTCGAGACATCGAAAGCAAGCGACAACGGCAGACTGCGGGCATACTGTCAGTGACGTCATTCTCTCCATCGCAGCCAAACGTGTGTGCAATCTCATAATTGAGAAATACTTTAATGAACCCTCGGGATTGTGATAAACATCGGGGCCGCACGTTTCAGCTTTGCTGGTTAACCATCTTTACGGAGTGGAAGGGCCAACTAATTTTTTTTCGTATTTTTTCGCATGATGGTTGTGTTGCTGAAGTTGTTAACTGAACTATATATCACACTGCCTCTGACGAGATCTACCGTGCAAATGTTGTCGTCTGGTAGGGTATCCATTCTGCTATGCAATTTTCTGCCAAGTAGCGTCCTGCGGTAGCTTAGCATTAAAGTTATATTATTAAATGTCCAGATTGCTGAAAAACTACACTTCGTCATCGTGACATAATAAAATAAGGATTCCCCATACACGTGTACACTTCAATATACTTGTTTCCGGCATGTGCTCTCGTTTGTGGAAGAAATAAATGCTCCATTTAGCAGAAGGTTGTAAATGGAGTGTTAGCTTGTTCATTATTGACATTCTGCAAGCATGCAGTAGTGCATTTGTTGTTAGTGCTTTCCTGACTTGTTCATAAGGTCAGAGTGAGAAATTTTTAATGAAGCCAGAGAGATTTTCGAGACCCTCGTTATGCCATAAACAAGAAAAAAGGAACACACACACACACACACAAAAAAAAAGAGGCAAGTAAAAACAAGCTGCAGAAGTAGGCTTTCAGACTGACTGAAAAATGGGTATGTGTCTTTTTAACATTATGAGACAGCGGTATGACACAACCACTACGAGCCTTCCCATTCAAACTTGTTCGTGATGCAACGGTGTCACAGTAGTTAATGAAACTCGGTGTCTAAACAAATGGGACTTCAGCATATGGCTATCTGTGCGTGAATTCAGAAAATGCAGTTATATTACTATGTGCTAAAAGTGAAAACATCGGAATTTCGAATGCATTACCATGCATCACCACACGTGAAGAGCCCTCCACTCTCACGTCACACATGCTGTAGGCATGAATCCTTTTCTGTTTACAATGGCAATCCAAGGGCACCACTGAGCTCTTTAATAGGGAAGTGCTTCAATTCTTAACCTGCCAAGGATGGTTGTGAAGCCCGCAAGCTTCGTCTACCAGTTTTTTTACCCTTTTGATAGTTGCTTGTGGAGCCCACAATGGCACAGTGGTTTCCTATGGACCTTGAACGACCCCACATAGCAAAACAAACACTGAATATGAGCTAGAGTGGCTTTGAAATGCTACACGTCCTGCTGACACAAGGTAATGCAAGCACACTGATGCTGGAACACACAAGCCAGAGAAGAGGAAAGCAGCTCGGCAATGCACACGGTGAGCTGGGTTGCGAGTAGTTTCCTCCTCGCTATGAAAAAGGTTTACAGCTACAAACCATTCAAGTATGTGTTTGCCAATACAATTTTCATGGTTAGAAAGCAAGGGCTCTTCGATGATTGTTTCCAGTTTCTGCAGTCCTCCGAGAGTCAGAACTGTTTAAAGGCACACTAATGGGAACTCTTAAATAAGTATAAAAAAAAACATATTCCTTAAAGTTACACCTGCATTTCTTGGAAGGGAAATGTTTACTAGCAAGCAAAATAAAGGGCAAATTTCTATTTTTTCAATTTTACACTTAAACAGCAGTGCACATTTCTGTGTATTTTGTGTCCTTTCTGCTAAGGAAAAGCCCATTACGGTTTCTGGGTTGAGTTGCTTAGTTTTGAATGCAATGTACTTGAGTCTTCACTACTAAACAATATGCAGATGCTGCCAGAACCTATGATGTTAGAGAGAGCAGATGTGGGAATGTACAGTCTTTGATTATGATGAGAATAACCTACTTCCAATTGCAGAAATATAAGCTACTAACCTAGCTAATCTTAAAAGGAAGCTTTACCTCAGTAGCTTCTATCTAAGTACATGGGAACAGGGGAATCGTTTTGCCTGGCAGCCAGTCCGCCGAATTTGGTGATGTTTATTGTATATAAAAAAAGACAAAATCTACTGACTGGGGAGAGTAGGTTTCTGATGTATGCCATCAATTTTTTATATAAAAATTGTTTACCGTATTTTCCGGGCTATGCACCCCCTTTAAAACGGCAGTTTTGCCCGGGGGAAAAAAAAAAGAAAAAACGTATGTAAGTCACACCGGTGTATAAGACGCACCTGTTCGTTCAGTAAGTGATTGAAAAAAATTCCAGTGACGTTTCACTCTGTGAACTCGGGTCACGCACAAAGCATATGGGTGCCATATATATTTCAACTCCAGGCGCATTTCCGCCGTCGTGGTTGCTGCAATGCTCCGTATTAAGTCCAAGGGCGACAACATCGTCCCCGCGTGCCGTATGTGTGAGTGAAAGCGTGCGACGGTGAGCTGAATCGCACACAAGGGAGGAAAGTGGGAAGGCAGCACAGGAGGGGGGGGGGGGGGGGGGCGGCTTGTACTCTTGTACTCCCGTAGCAACTGCGTAGTTTGCGCAGCGGCGCGCACGGCGCCGTGTCTTGCCAGCGATCTGCAGATGCGACGACGTCGGGGTTGATCAACTCACGGTCAGCCTGCCGCTGCTTGCGTTGCTGCTCTGTCCTTCTCGCACTGCGCTCGGGAACTCGATCACGCACGAGAAGAACCCGGTACCTCGATATCGCGCACAGAACCCGTAGCAATTAAGTCAACTAGCGCGCTTCATGTGGCTATAACACCGGATCCAATTTTGACGGCAATTTTTCCGGAAAAAATAAAAAAAGTATGTAAGAGACGCACCAACGAAAAATTCAGAAAAAAAAGTCTTATACATAGAAAAATAGGGTAAACTAGCAAATACCAAAACAATAAAGGCTCAAGTTTACAACTCTGTAACCCAGCAAAAAAAAATAAATAAAATAACATATCACAATTATGTAAGATGCACCTATTAAGACATCTACACCACACAAAATTGGTGTATTAAACACCACTCAGAAATATACCATACCACTAATTAGTGAGTAGTACTTTTGAAAACTGCCTGTAAACATTGTAACAATTTCAAATAATCTGTAAATTCCTATATAACACTGGTTTCCTTCAGCTGCTCTACCAGGTACAGTTTACAGAACTGTGATAGCTATGTTTGATGCAAAGTTTCGAATTTGTAAACTTTGAGCTTCAATCCACCTTTTTCGCGGCCCGACGGCGCATGCACCCTGCCCTGGCGGATTAGTCGTGAAACGTTTTGGAAGGGTCGCACGCGCGGCCCCATCTCAGGCGAAAGTCCTCCGAAAAAAAAAAAAAAAAAAAAAAAAAAAAAAAAAAAAACACTCGGAAGCGCGCTACTGCAAACACTCGTACTGTGTACCGCATTAAAACTCCACTGGTAGCTCGTCGGTACGGTACTGAAAACGTACGTAGCATAAGACAAACTCCACTTTAAAACAGAAAGCGGCGAGGGCTTCGTCCGGACTGCACAGGGAACCACGTTGCCGCCTTGCATTGATGGCTACAATAGTAAATTTATCGATAAACCCCTGCGTTACACTTGGACGACACTTAAAAACATCACATTGCTGGCGAAGACTTCTTGCAGCGTCGGTCTTCGCATGCTGCTAGTGGCAGCGTGTGCCTGACTTCACGCACTTGTGAAGTCTGGCGCGGTAACACTGGGATGATATATGAGACCGACAAGACGCTCACGCCAACGATTGGCCGACAATTCAGCACAGTGCGTCGCTCAGACGATTTTATCATACCAGGCCTTGAAGACGCAACGGACGAGCGCGAGTTGTCGTACTGCGACGGGATTTCTTGTTGACGGCTCCGATAAAATAAGGATTCCCACCATCGTTCGACCGAACCCCGCTCGATTGGCCGTCGAATTGATACGATAACGCGATAGCCGCAGCGCCTTCGTTTGTACATGTAATTAATCGCGCTCAAAGTGAGTTATAACATGCCTATTAAGTTGAAATGCACAAGATTCAACTCTCGCAAGCCGTGCGCATAAGGTTTGAGCCAATGTTGATCCTGTTCAGCGAAGGTTAGGCTTGGCGCCGTCGAGTTAGTGCACCCGCTGCCGGCAGACTTGAACTGAAAATTTAGCAGCTAGGACGAAGGAAACTGCTTTTATAGTTCAGTTCTGGCCTTAGCGATTTGAAATAAACTACTCTTCGCTTCGTACGGCACGTACACAATAAGTTGCAAGCGGGAACAGAGCGCTCTGCCCAACGGCTGTGCCAACATCTGTATATACGTCACCGTTCCCGTAGGCTGCTGGTCGCATTCGCAACGCAGATGGGTGGGTCTTTACGTGTTGTCATGCTGACACATTTCTCAATTCCTGAGATGTACTGTTTACCTATGCGTCAAACGCGAAACAAGAGGCGGTACATTTGGTGCAGCAGCATAAACAACCGCCTCGCTTAGTCATATATCAACGGTGTCAGCGATGTCATCCGCGTTTTCACGGGAGAACAATACGGCCTTTCAATGAGCGCTTATGCGAGCACAGTTTTCTCTAATAATGCTTTAGGACACGCGCAAACTATATGTATGATGAAGTTAAAGAAAAACGAGAATCAGTAATAAATTAACAACCCGATATATGTAACTGGATCACACTCGCCGTTTAAGTGGCTCAGCCGCTCGTACTGACTAGTCTCACGGTGAAACAACGCGGCTCATATGCGCAGATATGCGTGTTTTATTCTACGTTTTTACATTATTTCATATCAACGATGCACCTTTTCCCCAATATTCGACACTAACAACTATCTGTGGCTGTAGATGTCGATGTAAACAAGTGCCCCACTTTGCTCAATCCGACGCGGAGGGCTGCGCGCTCGAAGACTTTTTATTTATGCGAATTGTCTAAAGAATGTGTAAAATGAATTAAAAAAAAAAAAAGTGAGGTGCAAGTGCAGAAGTCAGCGACAACAAACTCCAAAGCAGCCGCTACGGCAGACGGAGCAGTGTAAACAAAACAGCGCACTCAGGCCAGCTCACCCTATATATATATATATATATATATATATATATATATATATATACACAGGGTGTTTCAGCGATCACTTTCAAAATTTATTTAAGGTTGCCTGTGGCAGATAGCCCAATTCTAGTTAATGAGCTGGTCTACTCGAAGAGGCGGACACTACTTGCACAAAAATTGAAATGCATACTCGACTAATTAACAGAAATTCACTAATTAAGTTCTTAACTAATTACCTGATGGCCCATATTGCAATTTACAAATTGTAGCCGTGGAGTTCGCAAGGCGGATCCACTTGGAATGAATTCTCGGGATGACACCAGTTTCGAGATATTAATTCTCAAACTTTGCGGTGAAATGCATTGGCGTTCCAGTTAGGTTCTTAACAAAACGTCGCTTTTTGCATTGAAGCACAAAATTAACTGGAACGCCAATGCATTTCTCCGCAAAGTTCGGGAATTAATATCTCGAAACTGGTGTCAACCTGAGAATTAATGCTAGGTGGATCCGTCTTGCGAACTCCACGGCTACAATTTGTAAATTGCAATATGGGCCATCAGGTAATTAGTTTAAAACTTAATTAGTGAATTTTTGTTAATTAGTCGAGTATGCATTTCAATTTTTGTGCAAGTAGTGTCCGCCTCTTCGAGTAGACCAGCTCATTAACTAGAATTGGGCTATCTGCCACAGGCAACCTTAAATAAATTTTGAAAGTGTTCGCTGAAACACCCTGTATAGTTGGTGAGTGCTACGTGGCTTCCAGGAACGACATGGTGCCCCGGAAAAGTCATTAATAATTATTCGCGATCCACGAAACGCACAACTGATGCGCTCAACATGGGCGCAGGTACACAAATCAACCAGCGAAAGCCCCGGCACCCTACCAAAACGTTTCCAGCGGCGTGCGGCAGAGGGCAGCACAGGAAAATGAAAAAGGCGGATTATTTTGAAACTTGCCGGCTTTCATAATTTTTGTTAAAAGCACAAAGCCCTAAATTACAATTCTGCTTGCTACAGTCAGTATAATTCAGCTTTCTCTCAAATTCAACAAACTTCAATCAAGTCAGTTCAGCAGTTGTCTAATGAAAGCCTTTCTGGGTTTTGTTTGTATTTTAATAGAAAAATCTGCGTTGGCACCGAGGTAAGGCCTCCTATTAATGTATACAGGGTGTTCAAAATGAAGCTTTATGGAATTTTTAAAAAATCGCCTGTGGCAGGTAGCATAATTCTTATTGGTGAGCTGGGTTATTCAAAGAGGCGGACATTAGTGGCACAAGAAATCGAAACACATACTCAACTAATTAACAAAAATTGAATAATGAACATCTTAGTTAATTACTTTATGCCACATATTGGAAACCAGTCCGGAACATCGGCGGCCTCAGCCCGGCAGGCTCAACTGTAGGGCCTGCAGTTAAATTTTTGTAGCGGAATACCTGTTCAATGAAAAAATTCAGATTTTTCGTGGAAATAGTGATTATTAGATGGCAATACATTTTGTATATCTCATAATTTTTGTGACATTTCTTTCTTAGTAGATCCAAGCGTGTCTTTACAAACTTTGTTCAATTTTATCCACAATCTTGATTTTGGCAAGTTATATCTTTTTATGACATACATCTTGTTAATAAAACTTTTATGCGTGAAAAGTGCATTCATGCTGCTTTTTAAAAAAATGTATTACATAAAATTTTAAGTGTGGTAGTTCCTGCAGAAAAAAAATCTGCCGTAACCTAGAAAAAAAACACCCATTTTTCCCATGAAAGGGAAAGAGTTAAACTGTGTCACTAAATGTACACTGTAACAGAAGAAAGAAGCAGACTGATAGAAACACCCTTCTCGATTGATGTCAGCTATTGGCCAATAGCAGCCGCACATGGGAATCTGCCATATTATAAAATAAAGCATCCAGAAAAGAGTGAGGCGCAGGCTTCTGTTGAGAAGAGAGCGTTTGAGAGTAAGGCGACTTCGCGCTGCCTTGCAAGATCCAAGCGCTGCGCACGACTGCAAAATTTGGCTGAGATGTTCACAGCAGCGTATCCTATCTGCGGACTGTGTTTTTTCACCATGCCCGAAGGGCAATTCAGGGCCCCTTTAATAGTGGCCACGGAAAAAAAATTTGCTGAAATATTTACCCTGCAAAACGAACCATCCCTAGACTTAGTGCCAATTTGTTAAAAAAAAAGGTGATTTTATAGGAGTAAATAAAGTAGATTTCCATAAATGTTTTTATTTGTAATTCCATTTTTTTTTCTGTGTCTTTAGTGCACTTCTTCAGGCTGCATGCCCTAACTGCACTGCTGACATTCTCATGCTATGCAGAGCACTTCATGCTGGAGCCACAGACATAGAACAAGTTTCTTTTTTTTCTTCAATAGCAGAGTTCATTCCCTTACTTGATGAATTAAAATGTATGTGAAATATTCAGAACAAAACAGTCATACTGAAGTAATTGAGAGGGGGACACAGTGATTCCAATGCTCCCTTAGCACTACACAAGCTCTACTACCTTGCATTTAACAGTCTCTTGGGCAGGGTCAAGCAGGTTGAACCCGTCACCTTTTCCTATTAGTACACACTTTTATAGGTATCTGATGGGCTTTAAATGTTCTTGTAACATCAGTGGCCAGCCTTTTATACAGGGCTGGGCAAAGATATTTAGCAACTGTATCATGGTACCATACAAGATACTCAGGCAACAAGTATTTGAGATACAGATCTACAAGATACTACCGCAATTAATGTATCCGATACGATACTTTCCATTTGTATCTTATACCCCTGTCAAGCGGGCAAGTTAAGTGCACTTATGGAGAGTGTCACTCGGTTTAAGTGCACTTTGCCAAATCTAAAAGTCGCAAGTGGAGTGTCACTCGCAGAAGAGTGTACTCCGGTCGAAGTGCGTTCACGGAACGCACTTTGCTGGCCGAGTGCGTAGCCTCGCCGCCAGCGGTTTCAATGGTACAAAATGTAATGCATAAAAAAAGGACACAGAAGTTCATTTTAGTGGTTGAACAGCTCTTGCGCACAAATAATAGCCTAAAAAG
This sequence comes from Dermacentor silvarum, assembly GCF_013339745.2. Lineage (NCBI taxonomy): Eukaryota > Metazoa > Arthropoda > Arachnida > Ixodida > Ixodidae > Dermacentor > Dermacentor silvarum. Next base: position 122,871,246 of record NC_051154.1, on the reverse strand, counting down.
CGCTCATATTCTGTTCTAGCAGGATCAAATGCCGCCTTGTCGCACGCCGATATGTCGTTCTGGATTGGCTAGGCATTTTTCTTGGCCGGCATTGACTTTCCACACTCTTATAATAAAAAATCTTTTCGTTTTTAGTTGAAAAAACATAGATTAAGTTTGTGTTTATTAATAATACAACGTAAAACAATCACTTTTTAGAAGTACTTTTCTTTTTATACTACATCTTCACAAAACGCGCTCGTAGTCTGTCGCCAATTTTTTTACTGCGAGCGCGCTCTGTTTTCCCGTTTAGAACCGCGTAGCCTAAAGTGTCACTCAAAGTCCCGAAGTGCACTCCCCGTAAGTGCACTTGCCCGCTTGACAGAGGTATTAAGATACTTCGATTTAGCAAATTTCTTATTATAGATCTACATAATGTAGCAGCAAACGCATATGCACAAAAATGTTTGCTTCGAAATTTAACTCCGACCAACCTTGCTTCACTTGAGTAAAATGCCTGTTAGTATCTCAAAATTTTTGTTTTTCTTGCTCAAAGTATAATATTTTCATTCCGAAACAATTTATTAGGGTTGCTTTAGCTGCTTAACATGAAAGCTCTTTATATGCTACGCTGTCAGCAGTTTTGCTCGCAGCTTTTGTAAATGATGGGATTTGCTGCTCTGCTTGCCATCCAGCTAGCAGACCAGCTAGCAGGTCGCCATCTAATTACAAGAGCGTCAATAAGAAGCCTCTGCAGGATGGCGCAAATACCACTGTGGAGTTTTACCTTGTCCATAAATGTATTACCGTTTACAGAATACCAGGCTACCGGACAGGTGTACAGCAGCAACAACGCTGGTAGCGACATTTTTTGTGACGCATCGTGTATACAGAGAGCACATAAAGATGCAATGACCTTTCATATTCTACTTAACTGCTGGCGTAAAGCGTTTGGTTGCGATATATTCATTAACGTGCAATCCTTTTACGATTTTTCTTCTATGAGAAAACTTGTGCAGCCCAAAAACGTTTCATACGTATTGTAGTGGCACAAAGCATCACAGGACATCACTACTATTCACACTACTGCCACTTATAGCTCCGATTACCTGATTATTTGCAACAGTAAGAAATATTGTTTTTGTCGAGACGGCGCGAGTGCCACCACGTAACTCTGCTCCACCAATAGGGTTGCGCAGACCTCATTGCCTGCCCTCGCTGGAGGGCTCTGGCGGAAAGATAAAAGCATGTCGCTGCCTTTAGTTTTATTCAGGTGTCTTAGTGGCAGCAGTATCAGCCCGAGAAGCGAAGTTCAGCCAATGTTTATAGTTTTGCACGGTGATGTTGCGATAACAGTATCTTGTACATTAAGATACACAATACATTCTTTTATGTACCGGAAATACAGATACTGAAACACGTTGTGCCAGACGTATCGTGATACAGATACAAGATACCCAAAGAGTATCTAACATACATGTATCTTCGATACTGCCCAGCGCTTCTATACATAGTCACTGCCACAGAGATTACATTTATAGGCCAGATTTACGGCTTTTAAACTTGGTAGGTACACATATGGGGCAAAATGTTCTTTCACACAGAAAATTCAGGCAATGAAACATATAAATAACTGATTGCTAAATGCATAGCTAAAAGCATAGCACAAGAGAGAGAGAATAACTTTATATAGGAAAAATAGGGTTAAGGGGGCCAGAGGTGGAGATCCTTAGTCTAGGACTCCAGTGGCCACCGCCACGCGCCATGCCTGGTCGAGGAAATTGAGTGCAAACTACCAACTTGGTAATCTGCGCTCAATCGTTCTGTGTGTCTCTTCTTGTGTGGCGTCCTGCTTCCCAATGATGCGCATTTAGCAATTAGTCTTTAGAATGAACCAACTAGCCCCTCAAGACATTCTAATTAAATATATAAATGCTAGTCATAACAGTTATTAACATTGTCTAAGTGTAGACTGCCGAAAGGTGTGTGAAGGCAAGAGGCGGGAGGCTCGTGTCGTGGCCCAGAATATAACGCAAGGTGCTTTCGCAGGCTGGTTATACTGAGAAAGAAACTTCCATTATATTTGTGCAAATATGGTATATTGGCAGCCAAGTCTACAAGATAGTGCTAAGGCATACCAAGTTTACACGTTTGTGAACTAATTGGTGGTCCTGTTGGTTACATCAGCCAAATATGAGACTTTTCATTAGCATATGCCTCAGTGGCAAGCTTCAGTGTAAAACAAAAATTGTTATAGTTTAAAAATGAGAGACAGACAGAGAGAAAGAGAGAGAGATTAAGCTGTTAGCCCTGCTATATGCAGGGCTTGCTACTTCAGATGAGGTGCTGACATGATAATATAAACAAAAACACTTTGAATAAGATGACTGCTTAAATTAAAATGCAAAGAAGCAAAAGAAAAAGGTAACAAAGCATACAGAAAGTCATGTTGTTCACTCAAAGACTGCTACCGTTTTAAGAATGTTTATCATAATTTACTAACCTTAGGTAATCAAAACAAAGGTAACACAAATAAAGATGAGGGAAAAAAAGGGGGGGACTCGTTGCACTGACCGTGCATTCGTCTATGTTCTTGCTGTGCATCAGTGCACTCAAGAGCTGTTGCAGCTCTGTCCATGGTCTCCTTTGGCATTCGTGCTTGGCTATGACTGCCACCAGCTGACAAACTGCCAGGACAACTGCCTTTCTGTGTTTTAAGAAAGAGGCCCCAACACATACAGTCATCAACAAAGTTTGAGTTTAGGCTACACACATTTATTAACAACATAAAATCTAAATTACCATACCATAAAAAGAAGAGAAGAGGCAGGATGCAAACACAAGAAAGGGCAACTTCTCACATTGCAACAGGGTGGCTACACTACCAGAAAACTCCCATACCATATTCATACAATACAAAAAGGTCCAATTAATTTTTACACATTATTATTTCATAAACTGCAAGTCATTCTGCATAATTAAAAGCTCAAGAGCAGACAGCTTTGATTTCAGTGATCTGCACACCTCAACTCCTAGCACAATTTTCTAGCTTTTCATATGTGCATTTTACAAAATTCACGAAGCACGAACAGCTGCTGTCCAAAGGAAGAAGTATGCTTTACTGAAATGAGGAACTAACACTTTGAATAGATTAACACTGCAAAAGTGATAAGGTTTAGCTACAGGTGACAAAACTGCTTGTGGCACATTCCTTACAGAAGTGATTTGCTGAGTATACTGCAAATGCAGACACTGTACACTGAAACCAAATATGCAACACTGATGACCTTTCAAAAAAAAAAAAAAAAAAAAAAACCCAGATATATATATGCGACGAAAGGGGGGAAGGGGGGGGCCAAGACAAAGCAAAAACATGTTACACCATAGCCAACCTTTTAAGGGTCATTGCTGTACATTTACAATGATGGAAACAAGTCCCAAATGGTCCTGGACGCACATGTATGGTAGGAACAGAATGTACGGAAAGACACGTCTTTTCGGAACAAAATGCTGCCTAGTGTCACTCTGGGGGTGCTGCAACCCTCCTGCGACTATATAAAAAAAAAAAAAAATTAATATGCTGCTGCCCCTTGACTACTGCAGGGGTGGGACTGCCCAAAGTCATTTTGGAGCAACTTTTGGAGAAAGTAAAATTGCATTATGGAGCAGCTTGGCGCAGAGAAAATTGCATTTTGGAGCAGCTTGCAGCACAGTGAATTTTATTTTGGAGCAGTTTGGAGTAGGCCAATCTAAATTTTGGTGGAATATTGGAATGTGGCAGCGCACTTCGAAACCGAGATGAAACAGAGAATAAACCAGCACAAAGCGCACAGTAGAAGCACGCTTTGTAGCATAGCAGAATATTGAAGAGTGGGTCGAGCGGCAGCACGGCGCATGTTTTCGTGTAAAGCTGAAAACATAGGTGGAACTACAATCGAACTACATATTCTCGTGCCAATGCTCATGACAATAGCAGAAAATGCTCTTAAATTATGATGTCCAATCGACGCGCTAACATAATTTCTGGGTCACCATTTGTCACCGCATACTCAAGAGAGTCATCTGGGTCATGATGATGATGATGATGACCCAGAGAGTCGCAATCAACTCTGGGCTGGTATAACTTAAAACTATTCCAATCTGTCTTTATTGTGATAGCAATTATATGGACACTCCAGGTGCATTTCTGCTGTCATCGTGATGTTCTTTATAAAGTCCAGGGGCAATAACATCGTTGCCATGCGCCGTATGCTGTATGTGCGAGTGAAAGAGTGCGAGGGTGAGCCGACGATGGCTTCTAAATCTAGCACACGCAAGGGTGGAAAGTGGGGAGGAAGCGCGCCGTCTTCGGTCACGCGCAAGGCACCGTGTGGGGGAGGAGAGGGAGGTGGGGCATTCTCCAACGGCTGCCGCGTATGGCGCCGCAGCGCGAACCCTATCTTGAAAACGATCTGCAATGGGGACAGAGTGCGAGTGCTCATAGCTTCGGGCGCCCTGTGTTTTCGCCGCTTAATTCGCGTTGAAACAAGAGGTCAATTTGCTCACTGCTGCTGCCGTGCATCCTCACTCCAGTGCTTTGACAGAGAGTTCCCGCGGTCATCGAGTGAAATGTGTTCATGTTTTCTTGTGCGCGTGTGACACCATGCTTGTTAATTTAGTTAGTAAGCGAATGTTTGCAAGTTTATACGGATGATAAAACTACTATCCTTACTTCATATAGCTATTGACTAATTTGCTATATCGCAATCGATGCTTCGCCTTTCGTGCGAAACTGCGACTTTTTATTTCAAATCTACCATTAGCCCTTCGCGAAATGTTAAAATGGCTCAGGCCTCGCCCATATGGGCATACAAACAGATCGGCATATTTTTACGGTATACTGGCCCTGAGGACGGAGATGCCCGTTCACTGAACCCGCAGCAGCGCGCCGCGCCGCTCGGCCCATTCAATTGTAGTCTAGTACACTCTAAATGCAGCTGCCCTGGCCGTTCCAACAGCAGTGACAACATCCAGGAGTGGCCGCGCGTTCACCGGCCACTTGCCGGATCCGCCGAAAAGTCCAATGTTAAAAGGACGAAAATCACGAGAAACTGTGTGGGAGGCGCCGTCGCGTAATCTGTGGAATGTGAACGGACGCATTCTTTTTCGGGGAACGAATCACTTCGCTGTTCACGGCCACTGCCGGAGCACACATGCCGAAGCTGTTCTGGAGCAGCGTGGCACAATTTCGGTCAATTTTCTGTGTTTGGCGCAGGAATCTGCATTTGTATCAAAATGGCGCAATTGGTGCAGGGGTCCCACCCCTGCTACTGGCAGAACTGATTTTTCATGCTCTATGGTGGCTGCCACCGTGGTGGTTTAGAAGTATTCCCAGGGTGGTATTCTGGAGACTCAAATTCTGCCATACTGTCAAATTTGCCATCTTGTCAGTTCTCATTGGCCCACAGGGCTGCTATGGTCTCTCCGACTGGCACAAAATGTTGCCATTGCAGAATTTGAAAATGTCCAGAATGGCACTCCCACTTCGCCTAGTTTACTGCCACATGCTCTTGTCCGCACTTCTGCACTTTAACTTCGTCACTGATGCATGTGTCACTTTCAGTTATGGGCATTTCAAAAACTGATTGCTACCTCATTTCTTTTCTCTGAAAGCATTACTGTGAGATTTTCACCTGCATGGCTCTCCTGTTGGCACAAGATTACTTTGTCGGCCCCTCGGCACAACACATGATCATAATGGAAAATGAAATGGAACGCTACAATATATAGGCCCTCATTATTTCAAGCCAATTCAAACAATAAAAGCACATTGTGTGATTTTCATTACATTTGTAAAAAAGGTACAAGTATGCTAGTTTATCTATGCACTAATTAATATCCAATATTTAATTTTAATTATGGGGTTTTATGTGCCAAAACCACGATCTGATTTTGAGGCACGCCATAGTGGGGGACTGGAATAATTTGGACCACCTAGGGTTCTTTAAAGTGCACCTAAATCTAAGTACACGGGTGTTTTTGCATTTCACCATCGAAATGCGAAATGCATTCGATGGTGCATGCAAAAATGCATTTCACACAAACATTGCTATTCAATATGGTACACATACACTACAGTATCACTACATAAAATGACCCGTCTTTCTATCAAACCAAAAGAACTGGTACATTCTCATTAAAGGGTACCTCTGGCAATTTTTCGATGTTCACTGATCTCAATAAGATTTTGAACACATGTTCTCTTTGGCCCTCTGATTATCTGTGCCAAACGATACGACTACGTCACTTAGTTTTTCTGCAAATGAATTTTAAAGAGTGGTGGCATGTTCCCATCTCTTGCCTGCGAATTTACTCTTTACTGGCCACTTGGCCACCCTGTTCTTGTGACATGCGAATTTACAGCGCCACCTCGCCCAGCAGATGACGAAGCGCGTTCCTTTTTCATCGGGACGCCGGCCGACGATCCCCGTTTTGACAGACACTCGTCGCTGCAAGCATTCTTCTTCGGTTTGCAGTCATTGTAGGCAGTAAAGCGATGGGTGGATGCTGGTGTTGTGTTGACGGTTGCAAGAACACAGCAGCAAAGACGAAGGGTGTCTGTTATTACAGGTTTCCTTCCAACAGCACTCTTCGGGAGAAGTGGCTTTGTGCTGTTCGGCGCGCCGACTGGTCCCCAAATAAAAACGCGTGTGTATGCTCTGTTCACTTCACTCCGGGATGCTATAAAGACGGCGTCTACTTGAGGGAAGCTTTTGGGCTCGCAACACCAAACTGTTGAGGCGATAGCAATCATTACTGCAAATAACTTGGTGCGAAAGAAGAAGCAAACGTGATAACCGACGCCTACCCTTTGTCTTGCCGAATCACAGTTCATTGAGTTTGGGGCACGTCAGCTGCTTTGCACGGAGGTAGGTCAAAAGCAAACGGCAATCCTTCAGCGCTAATATTGTCGCTGAAACTGCCGCTGTCTAGTTCGAAAGAGCTAGATAAGTGCCCCGTGTCGTCAGAAGACATTGTCAACGTCGCTTTTCTCGCGCTAGCACCACGTGTACTGCGTGTTTAGAATGCGTTCTGAGAGTTTACATTACGGCTGTGTAGGTTCTGACGTCATCGACTCATCGCAGACGTCTCACAAAGCAGCTGCCCGTATCGGTTTCGGCACCCCGTTCTTTGGTTTATTTCAAATTATTGACGAGTCTCTTTTTCCTCAGGACCTTTCAATAACGTTCTTGTCAACTGTCTCTGAGCAAATGATAATATCCTAATATGCTTAAATATGCCGGAGTTGCCCTTCAAGATAGCATGGGTACTGGTGAGCACGTGTGTTATATGACATTTAAGCATTTCATTTTTTTTTTTTTTTAGATGTAGTCGGGAATGCTCCTTGGCCTCAGCTCTGCATACAGCACCATGTACAGTCACACACTGTGCACTGCTAAAATCTGTCACTGCTGCAGGTAGCATATTACATACATGGCATGCTACTTTAAACACGTACAAAGGATGAGTCAGTGCAGCATAGTTTGATTTGACTACTGTTTCTATAGCATTCACTCAATAATTACTAAACACGAGAGATGCTGCGGCAATCAAGACTTGACAAAAGTGTGTGCTCTATCACTCGCACCTGACAATGAAAGTTGGGCACCGCAATGCGTTGTGCACCCGTGTGCTAACAGTGCTTTTCTAAATGCTGCTCTGCATGCCACGGGTGTGTTCAGTACAACCTTAGCTTACACATGTGAGCAAGAGTATGTGGACTACATTTTCCATTTAAAAAAGCACAATTTATTTGCCGTCTAGGCATATAGCCTAAAATTGACAAATAGGTTTGCTGTATGAAGCACTGCACTACACCCTCAGATTTGAAACTACATGCCTATATCGCTAGAAAGTTTGCCTTCTTCCAGAAATCCACAGTCCACATACTTTTGCTCATGGCTGTAGATACAAACAACTGGAGCTCTCTCAACTTGAAAGCTGAAAACTTTGCCTGAGAGAGAATCAGTAACGAGACATTAGAAACTTCTTTTTGCAAGTCTATGTGATGAACAACAGTCAAACTACAAAGTCAGGGAAATAGTACTGCTAATTGGTTGCTAAAACATGCTAGGCACGTTTTATTAAAGGGACACAAAAGAGAAACAACATTAGAATAGATTGGTAGATTACCCATCTGGAATGTCAAATAGGTCGGCCTTATTCTCAGCGAACACTTGGTAACCAAGAAAGGATGCATAAAAAAGAAGAGGGTGGCTACACTACCACAAAACTCCCACGCTCTCTGACATAATAAATTTTTGGCTCAGTGCTACTTTATTGTTTATCAATAATCAAAACTTCACTGCACTCAAAAGTAACCAGAAACTCAATGTAGAAGTGTTTCGGACCTTATCTCATAAAACAATGGCTTAAACATGTAGAAATACCACAGAAGTCCTGATGTCAGACTGACGTCATTGCCGTCATGCTTTGGGTGCTGAATTCGAAAAGGAAATTCAACTTCCATTTTCTCTGCTAAAAGACAATCTTCTGCCAGTAAAAAATTTAACTACTAACTTTGAAAGAATGATATACCAGTGTACATTCATTTAACGTTCCTTTAGTGTCCTTTTAAAGTTGTGCAGTGGATGTAAACGCGCTGACCCCTTTTCGTCACCTAATAATAAAGCATCAATTAGAATAAAGAAATTGCAACACATTTTTAACTTTATCACAGAGCATAATTATAACTAAAACATTTTTTACACTTCGCTTCTGCCACCTAGGCTGGACTACTTGAAGATGCCGACATTACTTGCTCAAAAAATTCAAGTAAGCAATTTTTCTATTAGTAAAATTCCTAAATAACTGTAACTAAGGCACATATATTGCACATTCAGATTTGGGCAGGTATAATGTAAAAAACTATTTCAATCTGTTTTTATTCCAAATCCGCCATTAGCCCTCCGTGATTGGTTAGAATGGTTCATGTCCAGCCCATATGGGTGGGCACCATGGCCAAATGGGCAGAGCCCAAGCCATTTTGACCTATCACTGAGAGCTAATGGCCGATTTGGAATAAAAACAGATTGGAATAGTCTTACTGAAGTCAGCACTAAGGCCATGTTGGAAAAAATCAAACACTAGCTTCGAGACATCCGCCTACTAAACGTGCAACAAAATAAAGCAATGATCCAAATTAAACCTGTCATGCACTGCAGGGCGGTGTGACAAAATACAGTGATGTTTCAGATATTTTCCTCAAAGCCCTTTGTTATGTGGTTTGTTATAATGCTTAGATGTTGAAAATGAACGAAAAACAGTGCCACAAATAGGAACCTTACTCTCGTTCAGTAGTAATTCTTTGGAGAAGGCCACTTTTCAATCTGAAACAAAAAGAGGACACTTAAAAAAGTCATATCAGAATTTTTAGCAAAAAGAAAATGCACTCTAAGTACCAAAACAGGGTAAGGCATTAGATAAAATTTGGGGAGGGGGGGGATGCTTGAATAAGTGAAAAAAAGAGCAGTTCTGAAAGATGCACTGCTGGCACCATAATTAGGAATCTTCTTGCACCTGTTTTACTCTGGACCAAATCATCCACTTTAGGTGTTGTGCCTATAATTTTACATGCCAAGATACCACCTCAGAACAACAAGTACCAATGAGAATAATAATTTTAAATAGGTGCTGTACGACACTTCTGATTCGACTTGCACTGCAAAACTGGTTAACACATTACATGCACTTTAGAGGAAAGTGATAGAAGAAACACAGTTAAGTGTTTAGGCGTTCTTTTCGAAGAGCATATGTCATGGGACCCTCACGTAGAGGCTACAGCAACTAAGTTATCTCGAGTCGCCGGTACACTTCCTAAACTACGTTATTCAGTCCCAGCAAGTGTGAAGCTTCTGATCTATAACTCTCTATTTAGGTCAATTTTAAGCTACTGCTACCTAGTACTACAACTGTTTGTAACATTTAAAAAAAATTGCACATAATACAAAAAAGGCTGTTCGAGCGATCGCGAATGCTTCATACGAAACCCGTTATGAGCCTCTATTTAGAGAGTTGCATTTAGTTTCACTTCCTAACCTTTACGAGCGTACACTCATTAATCGCTACGAAATGGAACTGAGGAAAAAATACAATTCGCTCTAGACTATTGCCTGTTTGACATACCAAAATACACATGACACTCGATTTCACGAAATGTGGGACATTCCTCATTGCAGAACTCACTATGGTGATCAAAGATTGTGCATGCAATTACCATGTCCTTAAATAAATAACTTCTGATGCGTATGCACTATATTGGTCCTGTTATTTTTAGATCCTGATTTTCACATGTGTACGATAAGTGTAGATTTTTGTACATCTTGTAATATGCCTAGTTAATTGAATTGTTTGCTTATCAGTGCACGCTACTCAGCATTATTGCGTCATGAGTTCATTTTTTTATGTACTTTTTCGATTGTTTAATATTGTCATATGTACATTGTTTTCTTTTTGGTATGTTGCACTGTTGTAGAGTCGTCTGTCAAATGTGATGGTCAGTGGACGCTTTCAAGCCCATTTTTGAGGCTTTTTGTCCACTGCCCACAACATCATTGTCTTCTGATGTTGAAAATAAAATTGAAATTGATGTCTGGATGGTTGCTGGTGGAATCAGTAATGTGTTCATGTAGTGGCTTCGCATGTTTAATTGCATTTAACAGCAACAATTTACAGCAAAAGCAGGTGAATTTATGAGCTGGGCATTTTCAAGTATACTGCACGAGAAATATAGTTGATTTGTTCCTGTATCTGAAATATTAAATGTTTCAGGAGTGAAGTCTATATCTGTAGATGCAGTTAGACAATGAAAATTTTATACTTTCTAATGTGTTTTACTGCTTTCTGTTTCTATTGATGACTGTATTAGTCAAAAATGAAAAATAAACCTTCAAAAGACAGATGTACGTAATTGGTGCCATAAAGAGCAACTATGGCAATTTTTCAACCATGTAAATAAGCAGTTATTCTGAACCCTCTTTGTGCCTCCAGTAACATGTATAATTCTTCAATTTGCATAGGGGATATATAAATAATACTCCTGTCAGACGAGCAAATTTAGGGTCACTTTGAGTGAGTGCATTTCACGTTCGTTTGCACGATGTCATACGGAAAGGTTTAGCGACTCTTTCTGGAAATCGCACTTGCCCACGAGTGCAATCATCAAGCTCACTTCGCTGCGTCAAAGTGTGTACAGCCTCGATGGCAGTGCTTCAAGCGTAAATAAAATCACAATCAGCGGACGGTTGGCACTAATTCTGAAACCAGTTTTCTTGCGATTTAAAATGTTTTAAGCCCCTGCTCATGAAAACAACGCTTCTTTCTCCGCCAATGACATCTGTGTAGTACATTTGGGCCAATGCTTCACTACTGTCAGGACTTCCAAATACGCGGTGATTTGCTTGGGTGTTGGATGCAATGTCGTCTGGTTTTCGTTTGTGATAATTGGTCGTATTAATGTTACTTTGCAAATACTGGCTAAAATAACAAGTATATAATGTGCTAGATAATCTATAAATTGGCACTGCCATCAATTCCAAATAACACTTTCTTGTCTCGCTTAGCAGCGTGCTGCCGAAGTGACACTCGATGTGGTGAAGTGCACCCACTCCAAGTGTCACTAAATTTGCCTGTCTGACTTCGGTATAACTTTAAATAAGAAAGAAACACTGCATCAAAACAACAACTAGATCAGGAAGTTCAGAGAGCTCTTACTTGTGATGTCAGTGATTATGTTAGAGCAGGCATGCACTGTGAACACCTGACTAGCGGTATAAGTCAGCACTACACGAACACTAGAGCAGACGCAAGCGAATCACAGTGCATGATCACGTGCTGTAACATGGTAGAAAATAACAGTTTCAATGTCTCCGCATACGACTGCACGACGTGGGAACAAGCAGACGGAACAGAAGTACATCTCTCTTGCTACGGTACAAAGCAAAACAAATAACACGCAAACATTTGGTTTGTATGTTTTATAATTTCTGCAAACTTTAATTTGTCTATTGAAGCAACAGATTAAACAAATAACTGATGTTGCCTCGAATAATTTTCAAAGTCATGTGTCACTGAGAGTCATGTCAAAGTACGGCGATGTGGCGCACTTGCGAAATCGACGTCACTCTCTGGCTGGAAGTGCGGCGCCCATAAGGAGAAGGGCAAACGGCGTTTGGTTTGAAATTTCAGCTCTTCCTATGACACATAGCAATGTAATACACAGCAGACAATCGTTAGAGTGCATTGTATGCACAGCGCTTATCAGTTAAAAATGGCCAGACCTGGTGAGGGGCCCTTTAAGACAATGTAATCAACTGCAACAAATTTTTAACACTACTGCATCGCACAGCTATACTTTGCAGAATAATAAAACAAGAAGATTTTGCTATGAACGAAGTTATATCACAGCTGAGCATTGATTAAAAAATTACCGTGATTAATTGGAATCTGTTAATTAATAGGATTTGTGCATACATGTGTTAAAAATATAAACACTGGTATTTGCAAACAAACCTTAAATGAAAAGGGAAGCCTGCTACAAATCGACAGTCGCTTTTAATAAAATGTCAGCGATACATTGTTGAGTGGGTGAGCATATCAGGCTCACCCACATGCAATCATATGTCCAGTTATAGTGGTGAAGAAACTTGTTAACATTCTCTGATGGACCCATCATATGACGTGCAAGCCTTCTTACCCGAGTAGGCAGGGCTAACCGGAAGGTCTAACCAGAAAGTACTATAGCGTACAGCTGAAATTTATGGACAGGGCATGAAGGACAGAACATGACATGTCATGTTGCTTCCTTTGCATTGTGTCCGTAAATTAAGGCTGTACGCTATATTAATCATGAACTACTAGCTACAGCAGTGTTGATTAACTGGTGAGGTTTAAAATAGCATGCTTCCGGCTAACTCATTTCCACTTATCAGGATAAAAAAAAATGTTCTTGATAAGTAAAATTTCATTAGCACGTTGCCAGCCCTTTTTGTTCAACAACCACACGCTAGCAGCAGCAGCAGCAGCAGCAGAGACTGGAGCTCAAAGTGCAGCATGTGCGGTTGGCTTTTATCCTGGGACACCTGCAGGTCCTGCCTTAGTCAGAACATTCTAGTTCAATATGTTGTTCCCTTCCTTGCCGTAAGCAAGTGAACTGGCAATGTCAGAGCCCACACCTGCTCCATTTCCCTACGTAACCGCAACTGGCTAATTGTGGCAAAAAATTTGATTTCAATTAAAGCGTTCGATTAATTGGAAGTTTAATCAATAAATCACCCAGCCCTACTGCTGAGACCTTTATTTACACTAGCAAATGAGTTGAATGCAGTAACTCAAGGAAATAAGTCATGCATGCCTTGTTTAAAGGGGCCCCGAACCACCCCTCTGGTTTGGTGAAATAACATAGTCTGCGGGTAGCATACACTGCTGTGAACATCTCAGGCAAGTTCTGCTGTCGTATGTGGTGTGTGGAGCTCGCAACTGGAGCGCGAAGTCACCCTTTCTCTAAAAAGCTCTCTTTTCAACAGAAGCCATGTTCCTTACTCTTTCCTGGGCGCTTTATTTCGTAATAAAGTGGATTCTCATACTGCAGTTGGCTACATAGCGTAGATACCGCGGCCGCCGCCACGAGTCCACTGGCTAAGTGCACTGCGGCTCACTGAAGCCAACCGCGTTTGGCTAACGTTAAGTGCATCGAAGGCACCAAAATCGGAAGTCGAACTGCGCACCATGGTGACATTTAGAGTAGGAGCGTTGTGGCCATGTCCCACTCCGCTGTAGCCTTCGCAGTGCAAGGCAATGAAGAAGGAACGGAAGCATAGCGAAGGCCGTGTTTGATTGTCAATAGCTCCACTTCTGCTGAACGCATTGAAGTACTGTTCGCGGCAAAGTATTTCTTAAATAGCCTATTTTCACTTCAAATGTCATTCTACACTTCGATAAAAATTGGTTCAGGGCCCCTTTAAAGAAATATTTACAGAATGTTGGCCCCATTTCTGTCCTTCTGCTATAGTCACTAATGTCAAGCACAGGGTGGATAGTAAAACTCATCCTTTCCAGCGAATAGATCTGCAATGAACATGCCAATCTTCAAAACTATTTTGTGAAAAAACTACAGAAATCGCAGTCCATTCAGCGCTTGTGACCACAGTGCCTGCGTAATGGTCAGATTCACATGTGAACAAAAGATTTTAAAAATTTTGCCAGGACCGATGATGAGAAAAAGTTTTTTTAAAGGGTCACGTCAATTTAGGCCAAAAACATCAACAATAACACAATGATACCACTGATGATGATGAGGAAGAGTGCCTGCCGGGGCAAGTCAAATAGAGAAGCAGCACTGGATGATCCCAGACTAATCAACTAACCTGAAGTTATTCAATTCACATCAAAATCCTAGCTAGTGGTTTTTCATGGTGATCCAAGAGCAACGCTATGGTCAGAGCAAAGCTTGCTTGCCTTCTTGAGCTCGCAATGGCTTTGTGGCTATGAAGTCATAACTGGCCGTACAACATTAACATAAGTTTTACCAATAAAAACATGAACACTGGTGCCCAAAATGCGTTAAGAATGAAGAAGTAAATACGAAAAGGACATCATGCACACGTAACAAAGATAAATCAACATTCTAAAAAATTTACACAAGGCATACAGCTAGAAAAATGAAGTGAAATTTATACCCGTGTCACACGGGCGTTTGAAAGGCCTTCCAACCGATAGTCAGTTGACTCAAAGGTCAAGTTAGAGCTGCTACACGGGCAGTTTCGAAGGCCGTCGAGTCAATAGTCTATTGAGTCAACAGAGCCCACCTTACAACTCTATCGAAATCTCGATGGCCTTTGAGCAACGGAAGTGGAAACAGTGCGAACATGCCCTCTCGTTCACAGTGCGCTCGTACTCCACGGTTAGAAAGAACAAATCAAACCAAAATGCTCTAAAAATACTATATGTGAGTGTTATTAATTATTCAATAAAGTATTTCTGCCACTTGATATGTGCAAACTGCACATACTCTCGATAACAGCGACGTGCTTGTGTTCATTCCTTCCTCCATGTTGTCTAGTACACTTTCCCTCTACTCCATGTGCTGCCGGCTGCCATATCGGCACCATTTCGCCGTATAAACGAACATAAAAGAAATTATAGAGCTGTTACGTGCTTTTAATGTTGTTGAACTTTTGGTGACATGAAAACGAAAATAAAGGTCCGCAGCGCCACCAAATTTTGCGAGAAACGCCTGAACCACTCAACAGCCTTTCAAAAGCGCCGTGTAGCAGCGCGGCAACTCCTTTGAGTCAGTTGAGTTATGGCGTTTTGAAGGCCGTCGATGGGAAGGCCTTCCAAACGTGCCCGTGTAACACGGGATTGCACACTGCAACCGAAAGCGAATACCTAGTCTTTATGCTAAAAAAAAAAAAAAAAAGACAAAGAACCCTATGGCACAAACAAACTAAGTAATGCAAAATCGTCAACAAATGTTGAGTGCTGTAACAAATTATGCTACACTTCCAAGGAGAACATGAAGGCTACACATGAATAATCAAGGCGTGAAAAACGATTTCAAGTCACCAAGGTAGCATAACCTAGTCTCATAAACTTACCCATTTTGTGTCTCTAATGATAGTTTCCTCCAGCTTCTTAGGCGGTACAACTTCTTCCGCAGAAGCACTGCTGAGTATTGCCGCACCTATACATAAACAGCACACAATTGCATGCATTTAATTAAGTAATTAGGCACTGCTAATGATATGAATTATGGCAATTTCAGCTGCCCTCATGAAACTGATACAATATTTCAAAGTTCAAGTACATGCACTGCTCAATTCACCTGTACATATGGATATCTTTAACTAAGTATAAATGGCCAGCAAAGGCATACCTGCCAACCTCAAGACTTTCAAATTCGTAAACTCGCGACGGGGGGGGGGGGGTGAGCACGGGAATTCTGCGGCGGAGTACGACTTCACACACACACACTTGGAAGTACTGATGGAGTCTAGTACTGACGAGGCTTCGACCACGCCATCACACTTCACAGCCGCTACGGCTACGAAACACCGGAGTACCGGAGTCGCACTGCGCCCGATGCAGCAGCACATCGCACCAAAAAAAAAAAAAAAAAAAGTGAGGCCCACAAAACAGGTCATACTCGGGAAAAAAGCCTAGCGAAGGTGACAGGCGAGGCAAGCCACAGCCTCCGATACAGAAACTGTGCCTGCCGCATCCACCCGAAATCGCCGTTGTCTCTGGGGGCGCCACTTACGTACAGGTGGATCTCTATGTTGAGAGTAACGACAACCAGTGACGTCCGGCCGTCATCGGGACGTTGGACGACCCGATGACGAAGGCAACGTCACAGAGTGAAAAATGTCCTTACTCTGCAGACAATAAAGGTTACGGCGCACAACCCCATCTCTATGCGCCCCTATGTAAGTGGCGAACCCGCCCACAAGTATTAGGAATTTTTAAAAATAATTTCGTGAATATAACCACTTTTCCGTAAAAATTGAGCCGACATTCGTAAAATCATAAGACGGGTCCAAATTCGTACATTTTACGGAAAATTCAGAAGAGTTGGCAGGTATGCAAAGGTTACTACATATTTTATTGCGAGATCAAAAACTGTCCCAGCCACAGTGTCGTGCGAAATAAGCATCAACTTAGCACGAACACAGCATATGATTCCAGCATGCTCTTGTTATTTTCAGCAACGACCCACGGGTGATGGACGGGGCATGGATATGTGCAAATGCGTCAGACTAGCTTGTCCAAGCTTTAGCTCAGGGCTATATTATTTCTCCGTCACCCCCAACCTGTGTTGTTGCTTGAAACACGGATACCTAGCGCTCCCTTTCCCTCTTTTTTTGCAGCTCTTCTTACTGGTCTTATCATTAACAAAATGAGAAAAAAATTGAAGTGAGCCAGAGGGGAAGAACTGATTTGGTGGCACAGAAGATGACTTGATGTGCTCATGCACTGTTCATAATCTTTTTCATGGGACACATATGCACTGACACATCTGCATCATCTATTTGCCGTATCATGTCATCCATCAGCAGTTATATTTACAAAGGGGTCAGCAAGGTCAGTGTTTTCTGATGTAGAAACCTAGACTGGACATACTACAGGAGGGCATATGTAATTATTCGTGACAGAGTGGAGAACATGAGGTTCTGTACAGACGCTGCATCACTAACTAATCATCATAAAACAATATCAATTAAACTTTGTATCAGTACTACTTAAAAGTGATACTAAAGAGATCAAAGTTGAGCTGTAATAGTAAATGACCCTTCTACAATAGAAAAACACTCCCTCTTATTTTGAGCAAAGCACTTGTAAGCAAGAACAAAGAAGAAAAAAAGAAGACCGGAAAAAAAATGAGAACCCGCAAGAGTTTGCCATGATGTCATCGATTTTTGACAGCCTCTGCTTGAGCCTTAGTTAATTGTTTATCCTTGAAATAAAAACCACAACTCATTCTAAAGGGGCCAAGGACTCTAGACAGCAAGTTTTGACAACATTTGTGGCACTAAACAGTGCAAATATGAGACTGACATCCATGACATCACACTGCCATACCGGCTCTTGGTATGCAATTCAAGAAGGGAAAGCTGGACCTTCATTTTCTCTGGTCGTAATCAACATTTTCCCACCAAAAATTGACAATAAGTTTTTGGAGCAATAGTTTACCAGTATAAAGTGATTTAGCGTTGCTCTTTAGAATACCTTTAAAGGGTCCCTGAAACAATACTGTGTAAACCTAGAATAATTAACTACACGAATCCATCTCACCAAATTTTATCACAGCATGCTACATAAAACTGATCAACATGATTAAAATCATCAATTCCTCCCCCTGAACTTGTATATTGTATTGCTATGGCTACATTACACCTACTAAGTGTTAACATCTTCACCTGCAACGGCAGATTTATTTTCACCTGTGGCAGAGGTGAAACATTATGCTTGCACAAGGGAGGTAACTCTAAAAGTTCACCACTCACTATGGGAATGTGCAGTGCTAAAAACATTCCGTGACAAGCATCGGCCCAAGGTGGTGATGTCTTTCAAGGACTATATCTTACCATGGTCTTACTATTTAACTGTGCAACTTCCATAGTTAACCATACTTAGCCCAATTTCGCTTCCCTTTACCTCTTCCCCAAGCAGAGTTGGAGCTATTCTCTCTGTGTTAACATTTTCAAAGTTAAAATCAGGAATGTTGCGAATATATACCCCACGATGGACAAGTGGGCTAGTTTCTTGACATTCATCTTCAAAGCTCAATGAAAAGACAGAAGACAGAGGAACGACAACACAAGGCAGCGGTGGTCACCCGGAGCAGACCGTGCTAAGGACTTCTTTTTGTACACGCAGTCCCCAGTAGCTGAACCGTGCCACGGAGACAGGAGGACTTCCTACCCGCCATAACTCCGGTCTGTCACGCCGTGCGGTGATCCGTCCATCGAACACTTCTACGCTGCCTGGTGGAGCATCTTTTTCAAGCCACTGCCGCAAGCACCACTGTGCAGCCATTTGACGCAACTGATATCACCAGGCGAAAAACGCGCCCGTGCCCCTGTGTTTCACATCGGCAGCGGCGGTCACCCGGAGCAGACCGTGCTAAGGACTTCTTTTTATACACGCAGTCCCCAGTAGCTGAACCGTGCCACGGAGACAGGAGGATTTCCTACCCGCCATAACCCCTGTCTGTCACGGCGTGTGGTGATCCGTCCATCGAACACTTCTGCGCTGCCCGGTGGACCATCTTTTTCAAGCCACTGCCGCAAGCACCACTGCGCAGCCATTTGACGCAACTGATATCACCCGGCGAAAAATGCCCCTGTGCCCCTGTGTTTCACATCGGCAGCGGCGGTCACCCGGAGCAGACCATGCTAAGGACTTCTTTTTGTACACGCAGGTTGGTGCCTTGTACCTACCCTTTTAGTAGCGATTTAGCACTTGCCGCTGCCGAATCAGTGTGTTTATGCATTTTTCTTGCCCATCTTGTATTCTTTCGTTATCGTTTTGATTGCACAATGGCTAGCTCTAGTGAGTTGTGTGCCTCGTGTGCAAAACCACTTCCCACCCTCAGTCGCTTTTTAGCGTGTTGCGAATGCAAAGAGTCCTATCACTTAGGTAAGTGCTCAGGACTTACTGAAGCACAAGCTAAGAACAAATCAAACTTTTTTTGGCTCATGGAAATGCACAAGTTGCTATTCGCAGCACCTGAGGGGGCAGGGAAGTGGTGAAGAAAGGAGTGACCAGGATGTATGTGCTCTACTAAATACAATTCTAGAGCAGCTCGAAAAGCTTGAGAACCTTCCGGCACAAGTTTTCCAGCATTGATAAAGTCATCTCTCACCTATCTGACAAGTATGACGAGATTCTAAAGACTATGAATCGGCAAGATGCAGAAATAAAACACCTATGCAAGCGTGTGGACGTGTTCGAAGTCCAGGACAACACCGCGCAGATTCAAGAGCTTAAGTTTGCTGTGCATAATCTTGAATGGAGAAGCCGTAGACAGAACCTAATTTTCCATGGGATAGCTCGGGTCTGACAAGGAAGATTTGATTTTTAAGATTAACGCTGTTGGACAGTCCTCAAGTCTTCCTGTCCTTGAGAAAAGTGACGTGGAAACCTTGCACAGGTTACCGTCAAAGACTGGGAGTGTTCCAGGAGTCATTGTTTGCTTTGTAAAACTGGAAACAAAAAATGAATGGCTGCAGGGAAATAAGAGGTTGAGAGAAGAGCGGTCTAAAGTGTCAATCACCGAGAACATGACACAAAACAACCGGATTTTGCTGCAGACTGCGAAGCAATGGGCAGATCGCAATGACTTTATATATGCATGGCACCGCGATGGCAAAATTCATGTGCGGACGGCTGACAGGGAACGGGCTCATGTTATCCAACGTGCAGAGGATTTGACACGACTAGCCGTGCAATACTATAATTGCATCTGAACACTTCACAATTCATGATGGATTCCCCGTATGTTTCCCCTAATAACCTTGGCAAACTTGTTACTAAATATACTTTATCAGTGCTGCACATTAACATTCAATCAATCCGCGGTAAAGAAGATCTTTTGGAAACGTTTCTTAGTGAATTTAGTTTCAAATTTAATGCAATAATGTTGACCGAAACTTGGATGTCAGAGAATGATTCTTTTGCTCCTCAAAACTACGATTCTTTTTATTTGCTTCGCGTTGGTAAACGTGGTGGAGGTTTATGTTTGCTGTTGCTAAAACACATGCAGTCAGATAAGATTGAACAATTATGTGCTGTTACACCTGATTATGAAGTTCTATCTGTGCGTTCTGGAAAAATACTTTTCGTTGTTGTATATCACCCTCTGTGTGGTCGCACTGAAAATTTCTTTGCTTATAGTGAAAGTGTTTTTGAATTTGCATGTCAGTGCCAATATACTATTTTCCTTGGAGGTGATCTGAATATTAATATTATCGAGAATTCTCCAGGACGCACACAGTTTTGCTTCTGCTTGAGTCTTATTTGCTTCGAAATGTTATCACTGTACCGACCCGTGTTACCTCGTCATCTGCAAATGCACTTCGACTTGCTAATCACTAATGAATCTATTGAATGTGTTTCTGCAGGGGTTATTAACAGAGCATTGAGTGATCACCTCCCTGCGTTTCTGTTATGCAACGTCTCTTTGGTTTCCAGCAAAATTACACATGACCTGTTATTTCGGACACAGCATATTAACGGCAGCTCATTAGAAGAATTTCGTTGCATGATATTAAATTTTGAATGAACACCACTGTACAGCCACGTGACTGCAGACGAGGTGTTTAATTTTTTCCTAAAACACTTCTCAATGTTCTACAGCATGGCATTCCCATACAGGGTTACGAAAAAACCGAAGAAGGCCCGTAAGCCATGGATGAAGTCTCGCATCCTTAAAAGGATTTCTAAGAAAAACAAGTTATATCAGAAGTTTCTACAGAGTCACGAACACCCCAATTTCGTAGATTTAAAAAAATTTCGCAATAAATTGAACGTCACAATAAGAAAATCTAAAAACGAACATCACATTCGCTTATTTGCAGGCATTAGTGATCAAAAGGTTCTCTGGAATAGATTAAACACATTGTTAAAATCTGAACGATCGTGCTCACCTGTTTCTCTTATAATTGATGGTATCAGCTATGTTGGGAGACACCAAACTGACAAGTTCAATGACTAATTTACATCCCTTGTTCAAAGTGAGCATGACCCTAGCACTCTTGATTTTGTGAAAAATCAAGCACATGACACTATGGCACTTATCGAGTGTGATTGCGATGAAGTATCAGCCGCTTTTGGTCTGACAATGAGACTGTATTACATGTCCTTGATGTCATTTGTCCGCTCCTCACGCATATTTATAACTTGTCTTTCCGCACCGGTACTATTCCATCAGAAATGAAAAAGGCGAAAGTGATTATTCTCCATAAAGGTGGTGCCAAAGAAATCCTCGGTAATTATAGGCCCATATCCATTTTACCAATTTTTTCTAAAGGATTAGAGTGAGTTATTTATGTGCATATCTCAAAATTTTTCGAAAAATACGGGCTAATAACCAGTACACAGTTTGGTTTCAGGGAAGATCATCTACGGAAGTTGCGCTGCTCAAAGAAAAAGAACTTATTCTTCATAATATAGAAAAGAAACTAATGACTTTAGGAATATTTATATATTTTTCAAAAGTAATCATAAAACCCTTCTTTTAAAACTTCCAGCTTACGGTGTCCGAGGTGTTTCATTGAATCTAATATCGAGTTATTTGTGTGATCGTACTCAAGATGTTGCTATCGATAACCACCACTCGTCCTGTAATAAAGTCGAACATGGTGTTCCTCAAGGTAGCCTGCTTGGTCCTTTGCTGTTCATTATCTATATTAATGATTTGATAGAAATAGACACTAGTGTCCAATATATTATATATGCAGATGACAGGAGCTTATTTTTATCGGGTTCAAATGCAGATGATTTAGTGAATCAGGCCAATATTGTCTTAAATAAGTTTTATTCTTGGCCTCTTAAAAATTCCGTTCTTATTAACTCCAATAAAACTAAAGCTACATTTTTCAGAGCAAAAAAATCTAGCTATTTCTGTCAGAGCTACTTGGGAGGAAATGCCATAGAAATTACTAACACCGTTAGAACGCTTGGAGTCTATTTTAATGAATTCATGTTCTGGGATGGTCACATAGAACATATTCAAAGTAAGCTTGCATGTATAGTTTTGAGAAATTTTCAGCATTTATTGCCAGAAAAAGCAAACCTTACATTGTACCACACACTGTTTGAATCACAGTTAAAATACTGCATATTGGTATGGGGAAGTACAACACAGACCAATATTAGTAAACTGATCATAATGCAGAAAAATGCGCTTAGAGCGATTGCTGACGTGCCTTACAGAATGCATTCTGAACCACTGTTTATAACCTATCGTATCATGCACTTATCCAACATGTACCAGCATCGTCTTTTACAGCTCTACAAATCACAGATTGAACACGGCATTTTGTTCTTATGTGAAGTCGCTAACCTACACACCAATATTCTTTACTGCCTTACAAGGCACCACGAGTATTGGTCTGTGCTTCACCCACGTACTAACTACGACTTTCAAACCCTAAGCTATACATTGCCTTCTCTGCTGCTTAACAAGTTTGGCTTTTCTCACACCTCGATATGCGAACTTTCCTTTAACTCTCTTCGAAACTTATTTAGTTAATGTGTGCATTTCCCCGCTACTTTCTTTTTTGTGACCGCAACTTGCTTTGAATGTATCCGGAGATATAACTCATTTGTAGTATTGTCCATTTTATTGTGCACCGTGTTTTTTCCAGTTTTGAGTCTTTTATGCTACTTCATTAGCCTGTGCTATTTCTGTCTCTGTGCATACCGCAGTAACAATGTATACGGGGGGAAGGGAGCTTTGTCAAGCCTCGACTGAGCTGCTTTTTTTTTTTCCCTTCTCCTCAGCCATGTATTTATGTATGCATGTCTGGAATAAAGACTCAGACTCAGACTAAGGTACTGGTGAAACACTTTATCTTGTCGTTCCTCTGTCTTCTGTCTTTTCATTGCACTTTAAAATTTTCTGAAGATAAATATATACCGTTGTTTTGTGAACAAGCCATTATGCAAAATATTAACCATGCACTGAAAAAAGTCTGACCCAAGCTGGGAATCAAAAATGGGTTAGCTGTGCGGGAGATCAACATTCTTCTGTGAACATAATTCAACAGTTTGTCAAGCTTTATATATATATAACGGATTAGCCAGTAAAATGGATGAAATGTGAGAATTGGCTATTTGCTGCCTAAGGTATGCTGCGAGTAGTTGCGTAGGTTTTGTTTTTCTCCTGGCTTTATATAAGACAAATTTTTTACAAAATAAAAAGAAATTTACATAGTGCTGAATCGGACGTTTCCTAAACTTTCTTGCCACATTTTGACTAGAAAGTCTATCCCCATCTTAAAACCAGCAAATTGATTAATTATTCTTGACTAATTATGCAATTAGTCAAAACAAGAAATAATATGGCTTGCTGCATGATAGGGACAAAACTGTTCTTATCTCCGTCTTCTTATAATGCCCTGGTATATTTTTTAACCTCGGCTAAAGTAAGCTGGATATATGAATGCTTTAT
This sequence comes from Dermacentor silvarum, assembly GCF_013339745.2. Lineage (NCBI taxonomy): Eukaryota > Metazoa > Arthropoda > Arachnida > Ixodida > Ixodidae > Dermacentor > Dermacentor silvarum. The sequence goes on along the minus strand of NC_051154.1, from coordinate 122,847,554 downwards.
CTTCATAATGTTTCAAAAAGAACTAGGTTTCATAAAACTATTACAAAACTTAGCTCACAGCTCATAGTGCATGGTACACATGGATGTTACAGACACAAGTATGAACTGTAACAAATGCAACAATTCTTGACATTGTTTTGTTGCCGTGCGTACAGCGTCTACAGTTTTCACTTTCATTTTTAAACAAGATGACATGTTGCAAAAGGATAAATGGGCGTTACACATCAATGTCCCCACTCAGAATGACATCAGCAATTAAGAAAGTGTAGAAGCCAAGTTTTCAGATGCTTTTTATTACTAGCTTCAAAGACATCATACCAAAATGTGAGCAACTTGTGAAAATTCTGCACAGTCACCGAGTACTAGGTACAGCTGTGCCATAACTTTTTATAAAAACTCCCGAGCTATGAGGAAAATTCAACCATGATAAAATGTCCACTAAGCTGGACAGACATGATCCCCTTTTACAAAGGATGCCTAATCTACAGGTGCATACTTATCCTTAGTACACACAGTCTTATGTGCTTGAAAATTGTACTAAATGAATGTCAAGCATTATATAAAGGCCAAATGCAAATTTGGCCAGAGCACAAGCTTACAATATGTATGAAGAAAGCAACCTTTCCAAATATGACAAATATCATATCTTTACAAAGACACAAGTAAAATGATTTTGAAATGAGCTCACCTGAACATTCTCAGACATGCAAAGCGCATGGCAGAGGTGTTGCACAATGTTAGGATCTTTGTACGCTTCCTTGAGCTCCTGAGTTGCCTGTGTGTGAGCCAAAGCATAACATTATAGCACTCGTCCTGTGCATTATGCTCACATAGCAACCTACCATTTAAAACAAGTGCATTCATTTTCACCTAATTCTGTTCAAAAGAATACTTGTATTTCAGATACTGTGACTTCTAAATTTCCCCCTATGTAATGCACCCGGCAGCACTACACAGACTGCACCATTATAACTGCGAAGCATGGTCTGGCATTTTCTTTTTTAATTATGGGGTTTTACGTGCCAAAACCAGTTCTGATTATGAGGCACGCCGTAGTGGGGGACTCCGGAAATTTAGACCACCTGGGGTTCTTTAACGTGCACCTAAATCTAAGTACACGGGTGTTTTCGCATTTCGCCCCCATCGAAATGCGGCCGCCGTGGCCGGGATTCGATCCCGCGACCTCGTGCTCAGCAGCCCAACACCGTAGCCACTGAGCAACCACGGCGGGTGGTCTGGCATTTCAATAGGCCTCATGCATTGCCAAGCAAGCACTGCTAAAATGCCAGTCGACGGCACCTTTGATATGATGTTGATACATTCTGAGCACTACAAGAAACCAAGCCTCCACTAACCAATGCAAAGAGTCAGGATGCACCTATTGCTTTTGACTGTGATTTGGTGCATGCTCCAGTGACAACCGTCACTGGCAAATCACATGACTGAGCCTTGGTATTTCACATATTTATGTGTTGAAGATTGCTTCAAGCATGAATACCACATTAATTGCTCTGTCCCAATGCCAACCACCTGATCACAGCTGCCCAGTTTGACTATGTGAAGTAAAAAATTTTTATACATCTTTCACCATGTTCATTAGTACAGTGTGTGGTACACTGACTGCATATTTTGCTAAGCTAGCAATTGGCTGGCCACATTCTTTTATATATGCCATTCCTCTAACTATCTAGATCATCATTTAGGCATCTGCAACTCTACTTTGGGAAAATTTGAAACGAATTCAGAACCTTACTTCAGGACCTATACATACATATTCATGGCAGTTTTCAGCGCAATAATTTTAACCACATAGTGGCATCGCTTTCTCCTACTTTTACTATGGTTTTGCCAAAGACAAAAGCACGCTTTTTTTTTTTTTTTGGTGAGCTGGGCTACAGACAGCTCTCAGCCAGGCTGATGCCTTTCCTGCCATTTGTCAGTCAGATAAAAAGTACAATGAAGCTAACACAGAAACAATGCCCGTGAAACAGGCTCAGCCTCCCGGTAACCATCTAACTCTATAGACAGTTTTAGTTTAGCATACGCTATGCCATTGCGTATGCTATAAAATAGCGGGTCGTCACTGCGCATGCACAGAACGCTATCCGACCGATAGCGTACGCACGCTATTTCTCAGATTTAGCGTTACTGTCTTTGCGTAGTTTGCGTAAAACATGGCGGCGGTCCCCGCTGCCCACTTCGAATTGAATTTGGCGTAGCTTTTGTAGAATTCTCTTCGTTTGTAGCAAACGACTGCGTAAATGGCTTTCGCTTAGTATCAGGCCGCTTCGACGACAGTGTATTATGGATAACCTTGTGGAGTTTTCGAGATCGCTTCTCGTTTCGAACGACACGAAGCCTAACGAGGGAAACCTTCGAGATATGTCAGCGCCACCTGTCGGTGAAGTCGAGAGATAGGCGCGACGATGGCATATGGCCTCCGAGATCGGAAAATCTCGCAGGCCAACTAAAACTGTAATAAACGTGCGCTGTTTAGCGTACGCTGTACTATAGCGTATAGTGTACACTATTAGTTGCATACGCTATACTAAAACTGTCTTATATGCCAAGCTGGGCCAAGCTCTGGCTAAGAAATTCTACACTGTTGAGCGCTTGACAAAGCAGATGCAGTAACCATTTCAGTAAAAACAAAGCAGAAGCTACATCTTGCAACACTTAATGCAGAGTGGATAGCTAAATTATTTCACATGGTCAGTGTACATTTTTGCCATTTTTGCTATCAATTAGCAGACTTCAGGGCACACCTACCAATGTGTTGTTAGCAAACCACAGTGTAAATATGAAAACTGCTGTATGAAAGCCAAAAATACTAGCTTACAGAAGCCAAATTTTAGTTTACGCTTTTAATTTTCTTGCAACACAGTTAAAAAAACTGTCACAGCCAAGTTTTATGCATTGAAACTCAACAAAATGAACTTAAACATCTTAAATTTACCTGTAAATACGCCCATCCTATAAAAATAGAAGTTCTGCCAGGTTTGCATGAATGTAACTGATCTACACACTATACAATTTAGGAATCCAAGCCTATCTGCTACACATGCAATAGTTGTTCAATTTGCTATATTTTCTATTTATGCTATAATAATAGCTACAATCTTCTAATGATGGTGCCTATAAAGTGGGATATTTTCAGCTGCTTTTTTGGAAAGACCTTTATAAGCACACATCATAGTTCCGATGTCATTACCTGGTAGGCCAACACTCATACATTAAATGCAACACAATTCAAAGGTTATAAGTGGTACTTAGATGTGCATGCCTGGATGCCCCCTTAGAAAACTCAGAGGTAAATCTTCCTAACAGCAAACAGTGCTAGGCTATTTTTTTTTTTCATAAACACAGTTGCATATATTGCTGTTCATGACAAATGAAATTATTGGGCGATTACGGCCCCCTGTATGGCTGAAAACAGAGATTATCTATGAAGACATGCGGTTGGCATACATAATAACACTAGCTGAATAATTTCACAAACGACGTTAGAATAAATGTAACAATGGCACCATAAAAACACCACCCGTCGTGAATGACTCAAAGGGATGCTTGTACTATTGACCAAAAAAGTTTACGGACCACGAGATCTCAGAACACACTAAATATCCGAGCAGCCTTTAAAAATAGCCAGTAAAACCGTACATCACAATGTTGTGCGCATATACCAGTAGAGGCTGGCAATGGGAATACCAGGCGGCGTTTTGAGGCTGCGGAGATATTCAGCTTTTTGTCAGATCCCTTGGTCTGTAAACTTTTTTGGTCGATAGCAAATAGCAACTTTATTATACCTTTGCCCCTTGGCAACTTACTGTGCAGCAACTTACAGTCAGTCACACAAGCTTTTTACCAGTGTTAAAATCACTTGTACAAGTAGACCCAGGTGACAGTTCAGCTGCTGATTAGACAAAACTGCTGGATTTTAAATTAAGAATGTACCTTCGAATAAGTTAAGCATGTTGCTTTAAATAGTGCAGTTTCTGTGACTGGGTCTTGCGTTAAAATTGCAGTGTCACAAGGGACACTTTTGATCATGATCAAACCTGATTAGGATTGAATTTGTCAATTGCGAGTGGCTCCTTTGCACAAGCTGCAGAAAGGAGCCAATCCTGGTCAAATTTCATACTGCTCACACTCCATTGCAATCATAAGTGTACCGTGTGACTGGGGTATTAGGCAGCCCACAGTGGACATACAGAAGCTTCAATTTTGTAACTGTATGGAAAATATGCCTTCTTCATAACCCTGAATGTATTGTCACTGGCATGTTTAATTGTCTGTGGTTCACGGTTCACATAAATACTAAACCTAATTTTGTAATGCACAGTCCTTACACACCACAAACAAAAGCAGTACCTAGCAAGTAATGTGCCATATAGCATAAGGTGAAATGTACCACACCAAGTAGGAGCAGCTTGCCTGGCTCATCTTACACTTTTGTCATGAAATCAGTAGCACAAACTATGCTCACACGAACCTCATGAATGCCACTGCCATCTGGAAATTAATTATGGGGGTTTTACGTGCCAAAACCACGATCTGATTATGAGGCACACCGTAGTGGGGGACTCCGAAAAATTTGGACCACCTGGGGTTCTTTAACGTGCACCTAAATCTAAGTACACGGGTGTTTTTGCATTTCGCCCCCATCGAAATGCGGCTGCCATGGCCGGGATTCGATCCCGCGACCTCGTGCTTAGCAGCCCAGCACCATAGCCACTAAGCAACCATGGCGGGTTGCCATCTGGAAACCATTCTGCTGATGCTTGATTCCACCTGCCAAATGTAGCAACATGTACCAGTGCTTTTCAAGACGACGTTAGTACTGGTATTTTGGAGCTTTTGATGTGACCAAGGTATCCCTTTTTTGTGACAAGCATTGAGACAAAGCAAAGCCAGACACCTTTAGTCACTATACGCATGTCTTGGCAAAAGTGAACATTTTTTAAAATTGACGCGAGTCACTCGATGCCTTCAGCAGTACTAAGCTTATGTTGCTTTTACAGAAAGAAAAGTGCATATTTACAAAGCACTGCCTTGGAACAAACAATGGCTAGCACTAATGCCGGTGCGTGGGTTGAGATTCTAGAGTCTTTTTCAGGTTCCAGCTGTCTGAAACATTCTCCATGTGGGCCTAGGTTTCATATTATGGTAAATCATATCACAGACACACACAGACAGAAAATGTGAAGACACATGAACATCTTTTATGTTTTTCAGTGTGCCTGCACAATTCTTGGTTTCATGTTTTTGGCATTGTGCTTGTGCCAACATAGCGGAGTAATGTGCAGTTGGTGCACCGTTTGTTGTGGACATTTAAGCACTTTGTGGCAGGTGACAAACGTATGTATATTGCGGTGACAAAGTTGCAACTTTATGACAGCCACTTCCAAGTGATTATTGAAATTGCCATTTGTCAGTGAGCAAACACAGCAAGAATTCAGAAGTATATCACAAGCTACATGCTGCTGTTCTCTAGACTGCAGAGTGCCTTCACAACTGCGACTAACCCAGCACACTGTACAGGTAACATTGTTTGCACAACTGCAGCGAAAGAAGTGTTTAGAACTGCATGCGTTGGAAGCTAATACAAAATCACGGTGCAAGAACAATAAATAGCAGATCACTGTTTTAACATAAGTAGCAATACGATTCGTAACGCATTTAAATTCCACTAAAACAATTTCCTCGATCGTATGGAAGACGGGAGGAGAAAAAAAAAAAAAGAGAAAAAAAGAAAAGAAAAACGAAAGCAAGTTACGATGGGCGACTGTTAACAGGTGACCGAGAACAAAAGCCACAGCAAGCAATTTCATAGGCGTTTTACAGGATAGGCAACAGCGTTGATTTTTTAAAATAAATATCCCACTTGCGTTTTCACCTGTCTTAACGCACGTGTGACATGTGCGTGCGACATGTGCCCGTACGCTTAAGCATAGTTGACTGCACCAAGAGAAATGACCAAGATGGGTGATTATTTAGGACATTTCATCATGGGTGAGCAATTCCGGCATATTCTGCAAAAACATACCTGAACAATCACAGCATTGTCGGGGACCAGCAAGCGCGACAAAATGCTCTCCAGGGAGGCTGCCATCTTGACTGTCAGCTCGTTGCGCCGCTAGCCACGGTTATAGTGGTTATAGGGGATTCAGAGCTGTTGCTACGACGTGACACTCATAGAGTTAATATACTGACTGGTGACGCTACACTAAACTTGCGTCGCTCTAGTCCCTCGCTAGACCACGGTGGCTGCTAGACCGCTAGACTACAGACAGTCTTACTAGACACATGGTCTGCACAGGACACTTTTACAGGACACAAGCTACGTTCGCCGTAGTGCGCCGCCGCCGAGTGAGGCCGAAATTTTGCAACATTCATAGAGCGTGTGACAATCTAATATCTCAAAACCAATATTTAGCACTATTTCCGAGGCACACGTTTAAGAGAATAGGGTATTTTAATTTCGTACAAAATAGTGCGTCGCCTGCTCGAGCAGACGACGCGCGTTCTCGGTGCATAATTTTAGAGAACTCCGATTGGAAGCGGCAAGGTAACGGTAGAAATTTGTCAACAGTTGCTACTGCAGTGAGAGCGTGGATCGATTCATTCGTTTATTCATTCAGTTCTACGTTGGAAAGCAACGTGAGACACCGCAAGGGCTCTGAAATAATTAAGACAAGCCAGGGCTTTTTTTAACATGCACCCAAAGCACGAGCTTACCAAACATTTCAATACATATTTCTATACAGTCTCAAATAAATTTGTATTTTATAGATGAATTAATTGTTAGCCGGATAAGAGACATGAAGGAATAAATATATATGGTACTACCATGCATGCGCAACATGTGAATAATCAGCACGACCTACTGTCCCAGTGAACCACAAATATCCATTGGATGTACGACAAAAGACCAAATATCCAAGACATTTAACGACGTCCAATTTACATCTATAGTATGTTCGACTAGTACGTGGCAGTCAAGGGTCATCCAGAGGACGTCGAATGTCCTTATGATTTGGACATCTCTTGCACATTCAAAGCTCTCGTGCATTGATCGTACATTGTGCGTTATGAGTCGATGCACGCACTATGCCGCAGAAATACAAGCAAATTGTCTCTAATGCCTAACAATGGGAAGCTAGGAGAGCAAAAGCATTAAATTAATTATTTTGCAATTTAGCACGACCTTTGCACGCACTGCTGGAGATCTAGTAACGTTGCTGCCGGACACCGCGCGCAAACGCCAATTCTCGGTGCATGATTTTAGAGAACTCCGATTGGAAGCGGCAAGGTAACGGCAGAAATTTGTCAACAGTTGGTACTGCAGTGAAAGCATGGATCGCCATTTTTTCGCTATGCTTTCGGTCTCGGTCACGTCATTTTCTTTCTCATACAAAGATGCTTTATTTTTCAGTTATACCTATTAGTACATTGTTGAAAATAAGTAACCTTTAACTTGCTGATGTATTACGACAGTTCATAAAGAACAAAAAAAAAAAAAAAAAAGAAGCTTGAACTCGCAATAGCTTTGACTTCGCATCGCCACTGATATCAATTCAGCAACACGCGCTTCGATGCAAATGCGCAACCATAGAGTTTCTAAATAATATGAAACTCTATGTGCGCAACAATGTTGCGGGCGCGAGCAGCGTGTGCTTTATTTGTGTCTTTTCGACTTTTGTGCGGTTGACCATGGCCACAGTTGCGTGCTGAAATTTAGAGCTGTGCTTCTGACTGCTGTTTGTGGTACGTTTGTTCGCCTTGCGGAGCGCTTACGGGAATGTTCTGGAGGCAATGTTTTGATGGTTAATTTTCGTACATGTTTGTATCGCTTGGTTTCCAGCGTTCCTCTTCAAGTGTCAGGGATATTTCTCATTTGCAATGCCTATCTCTAAGTCTCTGGCAGCATTATGTTATTGGTACTTTTGTGATCTGAGAAGCTGCCTGACCAAGTTGCCTATCAAGATGAACATTCCATCTCTGGATTCTGCTTGCGTGGAATTTATTTTACCATATATTTTTCAATGCAGCTAGAAAGTACTGGCTTTCTATCTTGAATCCGGTGGCCCCAGAAGCAGGTGCTGGCAAGCAGGCCATGCACTTTTGGTCATTAATTAGTATGTGATACTACCTCTTACTAATCAGTTTTATTCTTTTTAATTATAATTGTGGCACTGTGCCTACCAGTCATTTTGAGCCTACTCGTTACTTGTGTTTTAATAAAGTTTAACTTTCAAGAATCTGTTTTTGATTACGTTTTTTTCTTTATTTTTTTAGGTCCGCGTTTAACCTGTTTGTATACAGCGAGAACATGTAATGCATAATTTCATACATGTGCGTGGCTGGGGGCCGATCATTTTTGTAATAAAGCTTTATTGTATTTGTATAAATAAAAAAGTAACATTGGTATGACATTGTGAGTTTCACTGGTGTGCTTTACCTAGTGCTTACTGAACTCACTATTTTTCATTTATCCATTGCAGGATTTGTTATGATGCATAATGATCAAAATGCGGATTTACGATTTTCTTAGCACAGTTTTCGCATTTTGATGAGCGCTAGAACTATATATAAAAGTTGACAGTCACTTTAGCGAACACTGAAGAGGATGAAGGGAGAAGCCTGCGCACTCACGAAGCATTAATTAAATTATTTGTCATTTGCATGCGTTGTTACTTCTATTGTTTTCTCCTACCAAAGTTGTGGGCTCGAGTGCCTTAATTAACTTCGTCATAATTAACACCAATGGTTGCGGGCTCTACTCCCATGAAAGGTCGAGGGTTTGAGTGCCTTAATTGTATCTTAATTAACTTTGTCTTAATTAACACCAAAAGTCGTGGGTTCGACTTCCACCAAAGTTCGAGTGCCGAGAAGCACAGCTCTAATTAACTCTGCTGTAATTAACTTGCCTTAAGTAACTTCGCTCTAATGAACACCCAAGGTAGTGGGTTCGACTCTACCTTCACCATGTCAATTGGAATCCAACTTGGAGATAATTTGGAAATGTGGCCGGTTCGCCCATATCTCCAAGTGGTTTCGACTCCCAACAAAGGCCGTGGGTTAGAGTGCCTCAATTAACTCTATCTTAATGAACTGTGCCTTAATTCGCTTCGACCTAATTAACACCAAAGGTCGAAGGTTCAATCCCCAATTTTGGTGCTGCAAAGCTGGATATCGGATTTTTCGACCATTGAGCCATCTAAGGATTTCACCTTAAGTGTTGCAGTTTATATTTTCACGTTCACACGTTAACAAAAATTTCAAGCAAAGTCACCAGCTACATGCCGACAATGGGGGTAACTGTGCCATTAGTGTGCCTCAGCAGATGTACCATCGAGGACAAATTAAATGCGAACAGCGGAGTGTGTGGCCGAAGCATA